>NC_042616.1:707926680-708526680 GCF_901001135.1 Rhinatrema bivittatum | reverse complement strand
CCACATGTTTATTAACCCCTTCAAAAAAGTGAAGCAGATTTGTGAGGCAAGACTTACTTTGGGGAAATCCTTGCTGACTGTGTTCCATTAAACCATGTATTTGTATATGCTCTGTGATTTTGATCTGTAGAATAGTTTCCACTATTTTTCCCGGCACTAAAGTCAGGCTTACTGGTTTATAGTTTCCTGGATTGCCCCGGGGCCCTTTTTAGATATTGGGGTTACATTGGCCACCCTCCAGTCTTCAGGTACCAAGGATGATTTTTAATGATAGGTTACAAATTTTAACTAATAGATCTGAAATTTCATTTTTTAGTTCCTTCAGAATCCTGGTGTGCATTCCATCTGGTCTAGATGATTTGCTACTCTTTAGCTTGTCAGTCTGGCCTACTACATCTTCCAGGTTCACAGTGGTTTGGTTCAGTTCATTTGAATCATCACCCTTGAAAACCATCTCCAGAACCGGTATCTCCCCAACATCCTCATTAGTAAACACAGAAGCAAATAATTCATTTAGTCTTTATGTAATGGCCTTATCTTCCCTAAGAACCCCTTTAATCCGTTTGTTATCTAACGGTCCAACAGACTCCCTCACAGGTTTCTTGCTTCGGATAAGTTTAAAAATTTTTTATTATGAGTTTTTGTCTCTACGGCCAACTTCATTTCATATTCTCTTAGCCTGCCTTATCAATGTTTTACACTTAATTTGACAATGCTTATACCTTTTCCTATTTTCTTCATGTGGATCCTTCCAATTTTTGAAGGAATTTTTTTTGGCTAAAATATCCTCTTTCACCTCACCTTTTAACCATGCCGGTAATAATTTTGCCTTCCTCCCACCTTTCTTAATGCTTGGAATATATCTGGACTGCACTTCTAAGATTGCTCCATGAGGATCCAGGTCGATTTTTGTCTTACGGTTTGGTCATTGAAAGGGCTTGGTGGTTGAAGCTGGGTTATTCGCTGGCTGTGATTTCCACCTTACTTCGGATCAAGAAATTTTCTACTTCTTTCTTCCTCTTGCTTGTTATAGTGGGAGAGTCAATGGATTGCCTTTGTCTTACTATCCCGATGTAGCCTTTTTATTGAAGAGAATTAAGCATCTTCGCCCCCTTTATAACTGTTAAGGACCAGACAACCTATGCAATACCAGCAGTTTTCACAAGTGTGAAAATATATTAATATCTCTGTGTGTGTATATTTGCATCTATGCTCAGTCATTCCACACAAGGTATATTACCCAATAGGAATACTAACAGTATAAAAATTACAGTAAGTAAAGCAAAACTACTCCAAGGAATAGGTCTAATGAAGCAAATAAAAGCACACACCTGATTGGATACGAGGATTCACTAGCATCTGATAATTTTCTTATTATATATACAATTTTGTGTCCTGTACAAATTAGGACACCACCTCCAATCCCATGACCACCTAATTTCCTGAGGAGTATCTCATGAAGGACTTTGTCAACTGCCTTTTGAAAACCTGAATACACTATATCAACTGCCCCACTTTAGTCTACATGTTTGTTTACCCTCAAAACAAAAAGAATCTAGTAAATTTGTAAGGAAAGACTTCCATTTACAAAATTCAGGTTGACTGTCCGTCCCCCCCCCCCCCATTAAGCCATATCTATTTATGCAGTCAGTAATTTTGTTTTTAAGAATAGCTTCGACCATTTTCCCCAGCACCAACATCAGGCTAACCCGTCTCTCTCTCTCAGGGGCCGATGCAGTACAACTGCGTAGAAAGCGGGCACTGAACAGTCAGCGCCCGCTTTCTTAACACGTCCCAGGCACCCAAGGGGGGGCACCATGCAATATTTAAATTAGGGGTCGCGTTAGCTTGCGCGGTCCCCCAGCGCCTCCTTGCTAATGCGACCCCAGTCGAAATCCCTAACTCGGCCGTCTGCTGGTTAGGAAAACCGACACTGATTTTAACGATGTCAATTTTCCTAACTCGGCCGTCTTTTAAGTACTGTTTCTTTATGCATTTAAAACAAGTCCTAGACGCACTTTTTTTTTTGCATCTGGAGTGAATGCTAATAGCCTCAATCACATGCATTTGTATGTGATTAGCGCTATTAGACTCACTCCGCGACGGACGCACGTTGAATAGGCGCTAATCCCCTTATTGCATTAGGGGATTCATTAGCGTCTATTCAACCTGCGTCCGACTGCACACTGTATTACATTGGCCCCTCTGTTGCTCTTTCTATAACAAAGTATAGTTCAACTTATCCTCATTCAGTATGGCATTACTGGCTAGTTATCAGTAGGCTGCAGACATGGTAGCTCCTAGCTGCTAATTTATGATAGTATTGCGCACTGACTAATTTTATTTTAGCTATTGTTTCTCCTGTGGAAAGTTATCTTTTTATTGCAGTAATCTAATAGCAGAAAGGCTGGAGGTTTGTTTGCTATGTAATATCAGAGACATAGTTTCAAAGGATTGGTTTTTATGATAGCCTCATAAAACTGGTGGCATACTGGTAAAGTTGACATTATACTGTTTTCCTATTTTGTAGCCTCATTTTAACCTTGCAGAATGTTAAAATTAAACTTATCAAAGTTTCAGAATCCATTACAACCTTTTACTAATATTTGTATTTTGTATACCAAAAACATAGCTGATGGGGATAACGATGATCAGTACAATGGAAGTCCACCAAGACCACAGCCCCGCGGACCCAGGACTCCTCCAGGCCCTCCACCTCCTGATGATGATGAAGATGAGCCCATGCCAGTGTCTGGTAAGAGCACGTGGCCATCTGCATGCTTTCTTTCTCTGAGATTGTGCTGCTATCTGGAGGCAGCAAGGTATTTTTCTATAGATAAGCAGGCTGAATTAACCATGCTGTTTGGTTGGCGTCGTCTGACGGTTCACTAGATGGAGCCTTCTCTCCAAGCTTACAGAGCTTTGCTCTTCTGAGCATGTGCAGCAGTTCCCGCGCGATTGAGTGTAGTGAGGTCTCCTTACTTTCATTTTTTCTGCACCTACGCACAGACGTGTGGAGAACCTTTTCTCCAGATTGTCTCCTCAACGAGAATTTCTCATTGCATTTGCAAACCTCCAACAGCACTTTTAAGTGCTATTGTGTTGAAGAAGACTCCGGGCTTCAAATACAAATGGGCATAATTAATTTTATATGTGCCTCGGGCCTGAAATGACTAGGCTAATTGCTGCGGCCAGATGTCATCGCAAGCACAACGGCAGAGGGCCCAAAAGATTGCCTGTCTGAGGGAAGAAAGCATGGTCTTATCTGCATTGGGAAGTTATGCTGCTTCCCTGAAGCATTCAACACAATCCTCCTCAGGCATGAAGAGCCATCATCTGGATCCACATAGATAGCCTGCATCTATTGGCCCTTCAGAAAGGCTTAGTATATTGTCGAAGCTGAAGGCTAAACGCCCAAAGGGTCATGAAGCCACGGCTCTGAAGTTAAAGATGGCTTCCACTGGCCTTGAAACTGTGATGCATATCCTAAGCTGATCTCTGCATCAAAGAGCAGTGTTTCAAAATGCTCCATTCATCCTGCATCAAGGGGAAGCACTTCGATAATCCCATGGCATGACTCCTCAAACCAGCCGTCACAAGATGCACCAAGCCGCAATCCTATGAAGCATGCGTCGAGGCAGGGATAAGGCTGCAAAGCACTGAAGCATGCACCAGACGGTGCACCGAAGCATAAGGCACAAGAATCCATAAAGAAACCTAGGACGGAGGCACTGCCGCAGGCGCCGCATACCAAAGGCAGGCAAACAAAGCAAATTGTCAAATGACTTCTGAAACACATAAACATGGTGCGCCTCTGAGTACGAGGAGCAAAGAGTGCACAACATCAAATCCCTAAAACATCTGCCATATCAACACATAGAACCAAGTCCGTGGATCCCTAAGAGGATAAAAGATCAAGAACAAATCTCTACACCAGCTGCCCTGTGGATTGAGATAGAAAAAGTATCTAGAACCATTTCTAATCAGGCTTGGTCATCACCATCACGACCAATACTCTACTATCTCTTCGATCTCGTCAGAGAGCGGAAAGCTGGTCTGCTCAGGCCTCTGTTTAGAATTACTTCGTATATGTGAAGCTTCCCATCTTCAGGAAGAGTTGTATCCAAGAGAGAGAAATCTGACCAGAACCATTACATTTTAGTCTAGTCTAACCTCCAACTCCTGCTATTGCGATGGCAACCATTCTGCTTCCGATGAGCCACAGGCAGTTTCTACCATGTCTCCTCGCCAAGACATGCTGAATGAATTAATGTCATTGGAGGAGGCACTCCCATTATCCCCAGGGACATGTTCCAGCCAGGAGATGGAACAATTTTCATCAATTCTCAGAAATTTCTTCACTTCTCTGCACCCTCAAGTGCAACTGCCAGTTTTCCCGGGGTTTGTAACTAATAGTGCTCCTTCATGGAAGAAAATTTCTCCTTGATTACCTGAATCTACATCTCTACTTTACGAGATTCCACAATCTCCACCATCAGAGGATACTTCTAATTTACCTAATCCAGTAGAGGAAAGCAGCCCGTTTCCTTCTCCCCAGTCTGGTCTTCCAAGGGATCCTTGCCTAATCATTCACTAGCTAGTTCAACAGGAATTTCATCTGGTACCGTGGAGGAACCTCCTGAACACTCCTCTCTGCTGGAAGATCTTTCTAACTCCAGATTCATGGAGAGGCTGGGAACTATCTTGAAGGTGGAAGTCCAAAAGATGCCTGACCCATGTTCAGAGATATTAGGCCTCTTGAAAATTCTAGATATTCCAGTGGAGCCCACAGTGGAGCCATGCTAGAGTTGGTTTTGATGAAAACATAGGAATCCAATTTTTTTGGGTTACCTGTGGCTAGAAAACTAGACCAAGTTTCACCTCAGAAAGTCCCTGAGTTATAGAATAATACATTTTCCTCTTGCTTCAATAGTGGTGGAATCTGCAATGAAAAGAGCTAAAAAGATGAGACTCCATTCAAATGCTGTCCCAGGAAAAGACCATAAGATCTTGGATGACTTTGGCTATTAGGTTTTTCAGAGCTTGATAAATCAAGAATATAACAGCATCAATTCTATATGGTGCAATATTTGTATGAATGCCTGCAAAAATTGAAACCATTGGTGAGATCGGAAATGGGAGAATGGATATCGCCTCAGTCATTCCACGCTTTGGAGGAAGGTATAAGACACCTACTTTGTTTGGTTTATGAGGCTTTTGAGACTACAGATCACACTTCTACAGTGTTGATTGCCTCCCGCTGAATGGCCTGGCTAAGAACTACTGCCATTAGAGAAGATATTCACGAGTAACTGGCAGACTCTCCCATGCCTGGGTGACAACCTTTTTAACGGTGACTTCGGAACACCAGGGAGCACCAAGACTGTATTATTTACAATATAAACATCCATTCTACCAATAAAAACTGTTCGGTTTCCACCATACTGCACATCAACATACCAACAACCTAGAGTACAGACTCAAACAGCACAGCCAAGAGGCAGTCAGAGATATTGTAGACCACAAAAGCAGCAACAACAACCTGCTTTGAAGTCCCAACAGATTTTTTTGATTCACAATCAGCCACAGTCACCCATCCCAGTTGGGGGCAGGATCAGTCACTATTTTTCAGCATGGTTTCGAAATAACGGACCAGTGGGTATTTAAACATAGTGCAACAGGATACCATCTGGATTTTGTCGTCCTGCTATTCCCCATCCTGTGGCTCTTCCATGAGTCCTATCTCAATTGGTTCACTTAAACCAGAAAGCCCAAAAGCTATTGGCTCAAATTGCTACTTAAATAATACCAGAGGCTTGAGTCAATACAGGCTACTATTCCCAGTATTTTTTTCATTCCCAAAAAGGCAAGGTGTCTTCGTCCTATTTGTGAAGGGAAAAATTCAAGATGACATCCCTCAAGTCAATTGTACCATTCATACAACCCGACGATTGGATGTGCTCTCTAGACCTCAAGGATGTATATACATACATTCCAATTCACCAATCTTGTTGGCATTACCTCTGTTTACAGATAGAATCCAATCACTACCAATGCAAGGTACTCTCCTTTGGACTCTCTTCTGCCTCCACAATTTTCACAAAGTGCCTAGCAGTGGCTGTGGCTCACCTCTGTCGAGAGGGTATACAGATAGTCTGCTATTTAGATGACTGGTTTATAGTTTCCCCAAATCTGGACACCCTGCAGTCCGTCCTAAAGGAAACCAGTCAGTGCCTGGAATGTCTAGGCTTCCTGATAAATTACAAGAAGTCAGTAATCAGACAGACTCAAATTCTACAATTTTTAGATGCCAGAGTAGATACAATGCAATCAAAGGCTTCTTTCTTAACGATAGAGCCCAAAGTCTTCGTCAGCTCCAACAACAGTCTTCATTGGCAGTACACAGAGTATTTATATTATGCAGCCATTCATGTAGTTCCTCAAATTCTACTTCACAAGTATGGGGGCTAAAGAATCAATGGTCACAATTTCTACAATCCCTGTCAAATAAGATATCTCTCAGGGAATCCATGAAGAGATTGCTTGGTGGCTGTCACTGGACATCTTAACCAGGTGTGCCCCTCTTCAACCAACTCCCTATAAAGTGATCCTCACAACAGATGCTTCAACGCAGGGATGGGGCACTCACATGCTCCAGTACAAAACGCAGGAATAGTAGTCCCAAGAGGAAAGTTCCTGCCAGATCAACCTGTTAGAACTAAGAGCGATACGTAATGCCCTAACTACATTTGGTCACGTTCTACAGAACAAGTTTGTCATGGTTCATATGGACAATCAAGTAGCCATGTGTTATATAAACAAGCAAGGAGGGTCCAATTCTTGGATATTCTGCAGAGAAGCTGTTCAAATCTGGGAATGTGCAGAAAGTCGTTCTGTCTCCTTCCAAGCAATGTACTTACCGGGGATAGAAAACATAGAAGCAGACAGACTCAGCAGAGTGTTTCATTCACCAAGTGGTCCCTCAACCAACAAGTAGCCAACATCTTTCGTTATTGGGGCCTACCATAGATAGACATTTTTTCACCAGAATAGAACAAAAAACTGACAAATTTTGTTCCCTTCTACCCAGTCCCAACAGAGAATTGCAGGATGCTTTCCTTCTCTTGAGGTCAAGGAGTCTATTTGACAGGGAGTCTGGTCTATGCGTTTTCCCCAATTCCTCTAATTGCTTGAACAGCACAAAAATGCACCCAAAACAGGGTGAGAATGATTCTAATATCTCCAGCATGGCCGTGAAAACCATGGTATTTATATCCCGTATATAGTTTTCAACTCAACCTCTGAGGACTCTGGACAACAGCCCAGATCTCTTGACTCAGGAGAAGGATCTCTTCTCCACCCATTTCACACATTGCTACATCTCATGGCATGGCTATTTAATGCAAAGCTTTAGCAAAGTTCTTCTTACCACTACCAATACAAGACGTCCTCATCTATGTAAGAAAATCATTGACTTGTCGCAACTACTAGTTTAAATGGAAGCATTATGTCAGTTGGTGTGTCTCTAATTCTATTGATCCTTACACTTGCTAACATATTTGCACCATCTCTTCCAGTCGGGGCTGGCAACTTCAGTCAAGAGTTCAGCTGCAAGCTTATTGCAGCCTATCACATTCAGAGCGAAGGACCATTGATCTCAACGCATCCTCTCATCTCACGTTTCATGAAGGGCCTCCTTCAGCTTCACCTTCCACCTCGGAAACCACCAGTGCATTGGGACATTGTCATTTTATCAGTGCTCATGAAAGCCCCTTTTGAACCTTTAGATTCGGCACCCCTTAAATATTTAACGTGGAAAGTGATTTTTTTGGTAGCAATAACTTCGACAAGAAGAGTAAGTTAACTACAGGCCTTAGTCCATTTTCCTCCCTATCTGTAATTCTTCCATAATAAGGTGGTGCTTTGGACACATTCACAGTTTCTACTGAAAGTAGTATCTTCTTTCACCTCAACCAAGCTATCGAGCTTCCTACCTTTTTCCCAAAACCACTCGGGAATGAGAGGAAAAAGACGCTGCATAGTTTAGATTGTAAAAGAGCTTGGCTTATTATAAACAAACAACTCAGGGCGACAGACATACCTCACAGCTGTTGGTCTCTTATAATCCAAATGCCTTAGGAGTGGCAGTGACAAAGAGAATGTTGATCAACTAGATCACTTACTGTATACAATACTGTTATAACTTTGCTTTCTTGTAATTATCAAACTCAATCAAGACGTCCCAGGTGCGTGCTACAGCTTCTTCAATAGTACCAATTGAAGACATATATGTAAAGTAGCAACGTAGACGTCAGTTCTTACTTTCACATCCCACTACTGACTTGACCAGTTATTGGCTTCAGACAGTTCAGTAGGTTGGGGGATCTTAAGTCACATAGCAGTCAAATAAGGGGTGTCCACAAAGGAATACGGATTGCCAAAAAACAAAACAAAACACAGAGAGGTCAGACTCCACGGCAGCCCTGAGCTTGGGACTCCCCAGAGAGCATGGCTAATTCAGCCTGCTTATTGATGGAAAAAAGCAAGTTGCTTACTGAAAACTGTTAGGATGAATTAGCCATGTATACTGCCCTCTTCCCTGGACAACCCTATAAAATAGATATGTCTATATGCTTTGTTATGAACTGAGGAGACCTCACAACACTCAGTTACATGGGAACTGCCACAAATGTTCAGAAGAGCAAAGCTCTGTAAGCTCGAAGAGAAAGCTTCGCCTAGTGCACCATTGGATGATTCACACAGACAGCACTACGGAAAATACTGTTTACAGTAAGTAAACTTGCTTTTCTTTGAACAATTAATAAAGACTGAGAGAAGCTTACATGGTATTCTCCAGTTACTTCCACAGCCAGCCTTGCTGTTTGGTGCAGAAGAAGATGTGTGTACCAAAGGTGCTAATTTGGGTTTTGCTGCTTTCTGATTCCCTGTAGTGGGTGCAGTTTGTTGTTCCTTTTTTTGGAATATATTGTTTTCTGTCCATTGGAACTGGCTGAATTCAGGTACATTGCAAAAGTGATGAGTTTTGGCTTGGAAGAAAGATGATGGTGGCTAGCCCATCCCTCCTCCATTGCCACTTCATTTCTTTTTCCATTATTAGGGTTTTGGAACAGTTATAATTTAATACACTGGGTTTTTTTTAAGAATGACTAGATGAGATGCTACCATAGATCTGAGATCATGCGTAACACACAAATGCAGCTTGTATATGTATTAAATTAATAATATCTCATAGAAGAAATGCACTTTTTTTTAGTAGTTACTATTGCTGCTTTTTAGAGTGAGAATTTGCTCATTTAAAACTAGTTGAAAATTCTTTTGAAATGATTCAGCAGATTCTTTCCTTTTCCAAGTTGAAAAAAAAGAAATAAGCAAAATATTAGAATATGGTGTCTCCAGTAATAACATACTGGTATAGATTTATCAGATATTTGCTCCAGGTCAAAAATTGCTCCCAGTTTGTCATCAAATGTAACCCAGAATTTTCAATGGGGAAAATACAGCCACAAAACTAGAGCTGTTTTTTCACTAGAACAAAAGATTCCAAATTCTGTTTCTAAGGTCTCTTATTACTGTTAATACTTTCTGCAGTAGGTGTAGACAAGGAAGATGATGCCGATCGTAGAGAGGATTATTTTGAGCCCATTTCTCCTGAGCGGGCCTCCATTCACCAAGAAAGGCAATACTCTGATGAAGGGGAGGCTGAGGAGGACCAACAGGAGGAAGTGGAGGAAGAAGAAGAAGATGTGGACCTGGAGGAGGAGGAGGAAGAGGAGGATGGGCAAGCTGTGGAAAGCATTCCTGAAGAAGAAGATGAAGAAGGAGATGATGATGAGGAAGGTGAAGGTATATTAGTGATAGAAATGACATACATTGCATCATTTCAATGTGACGCACATGGGCTGTTAGTCTAGGTCAGTGGTTCTCAACCTTTTTTCTGTCGGGACACACCTGACAGATGGTTCTCACATGCGTGACACATCAACACAAGTGCAAGAAACAATGTGAGATCCTGGAAGAGTTTTAAAGTTTCATGTATATCATTTTATTGCGGCAACTCCTGTATTTCAGAACAAACAACTTTAAACACAGTACCCCCAACACGGTCCGTGTTTCGCCACCTGGCTGCTTCGGGGGGGAATTACTTTTAACAAAGATCTTAATCAGTTTGACAGCATGTATGACAGGACAATAAAATGATATACATGAAACTTTAAAACTCTTCCAGGATCTCACATTGTTTCTTGCACTTGTGTTGATGTGTACATAGTTAAGTGTAAGCTTTTCTCCAGTACTTTGTTGGATTTTCTCACATGCGTGACACACTGAACACATGACCGTCATGGGGCTAAATGTAAACATATACTCTGTATCTACAGGTTCCACCCTGACCCCCAACAATGGCTACAGAACACAACTAGGACATTCCCCGTTCAATTTACCATACAAAAAAGATATTTCTGGTGTCATCTTAGTAACAGCAACATAAACACTCTCTCCTACCAGGGGCAATAGCCCTCCTTATGAAAAAACAGTGATTTACCTCCAATGCATGTTCTATTGAGAAAACACAACAAATAATATTGATACAAATGCCTACATGCTAGTAAAATATTTCACCTCTGTCACACACATAGAATCGACCTTCACCAAGTACAGAAAGACCACAAATTATAAATATGGAAACATAAACTGGAATGGAAACCCAAAAAAGCCACTCTGCATTCTGTGCAAAACAAAAATATAGCACCTATCAGACTTCCAGGATCTGAAATAATGCACACAAACTAATGCACACAAAGTTACACCTGCATTATGGAACTCAAACAGTAATAACCCTAACTATGAAAAGGCAACACTGCAAAAATTACTACAGGCCCTAAACACCAATATACCTCCTATTAGGGAAACAGAACAAGCCAAGCTGCTATAGATCCCTACCAAGAAACTACAGGCTCGCAGAACACCCTTAGCTAAGTCACACACACAGGACACAGACAGACTCTCACCAAATACAGAATAAAGTGACCGTAAAGCTAATGTTTTTGTTTTTGCGTTATTGCACTGCATACAGAGTTTGGCTTCTTGCTGTTTCTAGTTCAGTTTGTCTCCACATTTCTATTTATACATTCCTCAAGAAATGTAAAATAATTCTAGAACCAGAATGTAATAAATGTTTCAAAACAACTGATAAATGGAATAACATCCAATCATTAAAAATTTTTAAAATTATTAAAAATTCTCCAAACACCAATAAAATATTTCTAAAAGCAGACACATCACATAATACTAAAATGGCAGTCAATCAAGAAAGATAAACTTAAAAAGCCACCTTTACTTAGCCTCTCCAGTAACTCTCCTACTCCTTTCCCTTGTAGGCCAATAGCACATACCAGAAGCAGCAAGGGCTGCTGAAGCTCTGTCCTCGCGCTCTTCTTCCTTAGGGCCCAATGCTAGTCTATTTCACACACCCATCATCTCCCTGACCAATGTCTCTCTCTCTCTCTCTCTCCTCTCTCTCTCTCTCTCTCTCTCTCTCTCTCTCACACACACACACACACACACACACACACACACACACACACACACACACACACACACACACACACACACACACACACACGACTAATGTCTTTCTCTCACGCACACACACACGACTAATGTCTTTCTCTCACGCACACACACACGACTAATGTCTCTCTCTCACGCACACACACACGACTAATGTCTCTCTCTCACGCACACACACGTCCTTGACTAATGTCTCTCTCTCACGCACACACACGTCCTTGACTAATGTCTCTCTCTCACGCACACACACGTCCTTGACTAATGTCTCTCTCTCACGCACACACACGTCCTTGACTAATGTCTCTCTCTCACGCACACACACGTCCTTGACTAATGTCTCTCTCTCACGCACACACACGTCCTTGACTAATGTCTCTCTCTCACGCACACACACGTCCTTGACTAATGTCTCTCTCTCACGCACACACACGTCCTTGACTAATGTCTCTCTCTCACGCACACACACGTCCTTGACTAATGTCTCTCTCTCACGCACACACACGTCCTTGACTAATGTCTCTCTCTCACGCACACACACGTCCTTGACTAATGTCTCTCTCTCACGCACACACACGTCCTTGACTAATGTCTCTCTCTCACGCACACACACGTCCTTGACTAATGTCTTTCTCTCTCTCTCTCTCACGCACACACACGTCCTTGACTAATGTCTTTCTCTCTCTCTCTCTCACTCACACACACACGTCACCTCCCTGACCAACGCCTCTTTCTCTCTCTCTCTCACTCACACACACACACACACACACAAGTCACCTCCCTGACCAATGTCTTTCTTTCACACACACCAGTGACTTTCCTGAGCAGTATTTTGCTCTCACTCATTTTCTCTCTTACACACACACACACACACACACACACACACACACACACACACACAATCTCTCTCACACTAGTGTGCCATGACACACCGGTTGAGAACCACTGGTCTAGGTAACTTGCTCTCCTCTGAGAGTAGATTAGAGCTGTCCTAAATTTGTGGTCAGTAGCTTTTCACTTGAAGCTTTCTATTGCAGTACAAAGGATAAGGCTATGGAATTTTATACATGTTTTTAATATTTCTTAATTGAAAATTAGTGTCTGAGCAACTTAATTTTTAATGCTTTCCTTTCTTTGATGAGCTGCAGACTGTTTGTTTGAAATCTTCTCCCCCTCCTGTTTTTACTTCTTTTAAACCTCCACTTCTCCAAATAGAATACCTGCGTGACACAAGTTCTCTCACTGACTGATGACTGGGAGGATAGTCTTCTCCAAAACTAACTCTCAGAGATTGAATGCTTCACCTTCACATTGCCCAAGAGACTTGGATTCTAGGGAATGCTCCCATAATAGCACAAAGCCATTATCTTATCAGCATGTCAAGAAAATGATATTCAGGTACAGGGATATAAAACCAGTAGTACCTGAAAGCTTTCACAGTTTAAAAGCGGAGCAAGAAAATCTTTGAACAACAGTTCTCCATAAATAATAGTACATTGAATTAGAAGAGGCAGTAAGAAACATTTCTCATATTACCATCTTTTTAAATAGAACCTGTTATGTAATATAGTGGATGTTAACAGATGTCGCTTTGCCTGCCCAGGTGTTCCTCCCTACAATATCATATGTTTTGTCAGCCATACAAGCTTGCTGCCCTAGCTCCGGTCATCCACGCTTTCTTGTTCTTGTAAATACCCACTTTTCTAAGGATACTTCTCTGCTGTCAGCCAGACAGGACTGACCTTCTACAGGAGAATCACTTCTTATTCTTTATTCCCTGAGCTGGGAACTGTGGCTAAGACCATATTGTATAACCTGCTATATGTTCCCAGTTATATCTGAGAGTGTGCAAAGTTCTGCTAGTGCTGCACATGGAGTGATTGACCTACCTTTCCACATCTGTTTGTGGTGCACGCTGTGCAAGTCAGCTTTATTATCTCTCCTTTTAGATCCTCTGTGCTAGGTAGGTGAGCATTTGTTTCCATACCTAGACTAACATCCAGGACCTTCATTTCTTTTCTGCGATCTCTCCTCCCATGACACAATGTTTGCGGTTTTTGTTTTTTGTTTTTTATTTGGCAGCTAACTTAAGTTTAGAATCTCAGCATGAATTTCATTTCCAACACTCTTCCTAGCATTTCAGTGCTGAGTACTGCTAGCTCAAGTATTTTTTTTTTCTTTCAGAGTTTAGGCTTGTAGTCTTCAGACTTGACAAAGCTATGGTAGACCATTGCTATAGGGACAGCTGCTGGCCAAGGAGAAGCAGCAAGTAGACCTGGAGTGATTTGCCTTCAACTGTTAGTTACTGACGTTTGCTATACTGTATGAAAGAATATAAAAGGTGGCACACATTGGTCCCATCTAACTACTTTCTGGGGGACTATCCAGGAAAACTGAAAAAAAAACCATAAACCAAGCAGGCTGTTTCTTAAATGTGGTCTTTATTGCAAAATGGGACATACAGGGGAAGCCTTACAAAAATGCTTAGGGGGCACATTAAAGACATTTTTAGTTTGTTCTCCACATACTTCTTGAGGCTCCTTCTTCACTTTAAGTATAGCCAATAACATATGACAGGGGAAGTGTTAAATGCAACCAACACTCTGAGGCATAATGAGGCAGAAAGACACCAGGGCTGAGAGGCTTCAGCACATGGGAGGTGCAAGGATCCTTCATTGCAATACCAATAACAAATGGGAAGCAATAATATCACCAGACATAGAGAAGGGTCAGGAAGCAAGGTTACTTAAACTCAATGTGGGCAGTGCAAAGGCTGCGATCCCCCTCCCTTCCCCCTCCCCCCCCCCCCCCGCTTTCCACATACAGCGCGCTTACATGACTTCATTTGAATAGCAGATTTTATTGATTGGACAAAGATGGCAGCAGCCCATAGACATTGAATAAACAGCAATTAGCAATCATAACAATAACATCATCACAACTGTACAAAACTGCATAACAACTGGCAACGAAGTTAGTGACCAGCGAGCCCCCCCCCCCCCCCCCCCGCTTCTAAGTGGTAAGAATGAAAAATCAGCTGAGGCGGGCGCACCCCCCTTGGCCGTATAAGCCCTGGAGCTGTCCTTTTGACACCTGGCCGTTAAAGCCGTAGCGTCCAGCGACCCGACCATGGAAGTCGGGAAATGTTTGTTCTAATCGCCTCAGCCTTTCCTTCTTCTTCCCTCTTGGCCGTTGAAGCGTCGAGGGACTGCGCCGGATCTGTTAGGCTGCTTGCCCAGTCCGAACCGCCTGTTCGATCCTCCTAAATGCGGGGGGGGGAGGGGGAGGGGGGTGTCGCTTCTGCCAGTCACAATGCATGCTACGGAAACCAAGGGCTGCGACAAGGACCAGAGGATCTGGCCCTCTCACCAGGGTCTAGCACCTTACTTAAACGGGAGGGTGGAGGGGATGAAACTGCTTCCGCTCCTGGACGAAAAGGGGAGGGCCGCCTGTGCTGGCTCTCCCTTTTCTACTCGCCTCAACCCCCGCCTAGCCCTACCTTCCTCGCCTTCCACGCCCCCATTGTGCCCGGCTCCCTAAAGGAGTCGCGGGCTCTAAAACTGTGGGAGCTACTATGGGAGCATTCCCTAGAATCCAAGTCCTCCTGTGCAATGTGAAGGTGGAGTATTCAAGCTCCAGGAAGGCTGGAAAGGTAGCTGCTGCTACTGTGGTGATCCCTGTTGACATAAGTGCCGTGCTGAGAGTTAGTCTTGGAGAAGACTATCCTCCTAGTGATTTTTATTGCATCAAGAAACATACAAAAAATATATACTAAGAAACAAAAATGGCTTGTACTAATGGTAAATGATAATATCAAAAGCCTGGGAATTTTCTAGGGCTGGCAATGTCAGTTTCCCAGAGGTACACTGGGATATGATACTATTAGTGACTTCATTTTGACATTTTTTTAGTTTAAGTAGCCCTGTTTCATGACCTAGACTCATTTACAGTACATCTTGGCGTGTCATATTGCACTTTTAAAAATATCCTAGGATTACAAAATTGCTTTGAAATTGTTTTTTTGTCTTTTTTTAACCATTTAACCGTGCCAGGTGAAAATACATTCCCTGTACGTACCCGGATCAGTCCAGACTCCTGGGTTTTGCGCCCCCCCTCTAGCAGATGGAGACAGAAGTTTACAAACAAAACTCCGCCTTATCTAGGCTGGTGCCACCTACAGTCTGGCAGTATTCTTCTGTCTCCTAGCAGGTGGAGAGGGTGCAAAACCTACAGTCTGTGCTGAGGCCTAGTTAGTTTGAAAAAAAAAAAAAGATTTATATAGTTAGTCTAGTTAGGGGACTGAGACCGCAGTAGCTTGCTTACAGGTCCAGTCGCTTGCCTCCCAGGGGGTTGTGAGGTCCTGAGGGGACCATCCCTCCTGGTTTCAGAGGCCGCTGAAGTGTGGGCTTAGTTCCCTTGCCAGCGACTATCTTCCTCACTGGGGGTGACACTGGGGAGCCCGGCTCACTCCCCACAGGTGGCCATGGAGCCGGCGGCGAGCCGTAATTGTAATTAAAAAAAAAAAAAAAAAAAAAAAGTTTTCCCTTCTCTTGTGTTGTTTGCTTGCACCGAAGTTTTCTCTCGTTGCGTCCTGGCCGTGTTCAGGGGCAGTGCGCCAGGGGTCGGTGAGTTTTCGCGGCTTGATTTTTTTCTCTCTCTTCTTTTCTCAGTTAAGGGAGGGCATGCTGCGACGGACGGCTTGCTGCGCGGCGCCTCTCCCGAGACAGTCTGTGCTCTAGCTGTGTCTCGGGGGGCGAAGGGGTGTCTTCGCTCCCGGATGGGAGCACGGGGTAGAGCAGCTTGGAGAGCCGCAGCTCTGGGGAGCAAGCCCGGGTCCGGATCAGGCCCGTCCCAGCAGAGAGCGGGAACGGGCGCCATTTTGGGCTCTAGAGTCTTGGCAGCGGTGGGAACGTCCGCCATTTTGTTTTCTTCGGGTCCCGCGGTTCCCACACCCCCCGTCGGATCGGGGGGGGGGGAGGACTCGCCGTCGTGTTTATCGCCCCAACGCTGGGTCCCTGAGGGGGACAAACCTGCGAGGCTACACTGTACCAGTGATTCGGAGGTCCCTGAAGGGGATCCTGGGGATTACTCATCTGACTCTTCTTTTTCACATCTGAGTTTGTTTTAGTAATGCACAAGGTTTTCAAGGTGCGTAGGTTAGCAAGAAAGAGGTCACAGGGGTCTCATGAACCAGACCCTTCGGCAGAGTCAAGGAAGTGGGCTAGGCCCATCCAGGCATCTGATCCCACTGGAAGGCCCCGGCCTTTCAGACTGGGGGCCCCCAGGGGGGATCCTGATACCACTACGGACACCGATGACCCAGATGAGCAACAAGGGGACCAGAATCCGCCATCCCAGCTCCCGAGGGGAATTGAGTGACGGTGAGCAGTTAACAGGTGGCCTGAGTGGTACCCATGGGGCAGACGGGGATGACCCCAAAGTAGTACATCTTTTTTGCCGAGATGAGTTGGGGCCCCTGATCCCGGCGATTCTTGGAGAGTTAGGCATACAATTACCGCAAATGGAGTCCAGACTAGGGGCAACAGACCCGGTAGTTTTGGGTCTGAGAGGTCCCCCATCCGCCTTTCCATTGCATTTTTCAGCATCAGATTTACTCTTCAAGAAATGGGATACCCCAGATTTGGGACTTAAAGTTGCTAAAACGATGGATAAGCTCTACCCTCTGCCTGAGGACGTGTTGGAGCTGCTGAAGGTCCCTAAGATAGATTCGGCGATGGCGGCAGTCACAAAGAAGACCACCATCCCAGTTACCGAGGGAACGGCTCTCAAGGATTTGCAAGAACGAAAGCTGGAGATACAGCTTAAAAAGATATTCGAAGTCTCCGCGCTAGGAATTCATGTGGCTATCTGCAGTAATTTCTCTTTGCGAGCGGGACTTCGGTGGGTTCAACAATTGTTGACCAGTGAATCTCTTTCACAGGAGGAGGCGCTACAGGCGGGTTGCTTAGAAGCGGTGATTGCCTATAGTGCAGATGCCTTTTATGATTTACTTCGCACATTGGCTCGATCCATGGTTTCAGCGGTATCGGCGCGACGTTTGTTGTGGCTACGCCATTGGGCGGCGGATGTGTCGTCTAAAGCCCGGTTGGGTTCTCTGCCGTTTAAGGGCAAGTTGTTGTTTGGAAAAGAACTGGAGGATTTGATTGAGTCTCTAGGCGAGAACAAGGTACATCGCTTGCCAGAGGACAGATCTAGATCTAGAGGGGGTCCGTCGTCACTGTCCCGTTTTCGGGGAGGACGGAGGCCTCGCAATTCGCGAGGGTTGGTCTCCTTTCGGCATAGTGCCAACCGGCAGCAGACGTACTCGCAGTCCTTTCGCGGGCGCCATTTTGGATGGCCAGGGGCCGGTACGAATACACAGAGTAGTAAGCCTTCACGATGATGTACAGCCAGTCCACGCCTCGGTTCCAGTGGTCGGCGGCAGATTAGCATGGTTTTACGAGGAGTGGACCAGGATCACCTCGGATCAGTGGGTCCTAGAGGTGATAAGTCAAGGTTACGCGTTAGATTTTGCACGGCAGCCCCGCCAGTGTTTCCTGGTATCGCCTTGCGGGTTTTCAGAGAAACGCTGAGCGATACGGGAGACGCTAAGATGCCTGCGTGATCTCGGTGCGATTGTGCCAGTTCCGCCGCACGATCTTCGCAGAGGCCGGTATTCCATTTATTTCGTGGTTCCAAAGAAGGAAGGAACCTTTCGACCGATTCTCAACCTAAAGAGCGTCAATAAGTGTCTGCGAATACCTCGTTTTTGTATGGAGACCCTAAGATCCGTGATCACTTTGGTGAGACAGGGGGAGTTTCTAGCATCTCTGGATCTCACAGAAGCATATCTTCATATCGGAATCCGTGCAGAGCACCAACGATACCTCAGGTTCACCGTGATGGGGCAACATTACCAGTTTCAGGCGTTGCCATTCGGTCTTGCCACCGCACCTCACACGTTAACCAAGATTATGGTGGTGGTAGCAGCGCATCTTCGCAGGGAAGTTTTCCTGGTACACTCGTATCTGGACGATTGGCTGATTCATGCGAAGTCGGAGCGGCTTTGTCAGGAAGCAGTTCACTGGGTGATTCACTTGTTGCAAAAGCTTGGCTGGGTAATCAATATGGCCAAAAGTCACCTGGTCCTTTCTCAGTCTCTGGAGTTTTTGGGAGCTTTGTTCGACACTCGTCGGGGAATGATGTCTCTCACACGGGAATGCATGATCAAATTGCAGAGTCAAGCTCGGCGCTTGTTAGCCAAGCCCATGCCAATAGTCTCGGATTACCTCCAGATGGTGGGGTCAATGACTTCGACGTTGGAATTGGTTCCCTGGGCTTTCGCTCATATGCGACCCTTACAGTCAGCGTTGCTTTTCTGGTGGAATCCGGTGTCTGAACAATTTCATCTACCTTTACCGCTAACACAGTCGGCTCGGTCCAGCATGGATTGGTGGCTATGTCCAGACAACTTGAGCCGTGGAGTGCCGTTGGTGGTTCCCTTATGGACAGTGGTCATCGCGAATGCCAGCTTGTCCGGTTGGGGAGCAGTTTGTCTCCGAAAGTCGGTACAGGGGATATGGTCCCCACAGGAAGCTGCTTGGTCCATCAATTGTTTGGAGACCAGGGCAATCTGCCTGGTCCTCCAGGCCTTTCTTCCGCTGGTCCAGGGCAAGTCGGTCAGAATCCTGTCAGACAATGCGACCACGGTAGCCTACATCAACTGTCGGGGGGAACCAAGAGTCAACCAGTAGCGTGCGAAACCCGACAGCTGATGGCGTGGGCGGAACGACATCTGGGCAGTATTGCGGCCTCGCATATTGCCGGAATAGAGAACGTTCAGGCAGACTCTCAGCCGCAATCGCCTAGACCCCGAAGAGTGGGAACTCACGGACGTCGCGTTTCGACTCATCTGTGCACGGTGGGGGACACCCGCTCTGGACCTTATGGTGACATTTCAAGAATTCCAAAGCTCCGCGCTTCTTCGCTCGTCGCAGGGAAACGGGAGCGGAGGGCGTGGATGCACTGGTGTTGCCCTGGCTGACGGATGTTCTCCTTTGTCTTCTCACCGTGGCCCCTCATCGGTAGGACTCTGTGGCGCATAGAGTTGCACCCGACGGCTGTGGTACTCGTAGCGCCCGAATGGCCGCATCACCCTTGGCTTGCGGATCTCCGAAACCTAGCCTTAGAGGAACCCATTCGGTTTCCATATGTACTGGATCTTCTCCATCAAGGACCCGTTTGTTTCGACCAGGTCGAACGCTTCTGTCGAGAGGCGAAGGCTGAAGTCCAGATGTTATTCAGATGCGGTAGTAACCACCCTTTTAAGGCCCTGCAAAGTTTCTACGTCTTTATCTTACGTGCGGGTCTGGAAGGCATTTGAGACGTGGTGTCTACTCGTGCATCTGTGCCCGAGGTCTTACGTTTTCTCCAGGATGGTTTGGCAAAGGGCCTCTCGTGTAGTTCCTTGTGTGTTCAGGTGGCGGCCCTGGTGTCATTGCGCGGGCAGGTCCAAGGTGTGTCTTTGGCGTCACACCCAGATGTGGTTTGATTTCTTAGGGGTGCTACGCATTTACGTCCCGTTACGAAGGCCTTGTCCTTCCTGGAATCTGAATTTGGTATTGAAGGCTTTGTGTGGCGCTCCATTTGAACCTATTTGCAAGTCTACCTTAAAAGATTTGATGCTGAAGGTGGTGTTCTTGGTGGCTATTGTCTCTGCAAGGCGGGTTTCCGAGCTACAAGCTCTGTCTTGTCGGGAACCCTTCTTACAAATATCGGAGACGGGGGTGTCGCTTCATACAGTGCCTTCCTTTCTACCTAAGGTTGTATCTGTCTTTCATCTAAATCAGACTGTAGAACTGCCTTCATTTTCAGATTTGGACAGAGCAGATCCTTTGTTCAAGGATTTGTGCTGGTTGGATGTCCAATGGACGTTGTTGCATTACCTAGAAGTTACTAACGCCTTCCGGGTATCAGACCATCTTTTTGTGCTTTGGAGTGGACCTCGTCGTGGTAATGCTGCTTCCAAGACTACCAATGCTCGCTGGTTGAAAGAGGCTATCAGTTCTGCTTATCTGTTGCAGGGTAGGTCTTTACCAGTGGGTCTCAGGGCACATTCTACGCGTTCACAGGCTGTGTCCTGGGCGGAATGCCACCATATATCCCCAGAGGAGATTTGTAGGGCAGCGACATGGAAGTCCTTACATACGTTCGCCCGACATTATCGCCTGGATGTTAAGGCTCCATGCAGCGGGGATTTTGGTGCCAAGGTGCTCGGAGCGGGACTGTCCAGATCGCATCCCATTTGAGGACAGCTCTGGTACATCCCAGGAGTCTAGCCTGATCCGGGTACGTACAGGGAAAAGAAAATTAGATCTTACCTTTGATAATTTTTGTTCCTGTAGTACCACGGATCAGTCCAGAGTCCCACCCATTTGTTCTGCTATGACAAGGGAGAGTCCGTGCTGATTGTCTTTTTCTCTCATTCACAGCTCAATCCTGTATGTCCTGTTATCGATGGCTCGGGTTCTGTTACAATTTGGGGGTTGTTGAGCCGTGTGCTGTTGTTAGGTTACTGTATATAGTTAATTTGGTGTTTTGTTTGGGATCCATTCTGCTTTGACATTAAGTAATACTGCCAGACTGTAGGTGGCACCAGCCTAGATAAGGCAGAGTTTTGTTTGTAAACTTCTGTCTCCATCTGCTAGAGGGGGGGGCAAAACCCAGGAGTCTGGATTGATCCGTGGTACTACAGGAACGAAAATTATCAAAGGTAAGACCTAATTTTCTTTTGTGATGTCACTAAGTCTTGTTACAGACATCTTGGCATTGGTTAGTGTCTCATGGCTGCTATACATTGATGCACTATCTTGTGATGTTATCTAATAAATTACTGTACTTTATTTTCCTTAACTACAGAGTGGCTCATGGAAAAGTAGCTTGCTTGTGTGGCACTGGTATTAGAGGCGGGCTCCTTTTCCATGGGCCACCCTGTATTTCAGCCTTCCTGAGAGTGAATTCAGTTCCTGATCAAGTCTGCTAATGTCTGGAGTTGCCCTGCTTCTTTCTTTTTCTTCTCTGCACATCTTCAGTATCCCTAAATGTCTATACTCATCATTACTGTTTACCCCCTTAAATTTACGCAATCCTCTCTCCCCCCCCCCCCCCCCCCCCCCCCCCCCAAATGGAAACCACCTTGTATTATAGAATTGGATTTATTACTAAATTATATTAAGGGCCAGTGTTTCAGTTTTTACTTACATAACTGTCATCAGGGTAAAGATGATAATCTTATCTTACCTGTGCAAATTAACCTTACCCTCTGCTCACTGCACATCATTAGCCTATTGGACTACCTAATGAATTAGGAGAACTATATGGCAAAGCCAAACTTTCCTGACCTGAAGCAATGCAAGTGGCACAGGAATATTTCTTAGTGCATCAATGATATATTATTAATTATGTTTGCCAAATTTCTTTGCAGGGGATGATGGCTATGAACAAATTTCAAGTGATGAAGATGGAATTGCTGATTTAGATCGTGAATCATTTAAGTATCCAAGCTTTGATGTGGATTACACTGCTGAGGATCTAGCCTCAGTACCTACCATGTCTTATGATCCTTATGACCGGGATCTTGGACCTCTGTTGTATTTCAGTTGTCCATACAAGACTGCATTTGAGAATGAAGACTGTAAGATAAGGGATCAAGATACAGAAAAGGAAATGACTGGGGCGACAGAGGTTTCGAGTAAATTGACTGAGCTGCTGGAGATGTATCAAGATGACAGAGGGTCTAAGTGGGTCACAGCCTTGGAGGAAGTCCCCAGCTTGATCATTAAAGGATTAAGCTTTTTGCAGCTAAAGGACTCTAAGCAAGACTATTTGAGCCAACTAGTAGACTGGACCATGCAAGCTTTAAGCTTGCAGGTGGCTCTTAAGCAGCCCATTGCCCTGAATGTCCGGCAGCTCAAAGCTGGGACAAAACTGGTGTCATCTTTAGCAGAATGTGGAGCTCGGGGTGTATTAGCTCTCTTGCATGCTGGCGTCATTGACAAGATATATGAATTGCTCTTTGCAGACCATGTATCATCCTCTCTTAAGCTTAATGCCTTGAGAGCTTTAGATGGCATCATCAGCATGACTGCAGGAATGGAAGTGTTTTTAAAAAGTAGACTGGAAGCTTATGGAAAGAGTGGGTACCAAAAACTATTAGACCTTATTTTACTAGAACAAACTGTGAGAGTCGTCACTGCTGGCTCTGCTATTCTTCAGAAATGCCATTTTTATGAGCTTTTATCAGAAGTGAAGCGACTAAGTGACCAGCTGGCAGAGAGCACGCTTCACCCTTCTAGCCATGAACAGGATTCTGACACTAGACTTGAGCGAGTAAATCAGGAGTATGAGAATGATATAGAGGCTCCCATGGATATGGATCATTTTCTGGAGTCTTCAAATGTTAGTGAAGGTGAAGTGGAGAAACTTGTGAGCCTTTTGGATGAGATCTTGCATCTAATGGAGACTGCACCCCACACAATGATTCAGCCACCCGTCAAGTCCTTTCCAACGCTGGCTCGCATTACAGGCCCCCCGGAAAGAGATGATCCTTATCCTGTCCTGTTTAGGTAAGAACGCTGTGATTTGTGAAATGTTGCTTAGAAAGTAATGCATAGCAGACACTTTATTCTCTGGTGCGTGTCCATACATCTCCATGCCCATGTCTTGAATCTCGTATGAACCAATTATAATCTATAAAGAAGGAATCATTGCCCTGCAGAACCTTGCTATTTTCAGAAGATAGGTTTATAAAATGACAATGAAAAGTAAAGGTTATTATTTTAAAGGGATTATTTAACTTTTCCCTCTGTAAACTGATGGAATGAACAATTCTGTTCACAGGGTTTAATTGAAATCTGCACATTCATATGTAATCTTATTGTTGCTCCAGATTTCTGCTGCTGAGTAAAAGCACACAGTATTCAGGGATCAAATTCTTATAAACTGTCAACAATCAGGCATGAATCTGTCATAACATGTTGGTTATGTCATCTGACAGCAGCGACACAGATCCAGCTCTGAGAGCTCAGTAAGTCATACTGAGCATGTGTAGGAGTCCCTGCATGTGCATGCTGCCTCGTAAGTCTTATGGTCTTTCTTTGTCCAAGTTACTGCAGTCTCTCAAAATTTTTGGCCTTGACTTTGCGAACCACATTTTTGATTCTTTCCAATGCTGTGGCAGCCCCGCAGCAGAACTTTTCTGTTCTACTAAAAAAATAAATAAATAAAATGGAGAAACTCAAGACCAAAAAGCCAGTAGTCAACAGGTTTAAAGCCTGTGGATGTGGGCATTGTGTATTCCATCTTGACACCCATTTGGTTTGCTATTGCTGCCTAGACTTGGATCATGATGCTCCCAGCTACCTTAGTTGTAGTCTGATTGTCTCAGGGTGCAGCAATATTGCACCTGGAAGATGGAATGCACCATCAGATAAGATCCTGAAACCTTATCTTGAAGGCAGGTAGCTAAGTCCCCCCTCCTTCTGGAGTGAATCATCTTTGGACACGCAGGATTTAACATCATCTCTATCCTGCAAGTCAGGAAAGGCCTCTCCACCCCCACTGCCCATGCTTACAGAACTGCCATAGGTGAGGGCTAAGTGAGGGGTGGAAATAAACAGAGAAGAGTGCTAGGTGACACGAGAGCTCTCCTTTTGGGAGTGTCCCCCAAGCGCCATCCACTTAGGATCTGCCCTAGAAAAACTCCTTCTCGATGCTGAGGCAGGGGATTGCTTCTTCAGCGTAAATGTCCTTGTCCTTTTTGGTGAAGAAGATTCCCATGGCACCAAACAATATGTCTTACCAGCTAGAGGTCTTCTCCTCAGTGTCCCTCATTGTCATCGGGGTCCTGGATCAACATTCTCTTTGCTGATTATTACTATTCAGATTTTATTTTTGCTGTGGGAAGCGCCCACATCAAGGGGAGGAGGATTTTTATGGGGATTCCTTCAGATTTGCCTCAGCATATGTCTCCTCCAGACAATCTCACCTACTTATGCTTTTTGGATAAGATAGCAAAGATGTTTTCCATCAGTATTAGGAAGAGCAGGATCCAAGAATGATTACTGAAATTTCTCCATCTTCATGCAGAATCTGCCTCCATCCTATAAATAGTGTCCTCAAGGACCTACAAATGAGAATGTGGCAGGCTATGATTTCATGTATTCTGGTAGCCCTGAAGGAGGTGATCTGAAGTATAGAGTCCAGGCCTTTCCAGGCTTTGGAGTAGTCCAGCTGCCACATCACTCTGTAGTAGTGGAGTTGGTGTTAAAGTGTGCAAAGCACATCTGGGATTACAATAACATGCCTCCTGGGAAGGACCCAGAAGCCTTTGATGCATTTGGGGAAAAAGATCTTCCATGGAATCATGCTTAGCACTTGAATTGTGGTCCACTGTTTGTACATGGTGCAGTATTTATGCAAGTGTGTGCATAAGCTGAGATCTTTCAAGGAATTGTCAGATGCTGGACATTGGAATTCTGCTTAGCTATGGAAGATGCAGATGAGCTTGAGAAGCATCTTATTTGCTCATATGAAGCTTTTGCTACTACAGCCAGAACCTCAGCTTTCTTTATAAGAGCCAGAAGGCTCACATGATTGCAAGCACATGACCTACATGAACAATTGTCTGACGGATGTGCCCTGTACAGAGGAGATCTTATTCGCAGACAAGGTGCAGGAGTTGGTAGCTCTAATTAAGGACTTCAGTCTACTCTACAGTCATTTTTTGCTGTGGTGGGGGACCAACTGTCTCCTCTCAGACACCAGTATATTGCCAATGGTACACCTTCTTTTCAACATCATCTAGCAACTCCTACTCTATTGCTGCAGCTGCCTGCTAGAGATTGGCAGAGGGAGAGGCATTAGCAGCAGTCACAGCTTAAGATTGGGACTAGTTTTGGGTGGCTTTGAGTCCTGTCTCCCTATATCCTCCGGTTGGGGGGAAGGGACCTTTCTTTTGGAATGGGTCCACATCATAAAGGATAGATGTGTCCTGAAAATTGTGGCATATAGCTATTGTTTGCACTTCTCTCGCCTCATCCAGTCCAATAGATATGTCATTTCCGACCCCCTCTAGCTGCTCAGCTGCAGCTGGAAGTAATTTCTCTCCTTCAACGGAAGGTGAATGAGCTTGTCCCCTTCTCAGGAATATGGTCAGGGGTTCTATATGCAGTACTTTCCAGTCCCCAAGAAGTCAGGGGGGGATTGAAACCTATCATGGACTTATGGAAGTTGAGCAGATTGTTGGTCTGAGAGGGGTGCAAGATGAATCCCCTCCAGACGATTCTTTCTTTCATTCAACCAAGTGATTAAATGTGCCCTTTGGATCTGAAAGATGTCTTTGTGCACATTCCTATTAACTCTGAGCACCAAAAGTTCCTCACATTCATGGTTAAGGATGTGTATTGCTAATTCAAAGTGCTTCCTTTTGGCTTCTAGGCAGCCCCAAGAGTGTTCATGAAATGTCTCACAGCTTCATTGGCAGAGTCTGCATGTTCCCATATTTGGACAATTGGTTGGAAATGCTTCCACCTTTGGCAGAGTACTCAAGTCCCTCAATGCAGCCATCTGACTTCCCCAGTCCCTGGGGTTCCCGGTCAGTTTCTCCAAGTCCAACTTGTTCTGATTGCAAAGTATGCAATTAATAGGAGTCTGGATAGACTTGCTTCAGGAGAAGACATTTCTTACTGTAAAAAAAAATTGCTGGAGTGTTGATGGTCTTGGTAAGGTCCTTTCTACATCAGGACTGTAAGTGAAGTTGGTCCTTGTTCTTCTTGATCACATGGCCAAGGATTAGATGGTATGCATACCAGAATTCTGAAAGAACTAAAAAATGAAGTTGCAGATCTGTTACTAGTAATTTGTAACCTATCATTAAAATTTTCCATTGTACTTGAAGATTGGAGGGTGGCCAATGTAACCCCAATCTTTAAAAAGGCTCCAGGGCTGATCTGGAAAACTATAGACCAGTGAGTCTGACTTCAGTTCCTGGAAAAAACTAAAGAACAGAATCACAGAACATATAGAAAGGCATCATTTAATGCAGGAGTGGCCCACTCCAGTCCTTGAGAGCCAGGCTGTGTTTTCAGGATATCTACAATGAATATGCATGAGATAGATTTAATGCACTGCTTCCATTGTATGCAAATCTGTCTCATGCATATTTGTGATACCCTGAAAACCTGGAGTTTTTGTGGCTCTCAAAGGCTGAAGTTGGCCACTCCCAATTTAATGGGACACAGCCAGCATGGATTTACACAAGGGAAATCTTGCTTTACCAATCTGCTACATTTTTTTGCAGGGATTAATAATCATGGATAATGGTAAACCAGTAGATGTTATGTATTTGGATTTTCAGAAGGCATGTGACAAGTGCCCCTTGAGAGACTCCTGAGAAAAGGCAATGTCCTGTTGTGTATTGCAAACTGGTTAAAATATAGAAAACAGAGAGTAGGACTAAATGGTCTGTTTTCTCAGTGGAGAAGGCTAAATAGTGGAGGGGTGATTTCAGTTTATTTATAAATGTCTGGAAAGGAGAACAATGAGTGAGATGATCAAATTAGCAGACAACACAATTATTCAGAGTTAAATCACACGCGGATTGTGAAAAATTGCAGGAGGACCTTTCGAGATTGGGAAACTGGGCATTCAAATGGCAGATGAAATTTAATGTGGACAAGTGCAAAGTGATGCACATGGGGAAGAGTTACCTACACTTTCGCTCCATGGTGAGGCCATAGCTAGAGTTCCATGCAGTGCTGGTTGCTGCATCTCAAAAAAAATATAGTTGCATTGGAAAAAGTACAAAGAAGAGTAACCAAAATGATAAAGGGGATGGAATGGTGACCCTATGAAGAAAGGCTAAAGAGGTTAAGGCAGTTCAGCTTTGAAAAAAAAATTGATGAGGTAGGATATGATAAAATCATGAGTGGAATAGAGCAATTAAATGTAAATTGATTATTTACTCTTTCAAAAATACAAAGACTAGGGGACATTCTGTGTAGTTAGGAAATAACACATTCAAAACAAATCAGAACAATTTATTTTACTCAAGACTTAAGCTCTGGAATTCATTGCTGGAGGATATAGTCAAGGCAGTTAGCATAGGTGGGTTGTAAAAAGTCTTAAGTTCCTGGAGGAAAAGTCAAGTAGGTATAGGGAATAGACATTACGTATCACTGTGTGATAGCAGCTTGTGATCTATTTAGGATTTTGCCAGGTATTTGGAAACAGGTACTGGGCTTGAAGCTCTGTATGATCCATTTTGGCAATTCTTATGTTCTTATGGCAGTGCATGTGGTTTCTCTGACTCTGCAAATGTGGGGTCTTCAGTGGGCTCTCTTGAGGCCAGTGGGAAGAGCTCTACCAGTCATTATCCACCAAATATTTGTAACTCTTGAGATATAAATTCCCCTTCAGTGGTGAATGCACCCAAAGTTTCTATTGATTCATCTCTCACTATGCATTCTGGTGCATCAAGTGACCCATTCAACTGACACCTCCAGCAGGGGTTTGGGAGCGCATTCTGTGTTGTGGAGACCCAAGGGATATGATCCCTAGCGGAGAGTCACCTGCAGATCAACCTTCTGGAGCTTTGAGCCATCCGTTATCTAATAATAGCTTTCTCTCATTGGCTCTTGCGCAAGAGAATCTTGATCTAGACAGTCAACCATGCCATATTTGGTTAATTTTGCACCCTGCTTTGAACTGTGGACATAAGTGGATAATCACTTTTTTAAAATAAACAACCTAGTTGACCATATTCTATATAAACAAACAAGGAGGTAAAGGTTTATAGGCACCCTGCAAAGAGATTCTCTGAATTTGTCATGGGCCAGCCATTACAATGCCAATCTGCAGGCAACCTACATGTTGGGAATCCAGAATATATTGGTGGACTGTTTCAACACAGTACTGTAACTGCACAAGTGATCCTTGGATTAAGCGGTCACAAGCGACTTGTTCAGTCATTGGGGTACACCGGTGTTTGCCTTGGAGGGTATCAGGAAGATTGAGAAATTCTGTTCCATGTGTCTGAGCAATTACAGATCAACTTCTGATGATTTTGTGCTAGATTGAAGGGTTAGTCTACTCTATGCATTCCCACCAGTTCCTCTCATTGTCAGGATGTCAAGAAGGCCCTTCAGGATAAGGAAAAAGTAATCCCTCACAGACTTGGCCTGGCCTGGCCAGGAGAAATAAAGGAGGAATCATCACTGTTTAAATTTTGAAAGATGATAAAGATGCATCTATTCCAACAAGTCTTCAGCTTCTGATGAACCTGTTAGCCAATGGCCTTACTTAGAAAGGATGTTTTATGTGTACAAGTCTTTTATTTATATATTTGATTTTTGTTTTAAATGTCTGTTTTTAATATGTTTTTATTGAAGTTTTAATTATGGATATCTTCTTGAACACCGCCTAGTAATGTTGATGGTATCTATTTTGCATACATCTGTCATTTCAGTTTCTGACTCGGTTTGAGGAGTCTCTGACTCTCATCACACAACTACTACTATTACTACACACTACCATAGCACTACTTGACATACACAGCGCTGTAAAAAAAACATCAGAGACAGTCTCTTCTCCGTAGAGCCTACAATCTAATCAAGACAAACACAAAGGACAAAAGAGACCTGATGAATTTCATTTATTAAGACATTGGTTAAAAATTGAGGCTGGAGGTGGGGCAATCAGGGGGTAAGATTTAAATGTGGTCTCAAAAAGATGAATTATTAGACTGGATATAAATATGGCAAGAGAGGGAACATGACGCACCAGCTCAGGAAGTCTGTCCCAACCATATGTTGCAGCCAGGTAGAAAACACAGAGTCAGGAATTTGTGGTTGTGGATAAGGCAATAAATAAGTATGACTTGCCAGATCAGTGGTGTGCACAAGGAGGGGTGTAGAAAGAGATAAGAAATGAGAGAAAGTGAGGAGCTGCAGAGTGATGGCGCATATAGGTGAGTAAAAGGAGCTAGAGGTGAATGCAGGAACGGATAGGGAACCAATGTAGTGACAAGAAGAGGGATTATATGGGTGTAGTGACTTTGGCAAAAGATAAGTCCTGCAGCTGAATTTTGAATATATTGTAGTAGAGAGATAGCTCATTGGGAGACCTGTGAGGAACAGATTACAATAGTCTAAGTGAGAGGTGATGAGAGAATGGATAAGGGTTCTGGTAGTTTGTTCAGAAAGAACGGGACAGATTTTGGTTATGTTATAAAGAGAAAAATGGCACATTTTAGCAGTGTTTTGGATAAAGATGAAGGCAGGCTCGGCCATCCACACTTGCTTTCACTGGCCCTCACAGTGTGGATTTTGAACACTCAGTAGTCTCATTACTCCTTCCTAAGGAGATGGAGAACCTGCTAATTTCAGCTAGAAAGTCTTCAACCAGAAGATCCTGCAGTCTGCAGTGGAAGAAGCTCTCAATTTGGTCCTCAGGCCTCAGCCCCTCATCTCCGTGCCATTGCACATATCATCAGCAAATGGAAGGAGCTCTGTTTTCTCGCCACTGTTTAGTGTCCAAGTTCATGAAAGGTCTGTGGCATTCTAAGAAAACCTTTAGTGCCTTGGGACCTAAGCATAGGTTCAAGATCAAATCATGAAACCTCCCTTTGAACCTTTTGAGTGAATGGTCTTGAAGTGTCTCATTTGGAACATGTTGTTTCTCATGGCCATCACCTTGGCACAAAGAATGAGTGAATTGCAGGCTCTGGTTTCATATTGGCCATAACTTCAGTTTTTTCATAACAGGGTTGTTCTGTGAATGTGCATAAAATTCCTTCCCAAAGTGATGTTGACACTCCACATTAACCAAGCTATTGTGCTGCCAGCATTCTTTCTGAGACAGTATGCACGGAAAAAAGAACGGGCTCTTCGCTCAAACTGTAAGAGAGCCCTGGTGTATTGTTTAAAGAGGACGCAGACTCACTCTCAGTTTCTCAATTGTTTGTGTCCTTTTATCCCACTTGATTGGAAAAGGCAATTGCCAAACAAATTGCCAATTGATTAGCAGATTGTATAGCGCACTATTATGTGCTGGCTGACTTAGATTACAACCTCTGTCCAGGCTCATCAAGTGACTTCAATGGCTTTTCTTAGGGCTACTTCCATTGAAGACATATGCAAACCTGTTACTTGGTCGTCTCTTCACACCTTCACATCCCATTACTCTCTGGACAACATTTCCTGAAGTGACAGTAATTTTGGACAAGCAGTTCTTTACGGCCAAAGTTACCCGGTAGTCTGCTCTCCACTTGATGGGGCTAGGTTGTCTTTTAAGTAACTGCTCCGCAATGCAGTCCTGAACTTGCGACTCCCCATGTATTATGGCTTATTCATGCTTGCTTGTTGACAGAGAAAGCAAGTTTTGTGTACCTGTAAATGGGGTTCTCTATAGACAGCAGGATGAATTGGCCATACTCCTCCCTGGAGAGTTGACTGCCTCACAGCTCTGAAAGAGAGTAGGGGCTCATGGGGTAGCATGGGAGCTCCCATGCATGCTTAGTAAGACTTTTAATGAGCTCTGAGAGCTGGTTTTGTCTCGGCACCATCGGTTGACATTCTCCATGCTTTATGGCTGATTCATTCTGCTGTCTGAGAGCAAGTTTAGTTATCTATAACCTCCCTTCTTTAAAGAAAAATGTTTTAATATTATTGTTGTTTATCCCTCTCAACTTCTTATCATTGTTCCAGAATTTCCTTCTCAATGCAAAATGTTTACTTCATCTGCATTACTACTACTACTTATTTCTTTAGCGCTACTAGATGTGTGCAGCATTATTTGTACCTTTGAGGGATGTCAGTGTCTATTGTATCCCACCTCTCTTTTCTAGGGTGCACATATTTAGGTCCTTAAATATACTTTTGTGGGGCTTTTATTACAGAGCTTGCACCACTATGGAAGTCCTGACTCTGTAGTATAGAGCTCTACTAGCTGCATTGGTCCTGCTAAAAACTGGACTTTATTTATTTTTTATTTATATTTACAAAGTTTTCAATACAAATCAAGAAATATATCTTAGTCATGAAAACAACATCATATCCTTACATAAAGAAAAAGGAAAAACTAGAAAACCCCAACCCAAAGTCCACTGATGTAGTAAACAGTCCAGAAATCATAGGAGTGCCACAGTACTCAAAAACCAGGACATTTAAAAGAAAGAGAAGACACACACAGCATCACATATGCTAAAGCATGGATATACTTTGTATTGCCCTCCAGTAGACTAGGGATTATGGGCGGATATATTAGGAGAAGAAGCCTTTGATAAATCTAGAACTGGCCTGGTAGCCAAAAAACTAGTAAGCTGAGAAAGTTTATTAAAATATATATTTCTCATATAAGTATTTATCCACACATTTACATGGATAATTTAGCTACAATGATTCCAACCTGTAATACTCAAGATGATGACAACAAAAATGTTTTGTTTTTTTTCCTCCTTCCTGACCATGGCCACATCTGGAAAAACACAAACTTTACAGTTTAGAAAGTAAACATCTTTATAGCAAACACAGCTGCCAAACCTATTCCATGTCACAGGTGTCATCAACTGTGGTCCTTGAGAGCCACAGGCACTACTGGTTTTCAGGAGATGCGCAGTGAATATGAATGAGATTTGCATACAGCTTCCTTGTCCTGCTTGGTGACCTGCACAGCACCCATCAAAACTCTGTTACTCATAGGATTCTTGCTTCCCACTTTCCGTGATTGCTCTTTTCTTGATGCAGCAACTGAACCAGCAGTTCTTGCCACTGCAGCTTACTGGCATCTGATGTCATCCACTGGGGAGGGCATCTAAGGGATACTGGGAAGATTATCTCAGGCTGGTGTAACAAGGAGAACGTGAGGGTCAGGGCTAAGAGATACCTCCAGAACCCATCGGTGATCTGTCACCTGACAACTTCCTTAAGATTACAGCCTCTAAATTCCAGTTCGAATTTAGATTACCATCCTAAGAACCAACAATCTTCACAGTTCCCAAATGTGCAGGGTAGACCCAGATCTTCCTCTTATGTTTGACCATGGGTCAAGCCAGATGGTCCTGCTGTGATGGAGCTGTGGAGCTCTGGCACAAAGTATCTGTCATCTTGGAATGATCCCTCCTCCTTCGAGAACTAGACATTTGAAGAATACACCTATGTGGTCTTGAAAGTCTTTATTCTAAAGCTTCATCTTCAGAACTGGAAATTTCCAGAGTATTTTAGTGCTGGCACCCATATTTCAAAGTGAGACAGTCGAGTACTATACCTACACTTCTTTGCCCCACTTCAGCTGACGAGAAGTATCTGTGGTTGGTCTCTCACTGTCAAAGAAAAACCCTTTCTCCTGTCATAGAATTCTCTTCTTCCCGCTCCCCTCCCCCCTCGAGAGCCTGCCACAAATATTAAGTTGCAGGGTGAAGGACTTTGCTGGATTTCCCACAGCTGCTCCCCCGCCTGCTCTGTGCTTCCTTTCTGAACAGGAAGCAAGTAGGGAAAGGAGAGGAGCTGTGGGGCTTGGGAGCACACTCTGTTATGCTGTTGTAGTGCTTTCATGTCAGGCTCCTGAAAGGAGTTTGGGAAAGATAGATACGAGTAAGTACAGACAGAGGATAGAAAGGGGAAAGATGTGCACCTGAGAAGACATGAAGGTGTGGTAGGGGAGGCAAGAGGAGGAGGTGGAGGAAGAGGAGCACTATTAAGAGAGAGAGAGAAGGGAAAGGGGGTGTGTGTTTGTGTCTCTGTTTCACAGGTTTTGAACTCTGGTCCTTAAGAGCCTTTTGCAGGGCTCGTGTTCAGGATTTCCACAGTGAATGCTATAGATTTGAACACATTTGATTCAGGGTCCAGGTATAGTTACATAATTGTCTGTCCTGAAAACCAGATTATCTTTTTTTTATGTCAAATGTTTTAAAAATTATTCTTTCATTAGAAATAGTAGGCTGTGATGGAAGGGTTAGAAGATTTGGTATAACACATTTCCCAGATCTAAAGGCGCACACAGTGTGAAGAATGTTCCTAATTATTATTTATGTATCATTTATATAATGTTGACAAAGAGCAGGATTTTTCTTGAATTTTTTTTGGGGTGGGAGAGGGGTTAAGTTCAGACCTCTATTCCTATCTTCTCTTGGCTATAGGAGGCCTGGTGGAAAATGTAAATCAAGCATAGTTTTGTTGCTTATTATAGTGGTGACCTTAAAGTTATTTTTAACTAAAGATACAGGTTTTTTACGTATACAATTGAGTTTGTTTGGTGGACTAAGTATGTGCAGTATGTCTGATAGTGGGAGCTTAGAATTTGTAGTTGTCAGCAAGTTACTTTGAGTGTCAAATAGCCTGCAATAGGAAAGAACAGCCAGCTGAATTTCCAGCTAATATTTATTTAGTTACAGGCCGATACAGTACAGTGCGCTCGGCTGTGCGTTTTCGACGCACTATTTTTACCCCTTATACAGTAAGGGGTAATAGCGCGTCGAAAACGCGTGGCCAACCCCCCCCCCCCCCCCGAAACTAATAGCGCCCGCAACATGCAAATGCATGTTGATGGCCCTAATAGTTATTCCCGCGCGATACAGAAAGTAAAATGTGCAACCAAGCCGCACATTTTACTTTCAGAAATTAACGCCTGCCCAAAGTGTACAGAAAAGCAGAAAAAAACTGCTTTTCTGTACACCCTGCGACTTAATATCATAGCGATATTAAGTCGGAGGACCCAAAAATAAAAATAAATTTAAAAATTAAAAAAAAAAAATTGTAAATGTGCCCGTGGTCTGCGGGTTGGAAGACGGACGCTCAATTTTGCCGGCATCCGTTTTCCAAACCCGTGGCTGTCAGCGGTCTCGAGAACAAACACCGGAAAAATTGAGCGTCTGCTGTCAAACCCGCTGACAGCCGCCGCTCCTGTCCAAAAAGGAGGCGCTAGAGACGCACTACTGTCCCTAGCGCCTCTTTTTACTGCGGGCCCTCATTTAAATACTTGATCACGCGCCCATTGGAAGAGCGGGCGCTCACCTCAGAGCACCAGCTCTCCCGCGGGATTTACTGTATCGGCTCGTTAGTTAGTTGAATTTAGCTCATACCTTATCATTGGTAGCTCAAGGTGAGTTAAATTCAGGTACTGTAGCTATTTCCTTGTCCCCAGAGAAATAGTGTTTTCTCCCCTCCTATAATGACTTCCTGTGGTATTGGTCAGCTTCCAGAAATCCCTCTCATATTTAGATGGATTACACTAACAAGATTCTACTAATAAGAGTATCAGTATTTTACCTGGGGTATTTAAGGATCTTTATTTTTTCTTATTCCTGCAGATACCTTCACAATCACAATTTCTTGGAGTCTGCCACCTTGCTGCTGTCGATCCCTGGCACAAGTGCTCACCCTGGTGTGACCCAGGCTACAAGAGACATCTTGAAGTTTCTGGCACAGTCGCAGAAGGGTCTTCTTTTTCTGCTCTCTGAGTATGAAGCAACAAACCTGCTGGTCAGGGCTCTCTGCCAGGCCTCTGAGCAGGATCAGGAAGAAAGTCTCCAAATGGACGGCTCCACTGATGACTCCTTTGCCTCGTGGCTCTTGCATGCAACCCAGGCTTTGCAATATATCTCAGAACTGTTCCAGTACTTTCAGCGCTCTACAGCCGTGGATGAAACGGATCAGGCTGATCTCTTGGGAATTCTTCATAACCTGTACCTCATCAGTTTCAACTCAGTTGGGCGCTCTGCTGTAGCCCATGTATTCAGCCTTGAGAAGAACCTCCAGAGCCTAATAACATTAATGGAATTTTGTTCCAAAGAGGCTCTTGGGTAAGGAGCGTTTTCCTTTCCTGTCATATTAAAGATATTCACAGAGCAAGCCTTGGTTTTGATGTTATGGTTTGCGTATAGTATTGCAGTTGCTGAGTTAGTCTATTTGAATGTATAGAAATAAGGGTCACTAAATAAATCGTCTAGGTTAGTCTAGTAAAAAGCTATCACCTACACAGGGTTCACCAAATCCAGTCATTAAGGGCCTCAAATCAATCTGGTTTTCATGATTCCTCCATTGAATATATATGAGATCTATTTGCATTCACTGCTGATACTGTTTGCAAATGTACCTCATGCACATTCATTATGTAAATCCTGAATATCTAGCTGGCTTGCGGTCCTATAGGTGAACTCAACTTTGTTTGGTGTCCCTTATTTCCACAAAAGTCATGATTTAAAATGTATTGTGGCATCTCCAAATTTGATGACATTGCAATTTAGTTTTTTTATATTGTTAAATCCAGTATATTACATTCTCTGATTTCTTTATTATAAAATGTGTTCTCTTTTGTTCAGGCCCAACTGAAAATATTCATACTGTTATCAATAGTTGAATCAGTAGTTTTCAGTGTATAACAGTAGATCAGGGTTGGGCAGTTTGGTCCTCAAGGGCTACCAATCTGATATCTCTGTACTTGACACAGATCTGCATAGAATTGAGGCAGTGTGCATGTAAATCTCTCATGCATACTTGTGAAAACCCAATTGGTTGGTGGTTCTTGATGACTGGAATTGCCCAGTCCTGCAGTAGATGATGGTAGATAAGGACTTCATCCATTCTGCCCAGTTTTCATTTACATAGTTCTAGCTAACAGTATATCCCACCTGTCAGCTCTACAGGCTTGACTGCTTGTAGGATATTATTTCTTATCCAAATCAGATTTGTTGTCTTTGCTGTTTGATCCTTTACCATTCCAGATAGATGAGTATACAAATTTCCATATTCAAACCAGCACTAAGGATCTGTCCCTGTATCCCCATTTCCCAGGTCTTTTTTCCAAATTGCTGTATATCGACCACATAAAATGTCTACCTTTTTACATCTCAGTATTGTTGTGTATGAAAATTCAATAAATAAAACAGAAATTGCTTTACTAAGCAGAAATTAACAATTTAGCATTGAGAATGTTTGAATATACAGGAGCCTAGATTTAAGAGAAGGTTTTTTTTTTGTTTCAGGGACGCAAAGTCGAAGAAATCAGTAGCCTATAACTATGCCTGCATGCTCGTGCTGCTGGTGGTTCAGTCTTCTAGTGATGTCCAGATGCTAGAACAGTACTCTGCAACTTTGATGAAACTTTGCAAAGCAGATGAAAATAACACCAAATTGCAAGGTAGCAAATGAGCATTAAGAAAGCATAATATTTCTGTGAATACAAATATTTTGTTGTATTTGAGAAAAATGAATATTGGAATTCTACTTTTATGTTTGTGCAGTCAGATTGAGCCATTGATGAGCTGCTTTCATCTGTGAAGATAATTTTCACATCTTTGAAGTCTATATTTTTATTTACATCTGAATATTTATCCAAGCATAATTGAAATATGAAAACTTTAATACTTCCCCTTAAGACAGGAAAGCAAGAATTTATAATCTATAGCTATAGCTGTCCTTAGAAATTTCTTTTACATAGACACCTAGAAATGTGATGGCAGAAAGACTGTATGGCCTATCTAGCCTACCCACCCACCCAACTAAGTCAGCTTTACAATTCCCATCACTCAGAGATCCTCTGTGTTTATCCCATATCTTCTTGAATTTAGATAATGTTTTTGTATCCACCACCTCCACGGGGAAGCTATTCCATGCATCCACTACCATCTTTGTAAAGAAATATTTGCTAAGATTACTCCTGAGTCAATCCCCTATTATCTGCATTCCATGACCCTTGTTTTAGAATCTCCTTTCTTTTCAAAGAAGCTCACCTCCTGTGAGTGGAAACCTTGGAGGTATTTAAATGTCTCTGTCATATTTCCCCTGTTGTTTCACCAAACCAGTCCAGAATGCATGGTTTACCTCCCCGACCAGCAGTTGGAGACAGAGAAAATTCTGATTCGCTGACATCATCCCTTGTAGGGCTCAGTGAAGCCTGCAGCACTTTAATATTTCTCTATCTACAGCAGAAGTTAGTGGTCTTAAAAGTCTTAGGAAACAAATTGCTCCCAGGAAGTTTTGCCTTTGGGCGTGCTGACTGGTGGAGTAGTTACAAGCAGGAGGAATTTGTGGGCCCTTCTTCTAGATTGGTCCTGATCGTAGGAAGGGACTTGAAAGTCAGTGGTACTGGTTCTTTCTCTCCTTTTCCAGCAAAGATCCTGGCTCCTCCCTTATCCTGTGATTTTGAAACCTGTGACTGAGAAGACTTACCCTCCTGTCAGGACAGTATTCTCTCTCTTGAGTGCTTTGTAAAGTTGGCTCCTCCCTTATCCTGTGATTTTGAAACCTGTGACTGAGAAGACTTACCCTCCTGTCAGGACAGTATTCTCTCTCTGGAGTGCTTTGTAAAGTTTAAAAAAAAAAAAAAAGAGAGAGGATAGGGTGTTCCTGTTCATACTCTAGATCAGTCCAGATGCATAGGTTTTGCTCCCCTACCAACAGATGGAGACAGAGAAGAAAAGCTTTACTAACACTGCAGTACTTATGTTAGCATGTCACCTGCAATCCCTTACAATTTCTCTGTTTCCAGCAAAACCTGCAGTTGGATATTTGTCTGGTGGAATGACTCTGGGATGCTTTGTCCTTTGGTTGGCCTATCCTCCTGGTAGAGTTGGGTCGAGTAGGGGGTCGGTGGCCCCCTTTTGTGTCCCAGGCCCCAGCCTGGAGGAGGGCTTTTGATAGCTAGTGGTTCTGACTTCCTTATTCCCTAGCCCCTTCTGCCTCTCTCTGGATGCAGTCTCTGGCCTTTCTCTGAAGACTTCATTGAGGGAAGAATTTAATTCTTCTGGGTTTTTTTGTTGTTGTTTTTGGGGGGATCTGGCCCCCTTTAAACAAAATTAAAAAAAAAGAGGAGCTGCAGTAACCGGGGCGACGGCAGAAGGCGAGTTAAAGGGCCTCCGCGTTCCAGAGGGAAGGGAGGTCTGTGGCAGTTCTGCCCGCTGGTGCGGGCCTTTTGACAGCAGCTTGGTGAACGCAAAGAAAATGGAGGAAGCAGCACTGTGGTAACCTGGGGCTGGCTCCCTCACACCCTGCCATTCTCCTCCTCTCCATAGAAGCCAAGACCTGCCTCAGGAAGACTTCTTTTTAAGGGAAGTCTTTCTTTTAGTTTCAAGTCCTTTTTAGAGCAATGTAAATTTCAGGTGCTAGCTTGAAGGAGAAAAAAAAAGTGTTTAGAGAGGCAGTGCACGAGTAGCTAGAAACCATGGAGCCAGGCAGCACGGAAGAGTTTTTGGCAGCTTATTTACCACGATACGGGGGCCTAGCCAGAGGTCTGCTTTGGACACTCAGAGGATGAGGGAGGTAAAGATAGATGACTTTTTCTTTCCTGTGCTGCATAGTCGGCAAGATGGCCGCTGGGAGGGCAGTGCAGGAGAGATCACGGAGGCATTATGGTTTCTGGCTTTAATGGTGGTGGCAGAAAGGAACTTCAGGGAAGTCTATGCTGCAATCCTCCTCAGGGGAAAGAAGCAGTGTTCCTGTCTTGGAGTTTCTGCCTCTCAGGGGGAGCATGGAGACCGGGAACTGGCTGATCCCACAGTATTGGGATCAGCTGGGGGGGGGGGGGGGGGTGGGATGTTGCTGCTTCTCCATATGTAAATCCGGTCGGGGGGCACAGAGGCTCCATAGTAAAGGACAGAAAATTCTTCTGGTCTGCACTGGGGTGCAGGTGGCTTGATGGTTTTGGTTTCTCTGAGATGGAGTGGCCCAGGCGGTCATTTTTATGGCTTCCAGGTTTATTCAAGTGAAGCAGCCTTATTCCTGCGGGGAATAAGATGTAGAATGAAAGTGCCAGTTAAAAAAAATGTTTTTGCCTATGCATATAGCAGTTCTTTTGGTTTCTCTGGCTATTAACACTTTTTTTTTTTTTTTGGGACACCTGTAGTGGGCTGCTATGGTGCTGCCTCTTAAATGCGGTTGGCACATGATCCTAAATAGCACAGTAGCAGGCTCTTCTTTGCCAGAATTGTTGGTTCTTGATAAATTGTTGGTGCAGTAGGTAGTTGCCTATATTGCCTTATCCTAAGTCTTGACTGGGATGTTGGCAGCATGTTTGTTTTGGCACTTGCTAGATCCTGAACCTAATTACTGATTTGGGTCTTTGGCAAGTGGGGCTTCCCATATGTGACTTCTTCACTTTAAAGGAAAACTTATGTTTGGTGAGCTCCAGAAACAGCTGGCAAAGCACTGGGACAAGGCCAAGGGGCACAATTTGCCCAAGGATAAGTCCAAAGGGGATAAGAAAAGTTTCCCTAGTAGGCGAAGGCACAGGGAAGCAAGGGGGTACTGCCCAGGTAGGAGTTCTTCCTCTCAGAGACAGGGGGCTGGCAAGTCGCAGTCCTTTTGAAGATTGCTTAGGCCCACCTGGGAAAGCTCCACTCAAGGGGCCAGAGGAAGTAAAAGCACACAGTGAAACACAGATAGTCTACTCTTTCCTAGTGGTCATAGTGGAGTGGTTGGCCCTCTTCTATGAAGAATGGACCAAGCTTATAGGAGACCAGTGGGTCCTGACGGTCATTAGAGAAGGCTACGCTTTTGAATCTGCTCATTCTATTCGGGAAGCCTACATGGTCTTCCCCTGCGCCTTCAGCGACAAGCGAAAAGCAGTTCGATTCATGGGGGGATCGATTAAGACACCTGGAGATGATAGTTCTGGTTTCCCAACGAGGATTGCAGCTGCAGGTGGTGGTATTTTGTGTTTCCAAGGGAACCTATCATCCCATTCTGGGCTTAACAGAAGGGGAATGCGGCTCTGTGGATTTCCTATTTTCCAGACTGAATATCGGGCCCAAGATCTCGAAGCGCATTCAGTGCTATTTAGCCAGATAAGTGGGGTTTATGCGACTAAGTAGCAGCTGCTGAATATGTGCCTACATTCAGTGGCTGCCATTTAGCCGTGCAAGTCTCTTATACGGCTAAAACTTACATGCACAAAAAGGCATGTACTGGGCAGATCGGGTGCTGAGCGAGTTAGCTGTATAACTTATATGGCTAACTATTGATATTTGGAGTTAGCTGCATAAATTTATGTCTAAGTTTAGATGTCCCATAGAGCAGGCCTAAACTTAGCTGGGTAGACTTATCCGGTGAAGTTGGCACATATATGCATATACATTGTAACTTAGTCGGATTAGTTCTAACCAGCTAAGTTACTTTCACAGCCAGCTTTGAATATCCACCCCATTGTGCTCGGTTATTGCGGGCATGCACAAAGGGGAGTTCCTGGCAAATCTCAGTCTCATAGAGGCGCATCTGCATATTCCCAATCAGGCAGAACATCAGAAATTCCTGCAAGTCACAGTCTTGGGAGAGCATTTTCAATTCCATGCACTACCATTTTGCCAAGGGATAGCCCCTTGTATATTCACCAATATGACGGTGTTGGTTGCTGCCGCTCTTCAGAGTGAGGCCATCCGGGTGCATCCGTATCTAGATGGCTGGCTTATTCAAGCAGAGTCAAAGTTGCTGCATCAAGGACCATTGGTTTTAGAGGAGCTGGCCCCCATTTGTCTTGTGTTCTGGCTATTGAAAGAAGAAGATTGATGAGCAAAGGTTATTCTGCAGAGGTGGTGACTACTCTGCAAGCGAGGAAGAAATACACTTCTCTGGTTTACATTCATGTCTGGAAGATGTTTGAGTGTTGGTGTGAAAAAGTCAAGAGTTTCTCCCTTTGAGGCTTTGATCCCCATAGTTCTTTCCTTTTTACAGAGTGGTCTTCAAAGAGGTATAGCGTTAAATTCCCTGACGGTGCAGGTAGCGGCTATAGCATGAAATAGAAGAAGCTTCAAGGCTTGTCTGTTACAGCTCATTCGGATGTTTCTTGTTTTTTTAAATGATGCAAAGCATCTTCGTTCATCACTTCATCAAGATGTCCATAATGTGATCTTAATTTAGTTCTCCAGGCCTTATACAAGTCACCAATTGAACCAATTAGAGGTGTGTCTATTAAGGATTTGACCCTGAAGGCAACGTTTATGGTGGCTATTTGTTCGGCTTGGTGTATTTCTGTCCTCTAGAGATCTATGTCTTCAGTTTTCAGATGTGGGAGTATCCATCCAGAGAGTCCCTTCTTTTTTGCCAAAGGTGGTCTTCCCGTTTCACTTGAATTAGTTGGTAGAGCTTCCAGCATTTAAAAAGCATGATTCAGCGAGAGAGTATAAGAATTTGAATTCTTTGGATGTGAGAAGGTCTTTACTTATGAATTTGAAAGAGACTAATTCTTTCAGAAGATCCTGACTCTCTTTAGTTGTCATCTTTTATTGCATAAATGCTCCCTACCATGTACGGGTGTTCCATACCTCTCTTATCACTATCATTACCTCTTTTAATGCATACCCAGTTGTTTGGGGGGTGGGCGTTGGGATTGGGGACTGTTTCTAAAATTGGTCAATCATATTTTGAAGCACTTTGGCCCGCTTGGGCTTATTTGCTGTATACTTATCGTTCAGTACTGATTGTTAAATTTCCTGTATGTGTTTTATATGCCATGATTGACAATAAAAATTATTTACATACCAAAAAAAAAAAAGAAGATCAGATCATTTGTTTGTTCTTTTTGGTGGCTGGAAAAGAGGGAACGTGGTCTCTAAGGCAACTATTGCCTGATCGATTAAAGAGGCTATTGCTTCAGCTTACATTTCATGGGGCTTGTTGGTTCCTGAAGGTCTTTGAGTCAGTTCTATGAGAAGACAGATGACATCATAGATAGAGACGGTGTGTATTGCTTGCGGACATTTGCAGGGCAGCCACTTAGGCGTCCTTGCATACTGTTTCCAAGAATTACTGGTTAGATGTGGAGGCTAGGGAACTGGCCTCCTTTGGAGCTAGCGTATTGAGGGCAGGCTTGTCCAGCTCTCTCCTTGTGTGATTGTGGCTTGGGTACATCCCATGTGTGCTGGACTGGTCTGGTGAGACAATAAGTAAGGAAAAATTAGGCTCCTCATCTGCTAATTTTCTTTCCTTGAGTCTTACAGAAACAGTTCAGGATCCCACCCTTTTCTTTTCTAGTCAACATCCTGCTGAATAAGTTTTTTCAACCAAATATTTCAATCTAAAAGGTTTAGCAGGACTAGTTGGTTTAAAAGTCCAAGTTTTCTCCCCCGCTTTTAGTGGGTAAGCTTAATGTGTTTATTGCTTTTATACAATTATACTGAAGTGCTACAGGCTTCACTATACCCTATAATGGGTGATGTCAGCGAATCAGAATCTTTTCTGTCTCCATCTGCTGGTAGGGGGTCTAAATCATGCATCCTGGACTGCCAGCTCAGTCCTAGGCGTAATTGCACTAGCGCTAGCAGTAGCTGACTGTTCGTGAAGACTTCCTCAGAATTACCTACACTTTTTTTTTTCTGCTGAGTTTTCTCTTGCATGCGCAAGCATGAATAAGGACTGCCAGACAACGTAGGGCAATTTGTCAAGCAACCAATTCAGAGAACAACAATAGAAGACAAGAGGACCATGCGGCACAAATACAGCAGATAACCATCCGTAGACCCTGCAGGCAGTGTATCATTCGGCCACAGGCAGCCCTCCTTGGATTGCCTGAGACATATGTGTTGCAAAGATACCATCTCAGCTCTTGGGCAGTTTTTACCCTTTATGAGGACCTACGAAATGACATTGACTCCCCTTGCCTCTCGCAACCATGCCATCCACCTTTATAGTTGCCCTTCTCTGGACCGCCTCCATCCTGTCTCTGTCCCTTTGGAAATACGGTCTCCAGAACTGAACACAGTACTCCAGGTGGGGCCTCACCAAGGCCCTGTACAAGGGGATCATCACTTCCTTTCTCTTACTAGATATTCCTCTCTCTATGCAGCCCAGCATTCTTCTGGCTTTAGCTATCACTTTGTCACATTGTTTCGCTGACTTCAGATCGTTAGACACTATCACCCCAAGGTCTCTCTTCTGCTCCGTGCGCATCAGTCCTTCACCTCCCATCAAATACAATTCTTTCGGATTTCCACTCCCCATGTGCATGACTCTGTACTTCTTGGCATTGAATCTCAGCTGCCATATCTTCGACCACTCTTCCGGCTTCCTTAAGTCACGTCTCATTCGTTCCACTCCTTCCGGTGTGTCCACTCTATTACAGATCTTAGTATCATCCGCATGATCATGCTTGCCTGTCCAGCGCTGACTTTTTTTTTCCAGGGCTCGAAGGTGCAGAAACCAGGACTAGACAGATGTGGCCTGGAGGAAGCTCAGGCCACCCCTGGGTCCCTGGCAGGTGTAGAGGATGTCATTGATGTAGATGATGTGCCCTCCAGTGATGCACCAGAAGTGTGTCCAATCAGACAAGAGCAAAATGCAGCATCAGAGGAAGGCACCTGGAAGGAAGGAATGCTGCTTCCACTGGGGCACTCTTGGATGCTGTGCTTGCTCCTCTAGTCCATTGGAATCGTAATATGGATGCTATTGAAGGGCTACTGGAGTTGTAGGTGGTCAGCTTGGTGCAGCTGGTGACAGGATAGGAGCGAGTGATTGAGCACGTGATATTGCATCGGCCCCTTTGTGTGCTTCACTTGTTTTTGGAGAAGTGCAAACTGTCATTACAAAAGTACTGAACATATATTGCTCTGCAAACACGGGACCCAATCTCTTTTTCTTATTGTTGACTCTGCACCTCTTAATCAAAAATGAATACTGAACATATGCAAATATTTCTTTAGCCAAGACACAGTTAAGCTTTGGAATTTATGGACAAGGTTAGTAACATAATTGGGTTTAAAAAAAAAAAAAAGGTTTGGACTAGTTTCTGGAGGATAGGTTCAATAACAGTTATTAACCTGATAATCCCCATTTGTATCTGCTGGGTACTTCCGAGTGATCCAGATTAGCCACTGTTAGAGCTAGAATGCTGGGTTCAGTGAACCAGTGATCTGACCCAGCATGGCACTGCTTTTGTCCTTATGGTTGAAATAATGGTGTATAAATCTTGTTCGTGCAAGTTACTTAGTTTGTTGATGTTTGGTTTTTTTTAAGAACTTTGCAAGTGGCTGGAACCTTTGAAAACCCCTCGACTTGATATCAGCTGCATCCCAAGTCTAATTGAATATATTAAACAGGTCAGTCATAATTTTCATTAATTAGCTCAGATATAGCAGAGTCATAAATATTTTCAGGAAGTTGCAGGATATCTCACTGTATCTTACTGTGAATCTTATTATATTCCATTGAGTTTTCTGACTGAGTGAGGTTTTATGGTTTATTTCTGGGTTTGGGAGTAATAACTAAGCCAGGGTTTAAATCCATCCTGGATTTGTCAATAGGCACAGCAAAGGTGGATCATTTTGGGAGGTTAAGAGGGGGCTAAGTGGGGGATAACTGGATGATGAGAGGTTCAGCTGGCATTCATGTGTCTGTGTGTGTGTGAGAGAGAGAGGAATAGGGGAAAGGGGAGTGTTGTATGTGTAAGAAATAAGGGATTGGTGCTGGTTTATGTGTTCACCTCAGTCTGTACATATATATAGGTACACACATTCATATATATCAGATTGGATGGGGGAGGTTAAATATTGGATGCAAAGGGAACACAGTAGGCACACCTCCCTACCTCCTCCCTTCCAGTCCTATCTCTCCTTTCTTCATCCCTTGACCTCTTGCCTTCTCTTTATCCTTATCCCATCTCAGAGATCTCCTTCCATTGCTAATACTTGAGATCCCTTTTCCCCATGCAATAAAAACAAAATAAATTCTACAGACACAATTAAGGTTAGAAAAATATTTTTATAATGTAATATAAAAGAGACAAATATTTGCCAGTTTGCTAATTCCTGCCATGGGAAACTGTGGGGATGTTCCTTAGCTCTTCTACCTCGTGTCTAACATTTTTGGGGAGCATGGAGGGGGGGGCGACAGCTCCAAAAGTACCTGGGATAGCAAAAAGCTAAATCTTTCACTGGTTTTAACAGGGAAGGGAGGAGAGAGTGTGTGAAAAAGCATGGGAAGAAACAGGGAGGAGTGGGGAGAGCATATGGAAGGGGAGGGGGAAGGGGTGAGAAAATGTGAGAGAGGGTAGAGAGTGTATGGGGGAAGGAACGACAGTGATAGAGTTCACTTGGATTGGGGAAAAGAGGAGGGTAGAGAATACACAGGAGAGGAAGGAGGGTAGACTGAGCACATTGGAAAGAGGCAGAGAGTCCACCAGGAGGGGTGGAGATGGGAGTGGGAGGAGGGTAGAGAGAGAACTCGCACATAGAGGAGGGAAGAGGGTAGAGAGAGTGCATGGAGGACGATAGAGTGCATGGGAAAGAAGGGAGAAGGGTAGAGAAGAGTGCATGAGGGGAAGGAAAGGAGTAAACAGCATAGGAGAGGGAGAAGGGCAGAGAGCACATTTGGAGGAGGAGAGGTATGGAGGGCAAAGAGCTTGTGCTGGGGGAGGTAGAGAGCACAAGGGGAGGGGTGCAGATAGAATGCATGGGGAGGGGAGAGAAGAGGGCATAGAGTTCATACATGGGATTGGGAGGCTGGCAGACAGTGAGTGAAAGTGTCTGTGCACAGGGGAAGAGAGAGAGGCAAAGGGGGGGAGGGGCAAGGAGAGAGCATGTTGGAGTGGTCAGCCAGTCGTGCTGTCAGATACGATGCATGCAGCGCATTGTCATTACTTGCCTTGGACTCAGGCTCTTGTGGTGATGCAGTACTCACAGCAGAGGCAATTTAAAACTGGCTCAGATGAGCATGACCTTTAATCAGAGGAGTAGAGCAGCACCCAGCTAAGTTAGTGCTCAGGGAAAAATGCAGGTGCTGGCCAAAGGGCCATGGAATCTCTGCTTCAGACCCTGCCTATATCATCAGCTACTCCAGCAGAGCCACAGTCTGGAATGATTGTGTCCAGGCAACAATATGGCAAGTGGCTGTAGTAAAATGCAAAGCTTTTTGTCCTACAGGGTGACCCATGGAACAGTAGCCTGCCTGCGTGGCACTGGTATTGGCGGAGGGCTCCTTTTCCATGGGCCACCCTCTACAATCATGAAATCATACATGTGCATAGATTTTGTAGCTCTTCTCAACTTTTCACTTGGATCTTTACGACAGCACAGGGGAAAGGAAAGGTGTCATTAGCATTCTTTTGGTGAAGTTTTGTATATTTTGAGATATCTACCAATCAGGTTCTGCTGATATTAACTATGGTAAATTTCAGGCCCTTGGTTGCCTTTCCACATGAAGTTTTAACCCGATCGGTGTAGTTGAATGAAAAATATATTGTACTCCAGGTTGATAGGACAAATAGATGGATTGATCTATCACATAAGCACTTTTCAGATGTGTTGGAAAGATCTAAAAAAACAAAAAGCTTTGGACATCGCTTGTTCTCACATTGGAAATATGAGAGAGCTGGAAATAAAAGCAGCAAGGAGCAAAGCTGAGAAACAGATGAATTTCTAGTTTGACAGAGTATGGTGTTACTGCAGCTTTCAGGACAAAGAAGGTCATCTCAGAAGCAAATGCACATGCTTAGTAAAAGTGAATGAATCGAATGTTTGTTTCTCTCTTTCTTGTTTAGAATATGGATAATTTAATGACCCAGGAAGGAGTGGGTCTCCTTACAGCACTGCGACTTCTCTGCCACGTGGCCTGCCCACCACCCACTGTAGAAGGTACGGCACTGGTGCTCACTCACTACATACAGAGGGAAGCAGTTACCATGCAGCATAAAATTCAACTGTTTTCAGGGGCAACTAAGCATGAAAAACCATTCCTTTGCTTTAGCAGTTCCTGCTCTGGAGCTGTTTTTGGGTTTGTGGGGTCCACAGTATATTGTTATATTTTTAAGGTTTGGTGATATTAATGTGAAAAGCTTTTTGTTTGTTCTTTGTGAAGCAAATGCCATTACACTTCAGACTGACACATGCCGCAAAGCCAAGAGTTCTGTTGACAGTTTGGTTGCCTGCAAACTATAGTGAACTTGCTATAATCTACAGCAGGAGAGGCAGCTCCGATCCCTTGAGTGCCACAAGCTGGTTGTGTTTTCACGATATCCACAGTTAATGTGCATGAGATTTATTTGCATTCAGTGAAGGCAGTGCATGCAAATGCATCTCATGAATTTTCGGTATGGATATCATGAAACCAGACTGGCTTGTGGCACTCGAGAACCAGAGTGACTTCCCTGGCCCTAGAAGAAAGGACGGAGATGGGGCATATGCTAGAAATTTTCAAATTCCTCCAAAGAAGGCCTTTTTCAAAAAAAGGGACAGTTGAGAACAAGGGTTCACAGGGTGAAGGCAGGGCCTGTGCTAGTTTTGTTTTGTTTTTTTTGTTCCCTGTGTGAAAACTTACAGTGCTGCCCCCCCCCCCCCCCCACTCCCTCCCCGATTCATTCAGTGCCTGTCCTGGACTTAGCAAATAAAGCTCAGCTCCGTCCTGCAATCTGTATTTTTTAAAACTGACAAGCCCCCCCCCCCCGTTCCCCCCGCCGCCCAGAATCCATGGATAAGGAAGTATATTAGCTACCCTAGGCAAACCTCACAGCCTTGCATACACAGACATATGCTGTTACTCATTCACACATACATACATACAAGCTCACATCAGGCCATGGTGGGATGAGGTCCACCACGGTGCCGTGGGCCTTTGTTATCTTAAGGCCTTATGGCCCACTGGTCTTGCTTGGGGGAAGAGAGCGGAAGTTGTGCGTGCATGCACGCCCATACACAGAAGACGGGCCTCTCTTTCGGTCGCCGGCTCTTTCCTTCTTTGACTGGATAGGCTCTGCCGGTGGCCCGCAGTCTCTCCTGCTGCTGCCGGTCTGCCACCTCCCCGGGTGTGCCCCCCACCTCATGCAACTGCACAGTATGCGTGAGAGCGAAAAGGGCAAGACTTTGGAGCAATCGTAGGAAATATTTTATCACAGAAAGAATGGAGGTAGTGAAGACAAAAATAGTGTCAGTTTTCAAGAAAGTTTGGAGCAAGCACAGGAGTTCTAGGCGAGGGGGGGTGGGCACGGAATTGAAATGCCAAGTGATCAATTAAGGTCTCTAGTCAGTGGGATGGGATACTGGGTGGGTCTTATTGGCTTTTATGGTTTTTGTTTATGTAAATATGCTTATCTGGTTAGTCACTGCTTTTTTACTTTCTCCATCCGTTCACAGGTCAACAGAAGGACCTGAAGTGGAATCTGGCAGTAATTCAGCTCTTCTCTGCTGAAGGCATGGACACGTTCATCCGCATTTTACAGAAACTGAATAGCATTCTCATTCAGCCATGGAGGCTCCATGTCAACATGGGGACTATGCTGTATAGGGCGACTACCATCTCTGTGGCCCGTTGCACCCTCACCCTGCTGAAAACCATGCTAACCGAGCTTCTGCGGGGCGGCTCCTTTGAGTTCAAAGACCGGCGCATCCCTACAGCGCTTGTGTCTCTGCACATGTTACTCTGTTCCATCCCCCTCTCAGGCCGCCTGGACAGCGATGAGCAAAAGCTTCAGAGCGACATTGTTGATATTCTCTTGACGTTTACCCAAGGAGTTAATGAGCAGGCTACCATCTCCGAGGAGACTTTGGCCAACAACACCTGGTCCTTAATGCTAAAAGAAGTTCTTGCTTCAGTTTTAAAAATCCCTGAAGGATTTTTTTCTGGACTTATATTACTCTCTGAGCTGCTGCCTCTCCCACTGCCCATGCAAACAACTCAGGTAGGAATTTCCTTATAAAGTAACAAATTAGGAACCACGCACACTGCGTTACGTAGCTTGCTACCTTGGCCTGGATGCATGGCTCCACTGAGGGCCTTATTTCTTCTTTCTTTCAGAGCCATGTAATCTGCATCCGTTTACTATGGAGTCACATGAAATTAGAAATGTTCGTTATTGGGCATGGGTCTGTTGACACAAGGAACCTGTTTTCTACCTGACAAAATCCTGGTTTAGCATGTAGTATTATTTTTGAGGTTAGCATGGGATCACTGTGATCTTGGGACCATTACAAATACTAGAGAACCTGGATGAACTTAATTCTTGCATACATTCCTTCTGGGCCAGTAAAACGTTTGGTCTTGAGCATAATATGAATGCATGCTATAGAGTTTGGTTTTGACTCCTGCACTGGTAACACCTCCTATAGGTTTGTTTTATTTTGAGCCCACCTATTTCCTCTATGCCTGTAGCTGCCTTTTCCTTCCCCTGCAAGCTGGTGGAGCACAGCAGGGGTTGACTCTGGTTTCCATGCTACTGAAGCCTCACAGTTACCTTTGACAGATCCTGGCAGTCACAGAAGCTGTCTGCCTGAGACTTTTAGTCCTACTACAGAGAAATTGTGTGTTCCCCTTTTTTTTGTAACCATATTTGCTTTTTGTGTGTAATATCTTATGATGAAATGTAGGCGCACAGTTACTGGTGCTAATTGTATTCACTGTTGTACAGATGAGTCTTCATTGGTGCTGTGGTTTAATTTTGGTAAACCCCTTGTCTTTATTTGTTAGGCTATTGAAGCTCAGGATATTGCAGTGGCACTGAATACCAGAAAGCTGTGGAGCATGCACCTCCATGTGCAGGCCAAACTGCTGCAAGAGATTGTTCGTGCTTTCTCTGGCTCTTCTTGCCAGCCGCTCCAGCACATGGTCCGGCGCATTTGTATTCAGCTGTGTGACCTGGCTTCACCCACTGCCCTGCTTATCACAAGGACCGTACTGGAGTTGGTTGTGGAAGACCTACAGAGGTACTTATTTGTCTTCTGTTAAGGAGGTATATGAATCATGAAAGAAGAAATAAAATCTATGTATGATTCACTAACTCATTTACTAAAAACGTGATCTCTAAGAGTTATTTCTGGCATACTTTCTCATTACATTCTTCCTGGTCGCGCCACTTCTGAGGGCTGGTTGATTAGCATTCTCCAGCAGTTTCTGTGTGTGAACAGCCTTCTCTTCATATACTGCCTGCTGGCTTCTTCCATTTCCTTGAATTGTTATACAAGAACTGATACCATTTTGTATTCTTTCGATAGGTTGTAATATCTGAATTTGGGATTTGTGGGGGGGGGGGGGTTTGTTACATTTTTTAATCCATTATATGAATGGTGTTTTGTGCTCTGTATGACTTCTTTACTGAAGAGCTGGGCCCCAACGGAGCAGAAAGGCTGGATTGTCCCTTTGTCAGAGTTAGCTAGCTGGGCCTGTCCTCATTAGCTTGACGCGGCTTCTTGAGTGTGTGTCAGTAACAGAGTTCCTATCTCTGTGCTATTTATTTGTGAGGTTTCTGCTAGCATTGTTTTTTTTTTTTTTTTTTTTTGATGAGCCAAATCCCTTTGAGGTGAAATGGAGGTAGGCTGAAAAGACTGCAGAAAAGCAGTGTTTGTAGGCCCCACTTGGGCCGCCTTCTGGTGCCAGACCTGAACTTAGTTCTTCCGAAGAGTGCGCCTATGATGTTGCCAGAATTTGCAGTCTGATTTAGATGAGTTGGCGTTCATGATGCGTGGACAGAGTATCATGTTTTAGTCGTATGCTGGGAAGGATGTTAAGAAGAAATAAAGCACAGTTTTGCATATCGGATCTTTGGTTCCGTGTGTTGGACCCATTCTTGGGGTCCTGAGGATGGCAGAGGAAATTGAATTGTCCATTGTACTAAATTAGTTTGTGTGCCCGACTGCCTTCACTTTTTGACTGCTTTACAAGTGAAATTGATGCAGGCTGGCCAGGTTTTTTTTTTTTTTTTTTTTGAGCACCTGTTTGCTGCAAACCCTTTATTTTTGAGTATAGTTCCCGCCCCTGGTTTTCTGTGACAGAGTATAGCCAGAAATAAGTTATGAAAGGTGCCACTATAATTAGAAGTTTATTAGCCATGTAATATAACAGTTTAAAGCAAAGCTACTATTGGTTCTTATTTTGAATATCAATAAAGTAATCTTAATAGAGGCCCTTGTTGCTTACGCACCATGTGATGTTTTTATGCTGAATAGGAAAGAAGTGACCCAATTCCGAGGTACTGAGCGCTCCCATGTTTTCCCGGATCACTTTTGCTTGGTTGAGGGGGGGAGGGGGTTGTATTTTTGCCCTAAAAATGAGTGTGGTTATAAAATAATGTCCAATATAAGATCTGGGAATTTTCCTTTTAAGAATTTAGATGTTTCTAAAAACGAGTTTTAACAACTTTTAGCCTTGGTTCTATCTGAAGGGAGTGTCTTACGAGATTGTACTGACGCCTGTGTGCGCACGCTGCCTCCCCCACTTTATTTCTTGGAAATGGCTAGGGGTGTGATGTCCACATTTTGGGGAGCTGTGGATATTTGGAGGGAGATGAGACCTTTGCACATTCGAGGTTCCAAAGCAGTTAGGAGAGGAATGGTTCCCGCCGACAGATCTAGGCTTGGCGCATTCAGCTTTGCAGAATGGCAAGACTGGAGGGCTATGTGAAGAACAGTTCAGAGGGCAGGACAGGGGATAAGCAGAAAGGCATGCAAGAGAGCCCCGAGGCTATTACCGCTACTTGTTTTATCTTACCTAAGTATAGAAATAGAAATGTTTTAGTGGACTGAATGCATGTACTTTCATTTGAAAATAAGAAAAGCAATATTTTTGTTTTGTGCCTTCAAAACAATAGAATGTTTTTTCTTTTTAGAGCACATTTTCGTGTGTGCTGAACAATTTTAGTGCGTGTTAAAAGCATTTAACACTCACTAAAACAACCCTCCCCCCCACACACACACCATGAAATGAAAATAATCAAATGACAAATGTCCCTGTACACACCTGGAGATCTCAGAGATTGGGATTCTGTTTAAACATAGTGACCTTTGGAGGTGACACACCTGGTCCTGAGGAGGGAGGCGAGGCAGTTACTGTGCCAGCTCCTACCAACCATGAATCGGCACTCAGGTATAGCATCTGGACCGGGAGGTGTACAGAGAAATTGAGGGAAAAACAGGAGGTAAACAACAGGCCCAATCCAAGTGGGATGTGATTGGGAGGGTACCGTGCTGCTGGCCATCTGTACCCTGATGAAGGTCTTGTGCTGAACCATCTCCTTTGTGTGCTTTCTGTCATTAGACATTACTGCTCGAGCTTAGTCGCTTCTGTGTGGGATGATGATGGGGACTGACATTGTATTAAAGACTGAAGTAGCAGGAGCAAGCCAGCCTCCAGTAGCTGACAAGAGATCCACTGGGGTCCAATCACTAGCAACAATCGGATTAGCACAGTTGCTTCTGTACACTGAGTGCCTATGAGGTAGTACTGGTCTTGAGATCTGTGGCCCTCAAGATTTCATCGTACTGAAGAAATCGTCGTCGTTTGGAGTGAGGCCTAAGCAGAACAGGCAGCTAGGGGGTAGACTTAAATATAGCTTCCTTAATTTTAAAGCTCTGGAACACTTTAATTGCTTTTGGATATCCTGAAATCAATCTGTTTTTGTATCAGCAGCCCAGAAGATAAAGAGAAGCAGTACACTGGCCAGACTGCCCGGCTACTTGGACTTCTTGATGCACTGGCTTCAAACCGAGCTTGTAAAGTGGCCATTTTGTACCTGATTAATGGCACATGTAAAGGGGATGAGAAATACGCAGAGGTTTTCCAGGAACTCTTGACTCTGATGCGGTCTGCTGGCGACAGTGTTGCTCACCAACAGTGCGCCGAGTACGTCACATCCATTGTCCAGTCCCTCTGTGACCAGGTGCGGTACCAGACATTATCCAGCATGTACCAGTCAGTATGGCTAGCAGTAAATAAAGTAGAGGCTCGTAATTCTGCTTACTTTAGATGTATTGCTGCAATATCCGTATACATTTATGGTGCCAAATTATGAGAGAGGGCATGTGATCTAGTGGTCAGGGCATTGTATTACATGTCAGGAAAAATCCTGGTATATGGCTTGTGACCCTGAACAAGTCACTTAGGGCCAAATGCGCTAATGGGTTTTTCCTTTTGTGGGGATCAGTTCCAAAGGGACGTGCAGGAAAAACCGTGTTCTGTGTGCATAACTGACCTTTCACAAAACTGCCTGCCAAATATGTGGGTAAACTTCGGCGCGCCTGTCATGTTCATGCGTAAGTTTACCTGAACTGAATGGAGATGTTTCTGTGGGCGGGGTTTGAGCTTCTGTGCATAATTTTGGATTTTAAAATAGGCAAGTGAATTTCCTTGAAACATTTCTGTGCACATAATAGCAGCTGTTACTTAGGAAGGGCAAATTTGGTGGAATAATTTTCGAAACAGACTTCAGCGCAGTAGTCCATTTTGAAAATTGGTGCAACTTGTGGGTGCTTTTGCCGACTTACTTGTGCGGGCTGTTTTGAAAATGTTCCCATCCTGTGTTTATGTGAAAATGTTTAGTACATATTTCCCTTTTATCTCCTCCTCATAGCCTTTTCTATCGGGCATGGTTGAAAACGATCATTTGATTTTGTCTGGCCTTGGTCAGCAAATTAATAAACTATTCTAGCATGATTGACACAGCCTTTCATCTTTCTACTGCAGTTAAAATTAGCACCGTTTGAAATTGGATAATACTAATTGCGTATGTCATCTAGAAAGTGCCTTAACCAGAACTATTAGGCTGGAGAGATCTGTGCTACTGGAGAGGGCAACTTGTTTCCAGTTTTGCTTTGCATTTTGATCTTGTTCCTAGATCTTTTTTTTTGTACTAATATTTTATTTCTTATATACTGTATATTTTGACATCTTTTTTGGAATTGCGAGTGCACCTTTTATTAAAATCTCACCTTGGATTTTAACAAATCGTGCATGGCGTGCACTCTTGTGCTGCTCTGTGCTTCAGGCGTACTTTAAATCCAGGGGTGTGTGGTGCCTTAGAGGTTCTGAAATGTATCAGCTCTGTAGTGCCCTAATAATTCTGTGAGTGACTAATCGAGAACTTTCAAAGACTTTTAAACTCTAAAATTGCCTCAGGAATGAAATAAAATTCACAATAAAAAGAGGATTTAATTTCGTTTTTACCTGCCAAGTGAAGTAAACAAGCTATTGTCATTAGTGTTTCAGTTTTGGTCTGCCTTTATTGAAACAAAAAAAAAAAACCCAGATAAACTTGTCCAGGGACTGGAACTTTTTTTTTTTTTTTCATTTAATTGTGCAAGTTTAACTCTTCTGCCCTTCCCCTAACAATAAATTTGTGCCTCTCTTTTTCCTTTATTGAGATGAAGAAAAGAGCAACCTAGGGAGTGTCTGCTAATATAGGTTTCTAAGAAAAGTGCAAAACCTTTGTTTATTTTGTAGAATTTTTTGACACTGTTGCCAGCATAGCTGCTTACAGACTACCTGTAGGAGTCAGGGCTAGGGCAATCTTGTAGCTAAAGCATTACAGGGAGGGAGGGATGGCTAGTGGATGGAGCAGAAAACTGTGAGCCAAGAATGTAGCTGAGACTCATGATTTCAAATCCTGCTCCACTTCTGATCTTAAGCTAGTCATGTTTACCTTTTATGTCTCAGTTATTTTTTATTTGTAATATTTAATTTCTTACCCAGTCACCTAAGTATCTTGGGCAAGGTACAATAAATGCAATAAACAATACGCAAACATAATCTTACCAATATAACAATTCACAGATATAACAATATAATATCGGAAATATTTATATGATCTTAGGAAATCAAAACAGAAATCCAAAAACAATATAAATATCAAAACAAAAATTAAATATTCCTATATACCATAAAAGGCTTCCTAAATTATAATTATAGTGGAAACCTCAATTAATGACTACTAATTATTGCCAATATTACCCCTCAACGTAAATAGTAAAATATCCAGAATAATAAAATAAAAAAATAGAAACATGACAGAGGAAAACGACCATACAGCTTATCTAATCACTACTTGCCAAAAATCATCTTTGCTAAATATCATGAACTTCACAGTGTTGCATGAGTGAAAACAAAAACTTATGGCTACTATCCCACCCACTGTAATAAATCAATGGGCAAATGTAGACCTGGTAGATCTGGCTGCTGGGTTTTTGGTAAGGATTGAACGCCTGACTAAAATGCCAAGTCTTAAGCTGCTTACAAAAAGGCAGCAACTCTTTGGGCAGCCTGAGCTCCACTTAGAAGGGTGTTCCAAAGAAATGGGGCAAACCTGCAGAAAGCTCTATCAGCCACAGCTGACTTAAACCTCGTAAATGACAGAACTATTAACAAATTCTCTGCTTGAGACTGGAGGGAGCGGGCTGGAAACTAACTATGAAGCTGGGCCCTCAGTGAACTAAGGACTAACTCCCTTAGTGTCTTTTAAGATTAAACAAGAGCTTTCATTTTGCACGACTCTCAATAGGTAGCCAGTGCAAGTGTTTTAGGTGGGGGGGGGGGATTATGGGTTATGGTCTGATGAATTACATGGGCAGCCATGTTCTTGTCTAATTGCAGTGTCCCCACAGCCTTAAAAAGCAACACCACAAACAGGGCACTGCAGTTACTCTAGGCCAGTGGTTCTCAACCGGTGTGTCGCCAGGAACACGCAGGTGTGTCGCCACACTTCCCGGTCCCCCGCTGACCCGGCTGCTCCCCAGTCCTCCTCCTCCCGGACTTAAAATGCTGTCAGCCGGGCGGAACGCAGCAGAACAGCTGGAGTCAGTGGTACCGGCATGGTCTCTTCTCCCCCCCCCCCCCCCAATGGCCTGGAAGAGGAAGTGGCGGGCAGCGGGTGTGTGCGCGGGAAGAAGAGATCATGCTAGTGTGGTTAGCGTTGGCCCGAAGAACAGAAGAGAGGCGTGGCCGGAGGAATGAGCAGCGCGGCTTGGAGTAAAATGAAGAACGTCAACCCCCGCGGCCGATGGGACTCCTTGCTCCGCCAGGGCTGAAAATGAAGGAGGTTAGGGTTGGGAGGAGGCTGCTGCTGCCGCTAGTTCCGGTGAGGGAGGGAGGGAGAGAGAGTGAATGAGCAAGCAAGCATGTGTGTTTGAGATCCTGTGTGTGTTTGTGTGTGAGTGAGTAACATGTATGTGAATGATTGAGAGCCTGTATATGTGAAAGAGAGTATGTCTGTGATTGAGAGCCTGCCTGTGAGAGAGAGTGAGAGCGCATGAATGTAAGTTTACGATTGGGAACCTGTATGTGTAAGTTTGTGATTGAAAATCTGTTTGTGTGAAAGAGTATGTGTGTATGATTGAGATCCTTTGTGTGTGAGAGAGATCATGTGTATGTATGATTAAGAGCCTGTGTGTATAAGTAAGAGAGAGAGCATGTGTGTCTGTGTGTGATTGAGAGCTGGTTTAGGTGAGGGAGCATGTGAGTATGTGATTGAGAGCCTGTGTGTAAATGAGAGAAAGAGAGAGAGCATGTTTGTAAGCATGTGAATTGAGAGTCTGTGTGTGAGAGAAAAAGACAGCATGTATGTGTGTGATTGAAAGCCTGTGTGTGTAAGCCTGAAAAGATAGACAGCATGTGTGTAATTAAGAGCCTATATAAGTGAGAGAAAAAACATGTGTATATGTGAGTGACTGAGAGCATGTGTGTATAGGTGTGTAATTGATAGCCGGTGTGAGAAAGAGCACTGGTATGTGACTGAGAGAGAGAGGAGAAAGTTCCAAGAAACCATCCCTCCTCCTGCTAATTCAAAACAATCTCAGGACACCTGGATATCAAATGTTCCCAGGTATGCAGAACAAAAAAGATTTTGTATCCTTATTTTTCATTACTGGGTCTTTGTGTCTGCTATTTTGAAATATTTTATTGGTATCTAGAAATTTTTAATGAGTTTTTAATTGGATATTCCACTCATCAGCTGTTTCAAAATAATCTGTTCTTTTTGTTAGTATGGTTTTACTGCTACTGATTTTATATTTCTTGATTTGTTTTATAAGGATGGGTGATGTTTCTTTTTTTCCTTTGTTGCACTGCATACAGAGACTCTGACTTGTTGCAGTTTCCAATTCAGTTTTTGTCTGCATGCTTCTAGTTATGCGTTTTGAGCTCTTTATTCTTTGTTAGGTGAGGGTCAGCACATGTGATTTAGGTGAGGTTTTCTGCTGGAGTGTAGTTTCTGTGTAGGGCTCTATAGCAGCCTGGCTTGGTCCGTTTTTCTAATAGGAGATGTATTGGTGTCTTAAGGCCTGGTGTAATGTTTTCAGTGTTGCCTTTTCTTAGGTAAGGTGGTTACTGTTAAAGTGCTGGAAATTGGTACTGTTTCAGTGTGGGATGTTTACTATTTATGCAATTTCTGTTCAGACAGAATATGTATCTATTCCTTGTGTCATTTTAAACAATAAAAATAATTACCGGACCTTTACTTTTTATTTCCGCCGTGAATTGTAATGAGCAGTGTGTCACACATGTGAGCGTGGCCTGTCAGGTGTGTCACGATGGGAAAAAGGTTGAGAACTACTGCTCTAGGCGATGTCACACAGGAATGAATTAGCATAGCCACCTCTGAATCCTTAAAAAGAATAGTTTAATCTTATTTAACCTGAGGTGCCTAAAAGCTGATCTTGCAACTCTTGAGATATTGTGACTGCAAATTGAAATTGCCCTCCAATAAACACCGAGGTTATGAATGTCCTCTCAGAAAGGTAGAGGAATCTTATTTAACATTATAAGATTCATTCGTGCCTATATGCACACAAACCCAATAGCTAGCACCTAAGAATTATCTGGATTAATATTTTGCAGGGAAAGGTTAATATTTGTATCCACTACTACTACCACTATTACTGCTTCTCATTTTTAAAATGCTACTAAACATATGCAGCATTGCGCGGATACGTACAAAAGACAGTCCCTGCTACATGGGGCATACAGTGTAGTCCAGACAAACAAGAGTCTGTGGGAAATGCAGAGAAGTGTTTAGGATTTAAAAGCAGCCTCAAAAAGGTGAGTTTGTATACCAGACTTGAATATGGCCAGAACACAAGCATGATGAACCAACTCAGGAAATGTATTCCATACATGTGGCATAGCTTGGTGGAAATCACAGAGTGGGGAATTGGCAGTGGAGGAGAAGGGCACAGACAATAGCAACTTGCCTTACAAACAGAATTCATGTGGAAGGGTGCAAGGAGAGAGAGAAGCTCAGTAATGAGGAGCTGCAGACTGAATTCATTTGTAGGCAAATAAGAGCTTGTACTGTATGTGGAAGCAAATGGGGAGCCAATGTAATGATTTGAGAAGAGGCGTTACATGGTCATACCGATGGTGAAGGAAGATAAGTTGTGCAGCTGAGTTCTGAATAGATTGCAGTGGAGAAAGATGATTTAATGGGAGGTCTGCAAAGAGCAAGTTGCAGTAGTCTAAGTGGGAGATAAGAGAGTGGATGTGCGTTTAGTTAGCATGCTCAGAAAGGGAGAGAGATCAGATTGTGTCTGATGATCTGAAGATGTCAAAGCAATGTGACAAGGCGATAGCTAAAGCCAGAAGAATGCTGGGCTATATAGGGAAAGGACTTACCATTAAGAAAAAAGAGGTGATAATGCCCTTGTACAGGTCCTTGGCGAGACCTCACCTGGAGTACTGTGGTCAGTACTGGTGCCTGTATCTCAGAAGTGATAAAGGCAGGATGGAGGTGGTCCAAAGAAAAGCAACCAAAATGGTGAGGGGTCAGCATTTAGAAGACTTCTGAGGAGAGGCTAAAGGATCTGAATATGTATACCCTGGAAGAGAGGAGGTATAGGGGAGATATGATACGGACCTGAAAGGTTTTAATGATGCACAATCGTCAAACCTTTTCCGTTGGAAAGAAATCAATAGGACTAGTAGGGGTCATGAAATGAAACTTCAGGGAGAATGACTCAGAACCAATGTCAGGAAATATTTCTTCATGGAGAGAGTGGTGAATGCCTGGAATGCCCTTCTGGAAGAGGTGGTGAAGATGAAACCAGTTAAGGAATTCAAAAGGGCATGGGATAAACACTGTGGATCTCCAAAGGCTAGAGGTTGGAAATGAGTGCATGGGGGTAACTGGTGGTAATTTGCTGGTGTGGCATTTGCTGCCCTTAACAATTAAGCCTTGATACTGTTAATGCAACTCCATCATTGCTTTCTGCTTCAGTGGCAGTGAGAAAAGGGGAATTGGATTCATCCAGCAACCAATGAGGGCCCTGACTTTTATGGTTTGGGGAACAAATAAACATGGGGGTAACTAGCTAATGCGGAGCTTTCTCCCCTTAATCACTAAGCCTGATATTTTGATGCAACTCCAACATTGCTCTCTGCTTTCATGGCAACGATTAAGGGAAATTGGAGTCAAACAGCATCCGAGGGTCCTGACTTTTATGATCTGGTAAACTGATAAGCATGGGAGTAGCCTGGTGTAGCAGATACTGGCATAGGCTTACTGGGCAGACCAGGTGGATCATTTGGTCCTTTTCTGTCATCATTACTATGTTAGATTTTAACGATGTTATAGAGAAAGAAATGACACACTAACAGTGTTTTGGATATACATTGAGAAGGAAAGGAAGACATCAATGATACCCCAGAATTATGGGTTGAAGGCACTGGGAGGATGAGAGAAACTTCCACAGAGAAAAAGAGAAGAGAGGAAAGCTGGTTCTGTGGATACCCCAGATCATTCCAGACAAGTGGGTTTTGCATCCCTACTAGCAGATGGAGGCAGAGAATAAAAACTTTTCAGACATTGCTACATAACCGAGAGTGCCACCTGAAGTCCCTCAGTATTTCTCTGTCTCCAGTAGATGGTAGAGGTACAAACCTGCAGTTTGGAGTTCCAAGAGTTAAAAAAAAAAATAAAATAAAGGGAAGAAAAAAGATTCCTAGCAGAAAGGCTCCCTGAGGTGTTAAGTTCCTTCATGGGCCATCCCTTGGGTAGAGCAGGGCAAGCAGTAGGTTGGTGATCCCTGTTTTGGCTCAACCTTTGTCTTTCACGGGAGATGAAAGCCAGGGGTCCTGGATCCCTCACACCCCTCTGGGTGCATGAGAAGCTGTCGGGGGAGACGAGCGAGGCCATTCAGGCTGACCGCTTAGAAGCGGGGGTGGCCTTATATGGATGTTTATTTATATATATATATATATATATATATATAACATGTTTCATGGATGTTTACTGTTAGTTATTTATTTTTTATTTTTTTTTTTATTTATTTATTTATTAATTGTTATTTTATCTATTTATTATTACTTCTTAATTGTTAACATTATTATATATATTTTCCTGTTATTTGGATTAACCATGTTCATTGTAAACCGCTAACTTGAAGCGATAGTTACTGTTCATTGTAAACCGGGGTGATATGTATATTATACAGGAACCTCCGGTATATAAATCCTTAAATAAATAAATAAATAAATATGGCTGATGCCCTATAAGACATGGTTTGGACTTCCGCCAGGAATATGGTCTCCCCCCCGCTGTTGAAGTGCGGAGGCTTCTTTGGTTTGCAGAATTGGTTAGCAGGTGTGTGGTCTAAAGCCCCAGCTGTGTAACCTCTCATTTAAAGGGAAGTTGCTGTTTGGAGAGGATCTGGAGCAAACTGATAAAGCAGTTTGAGTTGAAGGAAATAAATACCCAAGGATCAGAAGATTGCCAGGAAGATCTTTCCGCCACACACTTGTTTTCGAGATGCGAGAAGATTTCAATCAAGCCGGAGTTCCTTGCCTAGGTGCAGAAGCAGGGTCTTGGGCAGGGCAGCAATCCTTTTGAGTGAAACACAGGCCTCCCCAGGATGGTTGTCACCCAGGGGGTTGGTGGAAGTAAGATTGGCCAGTGAAGGCAAGCTGGTTCCCTCCTCTCCAGAGGCTATCGGTGGGAGACTTGTCCCCCTTTTCGAGGCAAGGACCAGGATCACATAAGACCAATGGGTTCTGGAGGTGGTAAGAGATGGCTACGCCTTAGGAATTGTTTTGTCCACTCAGGATGCCTTTGTGGTCTCCCGTTGCATCTCCTGGTCCAAGCAGGAGGCGGGGCCTCTGGATATCTTGCAACGGTTGTAGGACCTGCATGCAATTGTCCCAGTTCCCTCTCAGGAGTGGGGCCAGGGAAGGTTATTCTGCATATTTCATGGTTCCCAAGAAGGGAGGGGAACCTTTTGGCCCATTCTCGATCTTCAGAAGGTCAGTGCAGCACTCAGGGTGCTGCTAAGTTTTCAGATGGAAACATTGTAGATGGTAATAGCAGCAGTTCACAAATGGGAGTTTCTTGTTGTCATTGGATTTGATTGGAGGCCTATCTCCAACCTTCTCATAAGGGCTGATCACCAGATGTTCTGAGGTTCATGGTCCTAGGGGAGCATTTCCAATTTCGGGCCCTTCCCTTTGGTTTGGCAACAAGCCCCACGAACATTCACAAAGGAGGGAAGAAATCCTGGTGCACCCGTACCTGGATGATTGGCTCATCAGAGCGAAGTCAGAAATGGAGCGTCATTGTTCAGTTCGATGGATCATGCAGCCCCTGGGTTCGTTGGGCTGGGTGACAAATCTGGCAAAGAGTCAGTTGGAACTGTCCTAGTCATTGGAATATCTGGGAGCTTGGTTCGATACCCGGATTGGGAAGGTTTTTCTGACCACGGAGAGTGTTCAAGTTGCAGGATCAGGTGGTCCATTTTCTGTGACTTTCAGTTCCCAGAGTCTGGGACTATTTGCAGGTCCTGAGTTCTATGGCACTACACTGGAATTAGTTCCATGGCCCTTTTCTCACATGTGACCCCTCCAAAGAACTCCTTTATCTCGTTGGAATCCGCTTTCGGATGAATTTCATCTTCTTTTACTGCTTCAGCGGGAAGCCAGGTCCAGTCTTTCTTGGTGGCTGTCTTGGACCAATCTGGAGAGAGGGATGGACCTGGAGGTACCCAACTGGGTGGTGGTAACCATGGATGCCAGCCTCAAAGATTGGGGGTGGTTTGTCAAAGGAAATCTGCCCAGGGACAGGTCACCAGAAGAGGCACTCTGGTCAATGTGTCGTTTGAAGACCAGAGCAGTTCACAAAGCCTTTCTCGCCTTTCTCCCTCTCATTCAAGAAAGGTTGGTACGAGTGTTCTTGGCAATGTGACGACAGTGGCTTACATCAGTCGTCAAGGGGAAGGGGCGAAAGAAGAGCCACCTGGTGGTGGCAGGAAGTGCAGGATCTGTTTGTTTGAGTGGAGAGCCCTCTAGCGGGACTGGCTCGTTGCGCATGGCTGGAGTGGATAACGTGCAAGCAGACTATCTCAGCAGGCAGCATCTGGATCTGGGGGAGTGGGAGTTGGCAGAGGCCTTTTTCCTTATTCAGGCCAGATGGAGCAGACCGGAGTTGGACCTCATGGTGATTCTAGGAAAATTGAAGGACTGTTCGGTTTTTTCAGTCGCAGTGGCCGACAGAACTGTTTGCTATACATGTTTTCCCGTGGCCTCTCATAGGTCGGGTTTGCATCGCGTCGAGCTTTACCCGAGCAGGGTGATTCTGGTGGCACCCAAGTGTCTGCATCGGCCGTGGTTTGTGGACCTGATTTATCTCGTGGTAGAAGGTCCCGTTTGCTAGGTCCATTTGTGCCAGGATTGTTGCGGTAGGGACCCATATTTTCCAGTCTGTGCAAATCGCTTCTGTCTAGCAGCTTGGCTTTTGAAAGGCGATGGCTCTGCTTGAAGGGATACTTGAAACCTGTGATTTCAGCTTTGCTTCAGGTGAAGAGGCCGCCATGTTGCTGGCCTATATCTGGGTTTGGAGAGTGTTCAAGTCATGATGTTTGCAGAACAAGTTTGCAACCTTTAAAGGTGGATGTTCTACAGATTTTAGCCTTTTTTACAAAGTGGCTTTTGCTAAGGGATTGGTCTATAATTCCCTCCGGGTTCAAGTAGCAGCCCTTAGGATGTCTTCAAGGTAAGGTGCAAGGAAGACTGTTGGCATCTCATCCGGATTGTGGTTGCATTTTCTGAAGAGGGCAAAACATTTGCGACCTCTGGGTCCGGAAGGTATGTATGGCCTGGAACCTTAATCTGGTTCTTCGAGTTCTGTGTATTCCTTCTTTTGAACCGATTAGAAGGGCTTCTTTGAAGGATCTAACCTTGATGTCTGTTTTCTTGGTGGCTGGCTGCTCAGCTAGGAGGATTTCCGAGCCGCAAGCGCTGACGTGTAGGGATTCTTTTCTATGATTTTCGGTGGATGGTGTGTGTCGTTACATTCAGTTCCTTCCTTTTTGCCTAAGGTGGTTTCCTCTTTTCATCTTAACCAGATGGTCGAGCTACCAGCTTTTCCGAATTTGTCACCAGATGCTCCGATGGTGAGGGAGCTTCACTTATTGGATGCGTGGCAAATTCTTTTGCGATATCTTAAGGTGACAAATGTCTTTTGGAAATCAGATCATCTTTTTGTCCTGTTCTGTGGAGCAAAGCAGGGAAATAAGGCTACCAAGGGCACTATTGCAAGATGGGTGAGGGAGGTGATAAATACAGCTTACATCTGTAAGGGTCAGTCAGTCAGTGCCAGAAAGATTGTGGATGCATTCCACTAGGGCACAGGCAACCTCCTGGGTGAAGTGTCAACTGATTTCTCCGCAAGAGATTCCTCATGCAGCGACATTGTCTTCTCTTCACTCTTTTACCAAACATTATCGCTTTGGATGTGCGAGGGCAGACGAGGTGGCTTTTGGGGAAAGTGTGTTGCGTGTGGGTCTTTCGAGTTCCCACCTAGTATAGAGCGGCTTGGGTACATCCCACTTGTCTGGACTGATCTGGAGTATGCACAGGAAAGGAAAATTTGTTCTTACCTGCTAATTTTCGTTCCTGTAATACCACAGATCAATCCAGAGACCCATCCCTTTCTTTTCAAAAGACTTCCTCGCTTCTAGATGTTGCTGAGTCAGTATGTAAACATATGCAGATTTACTAAGAGTGTACATAGGTTAGTGTATTCCTTGTTTTAAGGGGCTGCAACTTTGAGTCTCTGCTCATCCAAAGTTTATTGGGGTTTGTTAATTTGAACATCTTGGCTTGGGTACAGGGTTCAATAGCCGAGGGAACTGCAGGTGGCCCTCTCGGTTATGTAGCAGTGCCTGAAAAGTTTTTATTCTCTGCCTCCATCTGCTGGTAGGGATGCAAAACCCACGTGTCTGAACTGATCTGTGTTATTACAGGAATGGAAATTGGCAGGTAAGAATGATATGAAAATGATCCATGACTTCCTAATTAACTATCTAGTGGCCTCAGAAGGATGTTAAAAATGTAGGTCAGTAAAGATTGCTGGAAGACACCAGATGGCAAAGAGAAAAGGGCAAAATGACCATTCCTAAAATTCACATGTAAAGAGTTCATCTAATTTTGGGTGAAAAGGAAAATGTATTTCCTGCTCTCCTCCTTCCCTGACATACCGATCACATACCAAAAATGATAGACACCCTTGGGTGGCTGTATGCATATTTTTTGAAGTATTAAATTGTAAGGCATGTTGGATGAAATGTGTTGTACAAATCTGTTAGTGTGTGACAGCAACAGAAAGAAGGCGGTAAAAATAAAAAAAATCAGTGGTAAAACAGCTTGCATTCCCTCCCTCCTCCCTGGTTCGTTCCAGCAGCTCCTGTGCAGATCAGTCTATGCTGTGTAGTGAAAGGAAGTGTGCAGCTTTGGAATGCTCATTCTGTCCTCCTGGAAGAGGCTGATGTCTTTTCTCTAGCAGTACATAAGACATTAGTACAGTTGCTGCTTCAACCTGTTTTTGTGAAATTCACATCTTGCCAGATTTATAGCATTCAGAGCTTTGCACTCTCCTGTTGCAGCATTACGTGCATGCTGCCTGGTTATGTTGCCTGAGGCCACTTTTTCACAGTAGATAGGTTCTGTATGTTGAAGCTTAATGTGAGTTTATTGCTATTTATTGGCTGCTTCTGGGTATTTAGCTTATTGTTGCCAAGAAGTTAAATTGATCTGATTTACTTGATCTACTTAGCTGTGCTAATTTCTGGAATACTTCACATGTAGAAAAATAGAAAATCTCATTGACTGTTTCTTATTATTGAAAAGCAATAATACGTAACAGCTTCCCTTTTTCTCTTTTTAGGATATTGCCTTGATTTTGCCTAACTCCTCAGAGGGCTCTCTTTCTGAATTGGAGCAGCTGTCCAATTCTTTGCCAAACAAGGACCTTCTGCCATCCATCTCTGACTCCATCATGGAGACTCTGTCCAACAGTGAGAGCAGCTATGCTTCTCTGCTCACATGTGTCAGGACAATGATGTTTCTTTCTGAGCATGACTATGGATTTTTCCACCTGAAGAGGTATGGTCTCACTTCCAAGTTACAGGATATGCAGGAGACATCTATCCTAAGTTAGGACTGGGCATGCGACACAGTTAAAAATTGTTAATGTCACAGTCTGATTGTGATCGTGGTGCTCCAGGCCATTAAACTGATGATATTTCTGATGGTGGTAGGTTTGGTGGTATCCATGACTGCTGTGTTTGATGTTAGACTTCGGAGAACATTAGGAAACTTGTGTCCGGCTCCTAGCTGTAGCTGAGCTCACCTCTGCTTCTTTGCCGACAATGAGCCAAAAGCAAGTTCATCCTCTGCATGGCATCCACTTCCCAGTCAAGAGGAGGGAGGAGTCGTTGCAGCCTGTCAGAATCCATGATCTCTGCTCCTCAGTAATGTGAGGAGGAGCATCTGTTCATGCAACCTGATGGGATGGCTTGCACCAGCTAGACTGAAAGAATGAGCTGTGACTGCTATCTGAGCTTTGGTAGCAGGGAAAGGAGGAGAATGGGTGAGGGTAGAAGGAAAGAGAAACAGCATAGGTAGAGAGGGGAGACAGAAGTATATGGGATGACTGGCAATAAGAAAGAAGAAAGTAGGGGGGATGAAGGATAAGAGGCTGGACAGAGGGAGACATATGGACAGATGCAGCAGATAGAGAGGTACAAAGATAGAGGATAGAGAATTTGGGCCAACAAGGAAGCTAAAGAAATGAAAGGATGAAAAGAGCATACTGAAAGTTTATTTAGATTTTATAACCTGCCTGGTCACTAGCACGGCAAAGCAAATTACAATAAAATATCATCATACAATACTACAAACATAACACCTTACCCTCCCAACAATTCAACAGAGAAGATCAAGAGAAGAAGGGATAAGCAGAGGAGGGAGGATAAATCACACCAGAAACATAAAATACTTGGAACAGGCTTCATTTTAATTTTGGTGAGGATTGCCTGCTGTTTTTCCTTGCTAATTAATTTTGTCTCAACTTGTGCTTGGTTCTTAGAGCCAAATCAGACTGCTTAGCTCAGCTCAGACGCAGCTTGTCAGTCAAATGTTCCGGCTTGCCTACTTTTACTTGACACTCAACCTTAGTACAAAATTCAGAGTCGAATTCCTTTAGGTACTGATGCATAGCCTCATTTGTGTCGCTCTCTGCATGTGAGATCGTGTACTCATCATTTATTCTTTTTGTGCTTCAGTTTATTTAAGTAGACCTGGATAATCATACAGTAGCAATCTTACTATTTGTTCTGCAAGAAACTCATATGGGTCATGTGATCTGAACAGGTAGCACTTTCCAGCAAAAGCTTTGAACATATCTGACATGGGATCTCTTTAAATGCCGAACCAGCTACCTCTCCGTTTTTTTTTTTCTGTCATCTCTCCAGACTTCTGCTGTTTATCAGGTTACCAGAACATTTATTATATGCTTAACAATCAAAAAATCCCAAAGCATGCTACAAATTAAGAGATAAATGAATACAATTTAAAAAATGAAATAATCATAATGCTGGCATTAACAAATTTAGGAAGTTTAACGATTAAACAACATAGCATCAAGCAAATAAAATACAGGTTACAAAATAAGAGGTTTAGGGTTGTTTTGCACTTTTTGAGTTGAAAACTCAATTGTTTAGCTTCTCATTTTTATTTTATTCCTAGATATTTTTAAAAGCATTTTTTCAAAATATTTTCAATCATGTAGAGTACAAATACAATGATTTGACACATATCAAAGTAGTGCATTTTTAGTAATGTATGTATGTATTTATTTAAGGGTTTTTATATACCGAGGCTCGTTTGGAACATCACCTCGGTTTACAATAAAACTTAACGCAGCAACAGGCTTTACATAAAACACGTGAAATTAACACATGGTAGCAGGCATAACACACAAATTCTTGGGTTAGCAGGAACTACAGATTAAAACTTAATAATTAAACCAACGACTGCAAGATGAGCATAAATACATAACAACGATGAGTTAAAGGCAATGCTGTGATAAGGAGCACATCCCCCATTCCCCTATTGAACAGTAAGATCTCTTTTCATTCTAAAGAGAGCAGAATAAGCTATCACGACACACAAGAAATGCTTCTAAAGTATAGAAACAGAAATGGCAGCAGAGGAAGATCAAATGGCCCATCCAGTCTGCCCAACAAGCTTTCATAATCTGTTACTCTGACTGCTGAGGTCAGGGCCCTTATTGGTAACTTTTTGGTTCTAATTTCCTTCCACCCCCCGCCAATTGATGTAGAGGGCAGTGCTGGAGCTGCATAAAAGTGAAGTATCCAGCTGAAATGTTTAGGGGTAGTAACCGCCGCAGTAAGCAAGTACTTGGGCTTGCACCCATGCTCACTTCACTTGCCGCCGGTGGGGGTATGTGTGGAGGGCATGTATATAGGTTAAGGTAACTTTTTCTCCCTTGCACTGTCCACGTTATTCCTGTCTCCGTATGTGTGAGGGGAGTTTGTGTGTGTGTGTGCACTTTCTCCCCTCTGCACTCTTCACTTTGTTCCCCTTCCCCCATTCTCCACTTTTGCCCCTCTCTCTTTACCCCTGTGGGTTTGGGGAGTCATGGGAGGGTGTGTGGGTGAAGAAACTCCCCATGTGTGTGGTGTGGGAGTAGGGGAGGTGGTGGTTTGTTTCGGGTGCAAAGGTGTGAGCTCCGCTTTGTTCTCCTCCCCTCCCCTTCTCTCCTGCTTCTTTCTCTCTCGCCTTCTCTCCCGTGCATTCTCCACTTTGTAGCCCTCCTCCTGTGTGAGGAGGTAGTGATGTAGGTGGGATGTGTAAGGCTGTGGGGGCCTTCTTTTCCTCTCTTCTTACTTCTGTGTGTATGGAGGGGGTTGGGCAGGTGATGACCCGGTGGGGATAGGAGTTCTTGAGTAGGGGGCACAGGGGAGATGTGTGCCCTCTCCTTCTCTGCTACCCATGTATGTGGGGGAGGTTATTGGTGCAGAAGGGGTGGGGGTGTGGTAGGTGTGTGCCTGGCTGGGAGCGCTCTTTCCAGCTCGCACTCTGGAGTTTCTTTCCCTCTCTTCATGCTTCTGTGTGTGCGTAGTGGTAGGGTGCTGTGGGAGTGCACACCATACTCTCTCCCCCTTCCCCCTTTGCACTCCTCTCTTATCCCTTTTCTCTCTTCCTCTTGCTTCCACTCCCCCACTTTGCCTTCCCCAAATCAACCATCTCTTGCCTTCTCCCTCCGGCATTCCTTACTCACCTTTGCCCTTCCCTTTCCTTCCAACCCTCTCCTATTTATTTATTTATTTAAGAATTTTATATGCAATGTATTTTAATTATGTAAAAATACATTGAACATAACATAAGAAATTTCCATACTCGGTCAGAGCAAGGGTCCATCAAGCCCAGCATCCTGTTTCCAACAGTGGCCAATCCAGGCTACAAGTACCTGGCAATTACCCGAACCCTAAGTAGATCCCATGCTACCGCTACCAGCAAAAGCAGTGGCTATTCTCTAAGACGACTTGATTAATAGCAGTTAATGGATTTCTCCTCTACGAATTTATCCAAACCTTTTTTTAACCCTAACAGCACTAACCAATCCTCTGGCAACAAATTCCAGAGCTTAATTGTGCATTGAGTGAAAAAGAACTTTCTCCAATTAGTTTTAAATGTGCCACATGCTAACTTCATGGAGTGCCCCCTAGTCCTTCTATTATCCGAAAGTGTAAATAACCAATTTACATCTACCTATTCTAGACCTTTCATGATTTTACAGACCTCTATCATATCCCCCCTCAGCCATCTCTTCTCCAAGCTGAACAGCCCTAACCTCTTCAGCCTTTCCTCATAGGGAGCTGTTCCATCCCCTTTATCATTTTGGTTGCCCTTCTCTGTACCTTCTCCATCACAATTATATCTTTTTTGAGATGCGGCAACCAGAACTGTACACAGTATTCAAGGTGCGGTCTCACTATTTTCTATGTGTATGGAGGGGGTTGGACATTTTCTGTTTTATTCACCATTCCCTTTCTAATAACTCCTAATATTCTGTTTGCTTTTTTTGACTGCTGCAGCACACTGAGCCGATTTCAATGTGTTATCCACTATGATGCCTAGATCTTTTCCTGGGTGGTAGCTTCTAATATGGAACCTAACATCGTGTAACTACAGCAAGGGTTATTTTTCCCTATATGCAACACCTTGCACTTGTCCACATTAAATTTCATCTGCCATTTGGATGCCCAATCTTTCAGTCTCGCAAGATCCTCCTGCAATTTATCACAATCCACTTGTGATTTAACTACTCTGAATAATTTTGTATCATCTGCAAAATTGATAATCTCACTTGCTGTATTCCTTTCCAGATCATTTATAAAATTATTGAAAAGCAACGATCCAAGTACAGATCCCTGAGGCACTTCACGTTTACCCTTTTCCACTGAGAAAATTGATCATTTAATCCTACTCTCTGTTTCCTGTCTTTTAACCAGTTTGTAATCCACGAAAGGACATTGCCACCTATCCCATGACTTTTTACTTTTCCTAAGAAGCCTCTAATGAGGGACTTTGTCGAACGCCTTCTGAAAATCCAAATACACTACATCTGTTGGCTCATCTTTATCTACATGTTTATTAACTCGTTCAAAAAAGTGAAGCAGATTTGTGAGGCAAGACTTGCCTTGGGTAAAGCCATGCTGACTTTGTTCCATTAAACCATGTCTTTCTATATGTTCTGTGATTTTCATATTTAGAACACTTTCCACTATTTTTCCTGGCACTGAAGTCAGGCTAACTGGTCTGTAGTTTCCCAGATCAACCCTGGAGTTCTTTTTAAATATTTTAAATATTGGGATTACATTAGCCTCCCTCCAGTCTTCAGGTACAATGGATGATTTTAACAGCAGCCTTCAACACTGTTTACCATACTATGCCATCAGCTGAATAAAATCTGGATTGGTGGAAATGTTTTTAAGCAATTCACCTCCTTCCTATCAGAAAGGACTTTCCAAGTCAATCTGGGCAACCATATGCCTGACACCTTCCAGATCAACGCAGGTGTCCCCCTATTCAACATCTTCATGCTTCCTCTATGCAAATTACTGTTTGATCTAGGAATCGCCTTCTACCTATATGCCGATGACATCTAGTTCCACATACCATGCTCCAAATCTGCCGAAAATATAGCACTGACACTCCTCGACACAAATGAAGGCAATACAATATGAACTATCCCAACTCAAACTAACCCTAAACACAAAAAAAAAAATTGAAATTATATTGCTAAGAAGAAATCCACCCATATTTACACACCAGCCACTAGACTTGGATAACTTTAAAATTACACCCTCTGACCAAGTGTGGGACTTAGAAATGCAGATAGATAAAAGCCTAGCAATGGAAAAACACATAAATTAATTAAAACAGGCTATGCGAAACTGCACTTACTACATAAACTGAAACCATTACTGATTCATGAAGACTTCTGCATGGTCCTGTAAACCCTCATCTTCTCTTAACATAGACTACTGAAACTCTCTTTTATTAGGAGTAGCTGTCTACTAAAAAAGCTACAACTTCAACAAAATGCCGCAGCAAGGCTCTTAATAGTATCAAGAAAATTCGATCACATCACACACTCACTGATAGCTCTACATTGGCTACCTGTACAATCCCGAATTCACTACAAAGTATTAACACTAATACATGCAACCATCCACTCTAATAACCCAGGTCTGGCAGCCATTGGACTTCAACCATACAAATCACAGAGATCACTAAGATCTCAAAATAAAGGATTATTAGCTGTACCAGCATTACTGAATACTCACCTGTCAAAAATAAGAGACCATGTGTTCTCCATAGCTGGCCCAATACTATGAAACTCACTACCCAAGACACTATGACTAGCTTCAGGAAGAAAGAAATTCAAAAGTGAACTAAAAACATGGGTATTTAAAAATGCCTATAACCTACCTTAAAACTTACCTGAAATCAGAGCAAACTCCAATAAGCGCAATTTAAAACTAACTGTACTCAGAACAAGCACCAATAAGGTCAAAGATATTAATAAACTAACAATAGAACTAAATAGCCCACCACACCCCAATGATGCCAAAATAAAAATCTGAAAAATATCTCTTATACCAGTACATTTAGTTAAAACACTAGAACATCCCCGTAAATCTTTCTCACTTGATTTCATTAAGTCATTGTTCATGCCGATGTATAGTATGCATGTTATGTGATTACATGAAGTCATTGTATATGTCATGCTATGTTGTAAACCGTTGTGATCTGTATTTGGAACGACGGTATATAAAATAGCTTAAATAACTAAAATACCTGGGAAGGCCTGAATCTGGTGATTGATGTTAAGGCTCATGGTGTCAAAGCCATGGCAGCATCAGTAGCCCACCTAAGATCAGCCTCCATGGAGGAGATCTGCAAGGCTGTGATGTGGAGTTCTCTCCACATAGTCACTTCACACTATTGCTTGGACAGAGTCTCTTGATGCATCAATAGGTTTGATCCTGAAGATTCTCTTTGAGGTGTAGAACCCAACTCTTATCTCCCTTTAGGATCTATTATTTTGATTCCAGGCTGCCACGATAAACAAAACTACCAACAGTGTCTTTTTCTTTCAGGGCAGCCTTTAGCTAGGGATTTTCCTTGTGTGAAGACTGCTATCCTGCTTGTCCCCAGCGAAAGCAGAGTTGCTTACCTGTGACAGGTGTTCTCTGAGGACAACAGGATGTCAGTCCTAATGAAACCTGCTCACCTTCTCTTGGAGTTGTTTTTTCAAAGTTTATATTAAATTGACTGAAGGGGCCCTTGCATGGCCTATGGCAGTGTGATATGCTGCAAATGCTCAAAGTTTCTAGAAACGTTGCAATCACATTTTCTTGCGAGGTTCTATATGATGATTTGGCCCATGTGTGAGAATTGACATTCTGTTGTCCTGTGAAAACACCTGTTAAAGGTAAGCAGCTCTGCTGTTTCCCCTAGTCTTGGTAGCATTTCAAAGAGTAAACAACCATTCCCTATTTACTTGTTCCACTCTACTCATGATTTTAAATACCTTCATCATATGCCCCCTGACATTTCTTTTCCAAGCTTAGAGACCTATCCTGCTTAACTTTCTTCATGAGGATGCTTTTCCTTCCCCTTTATCACTTTTGTTGCTTTTCTCTGTACCTTTTCTAATTCTGCTGTGTCTTTTTCTTTTTTTTTTTTGAGATGGGGCGAGCAGAACTGTACACAGTACTTCGTTGCACCATGGATTGAAATAGAGGCATTATCATATTACCTGTTTTATTCTCCATTCCTTTGTGAATACTTCCAAACATTGTATTTGTTTTATTGATCACCACTGCACACTTAGCAGATGATTTCAAGATATTGTCCACAGTGACTCTTAGCAGCTCGTAGTATGGATCTCAGCATTGTGCATCACTTTGAACGTGACCACATTACATTCACCTGCCATTTAGGTGCCCAGTCTCCAAATCTCGCAGTCTTTCTACACCTTTTTGTTTCAACAAATTTGAATAATTTTATTATTTGTATTATTTAAATGTATTATTCCCTAAGAAATGAATTTTAAAAGGCTGACTCGTGCATTAATTAGGGGATGCGCGAAGAAGTCGGGCTTGCGTGCGCCAAATGGATTTTAAAAGCTGCTGAGATATGGATGTATCTTCCGCAGAACATTTTAAAAAGGGGCGGAGTGTGGGCTTTTTGGGGCTTGAGCCTAAGATGTACTTGTAAATTCTGACATGCCCTGGCGTGCACTGAGGCCCCCTGCCATGTAACTTTATTTCTGCTGTGGATGACGTGTAAGTTAAAAACGAGAGAAAACTCGGCAGATCCGAGGGATTTTAAGAGTTGGGGCTAACTGGCGGGAGTGAAGGCAATTAAACTAGGGGGGTTTGGAGGACCTATCTCTAAACTGGGGACGAAGTGGTAAAATTGAGAATAGCGGCGGCTCACGCCTCTTTTAAAAATGCCCCAATTTATGCAGTAGAAGCGGCATTTGCGCGCATTAAAATTCTGTGCGTGTGGCCAGGCTATTTTATAAGATGTTCGCGTATGCGTGCGTGTATTATAAAATGGCTACGTCCCTGGGAGCAGGCAGACGGATGCGCAAGTGTGCAAGCGCATGCCAGTTTGAAAGTTACTGTTCCTGCGACCAAGCCACTCTAACAGGCCGATACAGAATGGTGCACTCAGCCGAGCGCACCGTTTATCCCCCATTTGGCCACTCGTTTTAGATGCACTATTATTACCCCTTATGCTGTGAGTGGTAATAGCACGTGGAAAACGCGTGGCCAGCCACCCCGCAAATGCATGTTGATGAGCGCTATTAGTTATTTCCCCGAAATACTGAAGTAAAATGTGCGGCCAAGCCGCACATTTTACTCCCAGAAATTAACGCCTGCCCAAAGGCAGGCATTAACCATTGACAGCACCAGGTAAGTGTACAGAAAAGCAGAAAAACTGCTTTTCTGTACATCCTCCAATTTAATATTATAGCGTTATTAAGTCTGAGGCCCCCCAAAAAAAAAGTTCTTAAAAAAAATCTGCCCGCTGGTCGCGGGTTCGAAAACACATTCAATTTTGCCAGCGTCCGTTTTCCGAACCCGAGGCTGTTAGCAGGTTCGAAAACCAACTCCAGTAAAATTAAGTGACTGTTGTCAGACCCGCTGACAGCCGCCGCTTCCACTAATAAGGCGGCGCTAGGGACGCGTTAGTGTCCCTAGCGCCTCCTTATTAGCGCGGGCCCTAATTTAAATACAGAATCACGCGCCCAGGAGAGGTGCCCGGGCGCTCAACACAGAGCGCTGGCTCTCCCGCGGGTTGTTTTTTTTAATCGGCCTGCTTGTGAGGTATTTTTGTGTCATCTACAAATGCGATCACCTCACTTACTGCTCCACTTTCTAAATCATTTATGAATAAACACTGGTCCCAGTACAGATCTCTGGGGCACTCCATTATTTACCTCTCTTCATTGAGAAAACTGACCAGTTAATCCTACTCTTGTTTTAATCCATTAGCAGCCCAGAACAGGGCATCATCTCCTATCCCATGACTTTCATTTCCATGAGGGTCTTTGTGAAATGCATGCTGAAAATCCAGATACATTCTATAGACCAGCTCATCCTATTAACACCTTCAAAAAAAGCCTAATAGATTGATAAGACAAAGCTTTCCTTCGCTAAATCCTGTTGACTCTTCCCCATTAGTCCTTGTCAATCCATATGGTCAGTAATTATATATTTTAGAATAGCTTCTAACATTTTGCCTGGCTTTGATGTCAGGGTCATCGGGTAATAGTTTTCTTGATCGCCCCTAGATCCCTTTTTAAAAATTGGTTTTTATATTGAGCAACTTAACAGTCTTCAGGAACTGTGGCTGTTTTTAATGATAGGTACAGATGACTAGTTACAGGTCTGCAATTTTGTGTTTGAGTTTTCAGATTGGTGGTTTTTATTTTTTTTTATTTGTGAATATTTGATATTCTGCCTCTTCCTAAGTAATGATGATTTAATTAGATTTGAGGGACTGGTGTTCCAGATGTGTAATGTAATCACCATAATTGCGATCTGTAAATACATATTTTTGTCACTGTGCGGAAAAGTTAGCTACAGCTGCTTAGTGCTCTATCCACCTTGGTCCCTCTGAATTCCCATGTACAGATAGCCCTTAAAGCATTTAATTTTCCTTCAAGTTGACTGTAACTGTGTAGTTTTCTTAGGTTCTTTTCAGGATCATGAAAGATATTCATTATTAGTAGCTAATCTTATTTTTTCCACCTTGCAAACAGTTCTCTGCGGAAACATGAGAATGTGCTGCATATTTTACTGAAACGAGTGGTGGGCAGTTTCACTAAGGACACGGGAGAATTGGCCTCTTCTTTCTTGGACTTCATGAGACAAATTCTAAACTCTGACACAATGGTAAGGCAACATTTTTAATACTTTTCATATCTGAATGTTCATAGACATGTTTATTAGAAATAATGGTTAACTAGAGCTGGTAATTTTCAAAAATATTTCCTCAGATACAAAAAAAAAAAAAGCTTTACCCACAGGATTTTGATTTTTTTTAAATTGTGCGCCTTTAAATAGAGCCTTATGTGTATACTTGCAGCATGAAGCAGCGTTCTTGTGGGCAGGGTTTGGAATATTTATGTATTTATTTATTTATTTAAGCTATCTTATATATCATTGTTCCAAATACAGATATGCACATTTGTCATTTTCAAAAGTATGTATATAATTTTTCCTCAGAAGACCTGTGAACACATTTGCAGGCATAATTTTATGCAAGTAGTTTTTGTGGGATAATTCTTAAAGGGAAAGTAAACCCGAAAAATCTGTGGTTAAATACTTTATACTAATGCAAGCAGCTGTAACACTACCCCCAAAATACTTAGGACTACAAGACTCTTGTGTGAACTACAATACTTTATGCTTTTCCAATCCATATCATCATGTCTCTGTTATCATTAAACTGAAGTTTCTGAGCCTTTATAAAAATTAGTTTATCTGTATAGGCAAAATTGATCACGCATGTGTTAATTAGATCAGCCTAAGACATTTACAGTTTTACTGTTATCTGATACTGCTCATCCATGTTGGCTTGACTGATACTTCTGGGCATCCCCTGGAGAATTTCTAAAGTGACTTCATGATTCTGGGAGAGAGAGTGAAGCAGATATGCAAAGATTCTCTTTGAGGTGTAGAACCCAACTCTTATCTCTTCTGGGAGAGAGAGTGAAGGAGAGAGTGAAGCCAGAGGTAGAGAACCTTGCATTCTGGAGGTGAATGAATGGTTGTATAGAATGGTGACGACAAAAGTAATACGGCTTCCTAGACCATGGGATGGCATTCCAAGAACTGATGGACGGGTCAAATGTCTTCCAGAAAAGACTAGCAAACCTACTGAGGAGGCCTTTAAACTAGGATAATTGAGGATGGGTAAAAAAAAGCCCTCAGGTAAGTATAAGCCCTCATGTAAGTAAAACATTTAAACACGTACAGAAATGGGGGGGAAAAAGGCAACATATGGAAAGCTGTGAAAACTAGAACAAGGGGAAAAGCTGACAGCCACTCAGCAGTGCATGGTTCGGAGGAATGTATCTTTGAAGGATACTAATGAAACAGGAGAGTTAGGGCATCCCAACTGAGAGGTTTCAATTAATGCAAAAGTAGCCCATGTGCCTATAAGTAAAGAATCACCGTTTGCCCCTGTTTAGACGCGCATTTTTATAAGGGGGAACAGCGCAATGAAAACGCGCGGTCAACCCCCCTCCTCCCCCCCAGAAACTAATAGCGCTCATCACATGCAAATGCATGTTGATGAGCTATTAGGTATTCACCCGCAATACAGAAAGCAAAATGTGCAGCCAAGCCAAAGGCAGGAGTTAATTTCAGACGGCACCGGGCAAGTGTACAGAAAAGCAGAAAAAACTGCTTTTCTGTACACCCTCCAACTTAATATCATAGCGATATTAAGTCAGAGGCCCCAAAAATTAAAAAAATTAAAATCTTCTTAAAAAAAAAAAAAAATCTGCCCGCAGGTTGGAAAACAGATGCTCAATTTGGCGGCGTCCGTTTTCCGAACCCGTGGCTGTTAGCGGGTTCGACAACAGACGCCGGTAAAATTAAGCGTCTGCTGTCAGACCCGCTGTCAGCCGCCGCTTCCGCCAATAAGGAGGCGCTAGGGACGCACGGGCCCTAATTTAAATACTGAATCGCGCGCCCAGGAGAGGTGCCTGGGCGCGCATTGGGAGAGTGGGCGCTCGCCTTGGACTGCCGGCTCTCCCGCGCAGTTTACTGTATGGGCCTGATTGTTTCTTCACTGATTCATTGAAGAAAGGATAACTCTTGAAAACTAATCACAGATTTATCACGTTACTCCAATAAAAAGGTATCACCTACAACTTGTTTTTGACCACCATGCTTTTTGCTCAAAGTATTTTAGTAACATTAAGTCCTAAGACTGAATTTTGCTTAGTAATCTAGACAAATGCATTGGGCAAAGCTGTCATCGTTGCTAACATTTTTACTCTTGTATATTGGATCTAATAGATTTGCAGCCATGTGAATAGATTAGCAACATATATAATATAACACATTACAGAGTAGAACAAAGTGACCTCTCAATAGGGTAGTGTTTCTCAAAGGAAGATCATTCCCTTAACAACCTTACAGTCAAAGTACTTACAAGGGAATTTCAGAACTACACAAAAAAGCAAAATATTTGAAATTAAGATAAGACACTTAAAATCCACCACAAAAGAATTAAGGGTATTGGCTTTTTCAGCCATTATCAGATACAGCCCATCTCAACTGTAAGGTTTTACACTCTGTCAAATCTGTCAATCCTTCTTCCTTCCTGTCCCCCCACAAATGGCATATGTAGACCACCTAAAGTCTAGCTGATTCTATAATATTTAAACCCAGTGTAACTGCACTTTTTCTTCACTGACCTGATGAGGAGAGCTTAGCTCTCGAAAGCTAGTCATGAATGTATTAAGTTAGAACCAATAAACATGGATTGCCTACAACATGTTAGCATAGCAACCACAATACTTTTCTCAGGATTGTAATTGTCTTAGATCTTAATTTTACAGTTATTAGTAAGCATTTTGAGAGATTACTGGGTGGATGGTGATATGTTTTTAAAATATCTTGAAAAGCATTTCACATATCATTCTAAATGAAATTATTATTATTTTTTTTTAGTTTTTCCCAAATTTCCAATTGTTATACTTATGTCCTCTGGAGAGGAAAAAGTCTCTTTTCTAATTTTTTTTCTATTTTGTTTCCCAGGCCTACATATTTCTACCTTCAAAACAATTTTCTTGAGATGTTTAGGCTATGGAGCATGAAATTTCAGCTCATGTCATTCTAAAGGGTCAAATGACAGAAGAAAATGGCATTGACCATACATTCAAATTACTTGTAATAACATTATTTTAAACAAACTCTTTCAACTAAGCCTTGTGCTAGTTCACAGATTCCCAGATATTGTTTATATGGTCAGATTAAAGTAGTAAAATGGTAAATGTCGACAAAAGGTTTCTCCAGTCTGTGCAGCAAGGGTTTGGGGTTGTAACTGCCGCTATGAGCCGGTTGTAGCCTGAACGGAAGGCACAAGGGTAACCAGCATATAGTGGCAGTTATAACCCAAAACAGACGGCATGGGTAACTGACACTTTGTTGTTAATTTTTTTAAATATTTGTTATCCTCGCTATACAAGTTTCTAACTGAAGAACAATTAAAACACGATCCAGAAAAACATGAGTCTTAAAACAAGAATAAAATACAAGCCTTCTATTTAGGGTAGCAAATGCTCCAACCCATGCAGGTTACCCACATGCAGAAGTCTTACACTGAAATTACTACTGGTTATCTCGATTTTTATTTTCTTCCGCCAGCGACTAGGGAACCTCTGTTTATCCCATGTCATTTTGAATTCCGTTTCCGTTTTTGTCTTCACCGCCTCTTCCAGGAAGGCATTCCAGGCATCCACCACCCTTTTTCTGATATTGTTCTGCGATCCCTCCTCAGGAATTGCTCCCTTGGAGCTTTATATCCATAACCCTTTAGTTCTACAGCTCCCTTTGCATTGGAAAAGAAAGGTTTGATTTCTGTGCATAAATACCTTTTGGGTATTTCAAATCTGTATCATATCCCCATGTTTCTCCTCTCCTCTAGGGGTAGACAAGTCTCGTCTCTATGTCTTGCAGTCAGTGGCATGCAGTGACATTCAAAGTAAGGGGACTCAGTAAATGCACATCAGCTTTCTACTTTCCCACCACTGGCATAATCTCCTGACTTTCTCTCTCCCACCCTACACTCTCCATCCCAAAGAGTGAGATTTACTGTCCCGGTAAATGAGACTGAAGATCAAAAAATTAGATTTTTCTGTTGTGTGTCTGTGGTATAAATTTAGAAAGATTTGCATATAATATTGCTTTGCAGATTAAAGGAGCAATACAAAGTATTTAGCTTTCTTTGGTTTCATGTAATCTTTAGTTCTTTAATTCCCCATGAAAAATCCTAGGTCCTCTTCTGCACTCAGTACCATCCTGTCTCCTCCCTTTCCCCCCAACTCCATCTTAGGTCTTTTTCTAATGATAGATTTTACATGAAAAAGGACATTCAAAGTACAGTCTTTTGAGATAAAAAATATATATCATGAATTCTATATACCATTATATTATATTTACAAGCACTGCTATGGTACAAACCAGAAAACCCTATAAAAGAGCAAAAAAGGCATTTGGAACCCATATGGGATTAGGCCTGTTGTAATGTATATTGGGTGTAGGCTTGGCCCTCTGAAAGCAATGAGTAAACGAAATTACAATATAATAAATCTCCCATATCAATACAGCACTAACTGCCAGTACTCAACCCTATCTATGAAAAGGCAGCATTACAAATATTACACCAGTTCTTCAAACACCAGTACATTTCCGTTTAGGAAAACAGAACAAGCCAGACTACTATAGATCCCTACACAGAAACTACATGCCACCCTCACCTCTGTCACACATGCAGAATATATAGACCCTCAATAAATTCCGAATAAAGAGAACATAAATACAAATATGCAGACAAAACCTGAGCTGGACACTACAACGAGCCAGATTCTGTATGCTGTGCGGCAGTTGAGAAACAGAAATGCTGCCATTTCTTATAATTGCAAATTATCCAATGAAAGGAGGATGTTTTATGAATCAATTACAAACATCATAAGAAATTGCCATACTGGGTCAGACCAAGGGTCCATCAAGACCAGCATCATGTTTCCAACAGCAGCCAATCCAGGCCATAAGAACCTGGCAATTACCCAAACACTAAGAAGATCCCATGCTACTGATGCCAGTAATAGCAGTGGCTATTCTCTAAGATAACTTGATTAATAGCCATTAATGGACTTCTCCATGAACTTATCCAAACCTTTTTTAAATCCAGCTACACTAACTGCAATAACCACATCCTCTGGTAACAAATTCCAGAGCTTAATTGTGCGTTGAGTGAAAGAGAATTTTCTCCAATTAGTTTTAAATGTGCTACTTGCTAACTTCATGGAGTGACCCTAATCCTTCTATTATCTGAAAGAGTAAATAACCAATTCACATTTACCCGTTCTAGACCTCTCATGAATTTAAAGACCACTATCATACCCCCCCTCAGTCGTCTCCAAGCTGAACAGCCCTAACCTCTTTAGCTTTTCCTCATAGGGGAGCTGTTCCATCCCCTTTATCATTTTGGTCGCCCTTCTCTGTACCTTCTCCATCGCAACTATATCTTTTTTTTGAGATGCGGTGACCAGAATTGTACACAGTACTCAAGGTGCAGTCTCACAATGGAGTTATACAGAGGTATTATGACATTTTCCGTTGTATTCACCATTCCCTTCCTAATAATTCCTTACATTGTTTGCTTTTTTGACTGCCGCCGCACACTGAGCTGATGATTTCAGTGAATTATCCACTGACACCTGGATCTCCTAATATGGAACCTAACATTGTGTAACTACAGCATGGACTATTTTTCCCTATATGCATCACCTTGCACTTGTCTGTTACATACAAATTAGCACTTGATGATCTGTTTATTTTGAATGCTTGGCTGTACCTTAATCATTTACTGTTTAGTTTTTCACCTTATAGCGCATCTGTGTCCGATTTAATCATTAGTTCATACAATGTCCAAATATTTCTTTTTTTAATTTTTATCAATTGCATATAAAAATGAAAAATAAATTTCCATTTATTTATTGAAGGAAGGTGAACATTGCCTGATGTGAAATCATTTCATGAGCACTGCATCAGTGGCTGAAATTATAGTTCCACCTTACAGGTTTGTTTAGATGGCACTTCAAGTTTTCAGCATAGCATTCCATTAGCCTGTGTCTAAAATTCCATCAGCTTTCGCCTTGGCTGCCGCCATCAAACAATATAATCAAGAAATACAAATCGATTATAATAATATAACCATGCTAATAAAAAGAATAAATATTTCAAAACAGCTGATGAATAAAATAATATCCAATAATTAAAATCTCATAAATGTTTTAGTAAGTTTTCAAAACAGCAATAAAATATTTCAAAACACACATCAAATAACATCAGTAACTAAAATTAATATGGATAAAATATATTCCTTGCTCTCCATAGCTGGGAACTTTTGATTTTTAGTCACCCTGAGATTATCGTGGATTAGTGGAGGTGTACATTATTGCAGATTCTGGGAGTCTGTTAGGTGCTATATTTCTGTTTCTATTTCTTCAGTTTTGCATTGAATGCAGAGTGGCTTTTTTGGGTTTTCATTCCAGTTTCTGTCTCCATATTTGTAATTTGTGGTCTTTTTGTACTTGGTGAAGGTCGATTCTATGTGTGTGACCGAGGTGAGATATTTTACTAGCATGTAGGCATTTATATCAATATTATTTGTTGTGTTTTCTCAATAGGACATGTATTGGTGGTAAATTATTGTTTTTTTCATAAGGAGGGCTATTGTGCCTGGTAGGAGAGTGTTTATGTTGCTTTTTCTGAGATGACACCAGAAATACCTTTTTTGTATGGTAAATTGAACGGGGAATGTCCTGTTCTGCACCCATTGTTGGGGGGGTCAGGATGATTCCTGTAGATACAAGAATGTATGTTTACATTTAGCCCCGTGATGATCATGTGTTCAGTGTATCACTTATGTTGGTGTGTTGGTGTGTCCCAACAGAAAAAAGGTTGAGAACCACTGCTCTAACACACGTGTTCATTCACACACACACACACACACACTCTCTCGCTCGATCATGTGTTCAGTGTATCACGTATGTTGGTGTGTTGGTGTGTCCCAACAGAAAAAAGGTTGAGAACCACTGCTCTAACACACGTGTGTTCATTCACACACACACACACTCTCTCGCTCGATCATGTGTTCAGTGTATCACGTATGTTGGTGTGTTGGTGTGTCCCAACAGAAAAAAGGTTGAGAACCACTGCTCTAACACATGTGTTCATTCACACACACACACACACACTCTCGCTCACACACATGCACACACTCCCTCTCTCACATTCCCTCTCTCACGCTGCCTCACTTATTTGCACACGTCTGGCCTCTACTCTCTTTTCTTTGGTTAGCAGTCGCACACTCAACACCTCTCTTCCCAGTTCCAGTCTTTCAACCTCCTCTCCACCTACAGTCCCCAGCAGTTTCACTCTCAATCCCTGCTTGGTTGAGGGGGTTGAGAGTCTCAATCCCCTATCCTGAGTTCCCAGCAGTCTCAATTTGAACTTGAAGTAGGATCCCCTTCCTTCCCTTAAATCCCCAGCTAGCAGTACCTTTTGTTAGACTCTAGCCTTGCCAAGAGGTTGTCAATCTTTCCTAATGGCCTGGAAGGGCCAATACTGATTCTCCTGCTGTTGCTGCACCAATCCTTCCTAATGATTTAGGAAGGCCAATGCCGATCTTCCCACTGCCTCTTTTCTAGCAAACGACCTACTACTCTGCACAGGTGGCATGGGTCAACCAGCAGCATAGCACCAGAAGATGGAACTTTGATGCTGTGATGGATGGATGGATGGATTACTGGCAATGCTGCTCTCATTGGCTCCTGCCAAAGAGGAAAAAAATTCTCTCTCTCTCCCCCCCCGCCAGCAAAAAAAAATTGAAATTGAGGCAGGAGATTCAGTGAATCCTTTGAAAACCCTGACTGCACGCCACTGCTTGCAGTGCAGATCCTGCACCATTTTGGATGCTTTTCTCTAAACCACATTTAACATATCGCTCTTCTTCTTGTGATACTGCCTCCAGATCTGAGCATAATATTCTAGGTGAGGCCTCACCAATGATCTGGATAGGAACATTATCACTTCCTTTTTCCTGGTGATTATGTCTTTTTATCTGTGCAGCCCAGCATCTCTCTGGCCCTAGTCTCACTGCCTTGTCACATTGTTTTGCTGCTTCAGATCATGAGACATTATCACCCTGAGGTCTCTTTCTGTTCTGTGCACATCAGTTTCTTGCCCCCTCCCCCAGCATCTTTGGATTTCTGCACCCCAAATGCATGATCCTACTGTTTGTGGCTCAGGCAAACTTCTGAAAGACAATCATAGAAACCACTGTCTAGCCAAAGATGAACCATAATATTAGATAGTAACTTGCTTGCAATGAACATGCTGATTGGACCTTGGTTTCTTGCCATATTTCTTCCACCCATGGATAAGGTGGCAGCAAAAGCTGGAAGGATGCTTGGTTGCACAAGGAGAGGAAGAGTCAGCAGGAAAAAGGTGGGTGATGAGACTTCATTTGGAATATTGTGTACAGTTCTAGAAACAGCATCTTTAAAAGGATATAAACAGGATGGGGTGGATGCCAAAATGGTCTTTGTTCATCATTCTAAAGCATATAGGGGCCAGACATATTTATTTATTTTATTTGCAAATTTTTTATGTTGCTTATATGAACAAGCAAGATTTCAGATCTGAACATGGATAACTTAGAGAACATGAAGGATAGGGGAGATAGGACAGAGATCTTTAAATACCTCCAAGGTTTCCATGCACAGGAAGCGAGCCTCTTTCAAAGGAGAGGAGTCTCTGGAATGAGAGGTCATGGGATGAGGGCGAAAGGGGGTAGACTCGAGTAATCTAAGGAAATATTTCTTTATGGAGAGAGTAGTAGATGCATGGATCAGCCTTCCTGTGGAAGGGGTGGAGACAAAGACATTATGTGAATTCAAAAAAACATGGGATAAACACAGAGGATCTCTTGGGAATGGTAGAGATGGTAAAGCTGGATGGCAGAATGGTTAAGTCATATTACATCTTCTATTTCATTTCTCTGTTTCTATTAAGTAGTACAGTCAGTCTTGTAAACAGTGAATGTAGTTACAATTCCATATCATTTTGTTCTGCTAATCAATACACAATGTCTTATTTAGAGTAAGTTATAATATAGAAGAGAGGAATGTGTACGGTGTCCTATAAGAAGTCCCTTACATCCTTTAATGGCCTAAAGAAATAAAAAGGTTTGGGAATTCTTTAACATGAGGACTAGTCTAGTGGCTAGAGCAAGAGTCTAAGAGCCAGGGAAGCTAGGGTTGAAATCCTGCTGCTCTTCCTTTTGGCCTTGGGCAAGTCACTTCACCCTCCACTGCCAGAGGCCTCATTTGCTAAGCATTTTTCCCATACAGGCCCTTAGATTGTAAGTCCTCTGTGGACAGAGAAAGACCTACAGTACCTGAATGAAATGTGCTTTGAAGTGGCAGAATATAAATCAAAAATTGAATTCAATTAAAATATGTCTGAAAAAAAGTCTACTGTTGGTCACATGTTAAAAGGCATCTATAGTATGAATCTGTGTGTGAGAATATTTTGCTTGGCCAAACACAGTGGAAGAATTTACTTTTTTCCAGTTCTTTGGTTTCTTTAAAATGAAGTACATATATATCTACATATAATATTGTCCTTTCTTGCCTCTTCAGCCCATAACATCATAGAAGCAATAGGGTACTGAAACGTGATGTAAGTGGGGGTGTTCAACGAGGCGTTCTTGTTTGTTTATGAAACTGTTTGCTGTGTCAATAAACAGTTTATATATATATAAAAGAAGAAAAGTCTCTCCAACAAACGTCAACATCTGTTTCACAGCTGTAGCTTTTCTTGTATACTGTTGAATATCTCCTCATATATTACACAGTAGGGCATTCAGAGTTGTGCTAGTTTACTTCAAATTGCATTTGAATGCACAATTTCTTGCCCTGACATGCAAGAAAAGTGCTTTAAACCTTAGTGGAAGTTACAGCTCAGGGTGGTGCTGATGGATTTGATTACTCAATTAACATGAGACACTGGCTACACTGAATAGACCTGTAATGAAATGCCCCTCAGGGTTAGGAGAGGTTAGCAGTAAAATATTTCTTTTTCACAAACAGAAGGTCACATTAGTTAGGTGTGTATGGGAATGTACAGATAGATATAATTTCAAATGAATGTTTTATCCTCTCAAGTGCCTTTATTTTCCTTTTAAACTGGTAAATATGGAGCTTGTTGGCTTGTGATCTGAGATCTTACATGTTTGAGCTATTTTTAAAATCCACAGCACCTATAGTTACTCATTCCACTTTTGTCCCTAATATCTACTTAACCAACTGGATGTTTGTGATTGCCATAAAAAAACCTGGGTTAGCTTAGAATATAAATTCTGATCTAACAACATTGTGCAGAACAGTTCCAATATCTGTCATTAAAGGGTTCATCAATAGCAAGTCATATGCTATAGATTTCTGATTATTTTTATTTGTAAAATCACTCATCCGATTCATTTAGAAACATAGAAATGAAGGCAGAAAAGGACAAAAAAGTCCATCCAGTCTGTCCAGCAAGTTCAGCAGGGAGAATCTGGGCCCCTTGATCCCCCACGTACTTAGAGGAGCTGGATATTCAGGCGCCGCAGGCTGTAGCGGAGTCTGCTTCGGGAGATCTGGTTTTGTCGGGTCTTCGACCTCTCCCCAGGACTTTTCCCTTTCACTCGATGCTCTTACAACTTATGACTCGGGAGTGGGACGCACCAGAGGCTAGTCTGAGGGTCACTAGGGCAATGGAGAAACTTTACCCACTGCCTGAAGAATCCTTAGAGCTTCTAAAGATTCCTAAAGTGGATTTGGCCATCTCAGCTATTGCCAAGCGCACCACGATCCCGGTGAAAAGTAAAAAATGAGGCTGATATAGGTAATGTTGCATGGGTATTGGAAGACGGTTTTGCAGAAAATTATAAGAGGAACAAGAAATTCATAACCTGTAGTATTATAGAGATGGCAATTGTAAGATTAGATTTAAAAGGTCACATAGAAAGAATGATGTTTTTAAGGAAGCTTTTGATACCCAATGGAAGAGCTGCTTGCTTGAAGACCTTTGTTTAGGAAGTTGTGATGGATTTACAGCAGACTAATTCAAAGACAACAAAGGACAACTGGAAGAGTCAGAAGAGAGATATTGAGTGTCATTGTGATAGAAGTGGTTGTAGAGATTGAAGCTGAAAATAGGCCGAGGAGGAGGTAGGTATAAAAATGATTAACAAGAGACTAATGAATCGATTCTTGGAGGATGTCATAGAGCTGGAATCTTATTCTAGAAGTGAATCTCTCGTCTGAGGTGAGAAAGGAGCAGTTAGATAGGATAAGTACCAGGCTTATAGAAAAACAGACTTCATATAGCCTTGAAGGCAATCTAGAATGTTGTGGTTGATGGTCTCAACTGCAGTAGCTGGATTGGAGAGAATAAGAAAGGGAGAAAAAAATTGTGTATGACCGTATAGGTGAGAGAAGTATTAAATTATAACTGTCCCTGGCTGACCTTAAAATTGCATTCTTTGAGGTTGCTCATCAGCTGTTTAGAACCTATAGCCATATGTATTATAGTACTGTTTAATATAGCTTTATAGAAGAGATGTGCTTAAGAGTTATTGGCTCAGCTGGACCTGACCTGCTCTCCTGACATTGAGCAAGTCACTTTATCTCTTTGTGCTTCCATTTATTCAACTGTATTTGGATAATAATAATGACAACTTTATTCCCTTTGCTGTTTAGAATCGGAGAAGCAGTCACCAAAATTGGTAGCCAAATGTGTTATCCCCAGTTATGAAGTATTGTGTTCACAAGGCATATTGAATCATGTTTATATGAAATATGCTATGCTAAACTAATTTTTATTATAATCAAAAGTACAGCAACACCCAGACTTTAATTTCTTTCTTTTTCTTTTTTTTTTTTTAAACAAAAATATGGTTGTTAAAGAGGAGATTTTATAAACTTTGAGCTTAATATTCAAAGGGGTTAACTTCTGAGTTAACAAATCCAGGGTTTAAATATATCCCACCTCTCTAACCACAAAATTTTACCTGGGTAAGTCATTACCCAGGTAAAATGTAGCCAGATAAATCAGCGGTATACTGGGATGGGGTGACATAACCAAATAACTGATACTTTGAGAGCAAGCATAAAGTTAACACTTAACCAGCTATAATTAAATACATAGCTGATTTAAGTCAAAACAAAAAACCTTCCAGGCCAGAATGACCAATCCCCCATCCTTCCAAAATAAAATAACAAAAATTGCAAGCCATAGAAGTCTGAGGCCCTTTTTCCCTCCACTAAGAAAATTACAAGCCTGGCCACTCACTCCTAGCACCACCCTCCTGCCCTACCCTGAATCCTTCTAAACCTCCAAGGCCACTGGGAGGGCAGTAGATTCTGATCGTTTCTAGCAGCATTGGTTCCAGATGCTTGAAGAGGGTGGGATGGGGGGCAGAAGCGGGAGAGAGTAAAGGTCCTCGAGAGCCATAAACTGGCCAGGTTTTCAGGATATCCACTGTGAATATGCAGGAGATAAATTTGCATACAATAAAGGCAGTGCATACAAATCTACATTGTGGATATCTTGAAAACCAGGGCTTTTTATGGTTTTTGAAGACCAGAGTCGGCTATCCCTGTGTTTTTGGCCTTTGATTTTTTAAAAAATATTATTTTGATGAGGGGTGGATTGGGAGCTCTGCTCTGATATTATTTTGAGGGGTGGGGGGGGGGGGAATTGAGAATGTTCTCTGTGTCCTTCCTGTCAAGTGCACTACAGATTTCCGTAACAAATACAGATGCAGTATTTATTGTTTTCTTCCACTAGCCTTGGGTTGTACCAGAAGGTGCCTCACTAGCTGCTGGAAAATCACAGCGAGATACAGTGACTAAGCAACCAACTTGTCTCCAACACGGTGTTGAGATTTTGCATTCAGCACATGCCAAGCTTATTTCAAAGAGTTTGTTCTTATTAGAAAGATTTTAGTGTGATGCCATCAGTTTCTGAGCATGTGCTTTTCCCCTTTGATGTATCTAAAGTGTTGACGATCAGCCATTTAGATGGAAATTTGTGTTCACACACTCAGGGCTGTTGTGGAGATGAAGGCAGTCTTATGGAAGTCGATGGGTCCCACCCTTCAAGGACATTAGGGCTGAGTACTGGAGAGCTCAAGCAGCTGCTGCAGAGCAAAGAAGAAGCCCCTGAGAAGCTGCTGCTTAACTTGGAGAAACACGTTTTGGTAAGAGTGTGACTTGCTAGATACCTCGGCAGTGTGCATGGCTGGCTGGCAGGGTCAGTTATTGGACATAGCTCATTTATTTTTAGCTTTGGGAATTGTTACCAATTCTTCGTGTTACCATGGGTGCCTAGAATTCAAACATCTTATTTTTATGGATTATTTGAATATGAACAATCCTGCCTTTTTGCTGCTTCAGCTTTTTTCCCCCATTGTGAATTTATTTTTAGTGTTTCTTCCATGGTGGTTGGGGGGTCCTTGGCAGCAAGTCTGTTCACAGTTGGCTACTGGGGAGTTGAACACACGAAACAGCATGCCCCCTTTGATTTTGGGACTACTTTCATCAGGAAATGGTTCAAGCTGCAGCCGAGCTAGCATTGTCTCGTGTACGAGACTGCCAGTGGCAGTTTGTAAATAAGCCTGCTGCAGGGGTGCTAAAGATGGAGTCGGCAAACAGAAAGCTGGCAGGTGTCGTCCTGGCAGCTCTTTATTTACTCTGCACTCTCAAAGGAGGTAGAGGCTGGCTGCTCAGTGCTTTTTACAGGAGTTTTGGGCTCATTTAATTTCCAGGATTTTGTGTTTCAGTCTAAAGCCGGGCTCCACCCTTTCATACAATCACTTTGTGCTGTAGCCTGAGTGTGATGATTGTGGAGTGCCCTCTTCTGTCATGCAAGCAGAATGAAAGTACTTTGCTTTGCTTATTCTACATAGGTTTCTAAACTATCCGTTGGATATTTTTGAAATTGTTACATGAACCTTTAAATTCTCTTTTTTTTTTGTGCAGGACTCTTCCAAAGATGACGACAGCATGGAGTCTTTATTGGATAATGTGGTTGGATTCAGACAGATGTTGGAGTCGGCTGGAGATCCTTCTGCACTTAGCAACCAGGATGCAGAGCCACTTCTCTCTGCCCCAGACTCCCTCCAGAATCTCTTTAACAACAGGTACCACAATAGATATTTAAGCAGTCTCTACACTTACGCATACCTTTCAGGAATGGGCTATGCAATACACAATTTATTTCTTATAACTTGCTTATAGTAGATGCCAGCCATTCTACATGGAATATTGATAAATTCTGATATAAAACAAAGGACAGTTCAAAACTGTATTCAAAAATGCAAGCTTCCGCCAAAGACTTTTAGAAATAAATGGGCCTTCAACATTTTGCAAAATAATTTATGGTCTGATACCTTGTGAAAATTGGGCAAAAGAACATTTCATACAGTGAGCCCTATCACCGAGAATGTACGCCTACATGTAACCTGCAAATACGGAATGTGTATCTTGGGAAGGCAATGAACATCCAGGAAAATATTAATGGAGTCAGACCCTTAAATAACATGGGCCGTTACTTTTGAAAACTTTTAAAATCAACACTAGTAGTTTACAAGTAACTGGCAGTCAATGTAACTGATACAAAATTGGAGAAATATGATGCATTTTGTAAGAGTTGCAAAACCTTGATTGACTTTTGGGGAGGCCTCCATACAACGAGTTATCGATGGTTGGCAGGACAAAAACTTGGACAACCATATGAAAATCATGTATAGATAAAATATATTTTAAATGCCTAACTATAACTTGAAAAATGCAGTTTTAAAAACAGTCTTTAACTGAAGCTTTTATGTAAATGGAGAATCTAATAAAATCCGTAAGACATTCACTTCAGTGGAGAAGATAATAGAAACTTCCATTGTCCTTTAAACATGGGGGAACCTTAATGGAAGTAAAGCGACTCAGTGAAAGGGCTTTGGTTTTAGATAGAATAAACAGCAGCTTATTGTGCTTTAACCAGGTGTTGATGGTTTGCAAACATCTTGAGAGGCCATACATTCACTGATGGGACATATAACTGATTATCTTGTGCATAGACATTAAAATAAATCTCAAAAGCAGTAATTATGTCACAGAATGACTGTATGTAGTTATTAAATAAAACTGGCAAGAGTGCTGATCCCTGAGGCACCCTGGTGGTAACAGGTCTCTGTGAGGAACCTTTGCCATTCACCTTCACTTAGAAAAGGACTGAATCATCTTAACATGTCTTCTCCACTACTAAGAGGAGATGTTAACTGTATAGAAGGTGGTGGTGATGTCTAATAAAACCATTAAAACCACTCCCCCCATCATCTGATGCAGTAAGAAATCAGACACAGTTAATAGAAGGGTTTCTCTACTTTTTCCTATTCAAAACCCACATTGTTGGAGGTTAAAGTTTGTTTTCATTCAGGAATGCATTCAATTTGAACAAGACTACCTTCTGTAGGATCTCACTAATGGAGGGGAGATTAGAAATGGATCTATAACTGGAGGGTTCTTCTAAGGGGGTAGACTACCTTTTTTTTAAATTGGCTTTTCCAAGGAAAGGCACCAAGCGCTCCCTAAATGAGAGATTAACAAACTGATGGACTCGAGGGAAAACCCCTTTAAACCTCGTAACATCCAAAATGGACACACATTCAAAGAGCAGTATATGCTTCCCAGTTTGGCCATTACTCCTTCAACATCACGAAAAGAATTCCAACTAATTGGGATATCACGCTGACTCACTATAGGGGAGACAGGCCTAGCTACTCGAAGAGAATTTTAGAGGACCACCAGTTTCTCACCACAAAAATGTTGTTACAATCTAATATACAAAGTTCAGCTGGGGATTTAGGAGGGAGCACCAGGTTCTTGACTAAATCAAATAACTCAAATGATTGATTTAAGGAGGCTTGTTAATGTGCAGAATAGAATATTTGTGCATCATCAAAAGATATATTTGTTTTAAATTGTAAGCCCTCTGGGGATAGAGAAATACCTACAGTACCTGAATGTAAACCGGTGTGATATCTCAATTGAGATGAATGTCGGTATATAAAAATAATAAATAAATAAATAAAATAAAATAAAATTACCTACTGTTTTATAACTTTCCTTTTGTTTGCGGCTTAGTGTTTATGCCACTTATGTTCCGCTTTCCTCGTATACCTCAAATAAAATTAGCTCAGCGGAAGATGAGGGAACAAGGGCATGTACTCTGCAACCCGATTTAACTTTCAGTGAAGCAAATATGTTAAGTGTAGCCTCTACTTTGGGATTTAATGATGAAATTAGAGTAGATGTCCTACAATCAATAGCCTCAGAACTGACAGACCAGCACTTGTCAAACTTCTTCACGCCAGTGGGCCAATTTTGAAGGACCCTTGTATGGATCCGGTGGTCTGTAATAATTAAGGTTCACTTTCAAATTTACCATTTGTTGCTAAGTTAATTGAAAAGGCGGTGACTTCTGTGAAGCTTTTGAGAAGCTGGATATAGCGCAAGGGTGTAGTACCGAAACTATTATGGTGACATTATTCGATGAAGTGTTGTCTGTCTTGGATGGGGGGAGGGATGTTACCTCATCTTATTGGATTTGTTGAGTGTGTTCAATTTGGTGGACCACTCTATTTTACTTGTTAGATGTATGGAGCTGGGATTGAAAGGGCAGGTGCTAAAATGGATATCTTCTTTTCTATAAGAAAGAGTTCAAATGATGGCTTTTCAGGGAGTTACTTATTTATTTATTTATTTATTTATTTAGGGATTTTATATACCGGCATTCGAGAACGCAGTCCCATCATGCTGGTTCACATTAAAACAAGTGTGCATCGTAAACAAAACTAAAACAATGGTGCGGAAAAAGGCAGTTACAAATAACAGGGAGATTAGAACTTGGCAGAGAGAGAAGAGAAAGGACAGGTTATTAATTCAAACATGTAACGATAGTGTAAAATAATATAAAATTCAAACAAGAAGGTTAGTCATGGTGTATGTGAAGGTAAGGATTGGCGTGGAAGGTAGATCTTTAAAAACTTATGTTTTTAAAGACATTTTGCAAAGGGTTTCACAGGTGTCACCCCTATCCCCATTACTTTTAAATATGTTTTAGTGCCACTGGGGAATCTTCATTTGGTCTTTTGGATAAGAACATAAGAATTTGCCATATTGGCTCAGACCGAGGATCTATCAAGCCCACTATCTTGCTTTCAGCAGTGGCAAATCCAGGTCACAAGTACCTGGCAAGATTCCAAACAGTAAACAGATTTCTTGCTGCTATCGCGCGGTGTAAAGTAGTGACTATTTTTTTTTTTTTTTTATAAGTTTTTATTTTTGCATGAACAACATAGGTTACAACACATGACGAAGTCAGGGTCGAATCCAAGTATACACAAACATACTATATGTAAATAACTATCCCCTACGCCGAGGACCAGTTCCTGATCCAACATAGCAAAAGAAACAGTATTAAACGTGGGGATTGAAACGAATTTTTAACAACCAGTGTCATGTCATTTTTGAACACAAACCACCGAACCACTTACACACATAATCCACAATGTTTTCCAGTTTTCTCCCGCCCCTTACCCTCCCCCCCACCCCTCCTCCCCATCCCTCCCCCCACCCAGCATATTTCCACAATCGGGGTGGTCCACTTCAGGATTGTCTGCCTAACCATACTGTATACGGAGCCCACACATCCTGGAATTTATGGATGCGATCATGTTTAAGCGCAGTCAAACGACCCATCTGGTACAACCTGGCCAACCGCAGATACATCTGCAGCATAGTAGGAACCTCAACATTTTTCCACCGGAAAGCAATTTCACTGCGCGCAGCAATATAAATTTGTAGTAAAAGCAATTTGTGCTTGTCACTAAGCGAGCTGTCAACCAGGCTAAGGAGACAGCCTCTGGGATCCAATGACACTGCAGACCCAAGGAGCTCGGATGCATACCCCGTAATCAAAGCCCAAAAAGCCTGAATCTTGGGACAAGTCCACCACATGTGGTAAAATGTACCCCTTTCTCCACACCGCCTCCAGCAAAACTCACTTATCTGAGGATTCATTCGGTGTAGGCGGGCCGGTGTCATGTACCAGCGATAAAGTAATTTATACCCATTTTCCTTTATATTAGCGGAAATAGAGCTCCTCCCCGTGATCATATGACACTGATCCCAATCAGAGTCCGGAAGGTCGTACCCCAGATCAGATTCCCAGCGAAGCTGATAGGAGACCTTAGTTTTATCCCCCTTATTGAGGAGAAGATAGATCCTAGAGATCGGTTTACCCATGGGCCCACGTTGTTCACAAAAGGACTCAAAAAGGGATCTACCTTTGGATAACTCCCCTGGTGCCCCCACCGAGTGCAGGAAATGAATAATCTGCTGTAAGGCATACCAATCTCCAGGGGACCCTCCATATTTATCCTGTAGCTCTGCCATATCTAGCACACTGGATCCCCGAAAGAATTGACCGGCCCTAGTCAAGCCTAGTCGCATCCACCGTTGCGAGAAGGCCCTATCCATGCCCGGGGAGAAACCAGGGTCCCACAAAAGGGAAGTGAGATGGTAAATCCGTTTGGACCCTACCAACCGGGTCTTCCATTTACCCCAAAGCTTTAAAACAGCCTGAGTAAATGGTGTGAGTGAATGGGTGATAGCCGTCCCACTGCCCCTACTCCACACCCTATTTGCCAAGGGTACCACCCCAGAAACTGCCTGCTCTATAGCCACCCACGACTTAGTTTCTCTAGTGTCATGCCAAGTAACAATCACCCCAAGCATGATAGCCGTGTAATACCAGCTTAAATTGGGAACATTGAGGCCCCCACACTGTTTGTCCCTGTATAAAATAGAGCGAGAGACCCTCGGGGGTTTATGCTTCCAAATAAAGCGGAACAACTTCCTTTGCCAAATCCTCATGGCCCCCTCCGGCACCGAGACAGGCAAGGTTTGGAATACATAACAGAGTCTGGGTAGTATGTTCATTTTGAGGGCGGCTACCCTGCCAAACCAGGATAGATCCGTCCGGTCCCACCTGTCCATATCTTGCTGAATCTGAGACCACAAAGGCCCATAATTGAGACGATAAAGCTCCTCTAGGTGGGGCCAGTAGTGACTATTTTTTAAGTCTACATGATTGATAGTTTATGGACTTCTCCTCCGGGATCTTGTCCAGACCTTTTCTAAGATGAGATGTATGAACAAGGTGGATAAATGAAACTCGCATCACAAACTCTATAACCACAGAGGTTAGAGCAGCGGGCTACAAACCGCGGCTCTTCATTCAGTGAAGAGCTGCGGCCAGAAAAGGGGCGTGATAGTGTGCATCCGGCCACATGGTGGCATTGCATTTTTGCCTGCCACGGCTGCGGCGCACACTATCGCTCTCATATCGCCCCTGCAAAGGGTGTAGTTATTTCCGGGCTACTGCCAGCGATAATATGTAAAACATTATCGCCCGCAGTGCAACTGGGCCCAAAACGTTTTAAACCCCACTCAAACCCCTCCCCTTTCCCTCATTTAAATGTTTTCATTGCGATAACGGCCCATCGTGTTTTGGAAAATGACCCTGTTAGATTGTAAGCCCTCTGAGGATAGGGAAATACCTAAAGAACCTGAATGTAATCTGCTATTAAGTGCCAAAAAGCAGAAAATAAAAATCAGGTAAATAAATAAAATATCAGTTTACCAATGCAAAGTGCAAACTGCAGTCTTTTGCCTGCAATTGGCATTGTATGCTGTATGTTATAATCATTTACAATCTCCACTCATCTTCTCCTGTATTATATATTAGAGGGCATTGAGTCAAACAGGATAAAAGTTCTGCATGAAACAAAATGCAATGTAACATTTTTATGGATAGAAATTCCAGGTGAAAGGGGGAATAAAATAGCAGTGGGGGTGTATTACCATCCACCTGGCCAGAATGAATAAACAGACAATGAAATGCTAAAAGAAATTAGGGAAGCTAACAAAACCAGCAGCACAGTAATAATGGGGGATTTCAATTACCTCAGTATTGACAGGGTGAATGCCACATCAGGACATGCTAGAGCGGTAAAGTTCTTGGATAAAATATAGTGACTGGGGCAAAAATATTTGACCTCTTAAAAAGTCAGCAGATTTGTGTAGATTACAAATGACACACAGATGGTTCCAGACAGTATGTTTATTTCAAATCAGTATGCTCTTAAAGTAAATTTTCAAAGTCACAAATTATTTCTGTGCATTTTTTGTTAAATAAAATCTGAAAAATGCTACTTGCATAAGTGTTCAACCCCTTCAGACTAGTACTTGGAATAACCACCTTTTGCTGCAATAACAGCTTTAACTCTGTTGGGGTAAATTTCTTTCAGTTTTGCACTTCAGTTTGGGAGTGATTTTTGCCCATTCTTCCTGGCAGATTTGTTCCAGGTTGTTTATGTTGGATGATGCTTATGGACTGTAATTTTCAAATAGTGCCACAGATTCTCAATTGGATTGAGATCTGGACTTTGACTTGACCATTGTAGAACATTCACCTTTTTGTTGTTCAACCACTCCTATGTTGCTTTGGCCTTGTGCTTGGGATCATTGTCCTACTGAAAGGTGAACTTTCTCACAAGTTGTAGTTTTTTAGCAGACTGAAGCAGGTTGTCTTGCAGTATCTCCCAGTATGTTGCTCCATCCAACCTTCCTTCAGTTTTAACAAAATGTCTAGTCCCTGCTGAGTAAAAACATCCCCACAACATGATGCTGCCACCCCTATACTTTACTGTTGGGATAGTGTTTGCTCAGGAATGGGCAGTGTTAGGTTTGTGCCACATATAGCGTTTTGAATTTTGGCCTGAAAGCTCCATTTTTGTCTCATCTGACCACAAAACCGTAACTCCAGACTTGCTTTGATATGGTTTTTCTTCAGTAATGGCTTCTTTGTAGCCACCCTGCCATGCAGGCCAGTTGTCTGCTGCGCTCTTGATATGGCTGACTGGTGCACCTCCACTCCATTCTCAGCCATTGAACTCTGTAGCTCCTTCCAAGTGATTGCTGGCCTCTCTGTGGTTTCCCACACAAGTCTCCTTCTTACTCTGATGCTGAGTTTTGATAGGATGACCTTGTCTAGGCAGTGTCTGGGTGGTATGATGCAGCTTCCATTTCCTCTCAATTGATCCAACAATGCTCACTGGGATTTCCAAACAATTATTATTTTGTAGACTTTTCCTATCTTGTGCATGTCTATAACTTTATCTTTAATTTCTTTAGAATACTCTTGACAGCTTTCCTTCAGATTCACAATCTAATAGTACCTGAATTAGGGGGTCTTTTATCCAGACCATTTTTAAGGATTCATAGGTAGAGGCCAATTGTAAACCAATTGTTAGGGCAATATTTTTCATCTATGTAAACTTGGAGCTGCCACAGCACAGGGGTTGAATACTTATACAAATAGCAACTTTGTTTTTAATTTCATTTTACAAAAAATGCAGAGAAATAATGAATTAAGACTGAAATTTTACTTTAAGAGCATAGTGGTTTGCAATAAACATACTGTTTTATACATTAATTTTATTGTACATTGCTTAGGGAGATTATATCAGTTAAGCAATTCATAAATGATTTTAAATAAATACTGTCTAGAATAATCAGTTTGTGTTATTTGCAATCCTTACAAATCTGATTTTTTCAAATCACTGTAAATGATTGCTTCTAGGAGCAGCTGATAAAAGAACCAACAAGAGGGAAAACTATTTTAGACCTAGCCCTTAATGGAACACAGGATTTGGTGCAAGAGGTAACAGTGTTGGAGCCACTTGGCAGTAGTAATCACAATATGATCAAACTAGATTTAATACCTAGAGGGAGAACACTAAAGAAATCTACTGCAACAGCATTTAGCTTTCAAAAAGTGACTACGATAAAATGAGGAAAATGGTTAGAAAAAACTGAAAGGTGCAACTGTAATGGTTAAGCGTTTAGGTCAGGCATGGACGTTGTTTAAAAATACCATCTTGGAAGCCCAGACCAGATATAGACCCCGCACTAGAAAAAGCAGAAGGAAGGCTAAACAACTATGGGCATGTTTCAAGGGTGAGGTGAGAGAGGCTAATAGCTAAACAGCATCGTTCAAGAAAAGGAAAAGGGATCTGAATGTAGAAACAGCATAAGCACTGGCAAGTTAGATGCAAAGCATTGATAAGGAAAGCAAAGACAGAATTCTAAAAGAAGCTTGACATGGAAGCTTTGGTCCTTACGGAGGAAGATGTAAGAGAGATACCCAGGCCAGAAATGATATTCAAAGATGATGAGTCAGGGGAACTGAAACAAATCTCAATGAACCTGGATAATATACTAGGGTAAATTGACAAGCTAAAGCAGCGGTTCTCAACCGGTGTGTCGCGACACCCTAGTGTGTCGCCAAGCACCGGCTGCTGTGTCGCATCCTCGGGGTCTCTCCCGCTGCTCTTTCTTCCCTGCTGCCGTTGCCGCTGGGCTATCAACACGTTCAAGCCCAGTGGGAACGGCAGCAGTGCTAAAAAAAAGCTGTGGCACTTGTGGCTGGGCCTTTTCTTCTTTCCCGCACCTGCTCCCCCACCCCCCGTGACCCAGAACAGGAAGTGAAACGCGGTGCGCGGGAAGGAGAAAGAGCCGTGCTGCGTGATAAAGCAGCAGCGGCGGCTGCAGCATCGGCCCCCGAGCAATTGAAGCAGACGGTAATCGGGAAAGGAGAGAGCAGCATGAGCCTCCCGCGGCCGATGGGATTCTTCTTTCTTGGCTTGCGGGGGCTGGAGGAGGAGGCTGCTGCAGCTACCATTTGTGCTCGGGGAGGGGCGGGGAAGAGGAAGTGAGTGAGAGAAAGAAGCAGCCAGCCTGCGTGTGATTGAGAGCATGTGTGTGAGTGAGAGAAACTGGTCAGAGAGCTGTTGTGTGTGTGTGTATATGTGAGAGACAATGAAAGTGACTGCTCAAGGAGATGACTGATGTGTATGTGAGAGTGTGAGACATTAGTCAGGGAAGTGACTGGTGTGTGTGTGTGTGTGTGTGAGTGAGAGAGAGAAAAAGCATTGACGTGAGAAATCTGGGTATGTGAGAAAGCATGGGCGTAAGAAGCCTGCTGTGGGGGGGGGGGGGGGGTGGATGTGTGTGAAAGAAAGCATGGGAGTGAGAAGCCTGATTATGTGAGAGAGCATTGGAGTGGGAAGTGTGTGCATGCATGAGAGAGAGAGACTGGTTGGTAAGGTGACGGTGTGTGTGAGAGAAAGAGACTGGTGTGTGTGAATGTAAGAGAAAGAATGTGATTCAGGGAATGAAAAGCCTGTGCACGTGGAGAGCGAGCATGGAAATGAGAGAGACTGGTGTGTGTGTGTAACAGAGAAAGTGATTATGTGAATGAGAAGCCTGTGCATGTGAAGAGAGTGAGCATGGGAGTGAGAAATCTGGGTGTGTGTGAGACACAGCATGGGAGGGAGAAGCCTGATTATGTGAGAGAGAGAGTGTGGGAGTGGGAAGCCTGTGTGTGTGTGCATGCATGAGAGCGAGAGACTGGTTGGTAAGGTGACGGTGTGTATGAGAGAGAGAGACTGGTGTGTGTGAATATGAGAGAAAGAATGTGATTCAGGAAATGAGAAGCCTGTGCAGTGGACAGCGAGCATGGAAATGAGAGAGAGACTGGTGTGTGTGTGTAACAGAGAGAAAGTGATTATGGGAATGAGAAGCTTGTGCATGTGAAGAGAGTGAGGATGGGAGTGAGAACCTGGGTGTGTGTGAGACACAGCATGGGAGGGAGAAGCCTGTATATGTAAGACAGAACATGGAAGTGGGAAGCCTGTGTGTGTATGCATGAGAGAGATCAGGTGACGTGTGTGTGTGTGAGAAAGAAAGTGATTATGGGAATGAGAAACCTGTGCATGTGGAGAGAACAAGCATAGGAGTGAGAGACTGGTGAGTGTGTGTGAGACAGAGAAAGTGATTATGAGAGTGAGAAGCCCATATATGTAAGTAGAACACGGGAGCGGGAAACGTGTGTGTGTATGGCATGAGAGAAACTGTTCAGGAAGGTGACTGGTGTGTGTGTCAAAGACTGTTTGGGAGATGATTGGTGTGTGAGAGACAGAAACTGGTCATGGGGGCATGACTGGTATGGTGTGTGTGTGTGAGAGACATGGGCATTAAGGAAGAGGACCATGAGTATAGAGCTTAGCCTCTACTGCTGCTTCTGCTGTGTGCTACGGCCTGCATGGAAGAGGAGTAGGAGAGCTGCTGGAGGGGGGTAAGTAAAGGTGGCTTTTTAAGTTTATTTTTCTTGATTGACTGCCATTTTAATTATTTATTATGTGATGTGTCTGCTTTTTTGAAATATTTTATTGGTGTTTGGAGAATTTTTAATGGTTTTTATGAGTTTTTAATTGTTGGATGTTATTCTGTACATAGCTGTTTAGAAACATTTATTCTGCTTATTAGTATAGTTTTACAATTAGTTCTGTGTGGGGATCTATAGCTGCTTGCTAGCTCTGTTTTCCTAATAACCTAATAAGAGGTGTATTGGTTTTTAGGGCCTGATTTAATATTTATAGTGTTGCCATTTCATAGATAGGGTTGCTCCTGTTTGAGTGTATTCCATAATACAGGTGTAACTGTGTGCGGATTAGTTTATGTGCATTACTACAGATCCTGGGAGTATGTTAGGTCGGTTCTGTGTCTGTTACCGAGATGAGATATTTTACTAGCATGTAAGAGTTTTATCAGTCTTATTTGTTGTGTTTTCTCAAGAGGACATGCATTGGTGGTAAGCTGCTGTCTTTTCATAAGTAGGGGCTATTGAGCCTGGAAGTAGAAGGAGTTTGAGTTGCTGTTACTGAGATGACACCAGAACCAGAATATCTTTTTTGTAGGGTGAATTGTATGGGGAATGTCATAATTCTGCTTTACATCCATTATTGTGGGTCAGGGGGGTTCCCGTGGATGAAACTGTACTTTTACATCTAGCCCCGTGACGATCATGGGTCAGTGTGTCACGCATGTGAGAACCATCTGTCAGGAGTGTCCCGACAGAAAAAAGGTTGAGAACCACTGAGCTAAAGAGTAGCAAATCACTTGTACCAGATGGTATGCAACTTTCAGACCTGCCATTGGGAATATGTAAATTCATATTAAAATAGTCTGTGGTACTAAAGACAAGAGGGTTGCCAATGTATTGCCAATTTTTAAAAAGGGATCAAGGGGTGATCCAGGAAACTACAGATCAGTGAGTTTGACATCTATGCCAGGCAAAATAATAGAAACTACCATAAAGAATAAAATTGCTGAACATATAGATAGGCATAGTTTAATGGGACAAAGCCAACATGGAGTTAGCCAAGGGAAGCCTTGCCTCACCAATCTGCTACATTTTTTGAGAGCTTAAATAAATATGTAGATAGAGCTGAGCCAGTTGATGTATTATATGTGAATTTCCAGTAAGCATTTAACAAAGTTCCTCATGAAAGACTTCTTAGGAAATTAAAAAAATCATGAGGGGGGGGGGCAATGTGCTTATTGTGGATTACAAACTGGTTAAAAGGCAGAAAACAGAAAGTAGGGCTGAATGGTAAATTTTCCCAATGGAGAAAGGTGAATAGTGGAGTGCCCCAAGGATCTGTTCTGGGACCACTGCTTTTTAATATATTTATAAACAATCTAGAAATGGGAACAGTCAGTTCGGTGATCAGATTTGCTAATGACACAAAATTATTCAAAGTTGTTAAATCACAAGAGGATTTCGAGAAATTGCAAGAGGAACTTGCAAAACTGGGAGACTGGGCATGAAAATGGCAAATAAAATTTAATGTGGCAAGGTTCCAGGTAAGGGATCTAGGTGTCGTCATTGATAATACATTGAAATCTTCTGCTCAGTGTGCAGCAGCAGCCAAGAAAGCAAACAGAATGCTAGGGATTATTAGAAAAGGAATGGAGAATAAAGCAAAGAATATCATAATGACTCTGTATCACTTCATGGTGTGTCCTCATCTTGAGTTCTGAGTGCCATACTGGTCACCATATCTCAAAAAAGATATAGTAGAATTAGAAAAAAGATACAGAGAAGGCTAACCAAAATGATAAAGGGAATGGAGCAATTCCCTTTTGAGGAAAGGCTAAAGAGGTTAGGTCTCTTCAGCAGAAGGTCTGTGTGTATGTGACTGAGATGAGGTACTTTACTAGCATGTAGAGATTTGTATCAGCCTTATCTGTTGTATTTTCTCATCATAATATTGCACTGGTGGTGAACTGCTGCCTTTCCATGGGTAGGGCTATTGCTGTTTCATTTCTTGGAGTTAGTGCTGCTGAGGTAAGGCAGGTTTGATAGACTTGAACAGAATGGGGTTTGCTTGTATTATTTTACAATGCTTCTGGTAATAGAGGGAGTTCGTGATGCTGTTATTGAAATAACACCAGAATCAGAATATCTTTTTTGTATGGCAAGTGGTACAGGGAAATATCTTAGTTCTGCTCTGCACCCATTGTTAGGAAGCGGGGGACACCATGCAGAGCATATGCTTATATTTAGTCCCATGATGGTCGTGTTCAGTGTGTCATGCATGTGAGCGTCATCTCTCAGGTGTGTCCTGATAGAAAAAAGGTTGAGAACCACTGACTTAGAGATGCAGAATTTTATATATTTTGAGCAGAATTTCCCTAGAAATTCACTGTAAGAGTGTTCCTTCCACTCACCCTCCCTACTCCCCTGGCCAGTCTCCTTTCACTATGCCCTCTCAGGCCCCAACCCCTCTACCTGCCAGTATCTCTCCCCTCCACCTCTAGGCTCAACCCCTTCTACTCTATCGCCAGTCCCAGAGTTTGACCCTGTTCTCAGTATTGCCCCTCACACAGGCTCCTTCTGTCCCTCTCTCTCTCACACACATGCTCCCTCTCTCTAGTACACATACACACCTTCATACAGGCTCCCTCACTCTCGCGCGCACACACACACACATTCCCTCATACAGGCTCCCCCTCTCTCTTGCATACTCAGCCACACAAGCTCCCTTTCTCTCTCGCACATACATCCTCACATAGGCTACCTATGTTACTCTCTCATGCACCCTTTCACACAGGCTCTGTCTCACACAGGCTAGCACCCTCACAAACACACAATCCCTTTTTCATACACACGAGTTCCCAATCTCTCTCACACAAACACACTCCTTCACAATCTCCACATGTAGGCACCCTCTCTCTGGCACCCACACTCAAGCATCCCTTCCCGCCCTCTCACCTCCCATGCTCTCTCTCACACTCTCCTGCTCAGCCCCATGCTCTCTCTCTCTCACAGCCTCTCCTCTCCTCTCTCACACCCCCTCCCCTTTCTCACGCCCCTCTCCTCTCACATATACATATTCACTTTCACCAGAGCTTTCATCTTCGCCGTGATCAGAGCACGTCCCACAGCACATGGGGGCCTTCATCTTCACGTGCTACATTAGCGGCATGTCGGGGTCTCCTCTGCCATTTTCTGCATAGAATTTGACAATTCTGCGCAGAAAATGGCAATTCTGTGTAGGGGGAAACTCTGTGCAAATTCTGCACTCCACAGTAGCGCATAATTCCCCCAGGACTATTAAGATTCTCATATTTGAAGGATAATGAGGCAAGAAGTTCTAATATACTGGTAAGGTTAGCACAAGCCAAACCACGTAGATGATAAACTACACATAATGCTTAGAACCAAATATTCACAATTCTTGAGACCTGCAAAGCTTGAGTATTCTGCTTAAGGATTATAACTACATCTCCTCTTCATTTTTCTTGTTTGGTGAAAATATGTATACCCAGGAGGGCACAATTGATGTATTAAAACATTATCTGCCTCTGTATGCCATGACTTGATGATACAGTGCAAATTGATCTGATAGTAATGTAAAAATGAGGTCACCTTTGGTCTGAACTGACCATGCATTGATGTAAACCACACTGGAAGGAATGCATGCGTCAACCTTGAACCGCATGTGTTAACTGTATTCTGCTAATTTAAAAAGTAACATTTATTTTTTTAATTATCTAAATTTGATTTAGAATGGTTTGTATCTATCAGTGCATATGTAAAAGCACTTTCCATATTTTAGAATTAGTTGTATTTTAATCATCATAAAGAGATATCAGCTTAGACTGAGGAACATTAATTATACGGAAGTTTTTATATCTAATTGTACCTTCTAGAAAGTCCACCTTCTCAAAGAGGTAACGTTTTTCATCAAATTAATTTTAGTGCTATATAACAAGGAGATCTGATTCTATGAATCCTCCATCTTAGATTTACATTCTTCCAGGACACCTTTAAATGGTGTAAACGTGTGCTCCTCATCTGCAGTAAACTTGCAAAACTGAGTAACAGTTCCAACTAAAGTAGCTTCAATCATGGCCATCATACTTCACAAACCTAGTAACAAACTGTCTCAGGCAGCTGTGGGGCTGACACCAATGAAACAGAGGCCAGTAGGGGGGAATTTGCGGTGTTCAGAATTCTTGAGGAAAGTAGAATCCCAACCTCTTTTTCTCAAAAGTTGCCAATCAACTCTTCTCACTTGCCAACCCCCTTTCTTCACATTACGTGGCCTCACCACAGTTCTGCGGCAAATCTTCATCTGTAGGTTCTCCTTCATCCGCCCCCAGTTCAGCATGCGTCAGGTCCTGAAATGAAGAGGCAGAAACACGAAGAGGAAGCTGGAGAAAAATCTTCTGGTAGCAGCAGCTTCTCAGGACCACCGGGACTGAGGGAGATCAAGGACGCTTCCCTCATGCCACCTCCTCCCCAGCTTGCAAGGCAGATACAACAGCGGCTCAAGGAATGATAAAACTGTCAGCTGGCCTGGTGAGAGAAGGCAGAGGTTTGGAGGGTTGAGCAAATACCCTGCCTTTCCTTTTCCTCACCATTTTAACCGGTTGCAAGAAAAAATACAGGGGAAATCTCAGATTCCTCGCACCGACTGTGTTAGCTATGCTGCCATGTTGGATCCTTTTGTTTTATAGGATTTTTAGCTGTACAAAGCTGGTGAACAGCAGGGGATCTTGTGATGGTGTGATTTGCATTCTTTGGAAGGCAACCTTTGTAAATATTTGAAATTCTCCTAAAGGAGAAAGTTCCCTTTCTTGTTAAGCACCGAGGTATGCTCTGTGTGTCTGATGGGAGCAGTCTGACGGGGAGAGAACTGTATCAGGAGAGTTCAGTGAAATTTTAAAATCTTCAGAGCTTCCGCTTCTGGGGTAAGGCGGGCACCGTAAAAAGGAAGACCATGTTCTGCAGAAGAAAAGATCATACTTTAAGGTGCCGTTTAGTAGCATTGTGAATATTTTCTCTGAGGCAAATATTTTCAGTGTGTGTCACGCTGCTGGGTTATGTGACCTGGTATGCTCTGCCTCCAAGGAGCTTTCCAAGCTTAATGTTCTAGAACTGTCCTTGGCAGCTATCAAATTATTTTCTTTTGTAGCTCAGCAGTTTCTCATAGTAGCTCTGTCATTTTAGTCATTTATTTCAAAAGTAAACTTTTTTGAACCCTTTATTCAAACACGATTTCTGAAAGAAGGCAACAGTAATCTTTGCCACATGTATACTTGAAGATCTGGCAATGATTTTGATGCCTTGAGAGTGCTTTAACATCTACTAAGTTTCTGTGCTTTAAAGTAGACTTGTTACAGCAGCGCCTTGCTGTTGCTTTAGCACATCAGAACTGCTTGTTCCTCAAATGTCCCTTAGTGCCTTAGGAGTACTTGAACATTATTGGTCATCTTTGGTGCTTTGAATAGCCGTGCTGGAACAGTACATATTAATATTTTATTGCTTTGATGCTGCTTCCTATCTCAGTGGGATTTCAGTGATTTGAGAGTGACTTTGGTAGAAATAATGCCTCAAAAATTATTACTGCCATGATGAGCTGTCTTAAGGCAGAAAACCTAGAATCAACAATGCTGCTTTGATGCTTCTTGGCACCTTGAGACTAACTCACACATCTGTATTTGAAGAATATTTTCATAGAAACATAGAAATGACGACAGAAAAGCACCAAATGATCCATCCAGTCTGCCCAGCAAGACCCTGGTAGTATCCGCCTCACTGTACAGGTCACCCCCATACTTATCAGTTTCCCAGACCATAAAAGTCAGGGCCCTTGTTTATTGCTGTCTGAGTCCATTTCCCCGTTATCTCTTGCCGTTGAAGCAGAGACCAATGTTGGAGTTGCATCAAAAGTATCAGGCTTATTGGTTTAAGGGTAGTAACCGCTGCATCAGCAAGTTACCCTCATGCTTATTTGTTTCCCCAGACCATAAAAGTCAGGGTCCTTGGTGGTTGCTGTCTGAATCCAATTTTCCTTTTCCCCCTTCTGTTGAAGCAGAGAACACTGATGCATCAACAGTATATAAAGGCTTATTAGTTAAGGGTAGTAACTGCCGCACCAGCAAGTTACTCCATGCACTTTTTCCTTAATTTCCATCCTCTAGCCTTTAGGGATCCACAGTGTTTTCTCATGCTCCTTTGAATTCTTTCACTGCTTTTGTCTTCCCCTCCTCCGGCGGAAGGGCATGCCAAGCATCCATCACCCTCTCCATGAAGAAATATTTCCTGATGTTGGTTCTGAATCGTCCTCCCTGAAGTTTCATTTCATGATCCCTAGTTCTACTGATTTCTTTTCAACGGAAAAGGTTTGTTGATTGTGCATCATTAAAACCTTTCAGGTATCTGCTCCAGGGTATACATATTTAGGTCCTTCAACCTCTCCTCATAAGTCATTTGATGGAGACCCCCCCACTATTTTGGTCGCTCTTCTCTGGACAGCCTCTATCTTGTCTCTGTCACACACACACAACCCCCCCCCCCCAGCTCTTTTGGATTACCACATCCCATATGTAGGACTCTGCACTCCTTGGCATTGAATCCCAGCTGCCATATCTTTGACCACTGTTCAAGCTTCCTTAAATCATGTCTTATTCGCTCTACTCCTTCCGGCATGTCCACACTGTTGCAGATCTTAGTATCATCCACAAGTAGACAAACTTTACCTTCTATCCCTTCCGCAATGTCGCTCCCAAAGATATTGAAGAGAACCAGTCCCAACACGGATCCTTGTGGCACTCTGCTTAACACTGTTCTCTCTTCAGAGTAAGTTCCATTTACCATCACACGCTGACTTCTATCCATCAACCAGTTTGTAATCCATGCCACCACCTTGGCGCTCATTCCCAAGCTTTTCATTTTATTCATAAGCCTCCTATGCGGAACTGTATCAAAAGCTTTGCTGAAATCAACTAGATCACATTGAGTGCTCTTCTTCGATCCAATTCTTTAGGTCACCCAATTAAAAAAAAAAAATCAATCAGATTTGTCTGACAGGACCTTCCCCTGGTGAATGCATGCTGCCTCAGGACCAGCAATCCTGACTGTAGATAGTTCACTATCCTTTCCTTTAGCAGAATCTCCATTAATTTTCCCACCACAAAGGCCTGTAGTTTCCAGCCTCCTCTCTGCTTCCACTCTTGTGAAGTGAGACTGCCACCGCTCTTCTCCAGTCACTCGGCACCACTGCCATTTCCAGGGATCTATTGAACAGGCCATGCAGCGGACCTGCCAGCACATCTTTGAACTCCCTCAGTATCCTGGGAAGAACCTTATCTGACCCCATGGCTTGTCCACTTTGTTTTCCTAGCTCTTCCCATATATTCTCTTCTGTAAACAGAATTTCATCTATCCCATCTCCATCTACAGTCTTGTCAACCAGCCATGGTCCTTCTCCAGAGCCTTCTTTAGAGAACACCGAACTGAAGTATTTGTTTAATATTTCTGCCATTTCTATATCTCTCTCCACACAGTCTCCTTATCACCTTTCAGTTTAACTATACCACTTTGGGCCTCCCTTATTTCTCTGATATATCTGAAAAATGTTTTGTCTCCTCTCTTTACCTCTTTGGCAATCTTTTCTTCTTTATGTTTTGCTTTCCTGATTTCTTTCTTCGTCTCCCTCAGTTTTAATAGATATTCTTCCTTGTGTTCCTTTTTTTGGGATCCTTTATACTTTTTGAATGCTGTACTTTTTGCCTTAATTTTTTCAGCCATCTCCTTAGAGACCCAGATCTGTTTCTTTTTCCTCTTACTCTTCTTTACTTTCCTAATGTATAGGTTTGTTGCCTTTGTAATAGCTCCTTTTAATTGGCCCACTTGTCTTCCACCTCACCTTTTTCTCCGTCTTCCAATTCTTCCTCCAGGTACATCCCCATTTTGACAAAGTCTGTATTTGTGAAATTCAAAACTCGGGTCTTTGTTTCTCTGTATCCTATTTGCGATATCGAACCATGCCCAGATAAGCCCCTGCCCGAACAGCAGAGACATTATCCCCATTAATGAGCACTAGATCAAGGATCACACCCTCCCTTGTGGGTTCCATTTCTATTTGTTTAAGCAAAGTACCTTAAAGGGCATCCACTATCTCTCTACTTTTTTTTAAGATTCCGCAGAAATCTCCAGTGAGTAACACTTCTCCCTTCTTTTGCACCTTTTGGATGTCCTCGATCAGGTGTCTGTCCAGTTCATCCGTTTGGGTTGGAAGCCTGTAGATACCACCAGTAAAAATGGAAGCACCATCTTCTCTTTTTAGGACGGTCCATAATGCTGCTTCTTTACCCCATGTCAGTTGCTTGTATATTGTTTTTGACATAGAGCTACGCCTCTCCCTTCTTAACAAGTTATAGCCTGGGATGGCCACATCCCAATCATGAGACTCAGTGAACCATGTCTCTAACAGCAACAATGTCCAACTGCATCTTTACCATTGGGGCCTGCACGTCTGGGATTGTATTGCTCAAACTATGAGCATTTGTGGTCATAGCTTTCCAGCTGCTCTTCCTAGTTCCCTTTTCTGTTTTTTTTGAACTGATTAACTTTACTTTTTCTTCCAATTTCATTGGCCACCTCCTGCCACCCCCACTCCCTAGTTTAAATGCCTGTTAATGTATGATCAGAATTTTTCACTTAGCATCCTCTTTCCTGCCACAGATAAATGTAGCACTACTCAACAATCTCGAACCCAATAAGTGAAAGAATAAATTGTACAATATATAGAATAAATCTCACTTATAAAACAAGTATTCAAGGAGCAAAAAAGATCATTACAACAATCTTAATGTTATAGAATAACTATCATATATTACCAGGGCTGTACAACACTTTTTCTTTAATGTTCTGATAATATATTCATCGGTCAAATTGCTGTAGTCTTCTAAACATTTTTTTCAAGCAAACTTTTCTTGCATTTCAAATAACATTGTTGTGTCAGAAATGTGTCCTGTTACAATTATAGCAACAAAAATTTGAAAGTTGCACTTATCTTATTAGTACTCCAATATCACTATGTGTTATACACTTTTTGCTTTGCACCAGCCCGTGTCCTTTAACATATATAGCAAAAAAAATGTGAAAGTTGCACTTATCTTATTAGTACTCCAGGAAAAAAGGACTATCACTATGTGTTATACACTTTTTACTTTGCAGAAGGAAATGCTGGTACACAGAGGCTGACGGCGGACTGTCCATGTATATTTGCTGAGAATCTGCATCCGTAACCCGGGATTAGTCGATCTAAGAAATACGGTACCCTTGATGAAGGAGTTGTTCCAAACCATTGCAATGTCAGGTTTGTGCAAAGCAAAAAGTGTATAAGACATAGTGATATTCCTTTTTTCCCTGGAGTACTAATAGTATAAGTGCAACTTTCAAATTTTTTGTTGCTATATATGTAAGAGGACATGGGCTGGTGCAAAGCAAAAAGTGTATAACACACAGTGATATTCCTTTTTTCTCCCGGAGTACTAATAGTATAAGTGCAACTTTCAAATTTTTGTTGCTGTATTTGTAAAGGACACTTTTTTGACACAACATTGTTATTTGAAATATAAGAAAAGTTTGCTTGGAAAAAAAATGTTTAGAAAATGTATCAGTACATTAAAGAGAAAGTATTGTGCAGCCCTGGTACTTATATGATGGTCATGCTATAACGTTAAGATTGCTATAATGGTCTTTTTTGCTCTTTGAATACTTGTTTTATAAGTGAGATTTATTCTGTATACAGATAAATGTAGGCCATCCTTACTGTATAATCTTTTATTGCTCCAATCACGGCCCCAGCCTCCAATGTATCCAAAACCATTTTCCTTACACCATGTTTTGAGCCATGGCCATAACCTTTCCTTTCCCGTTCCATGATCAGGTAATACTTTTGGCAATAGTCTCTTGCATGTGTTTAATCTTCTTCCCTAGATTTTGGAAATCTTCCTGTACATCCTGTACAAACAGCTCCTGCAGATACTAGCCCTTTGTTCTTTAAATTACAAACACAGTTATTTCAATGCACACTGGCTAGATTAAATAGAGATTTCAAAACATGCAACCACAGAGGAAATATAGTAGAAAATCAAACAATGTCAACAAGTAAGCAGTCTATATTATGGCTAGCAAATTAAAAATTAAACTTCTCTGGTCCCAAGCACAGGGATGTGTTTCTCTGGAGATGCACCTGAACAATTATTTCTCTTCTATTTAAATTACTTCTTAATCAACCCCTGCAGAGCATTGTGAGCCACCAGACCCAGAGACAAACTAGCTTTTTTATTTTTTCTTAAACCTTTAACACCTATTATTTCTCTACAGCCCGGAAAGGAGTCTATAAACACTGGCTAGATTAAATAGATAAGAGATTTCAAAATATACAACAGAGGAAATATAATAGAAAATAGAACAATGTCAACAAGAAAGGAGTCTATATTATGGCTAGCAAATTAAAAATAAAACTTCTCTAATCATAAGCACAGGTATGTGTGTCTCTGGAGAAACAGGATTACGGGTGTTTCAGAAGGAAATTTAAGGCTGTGCTACTTTCTGAGGCATTCCAGGGCTAAGTGCACATTGTCAGATGTTAGTGTCAAACTGCTGTATCATTTTATGGATTACATTCTATTACTGATTTGTTTTTATTGAAATCTGCTTAGAATTGGGGGCAAGTAGAATATAATTTTCTAAAATAAATGCCTTAGAATGCAGAGATCTGAGTGCTTCAGCAGGTGGTTTAATGGCATTTTGGTGCCTCAAAGCTGCTTGATATCTTGCATATGCGTGGATGATTTGCAATTTTGTTTATCATATTGTTCAGATGAAGAATTCCATGAGAAGAAATTTAAAGAATGTTTGCAAGAGATATGAATGTGGTTATGTAATCGGAGGTTAGAACTGAATGTTTAAAAAAAAAACAAACCAAAAAAACTGTGGTTTTAAAAGTAAGTAGAAATGGTAGCAAGGATGCAAGACAAAAAATATGTTTTAGGGATGTAACTATTCCAGTTGTAGAAGAGGTCTATAACTTAGGGGTGGTTTTAGATTCAAGATGAACTATGAAGCCTCTAATATAGAAGGTGGCTAAAGCAGCATTTTCTAAGCTAAGTTTGGTTTGATAGTTGAAGCCTATAACAGATTTTAGGACAGTAGTCCAGTCTTTAGTAAAATTGTCTATTGCAATGCTCTGTAAGTGTGGTTACCACAGAGACTATTAAGGGTTCTGTAGTTATGAATGGAGCAGCAAGAGTGATTATGGAACCCAGCCTTATGTGCATATAACCGCAGTTTTGCACAACATATATTGGTTGCCGATGAATGATGGAATACATTTTAAAATGTTGGTATTAGTGTTTAAAACTTTGCATGTTGAAGACTACTCATTATCAAAGTATATTCAGCTTTATAGTAATGTCCTCATTTTATGCTTGTGGAGCAGAATTTCTCAAGGGAACCAAATTGTAAGGATTATAATTATCAGGAAATACATAGAGCCATTTCTTTGAAAGGGCCAAAGATATGGAATAAAATTAATAATGATTTGAGAAAAATGGAGGATTTGAAAATTTTTTTAGGAAATCTTAAATTTTTTTAAACAAGTATATGTTGTATAATTTTAATTGTTGTCTTTTTAAAATTGTTTAATTGGTTTTTTTATGTGTGTGAAAGATTATGAATGTTTAATTTTGTAAGCTGCACAGATTGACAAGTTTGGATTTTGAGATTATAAGTGTAATAAATAAATATATTGAGGTTATCTGTATGTAACAGTGTATTGAGAATGCTAGAGTGCTTGGTATCTGTGTCTGTGCAGCTGCACATCAGTGGTTCATTGAATTTGCTTTAGTATTTAAGTGTGTTCCAATTTATTGAGATTGCCTTTGCTCATGAGTACCTTGAAAAGACTTTGACATCTCCTGAGTGCCTATTTTTCTTGTAGATGATATTGGCATAACAAAACCTAAATTATGGTTCATTTCCATGAGTGCCTCAAGCTTCCTTCTGTGTTTCTCTGCCTTCAGAATGCTTGGCATCTTTTGGTTACTGCTTTCTTGATACAGCTTCTGCTCACTGGTGTTTCATTGTTTTTCTGTGTCTCTAGAAAAGGAGTTGAGGGCCACAAGCTAGACAGGCTTTCAGGATATCCCTAATGAATATGCTTGAGATAGATCTGCATGCAAATGTTTCATGCATATTTATTAGAGATATATTGAAAACCCGACCAGTTGGTGGCCTTCGACTGGAATTGCTCACCTATGCTATAGAAATTTCTATATTTGATCTTTGAAAGTGCCACTAGATAGACCTAGCAATACTTCAAGGATACTTTACTACTTTGAAGATGAATTGATATCTCAAGAAGTATCTAACAACTCTGAAGTGTATCTGGGTGTTTCACCTTTAGACTGTTTTGCTGCTTAAAGAGTATTTAGAGGAATTATGATTATTTCAGTGTTCAGGATAACCTCGGTCCAGTAACACTTTCAAGTGTAATGGCATCTTTTTCAAAGCTCTGTCATGCTTTTTATAGTCCTTCAGTTCTGTAAGATTACTTCATAGTACCTTGAGATGACATTAAAAAATACTTGAAAGTACTCCAGTGCATTAGTACTTTGACAGTGGTGAAGGATTTATAGTATATAATTTTATTAACATAATGAAATATTTGATTATACTAATGGCTAACATTACTTAAGACTGTTATTTCAGCATTCTTTAAAATGTCCTGCCGTTCCCTTGAGAGCCTAGGATGTCTGCATGCCCAAGCTAATTCCAATTTGGGCTATTAAAAGACCAGTTATAGGGAATAGAGATTGTTATGTGTTAGCTGCTGCCCCTGTGAGCCTCTGCTATATGGCTAATGTGTTTTGCCTATTTAACGTCTTGGTCCTTTTTACTTTCTCTATGGTTAAGAGGAAGGTTGAAACCTGGGTATATTTCATTAATATATTGATCAGCAAATGTTTAATTATCTGTATTCTGTTTGAATCTTGTAAAACCGTTATGAATGGCTGCACCAAATGACGGTATATAAAACTCAACAATAAAATAGAAATAAATAATATTGGGAGTTGACTGCTGTTGGTCCCGATGGATCTATTTGTTTGCTGCATGGCACAAATCTGTTCATCTCCCATGGTGGGCCTCAGGTTTGCTATCAGCCCCTCTAGACCTAGAAGCAATACTTGGCCCAGATGACCATGAACCAATAGTGGTGTTGGCCATGAGGTTATTGGAGGGCAGGGTTGATAATATTCACACTGATGTTACTGAGCTTCAGGGTCATATTATCTAGGAAAAACATGCTAGCATGGACGTTGCTTGCAGTTAATGAGCTAGCAAATGGAATTCCTTACCTTACCTGGCAGGTACTCCCTTGCAACCCAGGGAGCTAGCATGAAGCTTAAGGGTTCAACTTGATCAGAATCTCATAATGGAAGTGTATATCTCTAAGGTAACAAAGATTTCCTTTATGCATATTTGCCTGATTTGCCAACTGTGCAACTACCTTGATAAACACAGTCTTGCTACCAAGATACGTGCATTAAACACCAGCTGAACGGACTATTGCAACTCTCTATTTAATGACATCTTGCAATACAGTCTGACATGCCTCCAACTTCTACAGAATATGACTGCCTAGAATCTTGGTAAGGACAAAGAAGAAACTGATCACTTAGCACCGATACTACACCAGCTGCACTGGCTTCCATTTGAAAACAGGATACAATTAAAACCCTCTGCTTGGTCTACAAATCTGTGACTAAACAAGGCCCAGAGCATCTTTCAAATTCTTCCCCCCCTACACTCCAGCCTTCCAAATGGCTCTTCTCGCCTCCCTTCCTCTACCTTCAGTTAGACTATCCTGTATTAGACTTCATGCCTTCATTTGTTATGCTCTGAAAATCTGGAGCAGGATACTGCTACCCCTTGATCCTTTACAACCTACCTACCTGAACTAAGGATTATAAATTATTCACCCTGCCCTCTTAGTGCTAGCCATTGTAAATTTCATTCAAGTGTGATTGTAAATTACCTTTGACCAATGTACTGTAACTCTTAAAACTTGTTTTGTAATCTGTCTAGAGGCCACTTGTGGAAAAATGAGGGATATTTTAATCTTTTCCCATAATCTTGGTATTCTCTATCAGTGTGAGTCCCTTGAAAATACTTGTTTTGGGAGACAGTTGAATTAGTTGACTATAGTAAATGCCCTCTAAAATTGGTAAATGTATAGATTTATCTATTCCACATGCCTCCCCTTGTGGAGCTGCACACCCTGTTTTCTCTAGACTTGTGGCCTATTTTTAAAAGGTTGACACAGATGGTTGGAAGTTGGTTGCTAAAATCCCGAGTTCTAGAAATAAATTGGAGCAGTTATGCCATATCACGTGATCCATCCATATCAAAACACTAGAACAATAATTACATGTTTGTAACCATGCATTATAAAAAGCATCAATAAATATATTTTTTAATTTAGATTTTATGGACAAAATAATTAAGCACTTGGACATATTATCCCAGCCATTTCACAGTTACTATTCATGTAAAAGTGGATGTATTTTAAAAATTGTTTGACTCGTGAATCACAGGGTCCACACAACATAGCTTTGTGGTTTTTCTTTTCGTTTTTTTTTTATTTCAGGACCGTTTATGTATTGGGAGATGTGATGGATGAGCAGTTAAAGTCCTTGTCGTTTTCACCCTTCCAACCTGAAGACATTGATGCTGATCTAGATATGGTACACAATTTATTTCTTTAAAAAGGAAAGAAAATCTGAGCTACATGTTATTTTCTATGCTTACATTGCACAGTATGTTGTTAAAATTATAATATGAGTTAAAAAATATTTCTACAGAATACACCCAGAGGCAAAAGTTGTACTGAAAAAGGGAACAGCTCGTGCGTAAGTAGGCTGGGGAAACATTGCATATGTGCTCAGTGAAAATGTAAAATTTCATCTCTAGATACCCTGTTTTATACCTATTTAAATAATATTGTGTTGTACTGTATTTAAAGTAGGCATGTGTAACTTCATTCGTGGGTTATATGCAGGACCAATGCAGATTCTCCCTCATTTGCAGGCTTCTGCATGATTTTCAGGATTTGTTGTGTTTTCTTATAGTGTTTTGTTGTCTGCAATTTGCTGGTTTATCCTTTTCATGCAGTTTTCTTTCTTTGACACTTTCATAGTATGTGTATAGAGTCATATGTAGGGGAATCTTCTCTCTGCCAGTCTTCTCAATAATCAAACTAGAAGAGTTAGCTTGCCCAGCTCTAAGGTAGGGTGTGAGGCAGAGTTGTTTCAGCCCTAATGCAAATGAATTTGCAGGTAAATTACAACTAAACTGGCCACAATTTTCCTGCAGTTGTACAAATTTTCAGTTTTCTCACATGTTCAGTTTAATAGCTAATCATGTGTTTATACCCATAGTAGTTCACAGAGAAGGGGGCTTTTGAACCTCAAGCTTTGTCTGTTCTGCTCTTGACTTTATATAGTTAATAGTCAATTTCCAGATGGTCGACAAACAAGACTCAATTTCAGAAACCATATTCTGTTTTATCAGCTAAATAAAAGTGCTTTGTGCTAGCATGATAAATCACATGCAAAAATACTGAAGAATAGCAACTCAGCCTTTGGAAGAAATGTCTGTCATGTACAGAATGTCCTGTCTTTATTCCAAATAACTGCACATATCAGCTGCTCCAGTGATCAACCAGTGAAAGGAAGAAGAGACTAAAATGTCAGAACAGCAGTACTATCTGATTGTTGAAAATATCACCTTGTTCATTCCTTAGCTCTGTTTCATTTTCTGGTCATCTTCGGAGAACACTTTTATTTTTTGCTCTGTATATATCTCTTTTTTTTGCACTTTTACATGATTTTGGAATAAGAAGAATTCACCTATTTTTGATAAATAACACCGGATGTTCATTACAGATATACATTCCATTTGCCCTCCTAATTCTAATTGGAGACAGAATTCAGGCGCATGTGGGCTAGCTGAGGGTTGAACAGCTTTTCTGGTTCCTATTCCTGCTTGGCTAAGTTTAAAAGTTAAATTTTACTATCACTTTTATTCTTTGTTTTTTCCAATATATATTGCTCTTATCTTTGCTGTTTTGAATCTTTCTTATGTGGTAGGATTATTGTTTTCTCAATAGATATTGATTATGTCTGCTGTTTTGCTTCTGTCTTGTGTGTGGCTGAATAATTTTGAAAAAAAAAACCTTGTCCAATACTGTTCTTAATCCTGCTGGTTCTTACTCTGTCTTGTGCTGTGGTATTATCTCGATAGCTGCTATTTTTAAATTCCATGTGTATTGTTAAAGGATAAATTCAGGGCTCTACCTCCCAGACTTGTGGGGAATGGTTTGTAATCAGTTGCACAGTAAGGGGTATTCCACAAACCCGTCCTAATTCTAGTTGGAGAGAGAATTCAGGCACCTGTGGGCTGGCTGAGGGTTGAACAGCTTAACTGGTTCCTGTTTCTACTTGGCTAAGTTTAAAAGTCTAATTTTAATATAACTTTTATTTGTTATTTTCCCAATATATATTGCTCTTATCTTTGCTGTTTATTCCCTTCTACCTTCTCCTCTCCCTCCCACCCCTAGAATGTTTCCTTCTTAAATAGTTCTTTCAAGGCCTTAGGTTATGTGAATAATATAGGACCGAAATACCAATCTCACAACTTGTTTATTGGTCACTATTAGCAAAATGTCCTTTATTCAGTGCAACAGTTGTGGTGTTTATGCCCCAAGGCCCATCTTGTGGCAAATTAAGAGTTTTCCAATTTGCCTTCAGCTGTCTGCCATGAATAAGGAGCTAATTTACCTGAAAGAGAAATTTTCCAAGTTTCAAGTAACCTCACCTTCCTTACAGCAGCTAGAATTTTTCTTTCAACTCCTACAGAGGATTCAGAAACCCAGGCATAAATGATTTACAGTGGGCTCTGGTAGAACAAGATCTGGGACTCTGAGAGTCCCAGTTTCCCACTTTGATGCATCCTGTCTATCCGCCCCCACTCCCAAAGAGAAGTCAGACCTCCAGGATTCAGAAACCTAGGAATAATTGGATTACAGAGAGCTCTGGCAGATTAAGGCCTGTGATGAAGAAGCACTCACTGTCCCCACTGTTACCCTTACATAATGCATTTTCTGCATTGGAAAGTAAAGATGCCCTAGCAATAGAATATGAAGTAATGTTTGAAAGGGAGGTAGTCGCCCAATGTACCCAGGAACCCTTCAACATGATCAAATGTCAGAAAAGAAAACTTCTACTGGGAAATTTGGTCATCAGAGGAATCAATTTGGGAACTCATTTTGATGGGGGACACAACAGTTAAATGCCTTCCAGGATCCTCAGCTAATATAAATGCAAACCAGGTGGTCAAAGCAATTATAGAAGAAAGTAAGGACTCTGATATCAATATTATCATCCATCTGGGACCAGCAACTTCACTAGAAATGATCTGCATGAAGTACAGAAAGATTTCCAGATCTAGGGAAGAAGATTAGACATAGGGCAAAACCATTGTCTTTTCAGAAGTATTACCTGTTCATGGAAAGGGAAAGGAGAGGCTATGCCATATAGATAATTTTAATTCCTGGCTCAAAACATGGTGTAAGGAAAGTAGTTTTGGATATGTTGGAAGTTGGGGCCATGTATGGAACAATAAAAGGTTATATGATAAGGATGTCTTACATATGTCTATGGCAGGAAAGAGGATACTAAGTGAAAAATTTAGATCCTACATTATCAGGCAATTAAACTAGAGAGCGAGGGTGGCAGAAGATGACCAATGAAATTGGTATGTTACCCCCAAACAAAACAGGAAGAGGGAAGAGAAAGTAACAAAATCAATCAGTTTAGAAATTCATAAACGGTGACTAGAAAGAGCAGCTGGAAAGCTATGACTACAAATGCTCATAGTCTGAGCAATAAAATCCCTAATGGTCGAGGTGGACTTAGACATTGCTACTGTTACGGAGACATGGTTCATTGAATTTAATGATTGTGATATAGCCATCTTGGGCTATAACTTGTTAAGGAAGGAGAGAGAGTACACAAAAGGAGGCGGAGTAGTTCTTTGTCAAAATCAATATCCAAGCAACTTAATTGCAAGGGATGTGGGGTAGAGAAGACACATTAGGGACTGTCCTAAAAAAAAAAAAAAAGAAGATGGTGCTTCTATTTTTACTGGTGTCGTCTACAGGCTACAAGCTCAAACAGAAGAATTGGACAGAGACCTGGTCAAAGTCATCCAAAAGATGGGAAAGAAGGGAGAATGGTTGCGTGTTTGAGATTTTAATCTGCTGAATGTGGATTGGAGTATGCCTTTTGCGGATTCTACAAGAAGTAGAGAGATAGTAGATGCCCTTCAAGGGGCTCTACTCAGACAAATGAAAACGGAACCTATGATGGAAGGGGTAATACTCAGTGTAGTTCTCACTAATGGGAATAATATGTCTAATGTTCGGCTAGGGGCTCACCTGAGCAGTAGTGATGATCAGATGGTATAGTTTAATATCGCAGATAGAATACAGAGCAGTCCGCAGGAAGACCTAAGTTTTCAATTTCAAAAATACTGACTTTATCAAAATGGGAACGTACTTGGAGGAAGAACTGGAAAACTGGAGAAAATGGATGAGGTACAACAGTAGGACAAATTAAAAGGTGCTATTACAAAGGCAACAAATCTGTTAGAAAAGAAAACTTCCACCTGGTACTACAATCCATCATCCTCCCGAAACTGGATTATTGCAACTCACTCCTTCTGGGCCTTCCCGCTAGCACCATCAAACCACTTCAGATGGTCCTGAACGCTACGGTCAGAATTCTCACAAACACCAACAAAAGGGATCATATCACCCCATCCTCCAGCACCTTCACTGGCTGCCGATTAAATACAGGATTCACTTTAAAACCCTTATGATGATACACAAGGGCCCTACACAACATCTCTCCTCTCAACTTAACTTTTCAACTCCAGCAGCACATCACCAAGAGACCGACTAGAAGTGCGTACAAGAACATGCTACTCACCCAGCCGGCAAAAACCTCGCTGAGGAAACACGCGCTTTCCACGGCGGGTCCTCCACTCTGGAATTCGCTCCCTACGGACCTTCGCCTAGAACCGTGCCATATGACATTCAAAAAGAAGCTAAAGACTTGGATTTTCGCCCAAGCATTCCCGGAGAGCTAAGACCCGAGGATTACAATGACATTATAGACCCCGATCCCCTATCCCCTTCTGTACATATGTTTCTGAATAGTTCTATATTGCAGTTTAATTAGGCCTCTCTGTTCTCTGTAAGTTCCTTATTGTTATTTGTTCCAATGTATACCGCCCCAGAGGCGACAGTTTTAGTTCCTTGTAAACCGGTGTGATATGTATATTATACAGGAACATCGGTATATAAAAATTAAAAAATAATAAATAAATAAGGGGAAAAAGAAATCCATCTGATTCTCAAAGAAGGGGGCTGAAAAAATAAAGGCAAAAAGAACAGCGTTCAAGAAGTATAAATAATCCCAAAAAAGGGAATGCAGGGATGATTATCAAAACCTGAGAGAGACGAAGAAAGAAATAAGGAAAGCAAAAGGTCTAGCATAAGAGAGGACTGTCAAAAAGGTAAAGTGAGGTGACAAAACATTTTTCAGTTATATTAAAGAAAGAAGGGAAGCCAGAAGTGAGATACTGAAATTGAAAGCTGACAAGGAACAATGTGTGGAGAGAAATGAAGAAATGGCAGAAATATTAAATCAATACTTTGGTTCGGTGTTCACTAAAGATAGCCCTGGAGAATGAACATTGCTAGTTGAGAAGACTGTAGATGGGGATGGGATAGACACAGCTCTGCATACGGAACAAAATGTATGGATAAAGCTAGGCAAACTGAAATTGGTTAAGGCCAAGGGGCCAGATGAGGTACATCCCAGAATATTGATGTTGCTCATCAATGTGCTAGTGGGTCCAAGGAAGGGTCCTGTTCAATAGATCCCTGGAAAAGAGAGTGGTGCCATGGGATTGGAGAAGGCCAGTGATGGTCCTGCTTCACAAGAGTGGTAGCAGAGAGGAGGCTGGAAACTACAGGCTAGTCAACCTCACCTCAGTGTTAGGAAAATTAATAGAGACGCTGCTGAAAGAAAGAATAGTGAACTATCTGTAATCTTTTGGGTTGGACCTGAACAACCATGGATTTACCAGGGGAAGGTCCTATCAGACAAATCTAATTGATTTTCTTTAGTTGGATGACTAGAGAATTGGATCAAGGAAGAATGCTCTAAGTGATCTACTTGAATTTCAGCAAAGCTTTAGATACGGTCCTACATAGGAGACTTGTGAATAAAATGAGAAGCTTGGGAGTGAGCACCTAGGTAGTGGTGTAGATTACAAACTAGTTGACGGATAGGGGACAATGTGTAATGGTAAATGGAACTTACTCTGAAGAGAGATCAGTGTTAACTGGAGTGCCGCAGGGATTGGTGTTGGGACCAGTTCTGTTTAATATTTTTTGAGCAACATTGCAGAAGGGATAGAAGGTAAAGTTCATCTATTTGAGGAACATACTAAGATGTTCAACCTAGTAGACACGCCTGAAGTAGAGAGAATGAAAAGTTATTTATGAAAGTTTGAAGAGTGGTCAAAGACTTGGCAGCTGGGATTCAATGCCAAGAAGTGCAGAGTCATGCATCTAGAATGCAGTAATCCAAAAGAACAGTATATAATAGGGGAGAAAGACTGATGTGCATAGACCAAGAGAGGGATCTTGGGACAACAGCGTCTGGTGATCTGAAAATGGCAAAGCAATGTGACAGGGTGATAGCTAAAGCCAAAAGAATGCTGGGCTGTATAGGGAAAGGACTAACCAGTAAGAAAAAGGTGATAATGCCCTTGTACAGGTCTTTGGTGAGTCTTTACCTGGAGCACTGTGTTCATTTCTGGAGACCGTATCTTAAAAAGGATAGAGAAAGGATGGAGGCGGTATGGAGAAGGGTGACCAAAATGGTGTGGGGTCAATATCGGAAGATTTATGAGGAGAGGCTGAAGGATCTAAATATATATACCCTGGAAGAAAGGAGGTGCAGGGGAGATTATAATACAGACCTTCAGATACCTGAAAGGTTTAAATGTTGCATGAACTTCAAACCTTTTCCGTTGGAAAGAAATCCAATAGAACTAGGAGTTATGATTGGATGACTCAGAACCAACATCAGGAAATATCTCTTCACAGAGAGGGTAGTGGATGCCTGGCATGCCCTTCCGGAGGATGTGTTGAAGATGAAAACAGTGAAGGAATTCAAAGTAGCATGGGATAAACACTGTGGATACCTAAAGGCTAGAGGATGGAAATGAAGAAAAGGGTGCATGGGGGTAACTTGCTGGTGCGGCGGTTACTACCCTTAACAGAAGGTATTGAGATTACTACCCTTAACCAATAGGTCTTGATGCTTTGATGCAATTGCAACATTGCTCTCCACTTCAGTGGCAGGGAGAAAAAGGGAATTCAGACTAAAAACCAATGAGGGGCCCCGTCTTTTACAGTCTGGGAAACAGATAAGCATGGGGATAAACCTGCACAGAGCAGCAGTTACTACCCTTAACATAAGGCATGGGATTACTACCCTTAACTAATAAGCCTCGATTCCTTTGATGCATCTACAACATCGCTCTCCACTTTGACGGTGGGTGGGGTTGGGGGGGAAGAGGTATTGGATTCAGAAGACAATCAGCATGGGCTCTGACTTTTATAGTCCGGGATACTGATATTCAGACATAAGGGAAAAAGCACAGGATTGCTTTCATGGCCAAGTCTATAAGCAAAACACGTCAAGCAGCACTGTCTGAATTTTCAAGAAGATTCATTGCCCAGTAAAAGAGAAACATGGTGGTAACCTGCATGGCGAGTCTTGCTGCCATGGGAGTCTTGCTGAGCAGACTGGATCGACCGTTTGGTTCTTTTCTGCTGTCATTGCTATGTTACTAATTTACTCTGCCTGGTCATGATACATCCAGCTGCCACAGTTGTGATAGGCTGTTTCCTGTGGAAGGCACCATCAGGTAAGAGCCTGAAGTCCTGGTGTGAAGTAGAACAGCGGAGCCTTTCCTCTTTGAATATTTGACAGGAAGACGAGGTGGGATTCTTCTACCCCTCTTTCTTTTCCACAAGTCTAGGAAGGCTTTTTCCCTCCCTGTGCTGCTGGTTCCTGGATCTGTCACTGGTTGAGCATAGCGCAGAAGATTAAGTCACTAGTTGAGGGGCAAATAAGGGTGTCAAAGAGACATGAATAATCCCCTTCGGAAGCTGTCTCCCCTAGTTTTGAAGAAGCCTGCACTCTCGATGTGGGGCTCTACATGGTTGCTGACATCATTCATGGTATGGAAGTCCCCATAGTTCCAAGCCATCTGTTCTTTCTGGATCCAAAGTAGACCAGAGCACTGGTAATTTCATTGGTGTAGCATGCCTTTTCGGCCCTCAGTGCAGCTTCCTAAGACTGCTTCCTTGTTGGAATAGTGTGTCTCAGTGCATAAGCAAAAGAGTCTCACTATGATGCAGTAGGAGGTTTCACTGGTGCCTTCAACCAATCTGGCACCAACTATGAGATATGTCAATGCTACTGGTGTGTAGCTCCTCTGAGTCAAACACTTCTACAATTACATATGCAGTCCCAAGTTCCCATTTGGCACTGTTGGCATCAGCAACCCTTCGTAATGAGCCTAGCCAGGTTTCTGAAGAGGATAATAAGGGAGGAGACCCCCCTCTCCTCCAACTTCATGGAAAGAGTCCTCCAACCTGTGAGAGGCCCAGCTGTTGAAACTGGTGAAGAATTTCTTTGTCTCCTTTGTCCTGAAGATCAGAGCGGTTGTTGGAGCCTTTCCTGTCCATCATGGAGAAAACAAAGTCCCCAAGAGATTCATATTTCATCCCAGGGGTTTCTGGCACTGGGAGTAAGCCCCCTCCCTGAAGTCGATTTGTCTCTTCCAGGGGAGTCCCTTCATGGATCAGAAGGGGAAGAAGTGGGGTCAGTTCATTCTGCCAGATATTTCCCCCTCAGACCAGCAGAGCCCGTAACTTTGGACAAGCAATTTTGTGCAGTCTGTTCACTCAGTAGACCATTCCCCATTGGTGGGGTTTAGGTTGCTTATTTTCAGTAGCAACTCTGCAATGAAACCCTCAGCTTGGTACTCCCCACGATTTATGGCTTATGCCTGCTTGTCCATGGAGAAAGCCAATTTTGCTTACCTGTAAACAAGGTTCTCCATAGACAACAAGATGAATCAGCCATACTTAATACCTGCCTGCTTCCCTGGAAAGTTGACCACTTAAAGAGTGGTCACTAAAGCTTAAGCTCTAGAAGAGATTGGCAGTGTGCACATCTGGGGAGAGCTGGTTCCATGTCAGGTGCCATTGGATGACATCACCCACACATTATGGTTAAATCATTTTGCTGTCTGCAGAGAAACCCTATTTACAGGTAAAGCATAATTGTTTTATTATTCTCCTAAGTATCCGCTTAGACTGTAAGTTCTCCGAGGCAGACTTCTTGTATCTGTATTTAATGCGTTGTAAAGCAGTAGTTCTCAACCTTTCATGACCACTGTATCCTTTTCAAGAATTTTAGATTTCTTGCTTACCTCTTTAGTCACAAACATATTTAAAATTCACGACAAATACTATTTTTGTATTTGTGATAGTTTGGGCCTGTTTTCAATAGGCACTTAACTGCCAAATAACAAGCGCATGCGCACACATCAGATGTTGATGTTGCTGAAGTGAAACTGAGTCTAACAGGAAGTGACATTGGTGTGGAGGAAATGCTAGTGCTGAGGTAGCCAAGGGACATATTGCTTGCAGTATTTTATTGTCTATTTCCAGCAAATTGACAGTCAGTTTTGAAGCTCAGGGGAAGAACAGAGGGAGCTGCAGCAGTGGGAAGGAATGCCATACAGCCCAAATATACATTACTCACTTCAGGGAGATGGGAGGGGAAAATGTAATGGATGGATACTGCTCTACCCACTTAATTTTTCCCCATGTAAAAAATGCCAAAAATAGTACAGGGTATATTTTAGCATACATATTAAATGCTAAAATACAGCATTGCCATTTTTTAATACATACTTTTATTAAAAAGAAATAAATTGCACATAAGATTATAATATAATTTAGTACATCTTGAAGTCATATTCTAGTTCTTAAACTGGGTATAAAATGTATTTTTTTTCCCTCCCTCTCTTTTAAATATTTTTTCTCCTCAGTCTTGTTTCTGCTTTCATGTTGTCTGACTTCTAACTTAGGGGCTCATTCACTAAGCCGCAGTATTTTTCCCCAAAAGAAAAATACCACAAGAGTCACAAAGCCACGGTAAATGGCCCTGCAGCTTTGTGACTATCGCAGGGATGGTGTGGTATTTTTCCCCTGCTGTATTTTACTGTGGTGAAAAATAGCATGGCAGTAAATGTCCCGCTGTCAGCGTAGAATGGCGGCCCCGGGAATGTGGGGCCAGCATCACTTAAAGGGGCTGACAGCCCCGGGAAAGCACCCTCCAAAAGTAGTTTAGAAAATAACAAGTTTCTGCACAGAGCCTTGCCTCTGAAGGAGGTTATAGATAAAAAAATATATATATAAATGTTATAACAAATTTTGAGCATATCACAAGCCGCAACCCCTCCACTCAAAAAATCTGGCCCTGGCAGGCTGGGACCCCTACCCTAGTCCCCTCCCTAGACCCCCATTTGCACACAAAAGAGAATCCCTGGTGGTCCGGTGGACCATCCTGGATTTCCCCCTCCCCTTTACAAAGAAAAGGATCCCTAGTGGTCTAATGGAGCCCACCCTAGCCTGCCCCCAATTCACCAAAATAGCCCTGGTGGGCTAGTGGGGTCCCAGAGCAGCCCCCTAGGCTCTGGGGCTAGAGGTGGCTATTAAGCTTTGTATTCCTTTGTAAATATCCTACCTCACCACTTGTTCGTTCTATAGTCATTCTTATGGTTTAAGAAAATAATGACCATGCAGAAGAATACAGATTTCATGTAGGTAGCTGCAGGCAGCCTCCCAACTGTTCTTTCACACAACAAAGTCCTGTCCTGCATCCTTTCAAGCAATTCAAGGCAGGGAACAGAGATGATAAGGCATATGTTCGGGGTCCACACTGTTAAAATCAAGTGGTGAGAGACAAATTCCAGAAATGAAGAGACCTAAACAGAGCCCAGTGGTAGTTTGCATTGAATTGTCCTTTCTGAAAGGGGAGATGGCTAGTACAGTTGATGTAAGATGCAGAGTCTCAGTAATCGTCTGAGCATGCAGAGAGGTGAATGAAGAGGCTGTTCAGGAAGCCTCTTGGTGAAACTCACAAGGAGAAAACCAACAAAGCAGAATGTATGTTAAGTTATAGTTTTTTGGGGGTGGGGTATAAAGCAGGTTTACGGGCTTAGGTACACCAAGAAGGAAAATACAGAATAGTTAGGAGAGCAAAGAAAGAAATAAGTACATCTGGGCAGCTGAATTGCTGCAGTCATGTATGATATAAAATTTGGAAAAGTACACACAATATTTTATGAATGAATGTATTTAATTCACAAAAATATTGTAAACGTAAAAATATTGTAAGCATGCCCGGATATTTCTGATACTGTTGTTTGTTTTCTATACAAAAAAGTTTGCAAGTAATCTTTTCTGCTCAAGAAGGAAAGATTTGTTTGAGCTTGGACTTGGTGTTTCACATGGGGAGCAGAGCGCTTGCTATGACACGGCCAGGAGGGACAGGTTGTACCGTGTCCCGGGGTGAATAAAGAGCAGAATTCCAGGCTGCACCTTTGATCACAGGAACATGGACCCCAATGTGTCTGGAATAAGAATTGGATGTCACGGTGAAGTAATCTGGGCATTGCCCGTGTTTGAAACACTGGTCTCCTTTCATTCTGTGCTTATTACCAAACTGGACTGAAAGAGTTTAAACAGTTCTGTGTGATTCTTTTAAGGTTAGTATTTAATTTGCTGCACATTTCCGGAGGCTTGACGGTATCCCTTAATTTTGTTTTTGTTTGTAACTTTTACAGAGTTAATGGCATCTTTTTTGGTGTTGGGCTTACTGTTAAAAATACTTCCTTGTGCGTTCAGGTAAAGGTAGACTTAATTGAACTGTCGGAGAAGTGTTGCAGTGACTTTGACCTGAAGTCAGAACTGGAGAGATCATTTTTGTCAGAACCTTCTTCTCCTGGAAGAACCAAGACCACCAAAGGATTCAAACTTGGCAAACATAAGCATGAGACCTTCATAACTTCAAGGTAAGACAAATGATGACAATAATTTTATACTTTTTTTTAAAAAAGAGAATTTAGTATTGGCAAAAGTGTCGACAGTGTGTAAAAAGATCCTTTTCTTGTGTGGTAACTCCTAATAAGGAACCCAGAATTGTGATCCTGCAGTTGGGGTTATTTTTCCCTATGTGCATCACTTTGCACTTGTTCACATTAATGTTCATCTGCCATTTAGATGCCCACTTAGAGCTTTTACACTTTGAAAGAGACTTGCTTGTCGTCAGTGTTTCCTTCTTAGTCTTATGTTTATATAGTCTACCATATTTTCGCATGTATATCCTGTGCCCTTGCATGCTCCATGTAAAAGTAGTCCTAGCAGATGTAAGTTGATGTATATCCCACACCCATATAAACCCTGGACCCTTAAGACATACCAACAAAGTTGCGTTTGCTTGATTTTATATAGATAGATAGATAAAAATATCCAGGGATGTTCATTAGTTTCCTTCGTTTTGGCAGAAAAAACCAGAATGCATATAATTGTTTTATATGCTTATGTTATCCAGTATTTTCACATGTACTGTGGTGCCCAAGGTACGCGCGTAATGTAAAAACGAGTATAACCCGCACCCTTGTTTATCTGCATCAGTTTCTGCTTGAATGCAAAAATGTGTATATCCCATGGGTTATATACATGAAAATACGGTAAGTTTTCCTAAATTATCCAGTGACATTGAATACACAGCTTCTGATATTTCATTAACATGGGCAGCTTGCACTTCCGTGTCTGTCCCCCCGCCTCCCCCGTCCGTTTTACCGGACAACCAATATATTACACAAACTCCGTTTTGGTGAAAACAAGGCCGCAGCATTTATTAATTTCATTAACACAATTAACATATTATAATTTCCGGCACCCGAGCCATCAGTGTTCACCGATCCGTCATCCGGGCTTCCAAACAGGCGTCCGCCGTGTTAAGCCAGTCCGCCACCATCTTTGGCCCCCCGCCGTTCCATAGCCAGGGGGCCATTCCTCCGGGCTGCCCACGCCCAACACACGCCCCTTTTCTTTCCCGAGGACTTCCGGTCCGCCCCGACCTGTCCTCGAAGTCCCCCTCCACCTTCCGGCTCGGGTACCCCCGCCACTGCTGCGACTAATGTCAAACATATACCACATTTTTAACCTCTACCTTGCGCCTACTGTGGTCCCTTCCCTCCTGCTAGTCTGGGTGGGTGGGTGGGGAAGATTGCGAGCGCTGTCCCGGCAAAAGACCGGGCTCAGCGCTCGCTGCCGCTTAAAGGGGGCCTCAGCCTCGCGATATCCGCGAGGCTGACGTCACCAGCGTGATGACGCGGCGGCCTCGCCGTGCCGTGCGCGTCATCACGCTCCTCCTCCGTCCCCAGGCCAGCCGATGCGGCGGCCTTGCTGCGCCGCGCTCGTCCGCCCGTCCCGTGCCGCCCCCGCGCCGCCGCGCGGCCCCCGGTCCCTGCAGGTAAGCGCCATCGGGAACGGGGGGAAAGAAGACAGTCGGGGGGGGGGCCCTCCCCTCGGCAAGCGCCATGTTAAAGGGGGGGCCCTCCCCGCATGCCGCGACTCGGCCCCGACTAACATGGGCAGCTTGCACTTCCGTGTCTGTCCCCCCGCCTCCCCCGTCCGTTTTACCGGACAACCAATATATTACACAAACTCCGTTTTGGTGAAAACAAGGCCGCAGCATTTATTAATTTCATTAACACAATTAACATATTATAATTTCCGGCACCCGAGCCATCAGTGTTCACCGATCCGTCATCCGGGCTTCCAAACAGGCGTCCGCCGTGTTAAGCCAGTCCGCCACCATCTTTGGCCCCCCGCCGTTCCATAGCCAGGGGGCCATTCCTCCGGGCTGCCCACGCCCAACACACGCCCCTTTTCTTTCCCGAGGACTTCCGGTCCGCCCCGACCTGTCCTCGAAGTCCCCCTCCACCTTCCGGCTCGGGTACCCCCGCCACCAGCCCGGGACAGTGCCAACTTGTCCCGGGCCCCCCCCCATTGCTGCGGCCCACCCAACCTCACCCTATCGTACCAAAACCCGCTCTAACGCTTCCTGTATGCCGTTATTAAGAATATCGTAGCCAATGTCGGACAAGTGTATCTGATCTGCCCGATATAAGCCTGCGCATGGCTCGTCCGCCCATTCGTGCCTAATCTGATGTATACCGTTTCGCTGAGCCCATAACCCTACCTGTCTATTAATTTTCTTTCTGCCCCTTCCCCATAGCTTGCTGCCCTGCCATTTTATCCTTGGTATGATGTCCGACCAGATGAGGATAGCTCCCGGTGCCATTTCTTTGATCGCTGCTAAATCCCCTTTTATCATGTCAATTAATTGCTTGGCTGTATGTGCCCCCATATCGTTTCCCCCTAGGTGGATGACTATCGCGTCTGGTTGACGCCACATTCCCAAGTTGCGATGCAGTTCTGTCAACAGCTGGGCCCACTTCATTCCTGACCTCCCCATCCATTTTAGCCTGACCCCTTTCGGGGCCAGGCCCAAATGTATGCCATATGTCCTTTCCTGCGCCCGCTTGGCTGCCCATCTCACGAAGGAGTGTCCCACTATCCATGCTACCTTCAACTGTCTCCATGTATCTGCGGGTGAAATTAACAGAATTAGTTCACTGATTCCACGGAATCTGGCCTCACGTATCTCTTAACTATTGCGGATTGCCATCGCCCAATTTTCCGAATGGTTTCAATCGGCAACCCTGCTTGCGCTGCGCTAGTCGCCACCCCGATCCGGAACGAATGAGTTCCATATTCCCTTGGATCCAAACCTATGCGTTCCAATACCATGCGTAACACCGTTGTAAACTGATACTTGGTCAGCGGCACACCGTCCCCATGGACCAAAAAGTGGTCCCCCCCTTTGGGCCTGGCACGCACATAGTTTGTTATGTTCCTTACCGGACAGGTTACCTGTATCCCCGCCTTTACCAGTTGTATATCCACCCCTCGCGCCTTCTGATCGGTCTTGGATTTGTGTATCCGAAGCCTGATAAACCGTTCATGTACCTGTACGTTACTATATAATAGGCCGTTATTACCAGCATCCTTCTTGGATGGTGCTACCAGCTCGCTAACCCTTAAGGCGGCGAAGAACGCCGTACAGAAGGCCGCCCTAAACAATGCTGCCTCCAATGGCTCGTTGCACACCTGCTGAACCGCGTGCCACATTTTTACCAACACCTCGTGCGTTATGGGTCTCCTTTTATCCCCCTGCCATGCCACCTCCCTCGCCCAGCCTGTCAATAACTTTTTCACTATGAAGAAACTGAGCGGGTCCCCTAAGCCCTGTGCCTTTGTAAAGAAGGCGAAACCCGCCAAATGGTTTATTGTGGCCCCTCTGGACCACCCTGACTCCTTTGCCCATGCTATGAATTGCACCACTTGTTCCGCCCTCACTACCCCTACCGTGCCACCTCGCCCTTGCAGAAACTCCTGCACCCTAGCGTAACCCCTGCAGTACGCTCTCCAGGTCGCCGGGGCCACCGACGCCCTAAGCAATCCCTGCCCGACCTTGCTCCAATTTGCCATAGGTGGTCCGGTATTGGGACTCCCTCCGCCTCTGCCTCCGGCACCTGTTGGCGAAAAAGATCCCACTTAGCCCTTGATAACGCATCGGCCACCTGATTCCGGACGCCGGGTACGTGCCTTGCCCTTAATGTGAGATTCAAATGCAAGCTCTGCAACACCACCTCCCTAAGCAACTCCGCCACGCGTGCGCAATGGGCTGTCTGTCTGTTGAGAACCGTCACTACTGCCATGTTATCGCACCAGAAAACTATACGTTTATTTTGCAATTTGTGCGCCCACACCGTGATTGCTACTAGTATGGGGAAGAGCTCCAGGAAAGTTATGTTTTTTACCAAACCCCCGTCCCTCCATCCCTGCGGCCATGGGGCTGCGCACCAAGCGCCCTGCCAGTACGCCCCGAAGCCCCAACCTCCGGACGCGTCCGTGAATATACCTAAGTCCTGATTTGAAACCGGCTCCTCCTGCCACATTGATACACCATTAAAACTGTCTAGAAAACGAAGCCACGTTGCAATTTCAGCCCTGATGGGTTGTGTTATTCTGATATGGTGGTGCGGGCGCCTTAATCCCTTCGTCGCGTCTGCTAACCGTCTCAGAAAAGCCCTCCCCATTGGTATGACTCGGGTCGCAAAATTTAGACTTCCGATTATGGATTGCATGTTGGTCAGGGTGATCTTTCTTGATGCCAATGTCTGTCGTAGCATGTTCCGTAGCTTGCGCACTTTCTCCATTGGTAATCTTGACGTCATAGCCTGCGTATCTATCTCTATGCCCAAGAATGACAAAGTGGTCGCTGGACCCTCCGTTTTTTCTTGTGCCAAAGGGACCCCGAAATCCCGGGCCATGTCCTGAAATGTTGCTAATAACTGTGCACAAGTGTTCCTATTGTCCGGTCCCACGAACAAAAAGTCGTCCAAGTAATGGACCACATTGTTGTTCCCTGCCCGCCTTTGTAGTGCCCAATGTAGGAATGTGCTGAACATTTCGAAATACGCACAAGATACGGAACACCCCATCGGCATACATTTGTCGAAATAATATCTACCGTTAAAGTGGAAACCCAGGAGTGGGAAGCTATCGGGATGAACGGGCAACAGCCGAAACGCGGACTTTATGTCTGCCTTGGCCATTAGCGCCCCTTGCCCGCATTGCCTTACCAATGCAATGGCTGCATCGAAAGATGCATACTGCACCTTACAGGCAGCCTCCGGCAGGTGATCATTAACCGAATCGCCTGGGGGATATGACAGATTCTGGATTAACCGAAATTCCCCTTGCTCTTTCTTAGGGACCACCGCCAAAGGCGAGAAAATCATCTCCCGGAAAGGCGGGTCCATGAATGGACCCGCCATTCGTCCCATCTCAATTTCTTTCATAACTTTCAACTGGACGATATCCGCATGCTTCCCTGCCGAAGCGGCATTTTCTAAGCTTGCGCTCCTGATGCGTCCCTGGAACGGTATCTTAAAGCCGTCACGAAAACCCTCCCTAAGCCTGGCAGCCTCCTCCCGCCTGGGGTATGCTGCCAGCCATTCTTCCATAATTGCCAATTTTACTGGTGAAAACGCCTTCTCCGAAAACTCATTGCTTTCCTCCTCCGCCGACACTCCCGGCCGGCCATTGACCCTTCCTATTGCATTTGCTCGCCGGGTGTGGTGCTGCGCAGAGGGAACATATGTGCTTAAATTTACATTCGTGGAAGGTACATCCCGCCTTGTTAAACCTCCAACACACTTTCCCATTTCCGCCTTCCCCCCATGCCTTGCTATTCCCGCCTTCGCCCCCTGCATTACTCCCCGGCGTTGCCGTCCCATTGCCCATCTTTCCCGCTGTGTGTGGTCCTCCTATATCTAGTACCTTACTGGTCATCTGCCGTAACCAGAGTCCCACGTCCTGTGTTCCCCATGACAAGCTCCTATTTCCCTCCATTTTATCTCTAAACTGCTCGTCGTAGTTAAGCCAGCACCAACCTTGATACTCCTTGTGAGCCTCGAGTATCGTATCTGCGTAGCTCAGCATAGGTGCATACTGGGACGGATCCTCCTTACCTATGACGCTAATCATTCTGAGATAGGCCCTAGCCCAGTTCATGATATTTTTTGCTACCTTCACTTCCCCCCCTTTCTTCTCGTCCTTTTTTCCCCTCTTCTTCCTCTCGGCTGCCCCTTTCCTGCCCTCCAAAATAGAGAATATATCGATGTACTCTCTTTTTCTGATTTTGCTTCTCAAATCCCCCGGGACACTTTCCCATAATTCCGCTAAAGGGGGCAACGCCGTAACCACTGATGTGCCCGTAGTTGCCCGCTTAACCAATGCCGTGGACCCTTCCTCCGCTTCACTCCCATTTGCATCGTCCTCTGACGAGCCAGTGGAGGATTCGCTATCGGGCCTCCTTCTCTTATTACCCTTTCCTTTCTTTGCTCCGTCCGCGTCCCGCTCTCTGCCGCCTGCTTTAGCGGCTGCCTCCGGTTCCGCCGTTGCTGTAGATGTCCCCGTCGCCCGCAGCTCGCTGTCTTCATCCGAGCTTTCGACGGCTTCCGCGGTGTCCTCTGCCCTCGCCGCCTTGACTCCACCATTGTCTTTCCCGGCGATCTGTTTTCCATGTTGCTGCCCTTTCTTGGCTGTTCTCCCTCGCCCTTGGGGGGTCCCTGCTGGTTTCTCCGCTCCGGCGTCGCTGACCTTGTGGGCAATCGCTCCGCCGACTGCCGGGCCGTACCATGGGGGAGGCACCTGCCACCATGGGGGATACATGTGCTGCTGCCATTGCGTCGCGCCGTATTGGGTTCCACTCTGTCCGCCTTGCCCCGATGGATCCGGGAGTGGGCCTGATGCTCCCATGCCTGGCATGGCCCCTGCGCTCATTGCCGGCCACATGGGCCAACCCCACTGTGGGACGCCGCCTCGCCCCGTCTCCCACTGTGATGTGGGTCCCTGGTCGGGGCGGGTTTGTCCTGCCGGGGTTGCCCTTGTCTGCTGCCGCCTGCCCCCATTCTTCTTTCCTTGTACCTTCTGCGCCTTCCCTGTGGATCCTGCTCCCTTCCGATTCTTGTCCTGCTGTCTCGGGCTCTTCCTCGCTCCCCCTCTGCCCTTCCCTTTACCAGGGGCAGGGTCCGCCTGCGTGCCGCGTGGCTCCGTGCCCCTCCGCTGCCTTGCTCCCCCCCGTGGTCCTGCTGCTCCTCTTCCCGTCATGCTCGCGATCGAGTGACACAGGAGACTTTCAGTTTTCTTTATTTTAATTAAGAAAAAGTCTTTACTCACTGTTTGAAGTCCAAAAGGAAGGTGGGGGGGGGGGAGCGCTGGCCGGGTCCTTGTGCCGCTGCTGCGTCGGGTCTCCAGTCCTTGTGCCGCCTCTCCTCCTCTCTCGTTCTCTGCCTCCCACGTGGCTGCCGAGCCTCACCTCCTGCTTCTTTGTCCGCCTTGCACACGCTGGCCCCGTCGGCAAGAATCACCAGCTGCTCTCTTTCCCTTCGCTCCACGTGGCCTCGGGTCTGTTGGGGTCCTCTCTCCCTTCCTGGTCTCGTCGGTGCTCGTACGCTCTCTCCTCCACGTGGTCACTGGGGACACAAAATGCTGTGGCCACCCACACCTCCGCGGTTCTCCGGGTCTCTCCCCGTGCCTCAGGAAGCCGGCACCACGCTCTCCTTTCTCTCCCCGCCTGCCGGGGATTTTTTTTTTTTTTTTTTTTTTTTTTTGCAGTTCGCAGGCCGCTGGCTGGGTCCTCCCGTGCCCTCCTGCCGGTGACTCGCTAATCCGGCGGCGCTGGTCCGCTGCTCAATAGATTGCCGCCGCTCAGAAGACAAGAAGATTGCGAGCGCTGTCCCGGCAAAAGACCGGGCTCAGCGCTCGCTGCCGCTTAAAGGGGGCCTCAGCCTCGCGATATCCGCGAGGCTGACGTCACCAGCGTGATGACGCGGCGGCCTCGCCGTGCCGTGCGCGTCATCACGCTCCTCCTCCGTCCCCAGGCCAGCCGATGCGGCGGCCTTGCTGCGCCGCGCTCGTCCGCCCGTCCCGTGCCGCCCCCGCGCCGCCGCGCGGCCCCCGGTCCCTGCAGGTAAGCGCCATCGGGAACGGGGGGAAAGAAGACAGTCGGGGGGGGGCCCTCCCCTCGGCAAGCGCCATGTTAAAGGGGGGGCCCTCCCCGCATGCCGCGACTCGGCCCCGACTATTGTTCAATCCATGAATCTGTTCTCATGCATTTCTGCCTTGTGCCTGATGTTAAGAGCAAAACCAGAAATGCCCAGAGAAGCCAGACTAAACCAGAAAGTATATCAGGTTTTGGAGCCATTGTATAAAAATATCACATTCAAAAAGCAGTAAAAAGTTATTCATTCTGATGGTTTAAAGGTCATGATTGATTTATTTGCCATTGCTACGGTAAATGCGTGATTCAATTACTAAGTTTACATGTCTGCAGCATTTTAATAGAGACTAAGAAAAACAGATTTAGGGAAAATCTACCTTCTAGAGGATAAAAAGGAAAGCTGGAAGAGATCAAGTGAGTAGAAACAAATGTTCATATTTCCTCTCTCTTTTAAATCCTAGTGGTAATTCCGATTATATTGAACCTGCAAAGAGGGCGCACATCCTGCCACCTCCGAGAGGAAGAGGTCGAGGAGGGTTTGGGCAGGGTTTGCGACCACATGACCTCTTCCGTCAGAGAAAACAGAACACAAGCAGACCGCCTTCCATGCATGTGGATGACTTTGTCGCTGCCGAAAGCAAAGAGGTCATCCCCCCGGTTGGGATACCACCTCCGAAGAGGCTCCCAAAGGTATCCCAGAAGGTTGCTGTGCGGGGCGCTTTCTCCAGCAACCGAGGCGGGCGAGGAACCTTCCACAGTCAGAATCGCTTCTTTACACCACCTGCTCCAAAGGGTACGTTTGGGTTTTTTGGGGGGGGGGGGGGGGGTTGTAGCGATGGTAGAAATATTTGGACCCAGATGAGCTGATAGTGTATTTACTGTTTATTTGCTTTCAGAGCACTGCAGTTCTGTGATGTGATGCTCTAGACCTAAGATACCACATTTTTGTTTCTGTAGCAGGAACAGGAATCTAATCTAGCCATTCCCTTTAACCAGGCGGGAAAACATCCATCAGTTTACAGTTATTTTGTTTTTTTTTAAGTGAAGAAAGAATATCACCCACAAATTATTTGAGAATTTATTTGTGTCGATAGTAAAATTCCATTTTAGACCATTTATAGATCTGTATATATTTTTTACTTTGCTGTACCAGGATGCTAGTCCTTATGTAACTGAATTCTGTTGTTTCTCTAAGCTAACTTTTTGTGAGAATGACCTACCTTTTTTTTTTCCTTATTCTTGAATACATCATCAAGCAAGAGAGATAACTGCTTTTAGTGAAATTAAAGTAGCTTGCTAACATAGCCGACCAGCAAAATAGTTGATATGCTTTCTGAGGGTCTGTAGTACAGAAAGACGGTTTTATAAACTATCAGATTGGGGAAAAAGGCAAATAAAAAAACGGTTAAGGATTTCCACGCATTCAGCTGCCTGATAGGCTCTGTAGGGGGATAGAGTGTAGGCACGTGTTCTTGACATACTCCAGATGCTGAGCTTAGAACAAATTATGTTTTAAAAAATTATGTTCTTAGAATACTTTAAACTGCAGTTCTTATCTTAATGAACTTTTAAAGACAGTTCATTAACAGCTTAATATTGTATATAATTGTATGAATCCATTGGACTAAAAATCATAGGTAATTATTATCCACTGATGAACTCTGTAGCACCATGCAAGACCAAGCCATTCTTAATAAAATCATTGGCATTGCTTTTCAAAGGCACAGCTACATGAGATGTGCCTGCAGTTTAAGACATTATGATAATTGTTTTGCCAATGGTTGGTTTGCGTAAAATGGGAGGGATTTATTTGTAAGCAAGTACACAGAATATTTCCTTTATATTTGTATGCCCCTGTTTTTGTCTTTGATAGTACATCATTATGAAAATATGCCAGCATTCCTAGTTGACTGCCAAAATGTCGTTTCCAAATGAGGAAAAATGTGATGAATTCAAATCCGTAACTGTGCAAAACGTTTTTTTTTTTTGTGTCTGCTTAGGAAATTATAGTCGCCGTGAGGGGGCAAGGGGCTTGAGCTGGAGCACACAGACTACCCCACGTGGAACCTACAGTGAAAGCAGAGGGGGCCAAAGCAGTTTTAACAGGGGACCACCACTACCATTACGGCAAAGCTCTGCAGGTATATATGGTTCTAACCATTGTATATAAGCTTAACTTCAGCATGCAGAAACCTAATCTGCTAAAAATGACCAGAAGCAAGTGGCATCTTATAGGCTAACTAGTTTATTAAGGCATGAGCTTTTGAGGACAGAGTTAACTTCATCATGCCTCAATACATTGGTTAGTCTAGAACAGGGGTGGGCACTTCCAGTCCTCGAGGGCCACAAACCAGTCTGGTTTTCAGGATATCCCTAATGAATATGCATGAGAGAGATTTGCATGCACTCTGCCTCAGTTGTATGCAAATCTGTCATGCATATTCATTAGGGTATCCTAAAACCTCGACAGGTTTGTGGCCCTCGAGGACTGGAATTGCCCTCCCCTGGTCTAGAAGGTGCCACTCGTCTCTTGTCATTTTTGCGATACCAGACTAACATGGCTATCCCTCTGAAGATTTTCACTACTCTGATAATGCTTATGTAATCCTTAGCGGGGTGATTAACAGTCTCAAGGGGCATACAAATTTATTTTCTTTCGGGGTTCTCTGGCTAGCGTTCCTCCCATATCCTGAGCTCTCTGTCCCAAAGGTGAATTCTTTTTTTTTTTTTGTAATAAATGATTTTTATTATGTTAAACATCAGATGTATAAACTCAACAACAACAACGCATTTTGTAAACGTGCATAACCATTTAAGTCACATCATTTCCGGGAGACTTTCGTCTATGGCCCAGACAAAGGTATGACAATCCTGTGTGTGTTGGTAGCTGCAGCATCCCCTGGAGGGAGAAGTTAGGACAGAATAGGCAGGACAAGGAACTGGGTGTTAAATAATTTAACTGATTGTTAAAAGTCAAAGTCCATCTTTAAATAAGTGTGCACTTACAGTTGAATTTAATACAGTTAGGGTATCTCATCTTGGGTAGGTGTCCTTTACTTCAGCAAATTGGAAGAGCTGGTGATGGAAAATGTGCACAAAGCTTTCCCAGCAGCCTACCGGGAATCCTATGAAAGGGGTCCCCTTCTAACACAGAAGAAAAAGGTCCTACCTGAGTATCCAGCTTCTTCCCGAACATCCATCCCTGTTTCCTAGTCTCAAATGGATGGAGATCCAGATGGGCTCTCCAGATCCTTAGGTTGTTTTGAAAGGTGATTCCTCATGTTGAAAAGTCTTTAGGTTCAGGAACCTGCTATTCCAGCCTGGCTCCCAGTGAGATGACTAAAAAACCTTCTCACAACAAAAAGAAAAATGTCTTCCTTTGTCAAAAAATCTTCCTAGACTGGTGTTTTGCTGTCATAGCTGCTTGCCACATTCAAGGAGTTAATAGGCTCACTGATCTTCAGCCCCTGCCCTCTGCGTCCAGCCAGCGAGAATGATCTTCCCCAAAGGAGCAAGGTTTGAACACATTCCCTTTCCAAAAATAGGTTCTTCTGGCTATCAAATCCCTCACACTACCAAGCCTGTCACAGGTGCTTGCCGCATTCAGGGAGTGAATGGGCTCACTGGTCTTCAGTCCTGGAGTTGGGAGTCGTGCAGGGGTTCCTGCAAAAGAAATTTCCTTATTGCAACTAAACACCAAGAGACCTTCTGGCAGGATGTGTACACAGGAGTTTCCCTTCAAAATGCAAACGCCTGATGAGGCAGGAAGTCCTCACTGGGAGGGAGAGACCAGATATCTGTACTGTTGCTTGTCTGACCTAAACTGATTATAGCCACACCCCAAATTGCAAAATGGCTGGGTTATAAAGGCAAGAGCAACCAATCCCAGCTCTCCAAAGTGGGAGGGAGGGCAAGGGGGATGGAAAGCTTCATGTATTGAAATATCTAGAATGGGGCATATAGTGGCAGACTGGAGGAATGGCCACAATTATATGTAGAAAAGACAATTTATGGCTATCTTCCCTCATTAAAACGGAGAATATCAACTGCTAGACCGAGAATGAAAAGCTGTCATCCAGCAGACTCTCTGGTCGACCACTTGACAGCACTCAAAACTCCTTGGTGTGACAGTAACATAAGATCAGGTTTAAGATGTCAGGAATTTTGGATGTATTTCTATTTATTGTGCTCTCATGACAGAGATCTAGGTTCTGTTCCCAAGTACTTCCCAAAGCATAGTCTTTCTCCTTGGGAAATTGGTTGAGGCAAGAGCTTTTCATATAAAAAAAAAAAATACTGTCCTGCTCCTGAACACTGTGTATTAGATGGAGCTCTGAAGAATGTCTGCTCTCTTGGCTACATGAAGTGTATCACTGCAGTACTTGAAATATGGTTCAAAGCAAAAAAATGGAGGCCATGTGTAATAAATTGCCTCTTAAGTGTAGGCAGGGGAGGATTAAAGAGAGGAGCATTGCTGTTGCAGATATAAAAGGGAGAGAATTTAAGAACTTAGGATTTTTGTGTTTCTCTTCCTTTTTGAAAGGATATCGACCAAGTCCTCGTGATCGAGCTTCAAGGGGCCGTGGTGGAATTTTACCTACTTGGGCAACTCTGAGCAGTGGAGGAAGCAGTAGCTCAAGAGGAAAGTTTCCTAGTGGAAACAGTGGAAGGGGCCGTCATGTGCGTTCCTTCACACGATAGAACGGAATGCTGAGGAACATCCTCTGGATGTGAAAAACTTGTGAAGATGACATTACATGCAGATAATGCACTGAAGGACCAATTTAGTCTCGCTCATATCTAGAGGATAATTCGTTTGAATAAAGCAGATTTTGTTTGATACAAGACTTGAAATGTCCGTAACATTCAAGACTGGGTACATTTTATATCCCTCATTTGGTCTTTTTTCTTTTTAAACTAAAACAGTTTTTTTGTGGGCGGGGGAGGGGTTAAATTTGAAATTTATGTAGATGGAATGCAAAAGAAAATTGTTTATATCTGAATGTCTTTTTGTTCCAAAAAGTCTGTTAAAAACCAGTGTGCATCTCTGTACCTTATGAATTAGTAAATCAAGCAGATCAGTCTTTTGTTAATATTTGGAGCCCTTTGCCTCATTTTCCTGGAGATTTCTGTCTTTTAATAGAATTAGTTGCCTTAATCTTTTAGGAACCTAGTTTAACTTTAATGGCTGGTGCTTATCGCAAGTCTCCTGGAGAAAAGGCTGTATTGGGTCTTTAAAAAATACATTAGTGGTAGGTTCTGTGGTTTGGATAAAAGTGTAACTGAAAATCTAGAATGATCACTTCAACTCTTGAAAAGCATCAAATTATATGAACTTCAGCAGCAATCCTGCATTTACCAAACGAAGATGATCTGGGTTGGTCTGTGAAGGGAGATGACTTGATTTTGGTCACCAGATATTCATCATCTGTTAAATTCATTCAAAGGTCTTCATGATTTTTTTTTTATCATTTTCACGGTAAAGCATAACCGAAAAGAGACAGTTATAACATTCTTCTAAATTTTCTGTGTGTTAACTTGGAACAAATCATGTTTTGTGCCAGTGTTTCTTGGTTTGCTGTCTAAAGTACAATAAGTCTGCTGCTTGTTTTGAGAGGGTGGGGAGACAGATTTGACTCGGCTGTTTCTTCCTGCTCCTTTTGGACTTCCAGCTGAATTGGATCCGGGCACTATTGGAATATGATGCTAGGAACCTCCATTCACAACTAGCCAGGTATCCTTCCTGACCCCATTTTTGTTTAACCTTTCCCCCGCCCAGGAGACTCAGCCAACTGTTTCCTCCAGAAGATTGGTTGATGTCTATCCTAAGCTTAAATTAAAGCAGTGGCTATGAGGGATCATTTTATATAACGGGGTTATCCTGCAGCTGTGCTGAAATGTGAGTGTGGGTGGGATTAGTATATTCATCATGACCTTTTGTTTAGGACACCACCAGTTGCATCTCAGGATAGTATGTGTTCTCCCATTCACAGTTTACACACCAAATGTTGTGGGTATTATTAAAATGTTTTGGCCTTTACTACAGGTACCTAAAGCATTCAGACAGTTTCCTCTTTGCATTTAAGCAAGCGCGTAATTTATGTGATTGTTTAGTTCCATAATCCACAAAATTAGGGAACACTAGTTTCTGATTAATAATGAACAAAATTAACTAGTGTAAATAAGCCCCAAATTATTCTTATAGGTCTCCACATGCATATTTTTTAACTTGATAATTAATACATAATTTCTTTATTATATGACAAAAAAATTTTTTTCAAAAGAGGAAGAGACCTCAGCACTGGTAAAGAATATGAAATTTCAAATTCTAGATGACCAGTTTGTCCATTGTCTTAACAACTCAGTGTTTTATACATCCGGTTTCAAGCATGCATTAATGGCTTAGATCTTCAACTACACGCAAGTCCACTCATGTGACTTACTGATACTTTACCCATGTAAACATTTTTATGTAGGCAACAAATTATTGAACATTGTAGTGCTATTAAGAATAAATGCATGGCAGTACCTTCCACTCTTGACAAGCCAATCATCCAGATATGGGAAAACATGCACTTCCAGCCTGTGGTAAATTATCCCAATATTGACTGGATAAGTAAAACATCCTGACATGCTAGAGACATAAAGTTCCTAGATGGAATAAATGACAGTTTTATGGAGCAATTGATTCAGGAACCGACAAGAGAGGGAGCAGTTTTATATAATTTATATAATGACAAGCCGTTAAGCCCATTAAAACGGGCTACATTAACATTTCTTTTGGATCATTTCCTTCCCCCTCATTCTCCCTCCCACCTCCCCCACTCTCTCCCCTCAGTCACTCCTCTCTCTCCCCCCCTCCCTCCCTCCTCCCCTCAGTCACTCCCCCCTCCTCCCTCCCTCAGTCACTCCTATCTCCCCCTCCCCCAGTCACTCCCCTCAGTCACTCCCCCCTCCTCCCCTCAGTCACTCCCCCCCCTCCTCCCTCCCCCTCCCCCAGTCACTCCCCTCAGTCACTCCGCCCTCCTCCCCTCAGTCACTCCTATCTCCCCCTCCCCCAGTCACTCCCCTCAGTCACTCCCCCCTCCTCCCCTCAGTCACTCCTATCTCCCCCTCCCCCAGTCACTCCCCTCAGTCACTCCCCCCTCCTCCCCTCAGTCACTCCTATCTCCCCCTCCCCCAGTCACTCCCCTCAGTCACTCCCCCCTCCTCCCCTCAGTCACTCCTATCTCCCCCCTCCTCCCCTCAGTCACTCCTATCTCCCCCTCCCCCAGTCACTCCCCTCAGTCCCTCCCCTCCTCCCCCCCTCCCCTCAGTCACTCCCCTCAGTCACTCCCCCCCCTCCCTCCTATCTCCCCCTCCCCTCCTATCTCCCCCTCCCCCCTCCTCCCCTCAGTCACTCCCCCCTCCTCCCCTCAGTCACTCCTATCTCCCCCTCCCCCAGTCACTCCCCTCAGTCACTCCCCCCTCCTCCCCTCAGTCACTCCTATCTCCCCCTCCCCCAGTCACTCCCCTCAGTCACTCCCCCCTCCTCCCCTCAGTCACTCCTATCTCCCCCCTCCTCCCCTCAGTCACTCCTATCTCCCCCTCCCCAGTCACTCCCCTCAGTCACTCCCCTCCTCCCCCCCCTCCCCTCAGTCACTCCCTCCTCCCCCCCTCCCTCCTCCCCTGAGTCACTCCTCCCTCCTCCCCTCAGTCACTCCTCTCTCCCCCCTCCCCTCAGTCACTCCTCCCTCCCCTCAGTCACTCCCCTCTCCCCCCTCCCCTCAGTCACTCCTCTCTCCCCCCTCCCCTCAGTCACTCCCCCCTCCCCTGAGTCACTCCTCTCTCCCCCCTCCCCTCAGTCACTCCCCCCTCCCCTGAGTCACTCCTCCCTCCCCCCTCCCCTCAGTCGATCGCCGAAGACCCAGAGCGGCGGCGGCATGCGCGCGAGGGAGGGACAGACTTCCTTCCGTCCGTCTGTCCCTCCCTCCCTCGCGCGCATGCCGCCGCCGCTCCGGGTCTTCGGGCTGCCGCTCCGGGCCGCCGCTGCCGCCGCTCCTGCCCAGGTCTTCGGGCCGGTGCCGCCGCCGCCGCTCCGGGTCTTCAGGCCACCGCGGCCGCCGCTCCTGCCCGGGTCTTCGGGCTGGTGCTGCCGCCGCCGCTCTTCGGGCCGCCGCTGCCGCGCCCGCCACTCCGGGTCTTCGGGCCGCTGCCGCCGCTCCGGGTCTTCGGGCCGCCACCGCCGCCGCTCCGGGTCTTCGGGCCGCCGCTCCGGGTCTTCGGGCCGCCGCTCCTGCCGCTCCGGGTCTTCGGGCCGGTGCCGCCGCCGCTCCGGGCCGGTGCCGCCGCCGCCGCTCCTGCCGCTCCAGGTCTTCGGGCCGCCGCTGCCGCCGCTCCTACAGCACCATTTTTATTTTCAAGAGGCACACTGTGACCGATGTGCTCGCATGCGCGGTAGAGCTGCTCTCTACTGCGCATTTGCGGCACGTCGGTCAAGCTTCGTTTATTAGGTAGGATTCTGGAGTGCAGGATTTGGTGAGAAAGGTAATAGTGGTGGGGCCACCTGGCAATAATGATCATAATATGAACAAAATTGAATTAATGACTGGAAATGGGGGACAGTAAGTAAATCCATGGCTCTAGCACTAAACTTTCAAAAGGGAGACTTTGATAAAATGAGAAAAACAAAACTGAAAGCTGCAGCTACAAAGGTTAAGAGTTTGCAACAGGTGTGGACACATCTTAGAAGTGCAGTCCAGATGTATTCCAGGCATTAAGAAAGGTGGAAGGAAGGTCAAACAATTACCGGCATGGCTAAAAAGTGAGGTGAAAGAGGCTATTTTAGCCAAAAGATCTTAATTTAAAAAATGGAAGAAGTATCCATCCCAAGAAAATAGGATAAAGCATAAGCATTGGCAAGTTAAATGTAAGACATTGATAAGACAGGCTAAGAGAGAATTTGAAAAGAAGTTGGCCATAGAGGCAAAAACTCACAGTAAAAACTTTTAAGAATATATCCGAAGCCGATAAGCCTGCAAGAGAGTCAGTTGGACCGTTGGTTGATCAAGGGGTTAAAGGGGCACTTTGAGAAGATAAGGCCATCATGGAAAGATTAAACAATTTCTTTGCTTCAGTGTTTACTGAAGAGGATTTTGGGGAGATACCTGTTCCGGAGATGGTTTTCAAGAGTAACGAGTCAGATGAACTGAACCAAATCACAATGAACCTGGAAGATGTGGTAGGCCAGATTGACAAACTGAAGAGTAGTAAATCTCTTGGACCGGATGGTATACACCCCAGGGTTCTTAAAGAACTAAAAAATGAAATTTCAGACCTATTTCAATTAATTTGTAACCTATCATTAAAATAATCCATTGTACCTGAAGACTGGAAGGCTGCCAATGTAACCCCGATATTTAAAAAGGCTCCAGGGTGATCTGGGAAACTAGAGACCAGTGAGCCTGACTTCAGTGCCAGGAAAAATCTTGGAAACTGTTATAAAGAATAAAATCACAAAACATTTAGACAAACATGGTTTATGGGACACAGCCAGCATGGATTTACCCCAGGGAAGTCTTGCCTCACAAATATTCTACATTTTTTTGAAGGGGGTGAATAAACATATGGACAAAGGTGAACTGGTGTGTGTGGTGTATTTGGAGTTTCAGAAGGTGTTCGACAAAGTTCCTCATGAGACACTTCTAAGAAAACTAAAAAGTAATGTGAGCAGGAGGCAATGTCCTTTTGTGGATTGCAAACTGGTTAAAAGACCAGAAACAGAGTAGGGTTAAGTGGTCTGTTTTCACAATGGAAAAAGGTAAACCATGGCATGCCTCAAGGATCTGTACTTGGACCGGTGATTTTGAATATATTTATAAATGATCTAGAAAGGGGTACGACAAGTGAGGTGATCAAATTTGCGGATGACACAAAATGATGCAGAGTAGTTAAATCTCAAGCAGATTGCGATAAATTGCAGGAGGACCTTGTGAAACTGGAAGAGTGGGCTTCCAAATGGCAGATTAAATTTAATGTGGACAAGTGCAAGGTAATGCATATAGGAAAAAATAATGCTTGCTGTAATTACACAATGTTAGGTTTTAACAGGAGATACTACCCAGGAAAGTGATCTAGGCGTCATATCAAAAAAGATATAGTTGCACTGGAGAAAGTGCAGAGAAGGGTGTCCAAAATAAGGGGCATGGAACGGCTCCCCTATGAAGAAAGGTTAAAGAAGTTAGGGCTGTTCAGTTTGGAGAAGAGACGACTGAGGTGGTGGGGGGGGGGGGGGAATATGACAGAAGTCTACAAAATTATGAAAGGACTAGGGGGCACTCCATGAAGTTACAAGTATCTTATTTAAAACAAATCGAAGAAAAATTTTTCACTCAGCACATAGTTAAGCTCTGGATTTCATTGCCAGAGGTTGTGTTTACAGCAGTTAGTGTAACTGGATTTACAAAAGGTTTGAATAAGTTCCTAGAGGAAAAATCCATAAACTGCTATTAATTAATAAGCAACAATAGCTTGAGATATATTTATTTTTATTTATTTAAAAACTTTTCTATACCGTCGCTAAGTTATATACCATCGCAACGGTTTACAAATAGGCACATAGACTAAGGTAAGTAAATGTAGGATATCTTACATTCTAACAGGTGCCAATAAAGTTCAGTTACAATTTCATAAATAAAATCATTATTTGAGTAATGTTGGTCAAGTCCAGGTATATTATTGAGTTACTATCGCTTTGAAATATTACTTCTTAAAAGTAGGATTGATTAAATTCATTCTCATCTGCATTACCTTGTACTTTCATTCTCTACCCTCCACACTCTTTAGTGAAGGCTGTTTTAAAGAGCCATGTTTTTAGATTATTCTGTAATCTGAGTTCGGGGGGCATCGTGTTCCATAGTATGGGCCCAGCCAATGATAAAGCCCTTTCTCTCACTTGGGTTAATTTTGCTGACTTTACTGAAGGGATTGTTAGTAGTGCTTTGTTTGCTGAGCGGAGGTTTCTTTGTGGAACGTGTACTATTTAATGTTTGGGTCCTTACCAGATAATTGTGACTTGGATTGGCGACTGTTGGAAACAGGATGCTGTGCTTGATAGACCCTTGGTCTGACCCAGTATGGCATATCTTATGTTCTTATGACCCGTGGGGATGACTCGAGCCCAAACTGCAATATCTGGTACTGGAAGTGCTGTTTTCACGCCACAAATTGAAGATACTTCCTGTGACTGGGGAAGATCTCTATGTAAGCTTATGCGTCCTTTAAAACGAGGGAGCATAGCCAGTCCCCTTTTTGCAAAGGCCGGGATCAAGGTGCCCTGGAAAACCATCTTGAACTTTTATTTTCTTAGAAACTTGTTCAAGGCCTTTAGGACTAGGATGGGATGGAGACCTCCTATTCTCTTTAGAATTAGGAAGTCCCTGGAGTAGAATCCCTGCCCTCTTTTCCCTGGTATTATGGGTTCAACCAACCTGGCCATTAAGAGAGAGGGGAGCTTTGCTAGTAGTACCTCCTGATGCGCTACTGGCCCCCAAGATAGGCATGGAGGGCAATTTGGCGGGACCTCCAATAGATTCAATTGGTACCCTTGATGAACGATGGACAGAACCCATTGGTCAGAGGTTATACTGGGCCACTGGTTCACAAAGAACCACAGTTTGCCCCCGGCTGGAGGGTCCATCATCTCGGGTACAGGCAACTGGACTCAAAACACCATGAGGGTGTCCTGCTGCTGTTGAGGCAGCTGCTCAGCCACCTCCTGCACCTACTTCCAGGTGTCCCGTGAGTATTGGCTCATGTAGAGCTGATAGGAAGCAATGCAGGCATTGAGCATGGCATCTTCAAATACTTTCCTCTTAAGAGCTTCCATCACTCTATTGTCCTTTCCCGGGGGCACCGAGGAATGAGTCCGAGAGTGCTTGGCTCTCTTGAGGGCGTGTTCGATCACCACCGACTGGTGGAACAGCTGACGCTTATTGAATCTGGCATTCTTCTGGACGAGGTAAATCCCATCTACCGTCTTATTAATGGGAGGCATTGTGAAGGGGTGTTCCCATATCTTCAGCAGCAACTCCTTAAGGATCTCGTGTACTGGGACTGCCACGATCTCCTTAGGAGGCTTCATGAACTGGAAGATCTCAAGCATTTTATGCCTGGCATCCTCCTCCGTCAATATCTGAAAAGGGATGGCCTCTGCCATCACTCTCACAAAATTTTCAAAGGTTAAGGTTAGGCAGAGACTTCTTTTGCTCCTCTTGAGGAGATGGGTCTGAAGGAAGACCCTCAGAGCCCTTGCAGGAGGACTCTGAAAGATCCCCCCGGGGTCAAGGAATTCCTTATCTTCAATGTAAGTGACGGGATGAGTCCCTACATGCTTGGCCTTCGTCCATACGTGTAGGCACTGGTAGAACAGGATTGGGGGGGGGGGGGGGCAGCAGGCCTCAGTGTCTCTGCCAGCCTTGGTGGAGCTTCCTCCGAGGAACTGGCAATGACCACTGTATCGGTAGAGGGAGGCCTCTATGCCCTGCTGAGCACGGATTCTGTCCCAGGAACAAAACCAGCTGTGTCAGTTACGCACCAGATGCAGTACAAGAACAGATGGCACTGGCTCCAAAGCCCTGCAACACCCAGTCCACCACTAGCGGAAGTTGGCGCTTTAGCTCCTCCTCAAATATTGCTGATGCCAATACCAACTGGGAGGAAGGAAGGGTGGGCATATCCTCTTCGGTCCCTTGAGCTGAATTGGTGATTGGCATCAGGATTGGTGGAGACTGTTGCTGACCCCTGGCACTGATGGAGGATCCCCACTTCTCTTCACGGGGTTGTTTCGGGGGCATCACAGCAAAAGCCGGTGCATCCCCGTGCCCGGCACTGTGCATTGATGGGGACCGGTGCTGATGCTTCTTGGGCTTCCCTCAATGCTCGGCCCAGTCCTTCCCTGGTGCCGAGGCCAATGACTAGGAACCTGACAACCTTGGCCTGGAGAAGATCAATGATGGTCAGTCTCTGGCACCCCTGTCTGCTAATGGCATTGATGGAACCAATGGTCCTGCCAATGTCTATGTCTCCGTGTCCATTGGGGCAGCTTCTTGGTCCTTCAATGCTGATGGTTCAGATTTCTTCGACCCAAAGAGCTGCTGAGAGATTTGTTGTTGTTGTTGTTGTTGTGAGTAATGGTTGAGTGTTGATATTTAAGTTTTATTTTTGTTTTCGTTCCTCTGTCGTTCAACATTTGATGTCCTTCAATTAGTACGATATGAACTGTGGGTTATTCTGCACTGATGCTTGTGATCCTTTTCAGACTGGTGAATAAGAAGATAGTATCAAAAGTTCTCAAGCTTGGGCTTTTTGAATCATTATCCAATCACCCTTGTAGGCATTATCCAATCACATTATCCAATCACATTATCCAATCACATTGTAGACTTTGAAGCAATTGCCTACAAGGGTGATTGGATTCTTTCTGATTTTAATTTTAAAGTAGGGATTGGGTCTCTGTTGCTTATGTGTTTGTCTGCCCTTCCATGTTTGTGTAAATTTGAGTTAATATTTTTTTTTTAATTGATTTGATAAAATTATTTTGAAGGTATTTGAGCTTGTTTGATAATTGATTTTGATTTATTATTTGGTGCTTTGGGATAGTCATACCACTGTTGATAGTACCATTTACTGCTCTGTGATGGTCTTGCCACTCTTGGTAAGTGCCTCACATGGTACCTTGGACTGTTGTTGATGCCCCTGTTTGGGCTATTTTGCCCTGTTACAGTGCTTTGGGTCTTTCATACCACTCTTGGTACCATTTTGCCTTAGTCTTGGTGTCTTGGAGTGTTCCCTCTGCTACTGCTATCCTCCTCCATAAAGACATAGGCAAAGAATTAATTCAATTTTTCTGCAATTTCCTTGTCTTTGCTGACTTTTGTCCCTTAGTCATCTATCGGCCCAATGGACTCCTTTACTGGCTTTTTGCTTCAACTGTGGCTCTTAAGAAGTGGACTTGGCCACATCTGCACAAGGAAAGAGAAAGTGATGGACCAAAGGTAAGGCATAAGGGTCTCTGGCATGAACAAGTTACCATTTGCTGAGGAAATAAACACAGCTATGGAATACAGCCCTGAATACTGAGAAGTTGGACTGGATTTCTTACAATTCTGTTCAACCTAACACTTGAAACAAGCAGATGTGTACTGTTCCACAAGGATGGGGAAAATGAAAACCTGGAAAACTAGACCTGTTTGTTTGGCATCAATGGTTAGCACAAGAATAGAAATGCTATAGAAGGATATAGTGGGTTACAAGGAGATCTTGCCAGACAAACTTTGATTTCCTTGAGAAGACTATTACATGCTAGATGGGGGAAGTCTATCTGAATTCCATAAATCATTTAATATTGTTCCATATGAAAGTCTGTGAGCAAGCTAGAAAGTTTGGTAGTTAGAAGAAAAATTATAAACTAAGTAAGCAACAATTAAGTAGGATCCACTTTAGCAAAAATGGCCAGCAGGGTGCTACAGTGATTAGTGTTGGTCCCAATTCTCATCAATTACTTTATTAGAGACATTGAGGAAGGGAAAGGATTGCCACACAGCAGCATGCACTACTCACAGTGAGCCATGACACCAGTCCCATAATCATTTTCAATAAAATATTTTCAATTTTTCAGATTTATTGATCTTTTATTGTTTCATGTTTTCTTGCTTCTTTCTCCTGATCTCGCCCCAATTTGTTTTTTTTTATTCATTTATTTAGATTTAATTTTCACTTCCCTCTGACTTTGTTGTTTTCCATATTTATCCATCCTACTGCCACCTTTCAACTTTTGCATATATCATTCCTAGGTCTCATTTCTTTTCTAACATGTTTTCCTTTTATTTTTATTTCTTACTTTTTGTATTTACTATACTCTCCCCTTCTTTTAGTCACACCCTTGATATCTTCCCTCCTCCCCCCCCCCCCCCCCCCCCCCCCGGTTATCCTTCCCCTCTTTGTATTGCTCCCCTCTTGCACCCTCATCTTTCTTCTCTGCTTCCTTACCTCTCATCTCCTTCCACTTCCTTTCCTGCTGGGATCAAGCTGTGGGAGTTGAAGCATGCAGTTATGCCAGTACCCATGGGCCCCCGCTTTCTGCATGCTTCCAATTTGAAAAGGAAGTTTGTGGACAGGAGGGGAGTGCTATCGGTATCAGCAGTGCTGCACATACTTGAAGTTGCTGCAGTCTGCTCCTACTCTATGCAGCTGCTGGGCCAGTACAGAATACTGGAGCTATTGCCTGTCCCAGAATTTTGCTGCAATGGCCCTCCCCTATTGAGTTGCTAGCCCAGTGGGAATGCTAGAGCTATTATGCTCATTATAGGTGGGACATAAATATGGAAACGAACACAAGCTGCCCCTGCCAAAACTGGCTAAAGAGAAGGCAAATATGTATCACGTAGCCCTCCTATTTTGGTCTATAAAATGTCCGCACTACTCTTGTATAATTTTGTAGTCCTATCTTCTACCAGTCAAGAGGCAGATTTACAGAGCTGGTGGTGGTGACGACAACAATGTTGAAAGGGGAAAAAAAACCTTGATAGCATCTCTTCTGCTTGAAAGTTGGTGACTCTTTTTCCAGAACCCTTCCACACGATCTGGTCAGCCTTGCTCCTTTAAATTCTTTGATTGGTTTAGTTAGGATGGGAAGCTTGGTTGCTTCCCTCCCCCACTGGCCAAGCTGGAATGAAAGAGCCAAATGTGCCTGTACACTGTCAGATATGTCAGGATTCACACCCATACATTTTGGTATTCTTGTATAACATTGATGCTGGAAGGTCAAATTCATATAATTTTCTGATGTTTGCTAGGGGAGCAGCTCAGATAAATGGCAATCGGAATGGTGCTTGGTTTTTCACACAATGGGAATCAACCTGATACCATAGAGAATCTAAAAGAAAGCCCATTATTTCATACAATGTAAAAAAAAACATTTATGAAACTTGATGTTTGATAAATCATATACAAGCTATTTATTAGAACAAATGTAATAAATAATTTAAAACAAACTATAATTGCTGTAGGTATTGTCTGTAAAAAACAAACAAAAAAAACCAAAACATTAAAACTGTTCTAGGTTTCAGCAAAGTACAATATTAAGAGAAAAAAAAAAACCATGTTAACAAGTACCAAAACACCAAAATTAAATAGCACCAGAGTCTCATTTTGTTTCAGAAACCCATTCTACAATTGTGAAACAGAGAGTGGATACAAAAACTGTACAAGTCATTTGCAATTTGTCAGTGAGAGAACTACTTTTGGTGCAATACATCTTACAATGCTGCAAGACAATGTAGAGAGAGTGTCCCTTGAGTACTGGAGAGTTGCATGGCTTTACAGACAATGTAACCCAGAATTACAGTCTGACCTCTTACACAACGTGAATGGTAACAAGACCTAGGACACCATATAATGAACTAATTAAGATTTGTAATAGGAAAAGTCTCTGTACACAAACTACAGTATCACCTATCAGAATATAGGGCTCCTGTGTACTTTTTAAAACTGTATCATACTCAGGTAAGTAAATCAGACCATGTAAGAAGATTTGAGTAGGAGGAAAACCTTCAAGGATAACTTTCAGATTTCACACAGTGGCATATATGTGTGTAGATCCAAGACTGTATTTTATAACCCATGTATTAATTTTATTATGCATGTTTAACCTTTATTCACCATCTAGAGCTTAGGAATAGGTGTTATATAAATATTAAGTATATTTTGTATTTGAACTTATTATCACTGTTGTGTTCCGCGGCCGTGGAAGGCCACGACCACAGTCCCCTACCGTGCCCGCGATGACGACCCGCTGCAGGCGCTCCGGGGGAGACCCCTGATCCTATGTCCGTCGCTCCAGCATGGGCCCCAGTGATGGGAGCCGGGTGGGGAGCCGTCCCTGCTCCTCCCTCGCAGCGTCCAGCAGCATTTCCTCCGCAGAGGAAATCCAAGATGGCCACTGCCATCTTTAGGTGCGAGGCCGTGCCTCATCAGATTTAAAGGGACCTGATCCCTTTAACTACACACAGCTGTTCCCTATGATCCAGAGCAGAGGAAGTATAAAAGGAGGCTTCCTCTGCTCATTCCTAGACTTGGCAACGTCTCTTGTAGCGCTGTTTAAGTCTGCTTGCTTCGGTGAGTCTTCTTACGCTTTGGATCCTTGTTCCTGTCTTGTCTTGGTGTTCCTGGTTCCTGACTTCGGATTGGCTAGCGGTGATTCCTGGTATGTGACTTCAGACTGGCAAGTGGCAATCCCTTGGTATAAGACCTCGGACTTGTAAGCGATGACCCTCTGGCACTTGACTTCGGACTTCCTCTGGACCATCGTCTCCAAGGGCCCACCTAAGTCCCAGCGACCCGGGTCCCTACAGGCTCCTGCCGGGGGGACCGCGGGCTTCCAGGGGTGAAGACACAGTTCCTCTCCTTGATGTCACGACTCTTCGTCTGCCTCCACAGTCGCCTCAGTCTCCAGTGCCGAGGGTCAGCTGGTCGCATCTTCAGTCCTACCTCGCCACCCGACAGGAGAACCTACGGCTCTTCCTCCTAAGGTACACCAGCCTCCTGTCAGCCCAAGGGTCCACAAGCCTGAGCATAACAATCTGTACCCCACAACATGTGCATGTATGGATGCATAGGTGCAAATATATGCAAGGTATTGAGAGTTCATATTTCAATACATTAGTCATAGTTTTCCTATCAGTTTTAAAGATACACACGTATATATTTTACACGCAAAATTAAAGTGGGACTTGCTTGTGTAAAACATGATTTAAGTATAGAAAATTTGTTTCCCCATCAATAAGCAGGCTGAAATAGCCATGCTGCTAGGGACGTCCACTGGGTTAGCCTGGGCGGAGATTCTCTCAAAGATCACAGGGCTTTGCCTCTGTGTGCCTGCGCAGCACTTCCCGTGCAATACCGACTCTCCTCAGTCTTTTTTCTTCTGTGGTGTTAGCTGCCCACTGAGTAGTTTCTCATGCTCCTCAGTATTCTACTCTGGTGAATACTCCAAACAGCATTTTTAAGTGCTACCATGGTACCACACACTCTGGATTTTAAATACTGGCAATGCGGGAAGGTTATGTCCATCACAGATGGATATAACTGCTGCTACCTGGGCCTGGAACGTGACCAGTCCACCTGCAAGGACTGCGGGAAGATGATGCCTAGAGCCTAGAGGCAATGGACTCTGAAGATAGCCAAGTTAAGAGAGGAAGGGGGTAGGTTCGTATGCTCCGGTGATGGAACACCTATACTTGTCCCCGGGGACCGAAAATGCACTGAACTGAGCAGGCAAGGAGGGCCTCCTCCCTGGGCCCATCTGGCAGTAAAGAGGCAAATAGTGCATGCTGCCACAGTGCTCAAGCTCCCCCACGCTCCGAAAAAGCCCCAGGGTTCAGGGGATGTGCCGCTAAAACCCAGGCTGATGACTGCGTCACCAGTGGTCACCAGTGTCTAACCTCGTGGGCCAACACATGGATTGAAGCAAGGCAAGCACAATGCAAGGAATTCAATCCAGCAATTGAATTCCACAGCCCCAGCTTCCAGAGGCCCCACACCCTTTGCAGTAGAAGAGGACCGGAAGGCTCATCTGCATACTGCTCCCAGCATACCCTGGGAGAGGAGTCCAGAGGTCACTGCAAGCGATCCAGGGATTGAATTCCACAGCCCCAGCTTCCAGAGGACCCACACTCTTTGCAGTAGAAGAAGACCGGAAGGTGGTTAAAGAGGATTGGTAAGTATAGATTTGGGAAATCATTGGACTTATAAAAGTTTGGAGAAAGGTGAAATAGTGGGATATATTCTTTAGAGTTTGTGTGTCTAAGGTAATAAGCAAGCCAGAGATAGTTAATTCTAGTGTCTGTCCTTCCCACCCACTCATCCCTTGATTTTTAGGCAAGAGCCACTTTCTCATTAAAAATCAATCAGGCTATCATCTAAATCATACTATTGTACCAGCCCTTATTGAAAGTTTAATCATCCCCTTGTAGAACCTTAGCTGATTAATTAGTAAATTAATCTGTAAATTTAAATTACTCTCATTCCAACTCCCTTAGTATCCTAAACTTAACTAGGAACTCAATAAAATTAAGATGAAGGCAGCAGTCCAGCAGCTAGGGGGGGGGGGTGCTTTCCAGTCTTTTGCATTGAGTGTCACATGTATGATTTTTTACCCACTGGTGAGAGATTGTATGTGTACACTCGGTGCAAAGAGCTCCTGGCTCTCAGGGAACAGGTCCGATCTCTGGAGGCTAGAGTAGCAGACTTGGAGGAGCTGAGGCAGATAGAGAGGAACATTGATGAGACCTTCAGGGGCATAGTAGCCAAGTCCCAAATCTAGTCTGGTAGTCCCAGTGCTGTCTTGGATCATAAAGATCTCCCAGTAGGAGAACATCACCCTGATGTAGCAGGAAGTGATCCTGTAGCAAGGACCTGCTCTCCAGGTGATGTATTATCCTCTCACACTGAGGACAAGTCTTTCAGGGCTACTGCCCAGGAGGGAAGGGTTAGGCCGGCCATCATAGATGGTGATTCAATTATTAGAAATGTAGATAGCAGGGTGGCTGGTGCCCATGAGGACCGCCTGGTAACTTGCCTGCCTGGTGTGAAGGTGGCAGATCTCACGCATCACCTAGATAGGATTATAAACTTCTCTCAAATCAATTCTGCCTTTCCTTTAAACCAACGATTGAATGTGCTCACTGGATCTCAAGGCTGCTTACTCCCACATACCAATGCACTCTTTATGGTGCTACCTGTGGTTCCAAGTAAATATGCAGCTTTACCATTACAAAGCTTTTCCCTTTGGACTTTTGTCCATCCCGAGAATCTTCATAAAATGTTTAGTGGTAACGGTGGCACACCTGAGAAGGATGGGAATTCAGCTCTTTCCCTACCTGGACGATTGGCTTCTGGTGTCATCAGAAGCAACCACACTCCAAACACACTTGTTAGACATGATAAATTGTTTGGAAAATCTAGGATTCATAATAAACTATGAGAAATTCAGCCTTCATCTGACACAAACTCTTCAGTTCATAGGGGCCACTATAAACACCATCGTGGGAAAGCTGGAAGAGTGAGCGCAAACCTTTCGCATTATAGCAACACAGTTAAAGAAGTGCACACATCCCTCAGCCCATCAAATCTTAACCCTTCTGGGCCACATGGTGGCAGCTATATACATGGTGCCACACTTGTCTGCATATGAGCCACCTACAGTAGGGTCTCAAAGCCCAATGGACCCAGTTCACTCAGCCATTATCCAGAAAGGTGACACTGACCTGTGCAGTGAAGCAGGGCATTACATGATGGTCGTCCCCACCAACCCTATCTATGAAAGCCCCGTTCTGCAGTCCGGTACACCAGCTAGTCCTAACCACGGATCCTTCAATGAAAGGCTGGGGAGCTCATTGAGGGCACATAAAGACTCAAGGTCTATGGAACCAGTCAGAGAGATCCCAGCAAATAAATCTCCAAGAGTTACGAGCGATAAAGAATGCCCTTCATACGTTTCGAGACCATCTTCAGGGAAAGAATGTAATGATCTACACAGACAACTAGATGCCATGTTTTCATAAACAAGGAAGGAGGATCAGGTTCCTGGATACTCTGCAGGGAAGCAATCCAGATCCTGGAATGGGTGGAGGCACATTCCATTTCGTTGCAAGCAACCTATGTCCCAGGAATCATGAACACCGAGACAGTCTCAGCAGGATATTCCATCCCCACAAATGGATTCTCAACCAAGAGGTAGCGGATGACCTCTTCGGAACATGGGCCCTGTTCACAAAAATACACAACAGGAAGGTTTGAGCTTTTTGCTTGGTATATCTGAGTCAGGATGCTTTTGTCATTCCATGGAAGGAGGGACTCTATTACGCTTATCCCACAATACTGCTTATATCCCGGATGAGCCAGAAATGCATCACTGATGTCGAGGCCTGATGCTCATAGCTTTAGCATGGTCAAGACAACCTTGGTACGCCTATCTAGTTCGAATATCCGTCACTCCTATCTCATTAGGAAACAGCGTGCATCTGCTAACTCAGGAGGGTGGCTGACTGCTGCACGCCATGTACTCCTCATTTCATCTCACAGCTTGGAGATTGAAAGGAGAGTATTAGTCTACCTTCAGTTGTTGACAGGGATCCAAGAAATCTTGGTGTCAGCTAGAAAGGCTTCCATAAGTAAAAACGATCAGGATAAATGGCAGCATTACACAACCTGGAGTAGTGAGGGGGGTTGATCCATGTTCCTGCTCACTGGAAATTCTGCTGAGCTACTTGTATACACTCTACCAGGCAGGGCTGGCTACAGCATCACGCAGGGGACATGTGAACGCTATAGCAGCATATCATCACCCATTCAATGGCCTGCCTGTTTCAAACCATCCTCTGGTGTCCAGATTCATGAAAGGGATCCTAAAATTAAGGTCACCTGTGACAAAGGCTCCAGGGATATAAATTAAATGTATGACTTGGAAAGTGGTGTTTCCAAGCAAGGCAGGTTAGTGAGCTGCCAAGCCTTGGTTCACTACCCTATCTACAGTTTCAGAACAAGGTTATCTTGAGAATTCATCCCTTCTTCTTGCCTAAGACAGTCTTGCTGTTTCATCTGAACCAAACCATTACATTACCAACCTTTTTCCCAAAGCCGCATGCTAATGCCAGAGAAAGACTTCTTTACAACTTAGATTGTAAAAGGTTTTTCGCTTACTAGAAGCAAGGAATGCATGCAGAGAATAGAATCTCTCAACGGTTTGTATCCCGTTTGCACCAGGTCTACCGGTAGCAAAGAGGACTTTGTCAAACTGGATATCCCAATGCATTCACTTTTGTTACACAAAGCGCTCCACAGAGCTTTCCAACTCATTCAAAACACATAAAATCAGAGCCATAGTAGCTTCAATTGCACATCTCCGCCTGGTACCATTGCTGGACATTTGTAAAGCAGCCACGTGGTCATCTCTGCATACTTTCACATCGTACTACTGTCTTGACCAGCAAGCATCTTCGGACACAGCTCTGGATGCAGCGGTGTTAAACCACTCAACAAGGAAATTAGGCTGTCTATGACCATGCAGGTTGAGCACACCATCTCTGTTACACGTGCAAGGGGTGAGCACCCTCTACTTCAGAGTATATCAGTGTGTGGGATACAACCCTAAGCTAGGGACTCCCAGACAGAATGGCTAATTCAGCCTGCTTATTGACGAGAATAAAGTAAGTTTGCTTACTGTAAATGATGTTTTCCTTAGATGAATTAACCATGCTTGCCTGCCCGACTAACCTGGATAGCCTCTCCATGATCACGGTACTGGATAAGCTATGTTACAGACTGAGAAGAGTCAGTATCATGCGGAAAGAGCCGTGCAGGCGCACAGAGGCAAAGCTCTGTGATCTTTGAGAGAAGCTCTGCTCAGGGCTGCCCAGCGGACGTCCCTAGACAGCATGGCTAATTCACCCTGCTATTTATGGAAAACACTGTTTACGGTAAGCAAACTTGCTTTTATATTTTAAAACATGCGCATGCAATTGAAATTACCAATATATTAATTACTCCACTAATTTGCCCACTCCACTCCTTCTCCAGGTCACCTAAACCCTTCTAGTTCTTCAGCCTGAACCCCCCCCCCCCCCAAATTCGCCCAGACCTCCCAACCAGCCAGTAATGCACGATAATAAAGTCTGATATCAATTATGCAAGATAATTAGCAGGTGCAAAATTACAGGAATTGTTGCCAAATGAATGCCTGTCTTAAAATAGCAAATTAGCTCCTGCCTCAGAACATCCCTAGGCTGCCTCTTTTTTATGCACCTATATGTGCATGCAAAAGTACATGTGTACTTTTGACTTTTATAAAATAGCAATGGCACGAGTACAAGCTACATATGTGCATATATGCTAATATTTAAGCGTGCAACTCTTTGGAAATTATCTCCATAGTGACTCAGATCCTAACTGGTGAACAGTATAATACTACTGTAAACTGATTATTTCTGGTAATAGGGCAAACCTGAGTATTAAATGTAATGACACAAAATCAGCAAATTTTGAGGATAAAAATGTATTTTTACTTTTTTACATTGCATAGCATTATCTCTTGCCATCAAGATAGTCAATCATTTTGTTTGTATCGGTGCTTTCCAAGACACTGCAGGATTGTAAAACAAGTTTATTATTCTCCTCAGACTTCCTACATGCTATTTTTCTAAATCTTTAAGAACTGAATGCCAATAACTGTGATGTACTGTGTTTATCTCAGGGTCTCGGAGCTGCAACTTACTTGGGTTTTCAAGATTTCCAGAATGAATATGCATAAGAGCTACTTGCATACAACTGATGCAGTAGATACAAACAGATCTCATGCATATTCAGTGTGGAAATCCTGAAAACTCAATTAGGTTGCAGCCCTCAAAGACAGTTTCTTTAACCCTGGATTAACGTATTGAAACTACAAATAAGACATCATAGGATGCCAGTCCAAATCCTGCTCTTATGGGCTGGCTGCTTGGCCTGGCTAGGCAGTAGGAGCCTACAGCATGTGGACTGCTGGGATTCTGAGAGGGAAGTTACCATCCAGCCCTCCTTTGTTGCAATGTCAGTCCAGGCACAAGTTTAAAAAAATAAAAACTCTGGAGCCATGATGGTGAGTGGTGGTGGCAGATAGACACTGGCATAGGGCAGAGTGTGCAGCTTTCCGGTCTCATCAATGGGTGAGGGAAGGCTCCAGCTGGAGGCAGCTGCTTTGGTGCCTGTTTTTTTTCTTCCCAAAATAAAAGCAGCAGGTCCGCATCCTGATTGCATTTGGGCCATTGATGCAGTGAGTGAGGTGCTGGAGCTGGTCAGCACATGGTGCCTGCTGTGGTTGTAGGAGTTATGTGGCACCCGCACAGATGCTGATCTTTGGGGGACCCCATAGCATGTAAGTTCAAATAGTGTGCATTTTCAATTCTTTGCTTCCTGGCTCCAGGCTGCATCATAGCCAGTAAGAGGGAGGTGGGGCCTGGCCCTCCCCACCCCTGCACTGTGAGTTCGTCGGGGACATTTGCTGTTCCTCACAAAGACCTGCTACAGTGCAAAATAATTTACCAAAAGAGGACTTGGGAATATACAGAGCCTGCTGCATTTGGCACGCAGTGAGGGTTAGCTGGATGGTGCCATGTGCACATTAAAACTATCAGGCGCCGGTGCTGCTGCCTCGAATGCAGCATGCCAGGGCTCATTTACAGCAACAGAATTTTACACCTGTGGAGGGTCGTGACCCTTGCTAATATAAGTTCTGGATGGTTTGAGGCCACCATTTCCGGGATGTTTTGCTGGTCTGTTCCTTTTCTTCCTCTCCTGGCACACTACCCCCCCCCCCCCCCCCCTGCTTTCGCACAAACACTGCCAGAGGCCTGTGGCCCTCTTTATAAATCACAGCGTCCTAAAGCAGAGCGAGGCAGCATGTGGTTGCACACTCAGTGGCAGCTGTGCAGGGAGCGGCACTTATCCAGGCTCCAGCAGCCTAGGCTGTTGTCAGCTCAGCTTCCATTAGCCTGGGTTGGGGGGGGGCTTTTGATATAGCTCCCATAGAGTGAGGCATGCTCCGTCAATGAGAATTGATCCACTATGGCGGTATCACAGTGAGAGCCAAGGAGATGAGGCAGGGAGGCGAAAAGATAGGGTGGGCTGTGCGATACTTAGTTTGGGAAGCATCCCTCCGTACGCAGTCGCTTCAGAAGGGGCCCCTAGTCCAACAACATGGGGCAGTACTGCATCTACAGTCAAAGCTACTATCAATGGATAGGGTGGCATTGCCTTTTCTCAGTCCACAGATTGAGGCTTCTGCTGCTGAGTGTTTAACGTTGGGTGCATTTGAGCCCAGGCTCAAACAGTGCTAACATAAGGCTGATTCAGTAAAAACGCGGGAGAGCGGACGAATGCCCGCTCTCCCGGCGCGCGCACCAGCCACTCGCCGGAGTGCGCGATACTGTATGCAAATGAGGTGGTGTGGTAGAATCGGGCAAAAGGAAGTGCTAGGGCCACTAGCGCGTCCATAGCGCCTCCTTTTAGCCCAGAGCGGTGGCTGTCAGTGGGTTTGACAGCCGACGCTCAATTTTGCTGACGTCAATTCTCGAGCCCGCTGACAGCCACAGGCTCGGAAACCGGCAAAATTGAGCGTCCGGTTTTCGGCCCGACAGCCTCTGTTCACTGTACCTTTGGGTTGGCGCTAATTTCTGAAAGTAAAATGTGCGGCTTGGCTGCACATTTTACTTTCTGTATCCCGCGCGCATACCTAATAGGGCCGTCAACATGCATTTGCATGGTGAGGGCGCTATTAGGTGCCGTGGGTTGGACGCGCGTTTTCCTCCCCTTACTGAATAAGGGGTAAGGGAAAACGCGCGTCCAAGAGCAGGCTAACAGTGCGCTCCGTTGGAGCGCACTGTTAGCCTGCAGTGTTAGCTCCGTCGGAGCGCACTGTACTGTATCAGCCTGATAGTAATGATGGCAAAAAAAAAAAAAAAAAGATCAAAGGGTGCATCCAGTCTGCTCAGCAAGTTTTCTTATGATAGTAACTGTTGCTCTGTGCAAGTTATCCCAATGTTTCTGTTAAGGATAGTAACTGCCACTCCATGCAGGTTCCCCCCCCAAACCTTTTATTAAGGGTAGTAATATTTATATTCAAAACCAAGCAGCTGTCAAACACAAGTGCCGCTAATAACATTTGGGGGGGGGGGGGGAGCAGTAGTCTGGCTAACTCAAAACAATGCTGATTGAACATGCTTGGCTCTGGCCATGGGGGGTGATACCTCTTGTAGGCGATCATGCTGGGGGCTGTGGAGACAGCCATTTTTTTTTGATAGACTGTCTTGCTAGTTAATGTCCTTATTAATAATCCCATCTGCAGTCCTTCTGATGTAATCTGTACAAATCCAGTCTTAGTTACAGACGTCCAGCATTTGCATCCAGTTATTTAAAAAAAAAATTGTATTTCTATTCCTTTTTTATATTGCATCCACTGCCCACTTTTATCAGATGATATAAGTGCTTTGGAGCCATATTACCTATGTTTGAGACTTCTCAGGCATACCCATTTGGGCATGTATCTGGGTAGCAGATGACAGCAAATGCCATTTTGGCAGATTTCACATGGCAACTCGCTCATGAGAACTGGCACTCAACTTCAACAAAATGGCTCAAGCTAGAGGACTTACAATTTATTGAAGTATGCTTTGCTAATTGTCTTGGTCCACTCAACTAATGCCTGATCACTATAAGACATCTGGCTCGTTTGCTACTAAGGGCTCTGCTGCCATCACGGCAAACACAGCATTTTCTGTGTCATCTTTCTTTTCCTTAGCAGGACATTTTATTGCACAGAGGTATTCACATATTTCTTGTTTGACATTGTTAATTTTCCTACTGCACATCCTTTTGATATCCTAGGCCAGTAAAGATATGGCTTGTCAGGTCAGCTTTATCTTCCAGGAACAAGCACCAGCAGCTGCTGAACTGGACAATTGTTCATCCAGTAGTGCTTGTCCCATTTCCGTCGGCTACTTGCTCCTGCATTGATCTCAATTTTATTCCTCACAGGACAGCATAAGACAGGCCACTCGGGCACAATAATATTTCACAGGTTAAAACATCTGCAATTCCTTGAACAATTTTCTGCTTATTGTCTCAGTCCTCTTAGCAAATGTCCAATCACTACTGGCACATCAGCATCTTCTGTGTAGTTTTTTTTTCCTCTTTCATCAGATTATTTGTGGCAGCCAGGAAACGGTCACTTATGGCAGCCAGGCACTCCTCACCTTCGGCGATTCCCCCCGTGGCAGGTGGCACGAGTTCCTTGGCCTCAGACCGCACACACATGGCTGATCCCAACCCACAGACAATGTTCTGTCGGCTTTTGGTCTGAAACTTATATAGGGCATGGTTTCTTCAGGTACCCATATGATTCTTGTTTGATGTATCATGGAGTTGACCGGCTCCAGTGTTTCACACACCTTTGAAGAATTTTGGTGCGTTCTAGAGCCTTAGTATTGCACCAGTAGTCCTATGGAGGATGGCAGTGAAGTGCTAGCCTGTCAGGTGTGTCTACCGCTAGTATTCTACTTATTTATGATCCGTACAAATAGTATATGTCCATAGACGTTTTCTGGAATGGCCCCTAGTTGTTTTTCCAGGACTGGTTAACTCAGCTACCAGTTGTTAATTTCAAAGCAGGACAATTCTTCGATTGTTTAACAAGGCGACATTCATAGCTGGCGCAACATTGGTGCTAGCTTGTGGTTAATTCCCTTCTGGTGGGTGAATTTAAGCGTGATGTGTACCCATCCCTGGTCTAGTCTCTAGTGCAGGCACGCAAGCTTTAGAGGAACCTGGCAAATTATTGTGGGCATGTCGCCATTTCTCACTGTCCAGCGTGCACTTCAATCTTCCTCTGTTCACTGATACGGATGCTGGCATACTGAATTACTCTTATTGTTTGTTTGGCGAAGTAGTTCCACCCTCAACCGTGGTCTTCTGCTTTCCTACTTGCCAAGGATGGGTGACATAATATTTAGTGTGTAGCTATGTTTCCATTCTCTGCTCTACCCTGTATTGTTCATGCCTTGTATGCAAGCAGGTGTCTTGAGAGGCCAGTATGACTCTCATACATATTCACTCCTACAGTACCAGTTTGGGTTGTTCCACGCTTCTGTTCTGGTACTTTGGGTTACATGGGAGATCCGGGAGAAGTCATGCAAGAAGGATGGTAGCTGTGTCACCATATTTCAGGCCTTCCAACATGCAGTCTCTGACCTCTGCCTGTGATATTAAAGCTTGCACCCTGCAGCTCTTGCCACCTTGTGCTCAGGTATGTGGGAATGTTACCACATAGATTATGTACTCACCACGGTTTTTTTTTTAACTGGAATTCTAACTTTGCATCGCCTGTGTGCCATGCATCCTCTTCTTGCACTGTTGGCAGGGTGCTGGCTTTAGTACATTTTGTCATGGCCTCGTGATGCCAGTACTTCTAAATGCTCGCTTTAGTCCCTTGGTACACCTATGTTTGAGAAATGTGCTGCTTGGCCCATATTCTACATCTATTACCTCATTGCTGTATGTAGTTGACCTACTGCTGCAACTATGTACATCCACTAGCTTCTTTCTCAAGCAACAGTCTAATGAAGAGTTCCCTTTTGCAGGAGCAGTGTAAAAGGGGCCAGCGTGGAGGTGGCAAGTTGGACTTTGAGAAGGCATGTTGCACCCGTTACAGTTGTAATAACATAGCACCACCCCGAGTCCTGTGTAGTGAAGCTTTTCTCAATCACCAATGGCTTACAAGTATAGTTTTTCAGTGTTTCAAATATAACATTTTGAAAAATATTCCATTCTAGTATTAGTAAAACACTTTTATAGAGGTCTATAATTAAAAAAAAAAAAGGTGTGTTCCTTTCAGGATGTTAAGGCACTAATATTTTTCATTCTGGAGTTTTATCAGTAACTTAGAAAAGAAAACCCACATAGAGATGAACAACATGGCACTGCCATGTCCATTTCCAGCAAACGTTTGAGGCCTACAGAGAGCTTTGACTTTCAATGGCAGAGGGGGGCAAATTACCCATTTTCTCTACCTTTCTGGTTTTTGAACTTGCATTCCAATGCACCTCTGTGGGACTGTTTCTTCCCTTTAAAATCAACACTATAGCTATCAAAATGCATATAAAAAGGTAGAACCAGCCTAACTCTTGCTTCAGAAATTGAGGCACTTGGTAGCTCTGCAGTAGTATTTTGGTTATGATCAACCCCCCCCCCACCCCCCATAGCATTATTACTTTGCTTTCCACTTACAAGGCATATTTAGGTGTGATAGTCATTTTTAAATCAAACCTTATTGTGTCCTGACCAGGCAGAAGAAGCCATTGGCTGATGAGAAATGTCCTTCCTGAAGCATGGCAGCAATTCAAAGCAGGACATTCCGAAAATAAAATTAGAGGTAGAATGTGGAAAGAAGTATCTTATTCTCAACATTTTGTTTAATCAGGTTTTTTTTTCTAAAACTCATGCTGTTTTGTGAGCTGTTTAACACTCGCTGTAATCTCATTCTTTGACCGCTCTCCCTGTCGGAGGCAAGTTACATTTTGTTGGCTCCCGTAGCAGTGGACTGATATGGGGGAAGCTCAGCTCCTGTCTTAATTGCTAGAGAAACTACTGCATGAGCTGTGGGTGGGGAAACGCAATGGCTGCAGCTAAGTAGATCTGGCTTCCAGCCATCTCTCCTCCTTTGTTGCTGCTGCAGGGTAGGGCTAAGGCACAACGTTCTAGGCGTTTCTCGAAAACGCAGCAGCCACAATACCAGGGCATAAATGACAAGTTCGGAAAGATGTACTCTATGCTGAAGTGCACAGAAGATCCCAATGTGTTTTTTGCCCCGATTTGAGACTGGACAGACATGGTGTTTCTTTAATGCGTTCTTTATATCTTTGACAAAGAACGCTTTATAAAAAAAGGGTACATGAAATTAGAAGCATATCAGTACAAACTTATTTTTGGAACTTTAGTCTTACTTTTATGGATCTGGGTTGAACTTCCTGGTTAAGCTAACAATTTGCTAGGACTGCCACTTGACTGCAGAAGCTCTACCTTGCACATATGTGCTGGGGTATTTGTGTGATGTCATGTTAAGCAAACAGCATGTACCTCAAACCTATAATAAAGCACGGAGTTCAAAGGAAGAACAAAATTTAAATTTGGTATATGTACAGTGCTCTGAACCCTCAAAGGGTTAATCTTGTGTACAACAGAGCAACCTGCAGCTGTTAGCAGATATCCCAGTTCAGTGACACCTCTGTACAATCAGAAGAAGAAAAAAAAATCAGTGACCTTTCAAACATCAGTGGGGTAAAAAATATTTGAACTGTGCAGTGCTCTAATGTTCCACAGCAGCCTTTGATGGAAGAAGCTTCAGAATCCATAAGATTAGGTTGGGAAATCATCACATTGCCACTATTTTAGTACAGTGATTTAGGCACGTGGTTATTCATGCTTTCTATCCTTTATCAGACTGGAGATCTGTTTAGGGTATAAGTGCATTGCCATTGTCCTGCAAAAGAAATGTAAGTGTTACTCTGTTTCTTTCCTAAACAAGAAAACAAACTAGTTTATATTTTTAGCATGTAAACTTCATCATCAATACCAACATTTTAAAGGAAACTAAACAAATACGATCTGGTCATCAAACGTTGCAGGCTGACATAACTTAGATAATTTGAATACTAAATAGCAACCACAAACAGTGACAGACATTTTCTTCCCTTACATTTGTAAAATTTGCTTAGTGTTACCTCAATCAGCCACTCAATTATAAATCATAAACGTGCTAATCTCTGATCTAGTAGCAGATGCAATTCATAGAAACGATGGCAGAAGAAGAGCAATAGGCCCATCCAGTCTGCCCAGCAAGCTTTCCCACTTATTTTCTCATACTTATCTGTTACTCCGACCGCTGAGTTCAGGGCCCTTATTGGTAACTTTTTTTATTCCAATTTCCTCCCACCCCTGCCATTGATGCAGAGAGCAGTGTTGGAGCTGCATCAAAGTGAAGTATAAGGCTTAATGTTTGAGGGTAGTAGCCATCGTATTGAGCAAGTTACCCTGATGTTTGTATATTCATACTGCTCAGATCAATGCCTTGTTTGATGTTGTCTGGATGTAAATCCTATTTCTTCATTCCCCCCGCCATTGAAGCAGTGAGCTGCGCTGGATATGCAATCAAAGTGAAGTAACAGGTTTAATTGGTTCGGGGTAGTAACCGCCGCAACAAGCAAGCTACTCCCATGCTTATTTGTTTACCCAGACTGTGCAATTCAGTGCCTGTTGGTTGTTGTCTGAATGTAAATCCTCTTTTCCACATTTCCTCTTGCCATTGAAACAAAGAGCAATGTTGAAATCGATTTAACCATGTGAACGTTTATTGAATAAGGGGTAGATTTTAAAAGAAGCGCGATCAGCCTACTTTTGCTTGCGCATCAGACTCAAGCAAAAGTACGCTGGATTTTAGTAGATACGCGCGGAGCCGCGCGTATCCACTAAAATCCTGGATCGGCGCGCGCAAGGCTATCGATTTTGTATAGCCTGCGCGCGCCGAGCCGCGCTGCCTCCCCCCGTTCCCTCCAAGGCCGCTCCGAAATCGGAGCGGCCTCGGAGGGAACTTTCCTTTGCCCTCCCCTCACCTTACCCTCCCTTCCCCTACCTAACCCACCCACCCGGCCCTGTCTACACCCCCCCCTTACCTTTGTCGGGGGATTTACGCCTCCCGGAGGGAGACGTAAATCCCCGCGCGCCAGCGGGCCTGCTGCGCGCCGGGCCGCGACCTGGGGGCGGGTACGGAGGGCGCGGCCACGCCCCCGGGCCGTAGCCACGCCCCGTACCCGCCCCCAAAACGCTGCCGACACGCCCCCGCAACGCCGCGCGCTCCGGCCCCGCCCCCGACACGCCCCCCCTCCGAGAACCCCGGGACGTACGCGAGTCCCGGGGCTCTGCGCGCGCCGGGAGGCCTAAGTAAAATAGGCTTCCCGGCGCGCAGGGCCCTGCTCGCGTAAATCCGCCCGGTTTTGGGCGGATTTACGCGAGCAGGGCTCTGAAAATCCGCCCCACAGAGTATTAATCACCAGGTAGTAGCCGTCATTCCCGCAAGCCACCCCCATGCCTCTTCTCTTCATTCCCATCTTCCAGGCTTTATGGATCCACAGTTTTTATCCCATGCCCCTTTGAAATCATTCACAGTTTTGGTCTTCACCACTTCCTCTGGAAGGACATTTCAGGCATCCACCACCCTTCTCCGTGAAGAAATACTTCCTGACATTGGTTCTGAGTCTTCCTCCCTGGAGTTTTAAATCATGACCCCTGTTTCTGCTGATTTTTTTTCCAACAGAAAAGGTTTGTTGTTGACTTTGGATCATTAAAACCTTTCAAGTATCTGAACGTCTGTATCATATCACCCCTGCTCCTCCTTTTCTCCAGGATATACATATTTAGATTCTTCAATCTCTCCTCATAAGTCATTTGATGAAGACCATCCACCTTTTTGGTTGCCCTTCTCTAGACTGCCTCCATCCTGTCTCTTCGGAGATATGGTCTCCAGAACTGAGCACAGTACGCCAGGTGAGGCCTCACGAAGGACCTGTACAAGGGGATAATTACTTCCCTTTTCTTACTCTATATTCCTTTCTCTATGCAGCCCAGCATTCTTCTGGCTTTAGCTATCACCTTGTCACAATGTTTCGCCGACTTCAGATTGTTAGACACTATCACCCCGAGGTCTCTCTCCTGCTCCGTGTACATCAGCCCTTCACCCCCCATCGAATACATTTATTTCGGATTTCCACACCCCATATGCATGATTCTGCACTTCTTGGCATTGAATCTCAGCTGCCATAACTTCGACCAGTCTTCCAGCTTCCTTAAATCCCGTCTAATTCTCTCCACTCCTTCCGGCGTGTCCACTCTGTTGTAGATCGTAGTATCATCTGCAAATAGACAAACCTTACCTTCTATCCTGTCCGCGATGTCACTCACAAAGATATTGAACAGGACCGGTCCCAACACTGACCCTTGCGGCACGCCACTCATCACCGCTCTCTTTTTAGAGTAAGTTCCATTTACACATTGTCTTCTGTCCTTCAACCAGTTTGCTATCCAGGCCACTGCTTGGCACTCACACCCAAGCTTCTCGTTTTATTCACAAGCCTCCTGTGCAGGACCGTATCAAAAGCTTTGCTGAAATCCAATTCAGCAGCTTCCAGGGAACTAGGAACAATCCACTACATGGTTTCCAAGACTAAAGTTGCCAAAGGTTTTGTGACTAAGTAGGTCATTTTACCTTCTTTGCCTCAGCTTATTTATATGTAGCTGGATAGTAATAATGCAAAGGTTAAAAAAAAAATTTCACCACTGGGCTGAGAGCCAGAGAAGCCAGGGTTTAAATCTCGCTTCTCCTGCAGAAGTGAAGGGGTGACATGTAGATGTTGACGAGGAAAAAGCGGAATTGCTTAACTGTTTCTGTTCAGTGTTCACTGTGGAAGGGCCTGGAGAAAGACCACATCAAATAAACACAAATAGGACTAGACATGAGGTAAACCTCAATCAATTTTCAGAAAAATGTGTTCATGCGTAGCTAGATAAACTTAATGTACACTGATGGGGCCAGATGATGTATGTCAAAGGAAAGGGAGGTTGGCTGACCTTTTCAATGCTTCTTTAGAGTTGGGAGTAGTTCCAGAAGACTGGAGACAGTGGATGTGGTTCTTCACAAAAGTGGAAGTAAGAAGGAGGCTGGGAACTACAGGCCAGTTAGTCTGACCTCAGTGGAGAGCAAATTAATGGAATCACTGCTAAAATAGACGAAGATGCAGTTTCCCATGGATTACAAGATCTGAGGCAGCATGTCTTTACCAGAGTTTGGTCTTGTCAGATGAACCTGATCAATTTCTTTGACTGGGTGACCAGAGAGTTGGATCAGGGGAGAGCACTAGATATAGTGTACTTGGATTTGACATGTTTCCGCATTGGAGACAGATTTGAAACTGGTTGAGTGGAAGGTGACAAAGGGTGGTAAATGGAATTCACTCCAAGGTGAGGGATGTTACTAGTGCTGTGCCATGGGAATCTGTCTCAATATTTTTGTGAGCAACAGTGCTGAATAATTATCGGGAAAGATTTGACTTTTTGCCGCCGATACTAAAATCTGCAATAGGATAGATATCAGAAGGGATCTAGCAAAGCTCGAGGAATTGTCTAGAGACTTGTAGCTAAGATTTAATGCTAAAAAATGCAACTATGCATTTCGGCTTCAAAATCCCATAGAAGATGTACAGTATATGGGGTGAAATTCTTCTAAGCATGAACAACTGGATCTGGAGGTGATCATATCTTATGTCCTTAAGGTAGCCAAACTGGTGGATAAGCTGACAATAAAAGCCTGAAAGATGCTAGGGTGCATACGGAGAGGAATGGTCAGTATTAAAAAAGAAGGCGATATTACTCTTGTGTAAGTACTAATCCGACTAAGTAGATTGCTGGATAGCAGGGGGAGGGTGTTACTTATCCAGTTAACTTAAGCAGCTAAGTAGCGATATTCACTCTGATCCAGTTAAGTTAATCAGATAAATTTAGACCTGCCGTAGAGCAGGTTTAACTTAGCTGGCTAAGTAGCAACTTTTACATGGATATTCAGTGGCATAGTTATATCGCTGAATATTCCATGCATCTTAGAAGGATAAGTTATATCCAGCTAAGTTAAATAGCTGTTCAGCTTTAAATATTGAGACCCATATGTACTGCTACCTAAACAGTTTTACATTGTTTAATTCCCAGTTGTATGTTATGTCTCTCCCATTCCCAGAGATATGCACTGCAATTCACAACTATATGCCTTTCCTAGGAAAAGGCAGAATATCAAATGGAAATAAGTCATTAAGTTCATGCTATGTCCTGTTCTCCACATGATTCTAAAATGCTTGAAATACATTCGTCCTACAAGTCTCAAAGGTCTTGAAGAGCAGAAAGGAAAATAAGGGCAAACAGGCAAATTTTAAAAAGTAGCTTTCCCAGAAATGCACGTGAACAGTAACTGAAAGGAAAACTTACGCATTTTATCATCGGAGGAAGATCAGACATTTCAAGAGTGCTGAGTCTCCTTTCGAGGATTACCTTCTCTGGACTTTCGTTTCAAACTCTCCAGCCGTGTCAGAGGTTGAAAACATGCTGGTTTCTTGCTGCTGTCCACACTGTTTAATCTGCACTCTTTCCGTAGACTCTTCAGCAGCTCTATTAATTCACATTTCTCTAGCTCTGCCTGCTCAAGCTCTTCCCGGTGCTGTCTCTCTGCTGTTGTCAGAGAATGCACATCAGACATCATTCGTGACATCTGACTCTGAAAAACACAAGTCCCAAGAAAGGCTTGGTATACAATGTATTATTTTAGAAGTGTTTTTAAAGTTGTTCTTTGGATTGCACTATGACAAAAGGCCATGAGAACTGTCAATTTCATTTCATAAATGTACCGCCAATTCAAAGAAGTAACCATGTTTCCTGATCCACCATTAGTGCCCCTCAATTTTGTAATATTGTATTGCGTTACGACCTCCTGACTTGCAGAGTCTCAAAACATGTCTGCAAACAAAATATGCAAAATGGTACTGCAACATTCTTGGGTCAAGCATATTTGAGGGAAAGCACGTGTTTTATCAGCACATTTCTAACTGCTACAAGGTAAACTAGTATTTCCAAGTAAAAAGATACCTAGAGTCTCCCCTCAAAGCAAACCTTTCAAAAATAAATTGCCTGTGAAAAAAATGAAAATTCAAACCTATCTTACCTTTAATTCTTCAATTTCACTCTGTAGGAGACTCTCCTTTTGCACCATATGTCTCCTCTGTGAATCCAGTCTTGACTCCATCTCGTGTTTTGTCTCCTCTACTCTGCATATCATCTCTGACCTTAAAAGCATACTTATATCATTAGAATTTGTTAGATTTTACCTATTAAGATATCCAGTTGGCTACAAAGTGTTATGTATTGCAAAAAGTCTCTCTACAGTGGACATGACAAGGAAAGTGAAGTAATTTACCTGTAACATTGGTTCTCCGATGGATAGTAAGATGTCAGTTTTCACACATGGGTGACATCATCAGATGCAGCCTCACATGAAACTTTGACTTTGAAGCTTCTAGAAGATTTGAGCATGCCCTACTGGGCATGCGCAATCCCCTTCCAGGCAGGGCCCCTCAGTCCATGATAAAGCTAAGACTTGGAGAAACTAACTCCAAGAGGAGGCAGGAGGGTTTTGTGAGGACCAACATCCTGCTGTACATCAGAGAATAAATGTTACAAGTAACTTCACTTTCGCAGAGGACAAGCATGATGGCAATGCTCACGCATGGAACTACAGGCTGCCTCAAGCAAAAGAGAATCTAAACAGTACCAATGGCACCACTGTTTTGGGTGGTGCTATGCCAACCTCATTACCTTTTTTTTTTTTCTTTCTATATTCTGAATCAAAATAACAGGCCATAGGAGCGAATGGAATTTGGTTCTGCATCTCAAATAGATTCCATAGGACAGAATGTCAAAATTTAGCTTCAGGTTGGGAACCACCGGCAAACAAGAGTGAGATGTGAACATATGGCGAAAAATCCCACTTTGTAGCTTTGCTTCTGAGATAGGTATGGCTCCAGAACTGAGCCTTGACATGCACCACCAGATCCAGGTCCTCAATTGCATGAGAAATGGCACAATTCACTAACCAAGAGAGATAGAGCTCTTAGCTATGGCCATTCCAGGTTTACTGTCAAGATGAAAACTTGAGTGGACTGTCTGGGACTTCAGACCACTCTGAATAAAAGGCTATGGATCACTTGTATACAAGAGTAATGGCACATTTCCTTTACAGACTTACTCACATTAGGCAATGACTAAAAACGTGCATACAAACAACGTACTAGGAAAACAAAAACTTAGCACAAGATAGGAAAGGCACTAGAGTCTGGAGCAAATAGACCTCTCCTGTAGAGTCTGGAGCAAATAGACCTCTCCTGCTGAAGTGGCCACTAAAAAACTGATGACCTTTTAGATCAGATACTATGCTGACCAGAGCCCATATGGTGAAATGAAATTTTAATAATGAGGTGAACACCTTGCAGAGATCCCACAATACAGTGGAAGGCTCAGTCTGCTTCGACTGAAGCCTGCCCCATATAAAGCATACAAACAATGCTATGTAGATGGGCTTACCTCCTTCTACATGGTGGTGAAAGCACCAATTTCACCAAGGTGAAATTTAACTGCATTGGTTATCCACCAGATTCAGAGAAATACAGAAGGCAGTTAAACAGATTTCATGCGAAAATTGGGAAAAGGGTTCTAGAATATTATTTCCCAAACCTGACATGCATGCAAACTTTATCTCATGCATATTCATTATGGATATCCTGAAAATCTGACTGGCTTCGGATTCCTCAAGGACAGGTTTGGGAATCTCTGTTCTACAGCATTTCCCTCAAGCTGTACTGCAACACTTTCTTTCCACTCCATGAGCATCCTTCCTGAAATCCCTTCTGCATGCCAGAGGAATAGGAGAAACATTACCAAACAGATCCTGGAGCTTCAGGGCTACTCTTTTAGCATCCAGGCTAAGAGAGCCTGAACCCATTGCTAGAAAACTGTAGCAGCCCCAAATCTGTACAGACCAATGTTGGAGAATTTCCCAACTGGATGGGATTCCTGACAAATGTTTCCTCAGAGTCCTTCAATGGAATCTGTTTCAGCCAACAGGGTGTTATGAGGGACACAGTTGCCTAGATTCTTCCAAGTTTACATAGGACTTTGTAAACCTGAATAATCTGAAGAGAAACTTATCAAAGACCCAGACTCTAGTCTAGGGTGAAGCTATCTGGGTAAAGATGCTGAACTCCCCTATGCTGTAAGAGAAGTTCAAGTATCCTCTCTTAAAGGGAGATGGAAACAGGTACCACAAGTGTTTTGCACCTGTGGAATATCTGGATTTTACCCCTGGCCAGGAACCATTGAGGGTTCCAGACCCAAGACAGACTCATCAACTTGGCATAAGGCTTCAAGACCTACTGTAAAAAAAAAAAAATGGCTCCATTCTTCAACAGGACAGACTCATTTTACACGAGGTACAATTAATATGTTTGGATGAGGATTAATTTGTTGGCCAATTGAACATAAGAAAATGCCATACTGGGTCAGACCAAGGGTCCATCAAGTCCAGCATCCTGTTTCCAACAGAGGCCAATCCAGGCCATAAGAACCTGGCAAGTACTCAAAAACTAAGTCTATTCCATATTACCACTGCTAATGGCAGTGGCTATTCTCTAAGTGAAATTAATAGGAGGTAATTGACTTCTCCTCCAAGAACTCATCCAATCCTTTTTTAAACATAGCTGTACTAACTGCACTAACCACATCCTCTGGCAACAAATTCCAGAGTTTAATTGTGCATTGAGTAAAAGAAGAACTTTCTCCAATTAGTTTTAAATGTGCCCCATGCTAACTTCATGGAGTGCCCCCTAGTCTTTCTATTATCCGAAAGAGTAAATAACCGATTCACATCTACTCGTTCTAGACCTCTCATAATTTTAAACATCTCTATCATATCCCCCCCTCAGCCGTCTCTTCTCCAAGCTGAAAAGTCCTAACCTCTTTAGTCTTTTCTCATAGGGGAGCTGTTCCATTCCCCTTATTTTGGTAGCCCTTCTCTGTACCTTCTCCATCGCAATTATATCTTTTTTGAGATGCGGTGACCAGAATTGTACACAGTATTCAAGGTGTGGTCTCACCATGGAGCGATACAGAGGCATTGTGACATTTTCCGTTTTATTCACCATTACCTTTCTAATAATTCCCAATATTGTTTGCTTTTTTGACTGCCGCAGCACACTGAACAGATGATTTCAATGTGTTATCCACTATGACGCCTAGATCTCTTTCTTGGGTTGTAGCACCTAATATGGAACCCAACATTGTGTAATTATAGCATGGGTTATTTTTCCCTATATGCATCACCTTGCACTTATCCACATTAAATTTCATCTGCCATTTGGATGCCCAATTTTCCAGTCTCACAAGGTCTTCCTGCAATTTATCACAATCTGCTTGTGATTTAACTACTCTGAACAATTTTGTGTCATCTGCAAATTTGATTATCTCACTCGTCGTATTTCTTTCCAGATCATTTATAAATATATTGAAAAGTAAGCGTCCCAATACAGATCCCTGAAGCACTCCACTGTCCACTCCCTTCCACTGAGAAAATTGTCCATTTAATCCTACTCTCTGTTTCCTGTCTTTTAGCCAGTTTGCAATCCATGAAAGGACATCGCCACCTATCCCATGACTTTTTACTTTTCCTAGAAGCCTCTCATGAGGAACTTTGTCAAACGCCTTCTGAAAATCCAAGTATACTACATCTACCGGTTCACCTTTATCCACATGTTTATTAACTCCTTCAAAAAAGTGAAGCAGATTTGTGAGGCAAGACTTGCCCTGGGTAAAGCCATGCTGACTTTGTTCCATTAAACCATGTCTTTCTATATGTTCTATGATTTAATGTTTAGCACACTTTCCACTATTTTTCCTGGTACTGAAGTCAGGCTAACCGGTCTGTAGTTTCCCGGATCGCCCCTGAAGCCCTTTTTAAATATTGGGGTTACATTTGCTATCCTCCATTCTTCAGGTACAATGGATGATTTTAATGATAGATTACAAATTTTTACTAATAGATCTGAAATTTCATTTTTTAGTTCCTTCAGAACTCTGGGGTATATACCATCCGGTCCAGGTGATTTACTACTCTTCAGTTTGTCAATCAGGCCTACCACATCTTCTAGGTTCACCGTGATTTGATTCAGTCCCTCTGAATCATTACCCATGAAAACCTTCTCCATTATGGGTACCTCCCCAACATCCTCTTCAGTAAACACCGAAGCAAAGAAATCATTTAATCTTTCCACGATGGCCTTATCTTCTCTAAGTACCTCTTTAACCCCTCGATCATCTAACGGTCCAACTGACTCCCTCACAGGCTTTCTGCTTCGGATATATTTTAAAAAGTTTTTACTGTGAGTTTTTGCCTCTACAGCCAACTTCTTTTCAAATTCTTTCTTAGCCTGTCTTATCAATGTCTTACATTTAACTTGCCAACGTTTATGCTTTATCCTATTTTCTTCTGTTGGATCCTTCTTCCAATTTTTGAATGAAGATCTTTTGGCTAAAATAGCCAAAAGATCTTCATTCTTGGCCCTCAATTTCAATGCCTCCATCGAATCACATCAGGTGGACAAATCTCCTGGAGCTCTTGCCTGGAGTGACTAGTTATTAATGGCTCAAGCCTCTCAGGGGAAGCCATCAGAGACATTGTGGTCTGTGCCTAAACAAGACCCTAAATGATCCGAGGATAAGAGGGCTAGTCCAAATACTCAAGGGACACTGAAGTACAGGCCCAATGGAGTATCAGACTAAAGGCAAATAATATGACTCGAAAGCTGGAAAAAACCCCAACCAGGCTGCGCTGGAGGCACTGAAGCTGGCGCATCATGTGGTCAACAGAAATAAAAGGGTAAAATCAAGAAAAAAAATTAGAGATGGACAAAACCTACCTAGAGGACTAGAGGGAGAAAACTAATTTGCTTTCCTGGGCGGGGTCAAGAGTTATGCACATAACTCCGAATTTTAGAAAAGCTGACCATGGTGCGCATCTGTGTTGTCCAGATCTGGAGATCTCAAGTTTTAGGTATTTTCAAGACTGCTGAACTACCATATAAACTCGGGGGGGGGGGGGGGGCGGAGAAAGAGAGAGCACACTGCAGGAGAGTCAATATGACCTTTTTTAAACACAGTTACATTAACTGCCATAACCACATCCTCTGGCAATGAATTCCAGAGCTTAATTATGCATTGAGTGAAAGAATTGTCTCCGCGTTGTTTTAAATGAGCTACTTACTAACATCATGGAGTACCCTCTAGTCCTTCTATTGTCTGAGAGTAAATAACCAATTTACAATTACCTGTTCAAGTCCTTCATTCCCTCCCCCATGGCCAGGGTGCAAGGGTCTGTAGCACACCAATGTAACACTGCAAACCCCCCCCCCCCCCCCCCAAAACCCACCCAGAGTTGAAAATGCCCCTCTTACAATGATAGTTATATATACTGTTATATTGTCTCTCCTACAGTGCTCACACTCTCTCCCCCCCTCCTCAAGGACATAAACTGGTTTTTCCCTTTGTGAGTATACACGCATAAAAGCTGCTAAAGCCCTGGTAATATGTGTGGGAAATTTACTCAAGCCACCTCTTAAGATTACGCGCATACACATGCGTGGTGGGGTATTTTAAATAATATTTGCATGTTCATGGGCGCATGTTCGTTCTTTTTAAAATTAGCCAGTTAACTGGCTAACTTTAGGACAGATTTAGCTGGCTAATTTTAAATATGTGTGTTAACTGGATTAACTTAGCTAACTCAACTCCTCCCAGTTACATCCCTAAATTCTAGCCAGCTAATTGCCCAAATATTTATTTAGCTAGAAAACGTCTGAGTTATCTGTCTAAATGATTCTGAATATGGACCTCAGAAGATCTAAAGAAATAGTAACTCACCCAAATCCTTGCAGCCCTTGGAAAGGTGTTTAACATAAATGCACAGATGCTTCACTGGGCCTGCATGTAGATTACCTTTAACATTTGAGAAGTTAATGACAGAGTCCTTCCTTTCTCCTAGCCCCCTTAATAATTCTAAAATCCATTTTATGGATCCTGATGCCTCTCCTCTTTTTATTTTCCCATTTGCTCTTCCTTTTCATTGTTTAATCTTTCAAACCTTTTCTACTCACTCTGCACACTACCAGCTCAGTCTTTAGAGTTTGCTTGGTCCCTTTCTGTTGTCTCAGGGGTCTTATTCTTCTCCCCCTTCACCAATCCTAGGGCCTCTAATCACTCCTTTTCATGCGTCCTCTATTCCTAACCTGTACCAGGCAGACATGATCTGGACAGTAAAAATCTCCCCAATACTATCAGTCTTCTGCTTCTTTCTCAGCTTGCTCTCTTGAGTGCAAGACTGCCATTTCTTACTTTCTTTCATGAACTTTCCAGTGCTGTGTCTCCTCTGATCCCTTCTTTGCTTATTGCTCCTTCCCCCTCCCTCCTTCATATATGCTCAATGCCACATGCTTTGGCAGACTGAAGCACAGTGGATAATATCCCGTGACCCATGCAATCTCTATTTTCAATGAACTAATACATTAATACTTATTTTTATAGTACTGGAATGAACTACTACTTGGCTTTCCATTGCAACATATTATTCTCTCCTCATTGTTCAGTCTCTGACTCACCCTTACCATCTTTTCAACATCTTTAATTCAGTCTTACATGACCTTCTCCTCCATTTTCGTGTCGGCTGCTTTCCTCCCTTCAAATAATGTTATCATGTTGCTCTGTTCCACCATCCCTATGGTGACGCATGATGGAGGCAGCATGTGGGGATGCTTTTCAGCGGCAGGAACTGGGAGACTAGTCAGGATTGAAGGGAAGATTAACAGAGCAAAGTACAGAGTGATCCTTGATGAAAACCTGCTCCAGAGCACTCTGGACCTCAGACCTCACCTTCCAACAGGACAACGATCCTAAGCACGCAGCCAAGACAATGCAGAAGTGGCTTCAGGATAAGTCTGTGAATGTCCTGGAGTGGCCCAACCAGAGATGGACTTGAACCCGATCAAACATCTCTGGAGAGACTTTATTTTTACCATATCTTGTTTATTGTTTACTTATTTATTACACCTATTAACGATGTTCAATGATTAATTTATCCCTATACAATATAATATAACAATATAATAATATAAGTTCTATAGTTCTGACACCTTGTTTAATGTAACGCCTCAACCGCGACTGTTTTTGTTATATTGGAAACCGATTTGATTTGATATTGTATCAAGAATGTCGGTATATAAAAATTCTAAATAAATAAATAAATAAATAAATAAATAGAGCTCGAGAGGATCTGCACAGAAGAATGGGAGAAAATCCCCAAATATGTGTCCAAGACTGTAGAGTGATACCCAAGTCAATGTGAGGCTGTAATCGCTGCAAATGGTGCCTCGACAAAGTACTGAGTAAAGGATCTGAATACTTATGTAAATGTGATATTTCAGCTTGTTTCTCAAAACTAATTTGCACAAATTTCTACAAGCCCGATTTCGCTTTGCCATTATTGATATTGTGTGTAGTTTGACGAGGGAAAAAAATGCATATTATCCATTTTAGAATAAGGATGTAATGTATCAAAATATGGAAAAAATGAAGGGGTCTGAATACTTTCTGAATGCATGGCATACACCAAAAACCTTCTTTGTAGATCTTTTCACCTAAAGAAAGGATGTACCTCAGTCACATAAAAAATACTGCTCTTTCTACATATAAAATAGTGAATAATCAGCTGCAAAAATGATCAGGTTTTCAGCTAACCAAAAAGTTAGTTTCGACCTACACAGCCATAACTTTTTCGGTTGTCACACCCTGTAATGTCCCAGGATTGAGATGCTTTTAATGGGTTTCTGTATTTTGTTGCCGTTTGGGTCCAGCAGTTTTATCCTGCTCTTTTTGGTCTTCCAGCTCAGCTGGAACTGGGCCACAGAACAGCACCATGAGCTTTCATTCCCAACTCCCACTCCCACCCCCACCTCTAGTCCAGTCACTGCAGCGACAGTCCGCAGCCAGAGGCCATGTACCAGGTTTTCCGGATATCCACAATGAATATTCATGAAAATGGAGGCAGTGCATGAGAATCTCTCTCATTGTGGATATCAGGAAAACCAGACTAGAAGAGTTTGGCTTGTGATCAAATTATTTAGACTTGTGGTTCTCAGTTTTTCTTTCAGATTTGCTCAAAATATTTACAATCACAAATTGTTTCTCTCATATCTGTTTGGGCAATAAAAAACAATTCTCTTGACCATGTCAATATTTGCTTCACACTGATTCATCTTTTCAGCTGAACTATCCCAAAGATATTAAAAATAAGGCAATGCTATTTAATATTCTGAATGCAGAGGCAATTTTAAAGTATTATTATATATAATAAAAATGTTGGCATCAAGCTAAAAATAAACAAGCCTATGCTTGGTTGGGTACTTGCCAGGTTCTTGTGGCCTGGTTTGGCCTCTGTTGGAAAGAGGATGCTGGGCTTGATAGACCCTTGGTCTGACCCAGCATGGCAATTTCTTATGTTCTTAATTCCCACTGCAGTATCCCACAATAGAGGATAAATAATTTCCATCAAATATCAAGAATTTACTTTTTAAAATGAAATTAAACAAACATACAAGAAAGTATTTTCTGTCAGGTTGCCATATTGGTAACTGAATGAACTGCCATGGAATGGCATGCGTCCCCATTCAAACAATATGATGTAAAATATCAGTGAAACCCCACCTCTCCTGGATCAGGATGGGGGAGAGCATTCTGCAATAGAAAGAGGCAGAGCAATATGAGCTGTCAGCCTAGGAAAGCCATAACAAGGCTGAAAAGGCGATCAGATCCCAGCAGTTGAGGTATAAGTCAGAGTTTCAAGTTGAAGATTTACATACTCCCTTACTGCTGAATTACAATTGCATATCACTTCACAAACAAATAGCAGCAAAGCCCTAAACTGCAGAGCTCTGACCTAAAGAGGAATTTGAATTGGGTTTATATCACATAACAATTATACCGAGCAGATGGATCCTCACCCTGAGCAACAAGGGGTGGTCAAAAAACTCGGGCATTTGGTGTTCAGAGCAGAACTTACACTCTTAGGGGTAGATTTTTTAAAAGAATGCGCTCGCGTCCATGTGTGCGAGCTACCTGGCTCGCAAGGCCAGGCCACACACGTAACCCGTGTTTTACGTGCGCGGGCCAATAAAAATTCCGGCCTTTCATCTCTCCACATCCTGCCTGGATCTGGGCTTTCTGGATGAGAGAGGAGAGGTTTCTCCTAACGGAGTAAAAGCTGGTTAGCAGGGCATAGACTTAGTTGAGCCACAGGCAAGCCATGAACCTACCGTAGCTGAGCTGTATAAATCCTAGCAACGGAAATCCTTTCCACCTAGGAAAAAAGCCTCGAGACTTTGGCCAGGCCGCGATGGAGCTTTGTGCCAAGAAGTAAACCCAAACGCTGACTGGCAGGAGGTGTTTGGTCTCTCAAGAGGGTGCAGTCCCAGCAGTAGAGCAAAGAAGGGGGAGCTTTGGTCCCCCAGCAGAGGCAAGAGCCCAACAGCAGAGGGGAGCTGGAGCAGAGGAGAAGTCAACGGATCCTCTACCTTGTGACTGGCAGTACCCACTGGCCCAGTTGCCTTCCTACACATTGGTGAGACTTGGGGTACAGTGGGAAGGGAAAAAGTGGGAGTGTAACAGTAACTGACCAAAGGGAACCCAAGAAGTTTTCTCTTTTCTATATGGTGATACCTTATGGGGACTAATACCCCAAGTTGCTAAATGTTCTGTTTGATATCTTGTAGGCATGTATAGTTGTGTGGTCTAATAAAATGTGTACATATTTGTAATTACTGCCAGCCCTTTTTATAGTCCCATCTGGTTTCTTTTCCTGGGTTGAAGGGAGGGAAATGCCATCCATTAACATGTGCTTCTCCAGGGGTAGGCCCTAGGCAGTAATTACCCAAGGACTGACTGAGTCCATCCGTGGCAGATTCCTGCCAGCTCAGTCCCGGACTCAAGAAGGCCCCTGCAAGGTAATTGGGCATGGGAACATTACATTACTGTACACTGAATGTACTTTTAAAGTCCTTCATCAATATGTAGACTTCCCATTTTGCTGTGCGTAGAAGCAGAGTCAGCAATCTGTTGGAAGCAGGATGCTGGGCTTGATGGACCCTTGGTCTGACCCAGTATGGCAATTTCTTATGTTCTAATCTCTGTCCAATTTGCTTTTTGTTTTGAATACCAGGTGTAATTTTTCTAGGTCAGTGGTACTATAAAGATGAGTTCTTAGGGAGTGTACCAGCTAGTTATGTGTTTTCTTTTGGAAAGGATAATAGCCTGGGATGGAGTAAGTGTCTTCTCAGGTTTAAAATGAGGGTGTCACCAATGAGTTGGAAGACCTGCCCGTGAGACTCCAATGTGAATGCCTCTTCTACCCTTGCATTAAAAACCGTGAGACTGTGACTTGGAAAGAACAAATGAGAGAAACATTTTACCTGAGCAGCTCTATTTCTGTCTTCAGCTCTGCTATACAATTGTGCTGTAAGTCTTCCGCACTGAGAATGGCATAACCACAACCATTAGGGCACTCCTGGCTCCGGTGCTCACACACTGCCAAGTGAGTTTCCAAATTACTTCTCTCAACCTGAACTGGGCACCCTGAATGGAGAGGATACAACGAAGTGGGGAAAAGCCTCACATGCAGATTTATACAGTAAGCAACAAGATCCTCTATAGGCTGAAATACTTTTCATTGGACCAACTTAATGAGTAGCCAGAGATGATGCTATGCACAAGCTTTGGAGAGCTCAGAGATTCCCTTCAACTCTGAATTAGGGTTCCGGTATGTTCTAGTTCATATACGTCACCAGCTTTGGATGACTCTTCTGCTACATTTTTTCTTTGTCAGGCTACTTTTATGAGAAATCCTGCTAGCCCGGGTGGGAAAGATTGCCAGTGATCAGCAGATTTCAATTCCTGACTGGGCTGAAGAACTGGAAAACTGCTACAGCATTTACTGAACACAAAGTGTAACGGTGTATTTAGGTCTTACCTGCCTATATCAAGAGAAGTTTAAAATGGGTATACTTATAAAAAAAAAAAAGACACAAGGGGCAGTCTGCAATGGCTTATGTAAGGATATGGATATTCTGCTCAGGGTGGCTCCAAGGTCTGGACAGTGCAGGTTATGACTGGATTTACTACATTTGTACCTATGAATTTAGCAGTTTCCTTTCAGACAGATTGGGGGAAAGAAATGCAAAGGAACAAAACTACCACACCACTTGAACTAGAATTCAGTATGTTTGCTGTATCAGTTTTCCAACAAGTCTTCCAAATCGGGGAGTAGAGTCCAGGACTGGGTGGTGATATAAATTTATTCTGCATCAGATTGTGTTGAATTAGGATAATCCACCAGTGAGCAAAGACTCAGTCTGAAATCCGAGCTCTAATGCAGATTTACCCAAGGCTAGTTCAAGTTATGGAAGTGCAGAACTGTGATCACGTAGTACTGATCCCATAAACCCACATCCTTTTAACATGTAATCGTTATATGAGTTTGTTAAACTGTTACACCTGAACTTCAGGTTTTAAAACGGAAGTGACAGAATATTCTACAGTAAAAAAGCACCACAGATTCATTTTCTAACAGGAATACAGTGCTTGAACATAGGCGTTACTCTACCAGTTACAGTTTTCGGGAGTTTAGTGACTTACTCTTTAGCCTTGTATCTGACAAAATGCTTAAGATGCCTAATGGAAGGGCAACAGGACACAATCTGTCTTACCTGATTGCTGCATGACGGGCTGTGCTAGGCTGCTACACAAAAGCTGACCCAGTACATACCTGCATTTGAGCAGGAAACCAGAGTGTAACCACACTCTCTCTCATGTCTGTCAATCGATTCTAGGGAGCAAACCATCTCACAGCCACCTTCTCTGTTCTTGCACTGAATCTGAAGGCGATTTAGATCATTTCGCATATATCTGTACATACAAAAGAGTTTATTTCTTTTTAATTTTGTAATTATTGTAAAACCAGCAAAATTCAAAATTGAACCTTCACAAAAAAACCCAATCCCATGAATGACAAGTGATCCTCACAAATTATGTGAAAATATCTATTTGTTATACATTTGAAATATGTTTTGTAGTATTATGGGACATGCGATTCATGAAAAACACAGCAGCTATAAAACAAAGAGGATGAGGGATTTGGACCACCAGATGTCCATCCCACGGACTTCCGGACCGAGCTATCAGAAGAGTCACCAACTCCCTGCTAGTCTGCCTCAAACCAGGACCTCACAACCCCCTGGGAGGATCCAGTAATTTTGTCTTTTAATCTTTAATTTTTTTTTACCATTTGCTGGAGACAGAAATACTGAGAGACTGCAGGTGGCACGCTGGGTTATGTACAGTGTCAGTAAAATTTTCTCTGTCTCCATCTGCTAGCAGGGAGGCAAAACCCAAGAGTCTGGACTGATCTGGGTACGTACAGGGAAACTGCAATACCTGTGCTATATAATGTCCTGTCAGTCAGTTCCACAGACAATGGCAGTCTCTGTAGCATATGTGTGGTGCTTGCTGCTTATGAGGCATATAAAAACAAGTGATCAACAGGTATTTCTCATGATCTCTTACAGGTTTTTGATTTTTTATGTCAGCAGTGCACTTGAGTGACATCATTCTGAGAATATAATAGGGTCATATTATGCAACCAAAAAGGGGAATCATCACAGTGTTTAAATGAGATAAGTATTAGAGGTAAAATATATTAGGGAGAACATACTACACAACAGAGAAGAATGTTAATTCAGAAGTTTTAAGCTGATTGCCCAGGGTCAGAAAGGAATTTTTTCATGGTTGCAGAACTGGCTATAGACACATTATGCATGTGTACCTTTCCTCTAGATTACCATGCACACAAACTTGTTAGGAAATGGGTTTACTGGACTTGCTGATCCTTTGGCATTCTTTCCATCTAACCATATATGCATCTATGACACACAGCTCAGCTATACAAAGACAAGCACAGGCAGCTTATAAGAGATTGGAGCGCAGAACACTGGAGAGGTAGCTCAGTGATTAGAGCGGCAGGCTGGGAACCAGGGAAGGCAGGGTTCAAATCCCACTGCTGCTCCTTGTGATTTGTCACCTTGCTCTCCATTGCCTGAAGTTCTAACTTAGGGCCGGATTTACTAAGGCTTTTCTCTCAATCTGTGTCTATGGGGAAAATGCTTAGTAAATGAAGCCCTTAAGATTGTAAGCCCTGTGGGGGCCGAGAAAAATACCCGCTGTACCTGAATTGTGACTCGCCTTGAGCATGACTTTGGAAAGACAAGAAATTAGATCAAACTGCGCTTCATAAAATCTGCATAGGGGACACAAGTACCCGAATACTTTCTCAGTTCCTAATGGTCGAGTCTCCTAGGAGCCAGAGCCATCAGAATGAAAGGCAGGGAGAGCAATTCCTCTCGCATGCTGCTGTACTGCGAGCCATTTCCTAGTTGTGGCAAAAGCAGGGGGTTTGCATGGTATATGGTTTATCGTTCTGCCTGTGACACTTTTCCCCAGATAAGTTCATTTCTTCTGTGCTGGCCTGCAGATATTGGACGTCATCACTGTAGTTCAGTCAAAGGCTTTAGATGCTGTCTTGACTCAGACTGAGGCCTGAACAGCATACACACATCCCAGCAGCACCGAGGAAGCGCAAGTCTGAAACATCCGGCAGTGCCACTGGCCAGAAAACTATTGCTAATCAGAAAGCCATTGGTCAGAGAGAGTCTGCCATGATCTAGCAGGCTGGAATCAGAGGTCACCCCCACAGAAGCAACAAAGGGCTGCAGGGCAGGACTGGAGATGGCCTTCTGCCTGTACCAGCCGGTTCTGATGGCTGACAGGACGTAACTGGAAGTATGGCTGGTGCTGGAACTCATCACAGACTGGAGCTGGGACTGAAGCCGTGGACTGGAATCAAGGGCAGGCTGGGGCCAAAGGACAAGGGCAAGGTCTGGGAAACAGCCAAGGGACTGGACTGGACTGGGCAGGGCTGGGCAGATCAAGACTAGATGAGGACAGGCAACAACAAAAAAGAAAGCCCAAAAAGGGCACAAAGCTGGCTTTGCGAACCTAGAAGGCTCTAAGACCGCCAGGGAATGACAGGGAGGCCCATGGCCAGGTCAAGGAGCCGAGGTGACTCTGGAATTTGTTGCCAGAGGATGTGGTTAGTGCAGTTAGTGTAGCTGGGTTTAAAAAAGGATTGGAGAAGTTCTTGGAGAGGTTAATTTCCTGCTATTAATCAAGTTCACTTAGAAAATAGCCACTGCTATTACTACCGGTAGCAGCAGTAACATGGGAAAAATAGTGGAAAGTGTTCTAAACATGAAAATCACAGAACATATATAAAGACCTGGTTTAATGGAACAAAGTCAGCATGGCTTTACCCAAGGCAAGTCTTGCCTCACAAATCTGCTTCACTTTTTTGAAGGAGTTAATAAACATGTGGATAAAGGTGAACCGGTAGATGTAGTGTACTTGGATTTTCAGAAGGCGTTCGACAAAGTTCCTCAAGAGAGGCTTCTAGGAAAAGTAAAAAGTCATGGGATAGGTGGCGATGTCCTTTCGTGGATTGCAAACTGGCTAAAAGACAGGAAACAGAGAGTAGGATTAAATGGACAATTTTCTCAGTGGAAGGGAGTGGACAGTGGAGTGCCTCAGGGATCTGTATTGGGACCCTTACTGTTCAATATATTTATAAATGATCTGGAAAGAAATACGACGAGTGAGATAATCAAATTTGCAGATGACACAAAATTGTTCAGAGTAGTTAAATCACAAGCAGATTGTGATAAATTGCAGGAAGACCTTGTGAGACTGGAAAATTGGGCATCCAAATGGCAGATGAAATTTAATGTGGATAAGTGCAAGGTGATGCATATAGGGAAAAATAACCCATGCTATAATTACACAATGTTGGGTTCCATATTAGGTGCTACAACCCAAGAAAGAGATCTAGGTGTCATAGTGGATAAACACTGAAATCGTCGGTGCAGTGTGCTACGACAGTCAAAAAAGCAAACAGAATGTTGGGAATCATTAGAAAGGGAATGGTGAATAAAACAGAAAATGTCATAATGCCTCTGTATCGCTCCATGGTGAGACCGCACCTTGAATACTGTGTACAATTCTGGTCGCCACATCTCAAAAAAGATATAATTGCGATGGAGAAGGTACAGAGAAGGGCTACCAAAATGATAAGGGGAATGGACCAACTCCCCTATGAGGAAAGACTAAAGAGGTTAGGACTTTTCAGCTTGGAGAAGAGACGACTGAGGGGGGATATGATAGAGGTGTTTAAAATCATGAGAGGTCTAGAACGGGTAGATGTGAATCGGTTATTTACTCTTTCGGATAGTAGAAAGACTAGGGGGCACTCCATGAAGTTAGCATGGGGCACATTTAAAACTAATCGGAGAAAGTTCTTTTTTACTCAACGCACAATTAAACTCTGGAATTTGTTGCCAGAGGATGTGGTTAGTGCAGTTAGTATAGCTGTGTTTAAAAAAGGATTGGATAAGTTCTTGGAGGAGAAGTCCATTACCTGCTATTAAGTTCACTTAGAGAATAGCCACTGCCATTAGCAATGGTTACATGGAATAGACTTAGTTTTTGGGTACTTGCCAGGTTCTTATGGCCTGGATTGGCCACTGTTGGAAACAGGATGCTGGGCTTGATGGACCCTTGGTCTGACCCAGTATGTCATTTTCTTATGTTCTTATGTTCTTACTTAGTGTTTTGGTACTTGCTAGGTACCTGTAGCCTGGATTGGCCACTGTTGGAAACAGGATACTGGGCTTGATGCACCCTTGGTCTGACCCAGTATGGCAATTTCTTATGAAGAAGCAAGGAGGGGATAGACATCTGTGTTAAATAGGGCTGGAGAGACTACCTCATGAGATCAGCAAGAAGATGGCTAGAGTGGCTGTGAGGGTTGCTGATGACCTCTGCTGGCAGGAAGGCTATGTAGCAGGCAGAAAACCTTAAAGTAAATGTTAGTACTGTGTGCACTAATTGGCCCTGTAGTCAGAGAATTAGCCCTAAATTTACTCAAACTCTCTAGTCTCAGCTGAGAGTACAGATCTCTGTGCTGAGGCCCTGTTCAGCTCATATGGACAGCCTTTTTCCTGACCTCCCTAGGCACTAAATAAGTAGTGGAAAGTGTTTAGTTACCTTTTACTGTTTATTCCTTGTAAGACGGAGTGTACCGACAACTCCCTCATTCTACCTTTAGAAGCCCAGCTCAGGGTTTTAACCCAGTCATCCTTAAGGTAGAATGCCGCAAGGACCTCATAATATACCCAGAAGGTGGACGTTTATCTGTTAGTTGTGCCTGACGCAAGGTGAGCCTACTATCTTGATTCTTGTATATTTGAAGCACTGTAAATAAATACCTTCACCATAACTAAGTTGGTCCAGTCTTACTGTATTCCTAAACTGTTCCTGCAGCCGCAGCAGGCCCAAATATGCTACACATAGTGTCAGCTCTGGGATTTTTGTTTTTGCTTAAGCGGGAAGAACAAGTAAAAACCCATAGCCTCCAAGAAGAAAAAAAAACCCAAAACTTGTTTGCAGAGTTTTTTATGGGGCCTTCTGACTTCAAGTTCTACTGCAGCAGGCCAAGGGGGCTATCGCCGCCAGAGCAGTCAGGGGTCAAGTAGTAAGTTAGGGTTGGACAGGTCAGCAGGTGTTTTTTGTTTTCTCTGCCTTGTGTGGGTTATCTGTTTGGGAAACTGGCTCCAAAGGGAGATAAAATGGAGCAAGTAATCCAGGTCCTGGCCAGCAGTGTCTACAAGACCAATTAACACAACAAGGTGCAGTCTTAACACAGCTAGCAGAGGCCTTGCAATCGGCTATGTCCAGAATACCTTAGGCACTTTCACCTTCGCATGTCCTGTTTAAGAAGGGAGGAGAGGACCTGGAGATCTTTCTAAAGAACTCGGAATGGACCCCAACCTGCTAGCCTGGCCGGAGACCAGCTGGACAACTTATTTGTATAATTTTCTCGCTGGCAGGAGCCAAGCGGCGTTCTAGGATACCAATCCAGATAGGAGGGTTTCCTATGAGGACATCAAGGCCGCTATACTACAGAGAGCTGTGTATGCACCAGAATACTACCAGCAGCAATTCTGACGGGTGGCCCTACAGCCCGGGGAGAGGCCCAGGAACCTCTTTCATCATTTGAAAGATGCTGGGTAGAAATGGCTTCAGTCAGAGGCAAGGTCCGGACTGGAAGTGGCTCACCAAATACTCCTGGAGCAGTTCCTAGATTGTCTGGACCAGCCCATGCAAATCTGGATCTGCTGACACACCGGGTCACCCTGGAGAGAGCCCTGGAAGTGGCGGAAGCCTTCCACCAGGCACAGTCAATGCCTGCTGGCATAAGAGGCTTAGAGAGACAACCCATAAAAATTCCCTGGCATGGTACAGAGGACAGAGGTCTGTCCTCTCAGAGGCAACAAACCTCTGAGATAGGGGGCTTGGCCTCCGTACCTGGTTTCCAGATGCCAATCTCATCCACATGTTTTAACCGTGGACAGAATGGACACTTGAAAAAGGACTATCAGTATGGCCGAAGTGAATCTATGGATGTTTGCCTGATGACCTAACCAACGCCAGAGGAGGAACTGCATATACTTAGAAATAACAGTCTGAAGCAGTGACAATCTGCAACCCAAAAAAAAAAAAAGGGGGAATCCAGAACAACCCAGTAATGGGGCCCTGCAGACTCTCTCTTTTTGTGCCCTTTGTGAGAAGATTGGGCATGAAGATGACCGCTGTTCATAAGGGCAGCCAGAAACCGAAGAGTCTTTACCTGAACCTGGTAGGGCAGAAGGTCATGCAATGGAAGAATGCCCTTGGCTTCATGACCTGGTGTGTGAATACAAGTTGACGGAACAGGAGAAGGAGCAAAGAACCGGGGACTGAGCTCCAGAATGTTAATGACATGTAGGCACATGCTTGGAATCACAAGTTGTCAAAACTCCAAAGCTGCAATTTTGTGGATGACCCGCATGCATGACTTAAGGACTTCATAATCCAGGTGGAACTGGAGGCAGCCTCTACCCAGGCCTTGGTAGATTCCAGCTGTAGCAAAATGCTCATTCGCCAGGACTTACTATGTCAAGATCACATCTGCTATAAGTAAATAGAAACACTGACATGTATGTATGTGAACGAACAGAAATGTTCAACTTCCCACGTTCTCTTGATGACCGCTGCAGGACAAGCCATGTTAGAAGTGCCTGTCCTCCCCGAGCTTCCATACACAGTAGTCCTGGGTCAAGATTATCTCCATTTTCAACCTTTTGGAGACAAATCATGGCTATTGGGGACAATACAGCCGAAGGGGAGAGGCACTTCAGACAGAGCTGGGGAATGCCCCAGGCATGTCTGGACACTCGACCTGACAAGGCCGAGCTGAAGGAAAGGGTATGTGATGGAGTGTACTGACAACTCCCTCATTCTACCTTTAGAAGCCTAGCTCAGGGTTTTAACCCTGTTATCCTTAAGACAGAATGCCACAAGTGATTCCCTTCACCCTACCATAGAAATCCAGGCCTAGAAAGCTGGGGCAGGCCCCAGGGAGCTGGTCCACAATACACCCAGATGGTGTTAGTTGTGCCTGATGCAAGGTGAGCGACAATCTTGATTCTTGCATCTTTGAAAAACTGTAAATAAATACCTGCACCATAGCTATGTTAGTCCAGTCTTACTGTATTCCTGAACTGTTCCTGCAGCAGGCCCAAGTATGCTACACCTTGTTTGACCTGTTCCTGTTTGCAAATTAAATCCTTTTTTCATTCACTGTTCTTACTTTTTGTTAATAAACTTAGTTTGTTAGCTCTGCCTATCTTGGACTGATTAACAAATCCAATATTGTGTGTATTTGGTCTGTGGTTGTATTTCTAGGAACTGTGTGACCCATGTTGTGAGGGGTCTCAGAGTCCCTAGAAATCATCAGGGGATAGCTTGTGAGTGGGAAACTTGCCCCAGGGCAAGCAGAAACCCAGTTGGCAGGTGGGTGGTTAATAGGTGGGCTTGGGTAATGCTTGGCAGGACCCTTCGAGTAGCCACAGGGTTACCTTCAATGAGTATTAGGGGTTATGCTGAGACTTTCTGTGACACTAGCCTCACAGGATGTATCAGTGTGATAGCCGTATAAGTGAGCAACTCAACAGGAGTAGATGACAGCAGCAGAGAGGAGCTGCGCTCCTGCTGTACACTTTTGCTGCCTTTCATTCTGCTGGCAATGCAAGGATGAGCTACTGATGTAAAATGGGAGTGGAACAGATATGGATGAATTTATTTTAAGTGTTTTGAGAAAAAATATTTTTAGGTACATTTCATCGGTAGAATTGTACCTATTGCTGTTATCAGGGCTCTCTGTGGACAGAACTGACTGAAATTTGGTAGCAGAATCTTTGTGAATTTTCAAATCTTCTATCAAATTTAATTCAAATCCATCCATGGCCAACATGTACTGGGTGAGCGGGTCCATGCCTGAATTCACAGGAGTGGAAATGTACTTTTCTGTCATGCTCCAAGTGTGCATTTTTTCAAGTTGTTTGAAATTTATCAAGATTCAGCAAACTATAGCTCAATGTACATGTAACTTCTAAACACTCCATTAAGAGATATGGTATTTGCTATGCTTGCCCTATGGGAGAAACCTAATGCTTACCATATGGAAGAATGTAATTTGGTTTTGGATATATGTTCCCATTCCAAGGGCTGGGAGATCTTCACAGGCAGTGCTTACAGTTCCTGATGGTGGCAATGTCAGGGGCCATACTAGTACCTGCATTTTGCTAACTGACAGAAAAGCTCTAAAGGCAGCTTAGAGAAATCCCATTACTTATTATTGGCACTTATTTACTGTTTAGGTATTTGCCAGGTACTTGTAACCTGGATTGGCCACTGTTGGAAACAGGATGCTGGGCTTGATGAACCCTTGGTCTGACCCAGCATGGCATGTTCTTATGTTCTTAAGGCTGCTTTGTCTCCTTTCAGTCACACGGCTGTATCTGGTCGTAACAAAAGCTGAGACGATAAAGATTCAAGACCAGAATGAGAAAACAAATTATTTCCCAAGTCCAGACTGTATAGCATCTATGAAAATAATGTATGGATAAAGAATCAATTCAGAAGGAAAAAAGTCAGTTCCAAGATTTCAGTATTCACAAATCGTATAAAAGGGCAAGGTGCTGGCTAAGAGTGCTGCTGTGCTGCTGCTGCATACGTGAGGACAACAAGGAACTTGCAGAAGTCCATTTATTTATTTTTTAGGCCCGACTCTTCTTCCTCCCATCTTGAGCTTTCAGGCAAGTTAGAATCTTCCCCAACCTCAGGCAGGCTCATCTGTGACCAGGGAGCGGGGGTGATTTGGGAATGGGTGAAAGCGAGACACCGTAAGAATTCTCCCTGCTTAGTTCCCGCTCTCTTCCCATCACAGTCACAGAGCCCGGCTCCCTGAATCTCACCCCCAGGTGTGGCTGATGTGCGAGGGCTAGGATGCCCTTCGTTTTGGGGGCTGCAAGCGCTGCCTCTGCAGCATCCCCAGCCCCTGCCAGCCTGAGAGGTCATCAGGTCAGGGAACTGATCACAAATTTCTCTCCTGGCAAGCTATGGCTGGTCCTGAACAGCCCTTTTCTGCTTGTGCTGAAGGGGGAAGAGGTGGGATAGGTATTTTATTTGTTCTGGAAGAGGTTGATGAAACCATAAGACAAACTACACTAACAGAGTGGGTCCAGCTTACCTGAACTATTCTTTTTTTTTTTAAATTTGGTTTGAACCAGATTGCAGCTCAATTGTCTCTAATTCCCGTGGAATTATTATTATTATTTTTACATAAAAGAGCAAGAGATGACCTGCAAAAAGTTTTTTTTAATATTGTTTTGAAATAAACCAACACTAATCTGGCAACTGAGAGTAGCATATGAAGGTGTCGGCAAGCCTGATGGGGACTTAGACTGTTACAGTCATCCGGTCCACTCTATCATCCACCTTCGTGCAAAACAGACAGCGGTGTTCTTACAAAATGTAAGTGTGGAAATCCTTTAAGGAAAGCAAAAGCCTGTAAACGTCCATCTGCTAAAAAAACCAAAATAAAGTGTTGTCACAAAGCCCCCAGAGGTAACCAAAGTTCCTATACATTCTACAATTCAAAAGAAAGCCCATCTACCCGAGAGTTTGATGACCATGCATTAGGACTTCCCTTCCTGAACCTTGCATTCATGGGCCCTGAATCCAACCTCTAAGTTTTGCCCTTAGGCAACAACCAAGACTCCCTCCCCCCCACCAGGGGCTACTTCTGCGCCATCTCTAGCCCTGGCCAACCCAGGAAGCGAAAGACTTGACCTGGGGATTGAACCAGGGACCTTCCAAATGGCAGTGCACAGCACTTCCCAACTGAGTTACCTGGCCAGCCCCCATGGTGTTACTAAAACATACCAATAGTATATCACTAAGATGAGGATCAATCACTACCCTTCCTGCACTGCATTCTGTAAACGTATAGACCACAAGGCCAATGTTCAAAGCCAGTTATCCAGCTGAATGGCAACTTTTTGAATACTGCACAAAAAGTTCTCTGGCTAAGGGGGTCATTTCTCAAATTGTGTTAGGGCCCTGTCATGGGTGTTGGGGCCCTAACGCTTGCAATAAACGCCATAACGCATGTGTATGAGTGGTGAAAGGTATAAAAAGATGAGATTTGTACAATGTACTCTTGACCTAGCTGCTGTCAAACTAAGTCAAGAGTACAATGTACAAATCTCATCTTTGTGAACCTTTCATCAGTCCAAATCACATAAAAATTTCACTGTTGTCTACTGTGCTGTTCGTACCTCTGACTGTGCATGTAAAACTGCCCCCCAAAACCAAGGCCACCACCAAAACCTCACCCCTGCAATAAGTAATTTACACCCCGCCCCCCAGTACCTGTGAGAACCCCGGGACCCCTGTTTCCAGCGACGGGATCGCAGTAGGCTGTGATTCTGGCTGCTTCCAGTGTTGCTCTGGCAGCAGCAGTAGAAGTGTAAGCCATGAGCGCTGTATTCCCAGTGCTAAAAACAGGGGCCCCAGAGCTCTCACAGGTACTGGTTGGGTGGGAGCGAGGGAAAGGAGGAGGGGGCCTTATTTGAAGGCAGATTTACCCAGGGAAAGGGGAGTTCGAGGCCAAGGCTGGTGCGAAAATCTACATTTTAAATTACCTATTGCAAGGGATTTTTTAAAAAATATTCTTTGGGAGAATGTGGTCTTGGAATTGGGATGGGAGGACCATATGCAGCATATTTGTTTTCAAACAGTGCCACCTAACACCTGATCTCTTTTGAAGCTGAATATCCAGGACAAGGTATCTAACTTTAGCCAGATAACTTGTCCAATGGCCACGTTACTATTACTCCCCCCCCCCCCCCCCCCCCCCCCAAGATGTTTTCTCATCAGATGCTCATGGTGTTTGTTGCAGCCTCCATGTATCATTACTTTCCCACCGAATAATGGAGTATTAACATCAATTCTCCTCTGCTCTGAAAGCTTTGACGCATTCCAATCATGAGGAATGGGCTTGCCACATCATCCAAACTAGTGGCAACTGCATGCACCACTCAGAAGCAGAAAAGCCATAAAACACATTCAGACTTCACCTAGACAAGAACTGATACAATTAAATTATCATGACTACTTGCCTGTAGAGAGGTCGGAGCATGGCTATATCTAGGGCCTGCCTGTCCTCGGGACAGTTGTGATGGTGAACGAGCCATCCATGTATGCAGGAGGCACAGTAAGCGTGCTCACAGGGAGCCTGCAAAGGATCTTCCAACACGTCGCGGCAGATGCAGCACAACAGGCCATCATTAACGTAGCCCACAAAACGTTCAATATCATAACCCATTCTCCAACTTGCTTTCCACCTGCTAGAAATGAAAAACAGCACTAGTAAATCATTCATTTTATTAAAAAAAAAAAATGTATATTGCATACTCCAAACAATGTTCAAAGTGGATTATGAGAACACACACATAATATAAAGACAAAACAAATAACCACAGACAAATCCTAAAAATTAAGAATAAAATTATCTAATCAGCTGGAAACACATGAGCAACATATCAAACATGACCAAACTCCTGAGAAAACAGCAAGATTTTTAGGTTTTTCCTAAATGATCAGTAATGGCCTTTTTCTTGAACTGAATTCCACAATACAGGACCAGCAACTGAAAAGACCTTATTGGGGGTGAATGATTGTCAAACAATAAAAGCTTCTCTCAAATTGTAAGAGGATTTAATTCCTATTTTCTTAACTCATCAACAGTAACCCCTGCCCCCAAAAATAACCACCTCCCTTCTTCTACTAGTATGGACTCTCCTTATACACCCTAGCATTCCTCTGTCTCTGACCACTGCCTTATTACTCCTCTCTTTGCTACCTCGGGATCATCAGATATGATTACTCTGAGGTCTCTCTCTGCTTGGTACAAATCAATCTCTTATCCCCTGCCAGAACTACTCCAGGGGATTTATAGTGCATTCAGAAAGTATTCATTCTTCCCTCCTCAATCTACACACAATACCCCCATAATGACAAAGCAAAATCAGGTTTGAAGAGATTTGTGCAAATTAATTAAAAAACAAACAAACAAACCTGACCCCCTCCCCCTCCCTGAAATATTACATTTACATAAACATTCAGACCCTTCACTCTGTGAGGCACCTTTAGCAGCGATTACACAGCCCCAAGTCTTCTTGGGCATGACGCTACAATGTTGGCACACCTGGATTTGGGGATTTTTCTCCCATTCTTCTCTGCAGATTCTCTCAAGCTCTGTCAGGTTGGATGGGGAGCGTTGATGCACAGCTATTTTCAGGTCTCTCCAGAGATGTTTGATCGAATTCAAAGTCCGGGCTCTGGCTAGGCCATTCAAGCACATGAAGTTTGGTGGTTTTCCCTCTTTTTTTTTTTTAACTTTTTAAAGTTGTGGCAATCTTATTGTTTTGCAGGAAGAGTCTTTATGGATTCTATATGGGTAATCTTGGCAAACAGATATATAATGTATCCAAATGGTGGGCGATAAATTCATTATGCCGTCATATGTAAAAGGTATTGATTTTCTTGAATTTCTGGTTACATTTGAGATTTATTACTTGTTGAGGTGTAGTGATCCAGTTTATTTATTTTTCAGTATTTGTTTGGAGAAGTAGTCCTCCTGATGAAGCCTGCGGGAGGGGGGGGGGGGGTGAAATAGGGATCTTTTGTTGGGGCATCATATTAGATATAACCAGCCTGGGACTTTAAATCATTACCACAGTTTGACTATCATATGAATTTAACTGAATCAGTCTACAGATAAAATATGATTAAAGCAGTATTCCAAGTCAACACTGGAGTTTGATCTTCATACGAAATTAATTTGGATGGGTTCAAGATGATATATATTTAATATTTATTCCATACTATAGTATAGTGATTAAGATTCACCGGTTTGTGGTATATGAAATAATCAGGTATAATTGTCAAAACTATTTTGATATGTTTGATAAATGTATTACAGTGATGTATTTTATATTCTAAGTAGTTAGTAATTTTTTACACTGTATATATGTTGAGGTTTTGCTGTATGTGGATACACTTTTATTGTGTCATACGTGTGTGTATTTGTTGAACAAGGTTTTTAACATTTTTTTTTATAAAATGTATTTAATGAGATTTCTAAAGTACGGCTGATACTTTTAGGGAATTGCTGTAAATTGATTTAATACACACATGTAACAGTTACTATAAATGTCTCTTTTATATTCTTGGCCACTCAAGGTCATTCACAGTCTTGTCCTGAAGCCACTTCTACATGCATTGTCTTGGCTGTGTGCTTAGGGTCGTTGTCCTGTTGGAAGGTGACTCGTCACCCAGTCTAAAGTCCAGAGTGCTCTGGAGCAGGTTTTTAATCAAGGATTTCTATGTACTTTGCTCCATTCATATTTCCCTTGATCCTACTAGTTTCCCAATTCCTGCAGCATGATGCTGCCACCACCATGCTTCATTGTAGGGATGGTATTTGTTAGGTGATAAGCAGTGCCTGGTTTCCTCCAGACTTGATGCTTGGCATTCAGGCCAAAAAGTTCAATCTTGGTTTCATCAGACCAGAGAGAATCTGGTTTCTCATGCTCTGAGAGTCCTTTAAGTGCCTTTTGGCAAACTCCAAGTGGGCTATCATGTGCCTTTTATTGAGGAGTGGCTTCCATCTGGCCACTCTATCATAAAGGCCTGATTGGTAGAATGCAGCAGAGATGGTTGTTGTTCCGGAAGGTTCTCCCATCTCTACAGTGGAACTCTGTCAGAGTGACCATCAGGTTCTTGGCCACTTCCCTGACCAAGGCCCTTGTTCCCCAATTGCTCAATTTGGGCGGGTGGCCAGCTCCAGGAAGAGTCCTGGTGGTTCTGAACTTCTTCCATTTAAGAAAGATGGCGGCCTCTATTCTTCGGGACCTTCAATGCTGTAGTAATTTTTTTTTTTATAACCTTCCCTAGATCTGTGCCTCGACACACAATTCCTTTGACTTCATGGCTTTGATTTTGCTCTGACATGCACTGTCAATTGTGGGACCTTATATAGAGGTGTGTGCCTTTCCAAATCATGTCCAATCAACTGAATTTACCACAGGTGGACTCCAATCAAGTTGGAAAAAAATCTTAAAGAGGATCAATAAAAACAGAATGCATCTTAGCTCAACTTTGAGTGTCATAGCAAAGGGTCTGAATACTTATGTAAATGTAATATTTCAGATTTGTTTTTTAATTAATTTGCACAAATTTCTACAAACCTGTTTTGCTTTGTCATTAAGGTGATTTTGTGTGCACTGAGCAGGGAAAGAAATACATATTTATTTTAGAATAAGGTTAACATAACAAAATGTGGAAAAAGTGAAGGGATCTGAATACTTTCTGAATGCACTTTATGCAGGCCAAATGCAAAATTTGGCACCTTTTTAGCACTGAAACTTAGTTAGAAAGCACTAGATTACTACTTGAGCTTTGTTAGCTAGTTTCTCATTCTGATCCTTCAAGGGCGTTGACTCTGTTGCAGATCCTAGTGTCCTCTGCAAAAATATGAACTTTTCCTACTAACCTCTCTGCAATATTTGCAAAGATATTGAACAGAAATGGACGTGCAACAGATTCCTGAGGTATTTCACTAATCACCCTATTTTCCTCAGGGTGCACCCTTTTCTGTCAAAAAGCAGTCTGAATTAGCCATGATGTCCGTGTTGATGCCATCTAGTGGCAATAAAAGGACTTCTCTCTCATAATTAGGAAAGCTTTTAGCTCTACTGAGCATAGGCAGGAGTTGCTTTGCAGTCTCCTCAGTCTTTTTTTTGTTTGGGTGGGAGCACAGACAGATTTCTCTCTCTCCCCCCTCATATTTTCACTTCATGGTGTTTTCCAACATTTTTTTTCCTATTGCAGATTTCTTGTTTGCTGCTTCTGCAACCCCTAAATGGCATTTTTTAGTGCCATCTCAAGACAAAAAAAAAAAAAAGACGAAACAAACGTTTTTCTTAAAAAATGTTGCAGTCCAAAAAGCTGGTAAGCAGCTTCAAGGCTTGTCCCTGCAGAAGGCTTATGTCCATGAAAGAGACACCCACAAGGTGTGTTGACGATGCCTAGGATTTGATCATGACAAGCCCAGCCTGCATCAAAATGTCCCCACAAGCTCAAAGAAAAAGAGCAGATAAAAATCGAGGAACTGCATCAGGCCCAAGTAGCGCATTGAACATTAGCTCTTCACCTGTGACACAACCTAGACATCCTGAATCCCAACATAAATGGAAACAGGACAGGGGAGACACCCAGGCTTCAAAAAAACTAAAGGGAGCACAGTTGACTCACGCCCCGAAAAAGATGATACACTCAAAACCTTTGGCGTCTGAAAAACACAGAGCTTTGAGTGGCCAAGGAGTGTCTGAGAAGCAGACGCACACCTTGAGAAAACTGACACAAGAAAAGTGCCTGAAGCAGACTGCTTCAGCTCCACTGACATACTCGAAGCCCTCTGCATCGACAACGTGCTTCAACAGTTCCAGCGTAAACAAAAGTGCATCAGAAACCCCAAGGGCCTTGATGCATTCTATGTGGGATGCATTGGAGCAACTGAAGTGAACAGACTCAAGGCATCTGAAACCATAGACACACAAAACTCCACTGAGCACACCGGGGCATCATTCAACCTCTCCGACTCTCTAGACACACTTTTCTACGCATAAAACCCATAGGTGAAGCCCAGAGTGCCCCAAGCCCTTTTGCTTGCCTAGTCACTCACCAAGGAGGGAACCAATCACTGTTCAGTCAACTTCACCATTTCCTGGCTGCAGCTCTACCAGTGCTGTACCACACCATGGTATATCTAATGCCATCATTTCGATATCTACCTCCAATCCGTACAATGCCTATTAGTCATCTGGTGCCCCAGGGACTTTATTTTGAGGGACTGGATCAAGGTGCTCTATTGTCCTGCTGTCTTCTACAAAGCTCTCATCTTTGCAATCAGAACCACTACTGGTACCAGAGGAAGACCCTGAGCCACAGTCTCCCACTCAAAAACCCCAAACTTCATTGGAGCAACTCAGACATAGTCATATCATTCTTCATGACGTTCGCACCAGGTTATGGCACTTTTCCACCTATACCCACACCTCTACCTTCCATATCTCAGTGTCCTCCTTCCGAGGTTAAGCCGGGAGCACCACCTTTCTTGCCACAGGATACATCCTTGACTGGAGCAGAGACCCCATCAGAGGTCCCAGGGACCAAGTACTCTTCATTGACCACCCTCCCAGCATTGTCTACTTTCTCATCTCCAACATCTCTATAGCCTTCATTGGTGGGACACTCAGTAAGGAGTCAAAAGGAAGTTCAACAAAAATCCCTTCAAACCTGTCGTCAACGTCTCCAGATCACACCTCCCCCCGGAAGATCTGCCGTATTCCAACTTTGTAAAAAAGATGGGGAAATCCCTAGGGGTCTACATATGTCAGGAGTTGGACCAGAGAGTTGATGTTATGAACATCCTCCATATCTTGGAAGTCCCTTCCAAGCTTGTAGCTCTTCCGACACATTCGCTTTTGCATATGGTCCAAATGAAGATGTGGGAGACTCCCATTTCCCTTACATCGGTGGCCAAAAGGCTAGACTTAAAAATCTTCATTGAAAAGTGACCGGGCCATGGAGTAGTTCAACTGCCACACCTATCAGTTGTGGTGGAGTCGGCACTAAAAAGGGACAAGAAAACAAGGTTACATTCCTCCAAGCCGCCGGTGAAGGATAGCTGGTCATTGGACTTTTTGGGGAAAAAAAGTCTTCCAGGGTCCATGCCAGTGGCCCGCATTGTGCACCATGAATTTTACATAGTTTAATGTATCCATAACTGCATGCAGAATTTAAAACCATTCGTCAGGGATGAGGCGAGTAACGCCTTCACACTACCGCCACTTTCAGATCTCGACGAGGCGGTTCATCACCTTTTGCGAGCGAACTTTGAATCCTTCGATCCTCTGGCAAGAACATTGGTGGCATCCATTTGTGCTAGGAGGATGGATTAGCTTGGCTCCATGCGAGCTCCATTTGGGATAATGTTCATGAGAAGTTAGCAGATTTGCCATGCCTTGGTGATAACCTACTCAGTGAGAAACTTTGGGAAACAGTAATGCAGCTGAAAGAACACTCTGAATTACAAACTAGCACTAGTAAACTATAAGAGGAAGACAAAATCCCTCAAACGACAGAGCTCTTCTTCTTCTATGATTCCAATCGCTTGGGCTCAGCAGCAACTAAGCGTACCATGTCTAATTGGCTAGTTAGTTGCATTTCTCACTGCTATGACTCTGCATAGTTGCAACTCCATGGCCAAGTAAAGGCTCACCAAATTCGAGCAATGGCAGCCTTGGTAGTCAATCTACAAAATGTACCACTTGAAGACATCTACAAGGCGGCATGGTCATCTGAATATACATTCACATCCCACTACTGTCTTGACAAGCAAGCGTTGTCAAATAGTACCATAGGACAAGCAGTACTGTCTCAAGTTCTTCCACGCTATTCTGCTTTCCAACTGAGAAGGGACCAGAGCTGGGAAAAAAAAAAGAGAAACAGAGGGAAGAGGGAAGAAATAAAATGGCTCGAACCTCTCGTATATAATCTTTTTGGCAACCCTCAGCTTGGGACTCCCCAGAGATCATGGCTAATTCAGACTGCTTATCTATGGAAAAGTGCAAGTTTGCTTATCATAAACAGTGTTTTCCATAGATTGCAGAATACATTAGCCCTGAGTGAAACTCCTTCCTCCCTGAAGATCAGATTAGATTCCTTCTTCAGCTTTGATACCAACTGAGGAGACAACAGGGCAACGGATACATGGGAATTTCTACACATGCTCAGTAGAGTTAAAAGCTCTACTAGCTATGAGAGAAAAGTCCGTTCATTGCCACTAGATAAGAAAATGCCATACTGGGTCAGACCAAGGGTCCATCAAGCCCAGCATCCTGTTTCCAACAGTGGCCAACAGATGGCGTCAACCCACAGATCATGGCTAATTCATCCTGCTATTTACGGAAAACACTTGCTCTTACCCTCTGTTTTCTGTCACTCAACTAATTTCTGATCCAGTTAACTACCATGGAGCCCACACCTAGGCTGCTCAGTTTATTAATGAATACTATGTGGGACAGCTGTGCTGAAATTCAAGTATACCACAGAGCCAGTGTCTGTACATGATCTAATTCTCTGGTCAACAAATCAAAGAAACTGATTACATGTGTTTAACAATCTCCCTCTGATAAAACCATGCTGCTTGCATCCCACAACCTGCTGGACCCAAGATATTTCACTAACTGTTCCTTTCTATTCATTCATCCACCAAAGTTTGAGAACCCCCTCCCTGCTGCAAAGAAGTATGACATCTGACTTTTCCTAGTCCTCTGAAACCAGTCCTCTCTCCAAAGATGATGTGTTTTTCTTTATCTTGGACAGAAAGGGGGAGTCCTCTGATTTTTCTGTATAGGGAGCCCAGATACCAAGGGCTGAATTCTAGATATCTTAGCTCTGTGGCTCAAGCAGCACATCAGTACAGGTAGCTGGCAAACAGATTATGTTAACAGGCTAAAGCCTCCTTCTGTCCTTTTGGGGGTAATTTAATATCAGCCCGTATAAGAAAGTTGGAAAAATATGCTTAAGTTATACCACATTTCAAAGAAAACCTACATGCATATGTTCACTTTGAAAATTAGCCCACCAAAACTACTCGTACACAATGACATCTGCTAATTTGTCCACAGGAAATTTTTGAGAAAATTCAGGCACATATTCAGAAGTATGCATGTAAATCCAAACCCCTCTTCAACTCTGCCCCTCCTCCTCCGCTCAAGCCCAGGTAAACTTATGCGTATACAGGACAAATGCGAATAAATTTACCCGCAGTAAAGCTATTTCCAAGGGTAAAGCACTGGGTTCATCTGTGGGAATGCCTTTGAAAGTTACAATTGTAATGATCTGGGCTACGGTATCTGCTCTGAGATGGGAACAGAAATGATGTTCTATAAAAGCAATGCAGGATCCAGGAAAATATTAGCAGAAGGAATGACTCCTCCTCCTCACAGATGGTTTTCTTTTCCTTTCCACCCTGCCCTGCAAGGATTCTTTTTTACTCCTAACCACATTAGTCACCTTGAAAAAAAAATGTTTAATATTAAACAGAACACTTACATGCAGATCACATAACTCAGCTGGGAGTTAGAGCCACCCATTACTACACAATGTTAATTCTATGTATGCTTTTGCACCTACAGATTTTCACGCAAGACCAGCAGCTGACTGAAATGGATCAGCTGCACAACATATGCTTTGCCCATACAACAAGTTTTCTTCTTGTAATCAATCCCAAGTTAAAATGCTGTAAAACTACCCATCAAAATAAAACAAAAAAAGGAAACGCTCAAATTTCTAGGATTTTTCAGTGCAACTGCTGCTTGTTCATTTTCTAAACACATTTTTTTGGTTACATTTTACCTTTTATTCCTGCAGCGGACAGGAGCAACTTGTTAAATGTGTTTCTACATAAGAGGTATCAAAAGTTCAAGTCGGATGCCTGCCAGCAGTTGGTTCTCTCACCAGTGCTTTATGTACCTTCCAGAGCTGTTGTGTCTCCTAAGAGACAGCTCATCAGTGCTCAACCAGCCAGTAGTTGAGTAAACAGAGTGCAGTTCTCAGCCTTGAAAAGCACAGAAATGGCATTTTAGTGCCTTTACCCAGCTGTTACCAAACTGTGACCTTGCAGACCCAAAGCATGGTGAAACAAGCAACTATGTCTGTTTGTATTATAATAATGGTCACTGCACGCACACTCAAACAGATACAAATTAAATATATCTAAATAGCCTCTCTTTGTTTGTGGTACTTAAGGATTTTTTTTTCCCCTCAGTAAAAAACAGATTGAATTAGCACGTTTGAATTTTGTGAGCAGTAGTACCAATCGTCAAGGCTGGAGAAATACCGGATGCCTAAAATTTGGTGTCCAGCAACGATTTCCAGGCCCATGCAGAGGAGGAACTGCCAATGTTAGCCAGGTCCGGGTAGGAGAGGAGCCCTTAACAGGCTTCTCTCGCTGCAGGGGAGAGGCCATGCAAATAAAGCTAAGACAAAAAAAAAAGTTAAAAAGAAAAACAAAACATTTTTTTAAAAGCAGTTATAAATCATTGTTTGTTCCTTGGTTCCTAAACATTTGGGCTGGTGCCCAACCCTGTAATTAGGTCCACAACTGGCAAATCACCTCTCAAAATAAACAACCACCCACCGGAGCCTTCCTGACAGACTGGCTTTAACTGCCAACTTCTCTCTCCACACAGGTCTGGAAGCATTCATTTCTCCTAGAGACCAATCCTTTTTCTTGAAACACTCACAATGGCTGTGGCACAGGATGCGCTCATCATTCTCCTCCAGCCTCTTTCTGGTTCTCCTCAACTGCCAGTCTGGTCCCTTTTCTGGCCCTACCCTCCCCGGTGCTGTTTCTAAAGCAGGCTTCTGAAATGGCAGCTCCAGCTAGTCAGAAAGCACCCTAGCCCATCTCATGTTATTTCAGAAATATTTTTACACCATCTGTAGATGTTGCACTAACAGCTACTGCATTCATGCTAGCTTTGGGAGGTTACATTTCCTGGCATTGTTTTTGAACATTCAATGGGGCCGATGCAATAAATATGCGCAGAAAGCAGCGCCCGCTTTCTTAACCCAGGCGCCCTCCGCCCCTTGAAGGCGCCATGCAATATTTAAATTTAGGGGGGGGGGGGGGGGTGTCACATTAGCAAGGAGGTGCTTGCGTGCCCTTAGCGCCTCCTTGCTAAACGAGAACCCGAATAGCGTCAGCTGTTCGCCGGTTAGGAAAACAGACGCAGAGTTTAACGGCGTCTGTTTTCCTAAACACCACACAGCCAGGGGGTTTAGGAAACGGATGCTTGTCAGTTGAGCGTTCGTTTCCTGCACCTGACTGCCGGTGGGGGGGAGATTTTTTAAAACTTTGTTTTGTTTTTCCTCGCAACAATATTAAGTAGGAGGCAGTACAGAAAAGCAGTTTTTTCTGCTTTTCTGTACTAGTTTTAAGAGCGCTCAGCTATTAACGCCTGCTCCAGGCAGGTGTTAATTTCTGATCGTTAAATGTGATGAACGCTATTGGATTCACTCCGCTTTGGATGCATAAGGGGATTAATTAGCGCCTATGCAACCCGCGTCCAACTGCGGGTTATACAGTGCGCTCAGCTGAGCACACTGTATTGCATCGGCCCCAATGGGTGTTATACACATAGCTGCTATATCTATTATATTACAAATGTTGTGTGTCTTGCCATTATTTCTGAGTATTCACAGGTGTAGGCAACTCTGGTCCTAGAGTACCACAAACCGGTCAGGTTTCCAGGATATCCACAATGACATACATCTGCATGCAGTGGAGGCAGTGTATGCAGATACATATCAGGAATAATAGATGTGGATCTCTTGAAAATCCAACCATCTTGTGGCATTCGAGGATAGGAGTTGCTTACCCCAGTTTAGAAAGTTTGGGAAAGTTAGGATGAAAGAGACAGTTTTAATATGAGAAAGTAAAGTCTATTTCCGGTGTTTTTTTGATCCAGCCCCACTGTGGGTTGTGAAACAGTCCACTTCAGGATTGAGCAACTGGCTAATGCTGATTATAAACAGGTCTTTAGAAAGTAGTATTCTTCCAGATTTGCTGAAATAGGTAGTAATTCAATCTCATCTCAAAAAGGTTTCTTTAAACCCAGGCCTAGTAGAGAACTGCAGGCCTGTATCCAATATGACATTCTCGCTTAACTTCACTATGCAGTTTTTTCTCAGCTGAAAACATTTTGGATAAGTCAAATACCCTAGATGTTCACTAGTCCAGATTTAGAGCAGGTCATGGGATGGAAAATATCCTATTATCTACTGTGAATGAAATACATATGCATGCTGATAGAAGGAATGATTCACTATTACTACTAAATCAGATGGCATTTGATGTTCTTATGTACTGGATCATGAGATTCTTTTAAGTAACATGTATCAAAGACTGTTTTAGATTGGTTTGGACCATTGTAATCTAACAGAATGCTATATATTTAATTTAAGGTTGCTCGTTCCTCATCATGGCAGTAACTGCCATGGGGCTTTACAAGGATCAATATAGTCCCTACTTTTTAATACTTACTTATGACCACTGAGTGAGATTAAACAATTTAGCATTATATATAATTTTTTGCTTATAACATTCAGTTACACATGCTTCTGAATGATGAAATTAATGAAGTTAATGAGTTAAATGGTTGCTTAGAGGTAATAACTGATTGGTTGAGAGATACCAGGCTTCAACTTAATGAGTGCTGCTTTGGATGAGTAAATGAAGTACAGAACTTTTAAAATTTACCATAATGGAAGACGTGGAACTTTGACCAAAATATGCAGTGTGTAGTTTGGGAGTGGGGTGAGACTATCTATGGATAAAGCAAGCTTGTTTAGCTGTACATAGGTTTCTCCACAGACAGCCAAATGAATTAGCCATTATGCATGGGTAACATCATCCGACAGTACCAACATGGATCCAGCTCTCAGAGTTCAGTAAAAGTCTTACTGAGCACACGTGGGAGTTCTCACATTACGTACTGATTTGTGAACCCTTCAATCTGTTCCAGAGCTTCAGCTTTAGCGAGGTAGTCAACTTTCCAGAAAGGTGGGAGGGTATTAAGTATGGCTGATTCATCCTGCTGTCTACCGAGAACCCTGTTTACAGGTAAGCAGACATGCTTTCTCCACGGACAAGTTGTCATGAATAAGCCATATCACATGGAGAGTTCAAAGCCGAGGGTTGCATTGCGGGGAAATTAATTAAAAGAAAACCTGGATCCACTAGATGGAGCATGGACTATTTGGTGAGCAGGCTGCACAAAATTACTTGTCCAAAATTACTGTTTCCTTGGGACATGCTATTTAGATAGTAATGAGACATGAAGATATGGACAACCAAGTAGCAGTTTTGCATATGTCTTCAAAGGAAGTGGCTCTGAGATGAGCCACTGAAGTTGTCATGGCTCTCACTTGATGAACTTTGAGAGTCTGCAATCTGTAAACCAGTCATCACATAATAATGTGCTATACAATCCGCTAGCCAATTAGACAAAGTTGTTTGGCAACTTCCCTTCCTAATTTATTAGGATCAAAGGTTTGAGCAGTTGAGAAGCTTGACAGTGAAGTTGCGTCATCTTCAGGAAATACTCCAGGGTTTTCTTATAATTCAAAAAAGGGATAGCTTGTTCTCTTTTGTGTACATGTGGTCTTGGAAAGAAAACTGGGGGCACGATAATTTGGTGATGTGGAAAGCGGACTCTATTTTTGGAAGGAATTTAGGGCAAGTATGCAAAACCACCCTGTTGTGAAAAAACTGAAGGTATAGCGAGTAGGAAACCAGAATCTGCAATTCACTTACTCTTCAAGCCAAAGTGACAGTTACAAGAAACATTTTCCAGGTAAGAAACTTCAAAACCACTTACTTCAGAGGTTTGAAGGAATATTTTCATGAGTTGGGTAAGGGCTATGCTGAGGTCCTAAAGTATTGGAAGTTTACTGACTAGAGGGGCTTGGAATGCCATAAACCTCTCATGAACTTTGATAACGGCTGTAGATAGATGAGAACCCCTTCCACCTGCTGGTGATACGCCACTATGGAGCTGAGATAAACTGGTGAGATGAAGAAGTGCCGAGGCCTGAGGACAAGAGAAAAAATAGATATTGAAGCAAGTCCCTTGGACTACAGGAGAAGGGATCCAGCTGGCTAGTTCCGCACCATGTTGAAAACCTCTTCGACTTGAAACTATTAGATCTTCTGGTTGAAGGATTTCTAGCTGAAATAACATCATCCATCTCCTCAGGAAGGAGTAAGGAGATCTCTGCCTGTTCAATATCCAAGCTATAAAGGATCATGATTATAGATCCAGAAGGCAGAGCCTGCCATTCTGCTATGTGGTAAAGTGAAAAGGGTCTGAGATATCTCCTGTAGAATATATGGATACCAAACTTGCTGTGGCTAGGCTGGTACTATGAAGATTACCCTCATCTTGTTCTGTGGGACCTTCTGGACAGACCTGGCAATAAGAGGAATTCAGTGGGGATGCACAGAGTAGACCAACACTCCAATCTAGCACAAAAATAACTGGAACTAATCCAAAGTTGCTCAGATCCATGGAGCAGAACATCTTGATCTTCCTGTTGTCCTCCAAGGTGGGCATAGAATTCATCAGGATAGAGATTAAAGAGAGACTATATGCAAAATAGAATCTTTATGGGTTGAAAACCCATGTGTATTGGGTAAGAGTATAGTGATAGGAGTATACTACCATCTACCTGTCAAAACATATGAGACGGACTATGAAATGCTAAGAGAAATTAGGGAAGCTAACTAATTTGGCAGTGCAGTAACAATGGGAGATTTCAATTACCCAAATATTGACTGGGTAAATATAACATCAGGACATGCTAGAGAAGTAAAGTTCCTGGATGGAATAGACGACTGCTTCATGGAACAATTGATTCAGGAACCTAAGAAAGAAGGAGCTACTTTAGATCTAATTCAGTATGGCAACGTCTTACGTTCTCAATAACCAGTATTCTCTAGTGAATTACAAATCATCCACAACTCTTAATTCAAGGACCACGCGTGCAGTTGCAGCACTCTGTTGCGATGGTCCGCCAATGTATTTGGATACCTGTAGATAGGTTGCCTGGAAATGGGCGTTGTGATGATTGGCCCTGATAAGATGCAGAGGATCTCCTTGCAGATGGTGAACGAGCTCATGTCGCCTTGCTTGTTTACACAGAACTGTCTGGATCAAGATTCTTTTTCCCAAGAGTAGATGAAAGAAAACCTTTAGAGCACAACTGATAGCTCATAATTCCAGAAGGTTGATTTGCAGGTGACTCTCCATAAGGTACCATATTCTTTGGGCCTATGCAGTACCAGTGTGTGCTCTACACTTCCTAGTGGAGGTGTTGGCAGACAAGATCACTTGGTGCACAGAGACACAAAGCAGAAGATCCACCATTAGAACCTCCAGGTTCATCTACTACTGAAGGGATGTTTGCATCCTGGGAGTTAGAGATTTGGTGGGAAAATGGCTAAGAGAGCTGCTCCCACTGGCATTGGAGAACCCCTTGAAGTCTCTGCATGTACAGATGAGTCAGAGGAACCATATGCACTACTGCAGCCATGTGACTAAGAAGAACTCAAGCCTGATGTCACTGACACTCAATACTGCTGTAGAAGCCCATCAAAACTCTGGCTCTTCACAGGAAGAAATGCTTTCTCCTGTTTAATGATGTATGCATATTATCTTTAAAACCCTTGTTTCTGTAAAGCCTGTTGCTGTTAAATGTTTTACTGTTTTTTAAACTGTTACATGTAAAGCCTGTTGCTAATTTGTTTCACTGTAAACCGAGGTGATGTATGTCTATACGTACCGCGGTATAAAAGAATCTATAAATAAATAAATAAATAAAAAACAAATCCATCTAGGCTCCTATAAACTTAATCCTTTAAGAAGGGATCAAGTTGGACTTACAGAAAATGACCAGGAAGCCTAGGGACTGGAGAAACTGGATGGTTTCTTTGAGAAACTCCTGTTGGAGCAGTGCTTGTCATCAACCAATCATCCAGGTTTGGGAATATGCAGACTTCCTGCCAATGAAGCTGTGCAGCCACAACCACTAGACATTTTATGAACACTCTCTGAGCTGCCGATAAATTCACATGGAAGAACCCTAAACTGATAGTTCACATTCTTCACCACGAGGCACTTCCAGTAGTTGAGGTGAATGGGAATATATGCATAAATGTCATTCAGATCCAGAGTGCACATCCAATCCCTCTGTTGAATGAAGGGGAGAATCGTCTGGAAGGAATTCATTTTGACCTTCTCTCAAATCAACTATCTGTTCAGCTTCCTTAAGTCCAGGATAGGCCTTGATCCCAGACTTCTTGGGGACAAGAAATTGAATCCCTGTCCACACTCCTGGGAATGCACAACTCAATTCTTCTCTTTCTTTTGAATGAGAAATTATATTTCCAGCTACAGTTGAGCAGGCAGAGAGGTCAGAACTGAAGACTTGATATCCGTTGGGCTGGAGGAAAGAAGCACAAGTGGTAGCCGTGTATTCCACAATTTCAGGATCCACCTGTCCTTGATGACATTTATCAATTCTGGAAGGAAGGACTAGACCCTTCCCCCCACCAGAGATGGGGAGGTGGACCTATAAAAAACTGGTCCCAGGCTTAGGCTGCAACTGCTGCTGGGCCTCTGGCTGACACTTATTCTACTGTCAACCTCTAGCAGGCAGCTGCTGCTATTGGAGAGAGGAAGAGATCAATGATTTTGAAAAGAGTGGAAGGGATGTCTTTGGAAGAATAAATACTTGTAGAAGTACCGCCATTGGATTGGGGCTGAGTGACCCTGCCCTTTCTTGAAGAAGACTGAAGAGTGGATTGATGCTTCTTAATCATTTTTAAATAGCAAAGATTTAAAATGGGCAAATGACTTATTCTATATTCACAACTCGAACTGATTATTGTAATTTACATTATTATTGATACGTCAAAAGATTGAAGCTTCTACAAAACAGAGCAACCAGGATATTACAAAGAGAAAAATTGAGTGACCATATTATTCCATTTCTAAGGATCTCTCTGGCTGCCAGTCAGTTGGGGAATCAGTTTTAAAATCCTCAGCATGGTGTAGCATATTGCAAAGCATGTGGTCTCAATATTTGAAAGATTTATTGTATCCATTTGTTCCAAGGACTTTAAGATCTTCACAAACACTGCTTTTCCGCAGGTCCCATAACTAGCAGAGATTAGACTCAGATACAGAGCAGAAAGCCTTCTCTTACATGGCCCCACAAATGGGGAGAATTCATGGCTTACAGAAATACGGAAACTGAATAAACCCTGGATGTGTCCACAAGCATTTGGCTCATTATTTTCTTAAGTCCAAAATGTTGTGATATGTTTATGATTTTATTTTCTGATATTCCAGGAGGATCTATTAAACTTTTTAAAATCAGGACCTGTTGTAAGTATTTATGCCACTATTTATATATTTTAGCTAGTTTTAAGCATTAGTGAAGGACTACATGTGTATAAGCATGATTTTGTTGTGGTTCATAAACTTTCCCAGGTCAGTGCAGCTCCATGCTGAATTAGTGTTTAACTTAATATTTTTATGTACCTTGCTCAGAGGACAAATTGCATAAGAGCACATTATCAAATATGAACAAACATGGAGTGTTTTCGCACATTAATTGACTTTGCATTATTTGCCTGTTACTAGTCATTGGTTTGTATGGCACCCAGCAATCTCAACATTCCAAAGAAATGTGCGTTTCTGAAACAGGAGGGGAGACTTGACAAACAAATTAAGTTGCCCTAAAACAATAAGATTTAGCTAACTAAAGAAAAATTAAAACCCAAAGGAATGCTCAGTGTTTTATTAGTACAATAAATTTGCCAGCAAAGGTCTAGCTCAAGGTGAATATGCCTAGTTACTTGGATGCCTGTTGGTCTCTCTGTAGAACTTTGTAACCCTGAGTAACTGATACTCATTACCAAAAATGTGTCTATTCAAAAAAAGAAGTCCAAGAACACAGAAGCCTTAGACACTAAGCTTCTAGTTTAATGAAGACAAGGACAGCATTTTTCATTCTAATTTATGCTATTGACCACTGGCTGAACTTTCTTTTGCCCAAAGACCTCTCCCACTCTATTCTTTGATCACTAATTGTATTTTGATGAGGTATTTTGTTTTACTATCACAGAAAGGCTCTCTCGCTTTCTCTATGGCATGAGAATTTAAATTAAGTTTTCAATGTGTTAGACTCTCCCCTCCTAGAGTCAGCGACCTACAAGTCAAATGGAAGGTGTTCCTGGCACCAAGTCATTAAACCTTTCCATCTCTCCTGTACAACATTTCCAGAGTTTTTGTTTGATCTAGGGGAGCGCTGGCAAGCTGATTCCAGAATTCTAAAATACGATTTTACTGCATTCTAGGACTTTCTTTTCCATCCCATTCTATCTCCCATGAAAGTACTGCAATCTGGAACTAGATTTGTTCTGGCACTCTTCCCTTGAATAATGGGTACTTTTCCTTGTCGACCTCATACAAAATAGGACTACAGGTCCTAGACCACATTGGCAGTGCACTTCAAAACTTAAGATGACTGGAGTAATCTCTCAAGGCTGACCTACTTCGGATGATAATACTAAAGGTTTCAGAAATAAAAAATATACACAGTGCAACAAATTCCAGGAAATTAAGGACATGTTGCCAGTTCACATCTAACTGTTCACCTGGCAGAATCAATAAAAATTACCAAGAATTAAAGTTATACAAGGTAAAAAAAAGAACCCTGTGAAATCAACAAAGCAAATATTTATAAAAATATAAAACATGACGGCAGAAAAAGACCATATGGCCCATCCAGTCTGTCCATCGGACCAATTTAGCATTATAATTCCCATCACTTCCTTAGAGATCCCCTGTATTTATCATATGCTTTCTTGAATTCAGATATCATTTTTGTCTCCACCACCTCCTCTGGGAGGCCATTCCACAAATCTACCACCCTTTCCATAAAGAAACACTTCCTAAGATTATTCCTCAGTCTATCTCCTTTTAACCTCATCTTATGACTCCTCATTCTAGAGCCTCCTTTCCATTGAAAAAGGCTCACCTCTCCTTTGCATGGAAACCTTTGAGATATTTGAACGCCTCTATCATATCTCCCCTATCTTGCCTTCTCTCTAGGGTGTACATGTTTAGATCTTTAAGCTTATCTCCATATGCTTTAGAATGAAAACCAGTAACTATTTTAATAGCCATCCCCAAGAATAACTCCAACCAGTTTATATCCTTTTGAAGGTGCGGTTTCCAGAACTGTACAAAGTATTCCAAGTGAAGTCTCACCAGGAACCTATACAGGGGCAATATCACTTCCCTTTTTCTGCTGACAGTTCCTCTCCCTATGCAGCAAAGCAGTTTTCTTTTATCTTTATTTATAATTTATAAATCCTAGGCGATGTACAAAAGGTCCGTAATAGTAAGAGCAATGGACGGACGGCGCCATCTTAAAAAATGGCGCAAGCCATCCATTGCTCCTACCTGTGACAGAGGCTGCCCAATGGCACCAATAGCCCCTGTCACATAAGGGCAAAGGGCCACCAGCGCCATTTTGATTACTGGCAGCCAATCGCCCGAGAGAGGGAGATCGCTCCCGGGACCCTTGTTGGACCACCAGGGACTTTCGGCAAGTCTTGGGGGAGGGGGGGGGGTCAGGAGGTTGTAGTTAATTAAATTTGAAGGGTTGGGGTGGGTTTGATTTTTTTTTTTAATGTGCTTTCTCCCCTCCCCCCCCAAGAAAAACGATAGGAAAACCACATGAAATTTTGTGGGTTTTCCTTTCGTTTTGTCAGCCCCCCCCCCGAAATGCAACGAAATAGGAAATAAAGATGATATTTCCTATTTTGTTGAAAATGAATGCATATCCCTAATGTACAAAAAGCAGATTAAAACAATAAAATACCACATGCAAAGACAACAAACATAAAATCAAAGATAAAACATTTTTGGAGAATAACCAGGCCATGAATCATGAAAGGATGCTAATACTATTGCTTATCCACCTTAACCCATTATGTCCCAGTGTCCTATTTAAAGGATAGCTTCTAAAAAATTTGGGACATAATGGGTTAAGATCATCAGATACAATTACCCCCAGATCCCGCTCTTCCTTTGTGCTTAGAAGAATTTAACCTCCAATACTGTTGCTTCCCCTTGGTTTTTTCTATTCTAATGCATTACTCCATTTTTTAGCATTATATCTTAGCTGCCAGATCCTAGACCCTCAAGCTTCACTAGATTTTGTCTCAGGTTTTCTACACTTTCCTGGCTGTCCAACCTGTTACAGATTTTGGTATCATAGGCAAAAAGACAAACCTTTACCAACAATCCTTCTGCTCACAAAAATGTTGAAAACAGCCAGTCCAAGCAGGGCCTTGCGCCCGCCCCCTCCCCCGGTTCCAACCTCATTCACGGAGACGCCTCTCATGGCCTGCCGAATGTCTGCTTTTCTCAGCCACGAGCAGGACGGGTACTGCTCACAGACCCATGGCGTCTCTACTCCTCAGCTGCATGTGGGATAGGCTCAACTTGCAGCCCCACATGGCTGCTCTTCTCAACCCAATGGTTGGCGCCTTAGACTACCACCTAGTTTGCCTAATGGGACGCACTGGCCCCGAGACCAAGGACTGATCCCTGAGGCACACCACTAGCAACACCCCCCTCTCCTCAGAGAAAATGCCAATTTACCACTACCCTTTATCATCGCTCACTCAGCCAGTTTCAAAGCCATTCAGTCACTCTAGATTCCAAACTAAGGGCATTCAATGTATTTATAAGTCTCCTATGTGGAACTGTTTCAAAGGTCTTACTGAAATCCAAAAACAGTACATTTTGTACTCTCCCTTGAGCCAACTCACTGGTCACCTAACCAAAGAAACTGAGCAGACTCGTCTTGACAAGATTTACCTCTGATAAAACCTTGCTGCCTCGGATCTGGTAATCCATTGGATTCCAAAAACCACACTATCCTCTGTTTTATCAGTGATTCATTATAATTTGCTCACCACAGAGGTCAGACTAACTGGTCTGTAGCTCCCAGCCTCCTTCTTACTTCCACTTTTATGAACAGGAACCACATCTGCTCATCTCCAGTCCTCCGGAACTACTCCTGACTCTAAGGAAACATTGAAAAGGTCAACCAGTGAGCTGCCAAGACATTTTATTTAAAAGATTTTTCTATATCGCTACTCATTACATCAGTTTACAAGAAAACCCTACATAATAAAATTACATAACAGTTAAATCAAAATATAGAAATGAAAATGTGAATGATACAGAAACATCTATTACAAAATATTCAATACACTGTTTACTGTAGGATAACAATTCCTACTGCAAACTCTTCTCTGTATAACCAGGTCTTAAGCCCCTTTTTAAAAAAATTTTGTATCACTCTGTGTTCTTAGACATTCTGATAAGGTAATCCAGAGGACTGAACCAGCCATTGAAAAAGCTCTCTCTCACCTCACCGATGTGTTGCAGCCAAACTGTTGGCTTCCAAAAGACTTTAGTTTTGAGATCTCAAAGCTCTGGTTGGGATATAAATATGGAGTCTAGAACCTACCCATGGAGCATGTAGTATTTATCAATTTATGGATTGTTAGTTTTATATTTAATTCTAGCTCTAATTGGGAGCCAGTGTAAGTCAGCAAGAACAGGAGTGATGTGATCATATCTCTTTTGACCCGAAAGCAATCTTGCAGTGGAATTCTGTAGGAACTGGAGAGAACACAAGGTTGAGGAAGGAGTACCCAATAGCAATGAGTTACTATAATCTATTCCTGAGAAAGTTAATGATTGTAAAACTGTTCTGAAGTCTTCCATATGTAAGAGGCTTTAAATGTTTCAGCATCTGAAGTTTCATATATCCAGTTCGTATTATGGTATTAATATGGGTTTTCATGGAAAGATTAGTTTCCAGCACAATCCAAAGATACACACGTATCCCCGAAAACCTGGCCCAAACACCCCCTGCACGCGCCGAGCCTATGTTGCATAGGCTTCCGGCAAGCGCAAAGCCCTGGGACGAGCGTAAGTCCCGGGGCTTTCCTGGGGGGGGGACTTTTCAGGGGAAGTGTCTCGATCGCGCATCATCGGGGGGCGTGACGCGTTCAGTGAGTCATCCGGGGGCAGCGCCGCGGGCGTGGTTTCGGCCCGGGGGTGTGGCCGCGGCCTCCGGACCAGCCCCCGGACCGGAACATGGAGTGTGGCAGCCGGCCTGGCGCGAGCAAAGTTACGCCTGCTTGAAGCAGGCGTAACTTTTATGATAGAGGTGGGGGGGGGGTTAGGGAGGGGAAGGGTGAAGGAAAGTTCCCTCCGAGGCCGCTCCGATTTCGGAGCGGCCTCAGAGGGAACAGAGGCAGGCTGCGCGGCTCGGCGCACACAGGCTGCCGATTTTACCAGACTTGCGCACGCCGACCCTGGATTTTAATGGATATGCGCGTATCTACTGAAATCCCGCGTACTCTTGTTCGCGCCTGGTGCGCGAACAAAAGTACGCATGTGCGCAGATTTATAAAATCTGCCCCGCTATCTTCAGGTAGTTCAGTGTGTCAATTACAGCATCTTTTATTAGTATGTAAAACTGAATGTCATCAGCGTAGATAAAGTTAAGCCCTAATCCAGCCCCAAGTCTGCATAGTAGAATGAGATATAAATTAAACAGCATAGCTGATAGTGCTGATCCTTGTGGTACACCAGTTTTAATATTTCTTATGGAGGAAATGTTATCATTTACACGTACCTGAAATGTTCTTTCACACAGGTATGAGCTAAACCATTTAAGAACTATAGCAGATATTCCTAATTCCTTTAGGTGGCCAATTAATGTTATGATCTATAGCATCCAAGGTAGAAGAGACATCAAGAAGAATTAACAGATAGTCTTGACTGCCATCAAAACCACACCAGATAGTATCCAGAGCTGATAAAAGGAATATTTCAGTACTACTTTTCTTTGAAACTCATATTGATTGGGAAACAGTATGTTATCTTCTAAATAGTCAGTAAGCTATTTGAGAACCAAAGACTCAATGAGTTTTGACACAAAGGACAAATTGGAAATGGGGTGATAATTACTTAGTATGTTTGGATCAGGCTTCTGGTTTTTCAAAACAGGTCTTACAATGGCTTTTTTTTTTTTTTTTTAATTTCACATGGGAGAATTCCTTCTGATAGTGATAGATTCACTAACAGGTCAATACAGTAAAATTCGGCCGCGGTTACCCTGTTTCTAACCCGCCTTTTACTCACAATTTGGCCATGTTAGTCCAACCCGCGATTCACTATTCCCTTTAACTCATCCTTACTGCCTCTTTAAATCAACGAGTAACCCCTTCCGCCCTCGGCATGTATATGAGATGTAAACGATCGGATTAGCTATTCCCCCCATTCAGTAACGCGCACCCCGACTATCGCCTTTTTAACCTGCAGTTTAGCCGCGCGTTTAACCTGCTAATTTACCGCCTACCCCTACTCCTGCGTTAGAGGCAGGGTAAGGGTAGACGGCAAACTTTCCCCTAAAAGAAAACCTAAAAACCTAAAATCCCCTCCTCCCAAAGCGACTGGACATGTAAAATATTGAAAACCTAAAATCCCCTCCTCCCGAAGCGACTCGACATGTGCCAACTTACTTTTTGTTGCTTTTTCAGCCCTTTCAGCCTTCTCTGCCGTCCTCCGGAGGGGGCAGCCGGCGGCGAGAGCAGCCCCCGCAGGCCCATAGTGCACGGGCACTCAAGCCAATGAAAGCACATGAACGCGCGTGCGTGACACGCTCTCACCGCCGGCTGCCCTCTCCGGAGGACGGCAGAGAAGGCTGAAAGGGCTGAAAAAGCAACAAAAAGTAAGTTGGTACATGTCGAGTCGCTTTGGGAGGAGGGGATTTTAGGTTTTCAATATTTTACATGTCCAATCGCTTCGGGAGGAGGGGATTTTAGGTTTTCTTGGGTTAAAGTTGGGATCCACTTCCTGGTGCCTTTGAAATGGGTTAAAGTTGGGATCCACTTCCTGGTGCCTTTGAAATGACAGGTACCAGTGCACCCAGGATACTGTATAGGCGCTGTATAAAGCGCCTATACAGTAAAATGGGTTGCGCGGGCCTAACGCTTCACAGACGCTTCTTGGACGCGGCTTGCATTTGCAAGCTATTTAAATACAGTATCGAGCGGTAGGTGAGCCGGACTGTGCGTGCGGCAAACGCGGGTGCACCCGGCACTAACGCAGCTCTTCCTACCGTTCCTTACTGTATCGGCCCGTAAGTTGGTAAGAAATGGGGAGATCTCTTCTCTAACTGATTTTAATAAATTAATGAAAATTGGATTAAGTTTATAAAAAGTGGGGTTAAGTTTGGAAATGGCTTTTCGTATTTCACAAGATGAAATAAGTGAAATTTTCCTAATGTGAATCTTTCTTATGGATATTAAGCAAAGAGTTTAAAACCAAAGGAAATTGATTTATATTTTCAACTTTCTCAATAAAAAAAATTTGCATGCTCTTCATAATTTAATGGTGACTGAGCATGTTTTACGGTCAAAGTCATGGGTCTAGTTAGAGATTTAACTGTAAAGAAAAGTAGCTTATTGTTGAATCCAGTAGTGTGAATTTTATCAGTACAGTATTTTCGTTTAGCATCATTAATCATTCTCCAATACTTGGTTAAAATAATTCGGTATTTTTCCAGAGTGACTTGTGATTGACTTTATTAGATTTAAGTTTAACTAGTTTCATCAGAGCTAGTGTATTTAATAACTCTCGGTTAATGTCATTCCAGACAGTGACTGCTGATTCACAATCACTGAGATGAAAACTATCTAGCTTGAGAGAGAATAATTCTTTTAACTTTTTCTGGATCAACCACTTCACATGTTTCAATAACAGCAGGTTCTTTAGTATAAGCTGGGAGATAGATAATTTTGTGATCTGACCATGGGATTTGGGAAATAGTCACTGAGAAACCATCAATCTTAATTTGGCTTTGATTACTGAAGACTAAATGTAAAGTGTGACCTGCTTTGTGTGTGGGCCTGAGATGATTTGGTAAAATCTTAAAGCAGTCACTGTATCAAGAAAAGTCTCGATAATTACTATGTGAGGAATCTTATTTATGTGCAAATTAAAATCACCAACTATAATAGTTTTAGATAAATCCAGAGAACTGCTAGCAAGAAATTCAATAAGAGGCGACATATTATGGGCCAACGCTCCTGGTGGGCAAGTCAGATTTAAATAAGAATACCTTGAATCAATTTTACATGGGGTGAAATCTAAAGAATGTTTAACAATAACCATAATAAACTCCCCCCCCCCCCCCCATTTACCTTCCCTTGGCTGGGAGAAAAAATTATATTCAGATGTTAAATATTGATTAATGAAAACTTGGTCGTTTCTTGAGCCATGTTTCAGTCTGACAAATACAGTCAGGATTATTGTCATGAATTAAATTATCAATAAGTTCCCTCTGACGTATCCCATCCAGCTCCAATCATCTTATGTATGTCACGATACCTCTGCCAGCAGAGGTCCTCACGCAGCCACCCTTTCTCCTCTGCTAGCCACCTCCTTGATGCTCCCATGATAGAGCAGGGCCAGCCCTATTTAGCCCTGCCTCTCTCTCAACTCAGTACCTCTTCGAGTCACCCTGGCTCCTTTCATTGGCCCACAAAGCTTTGCCTTGCTACTGTGTGGCCCCTGTGGTTTTCTTGTTTTGCCTTGTCAGACGTCTTGCCCTGTGGCCTCTTCAGCCTCCCTGCCTGGTCCTGCAGCCTCCTCAGCCTTCTTGCCCTGCCTTGTGACCCTCGGGCCCCCTAGTCTCGCTCTGCCTTGCCTTATGGCTAGGGACCTTCATTTTTAGTTTTTATTGTTCTTTATTTTTCTTGGAAATGTATAAGGATTTATTTTGATAAGAACAAAAACACGAGAAAATCAGTGGGAAAAAAATGGCTTTTTTCCAGGTGAATATCAAAGTTTATTTTGGTGGATAGAAGCCATTATCAGATTCTCTTACCCACCCACTCAGCAGCATCCACATCTCTACCCCATCCCTTGCCTAACATGCCAGTCTCTCTCTCCTCTCACCCCACTGAGAATCTACTTCTTCTCCCCCTATTTCTTCCACCCAACAGCCTTCATCCTTACCGGTGGTGGCTCCAGCTTCTTCTCTCTCCTTGGCAACACGCTTACGGAGGCTCCCTCGCTCTGCAACACTGCACATCTGCCTTTATGCAGGGCCAGGGAGACTGCCAGAAAGTGCTTCCGGTGGACTGGGCCTGCTTGAAATGTCTTCATAGCACCAGACAGCAGGCGCTTTGGCTACTTCAAGGGTGAGGAGGTGGGACTTGAAACATGGCATGGGTGGCACTGGAAGGCAAGAGCTTTCACTGGTGGAGGGTGGGACTTGAAACACAGCATGTGCTTTGACTCACAGTGGCTTTCAGCAGTGGCTGGAGGCCTTGAAATGCTGCATCTGCAGCTCTGGCGCAGCTTTTTAATCAGCCTAAAATTAGGGCGAATATCGGTTTAAACCTTTGGAAATATCTGGGAATTTACGGATGAAAACTGGTTTAAACTGAAAACGAAGGACCCTACTAATGGCCTGCCTAGGTCTCCTTGTCTGTTTTTCCCTTGTTTTGTATGTACCTTGCTTTGCTTTAATTTCCTGTGAGCCTGTGTTTTTATATACTTACTGAAATTTTATGTTGATGTGTTTTATGTATTTTATGCATTTTATGTTGTATTTTAAATTGAAGTATTTTTGTAAACCGGTATGATTGTGCCAGAATACTGGTATATAAAAACAAACAAATAAATAAATGTTCTGTTCTTGTGATCCTGCCCTGTCAACTGGGCAGAACCACAATGCCGCTGCTCGTTTGATCTCTGGTGTCTAACAGCATATGCATATTATACATCTGCATTGACTGCCTTTCTGACAGCATACTGAATACAAAATTGGCCTGTTTTCAAACTAATTATCTTGGGTTTTTGTCCATGGTTGAATGCTCTACTCAAACTGTATCAGCCCTCATGGCAGTTAAGATCCTCCCAGAGAGCCCTGCTTGATGTCCCATCTCTAAAATGTGCCTGCCTCTTTGTAACAGGGGAGTCTGCCTTTTCAGTTGCCGCTCCTATTTTCTGTAATTCCTTTCCTATTGAATTAAGACTCAGTGCCTGTACAAAAACATTTAGATGTCTTTTGAAAACCTTCCTATTTAAGACTACCTATTTTTGATTATACCAGGCAAAATCTGAACTCTGAAGCCACCTTTCTAATTCCAGGTCTAAAGTATTTGTAATGTATTTTTTTTTATGGTTCTTATTGTATTTTGCTAAGTACATTTATATTTTATGAATATTTTATATTGCATGTCACTTAGGCCTTATGTGTTAAGAGACTAATAAATCTCAATAAAGGTAAAAAAAAAAAGCAAATGTCCATTTCTTGTCTTCTGCTGCTCAGGGTCATTCCTGTAGCCCCTGCTCCCTATGGGCCTTCGGTTCCAGTCAATGTCTCCCACATCTGCCTTGTCTCTGGTCCAAGGCCTTACATCCTGTTCCAGCTCTTGTCTCCTGTGCCAGTCCCCTGCTCCCGCCTGGTTCCCCTGTGCTGCCTCATCTTGCCTTCCCTATCAGAATCCCTTGGACTGATCTTGTTAGTGACTTAGACTGTTTCTGGCCTTCACTTCATCTGTTTGCTTGCTGCCCTGTCCTCCTGCTTGGACACTGACTTCATCTGAATTCTTCCTGCCCAGACCCCAGCTTGCTATACATCTCTCCGGAAAGCCCTGTCGACCACCAAAACCTGTGGGCTCAACCTAAGAAGAAGATGGATGATCAGGAGGAAGACCCTGTCCAGCTTTGCCCTAGAGTCTGGCCCAATCCAGCCGATTCCCCACTCAGTGACTATCTGCTTTAAGTTTAGTTAGCTGTTCATAAACACATTGTTCTGAAAATCGATTGAGATTTACCTCACTTCCAATCTTATTTGTGTTTGTCTTATGTGGTCCTGCTCCAGGGCCTTCCATAGTGAACACCAAACATATTTGTTAAGCAATTCTGCTTTTCCCTCAGTCTCTACATATTCCTCCCCTTCACCTTTGAATCTCTCAATGCCACTTTTGCACTTCCTTCTATCACTAACAAATCTAAAAATGTCATCCCCCGTTTTCGCTATTCCTTCTTCTATTTGAATTTTTGCATTCCTGACTAACTTTCCCCGCTTCTCAATTTTTCCAGATATTGTCACCTGTTTTTCTCTTTCATAAATTATCTTTCATAAAGGAGAAATTACTTACCTGATAATTTTGTTTTCCTTAGTGTAGACAGATGGACTCAGGACCAATGGGTTTTTGCTCCCCTGCCAGCAGACAGAGGAGGAGTCAGTTTTCAAAGCTGACCACACCCTAGATATACCCCTGCAGTGACCTTAGTCCTTCACTATTCTCTTCAAAAGCCACTGTGGACATACTATCGAAAAAACTTGATTAAAAAGAATAACTGTAACTGTACTCAACCAAACACTGAACCCTAGTAAGATTATAGATGCATTGATCTAGGGACTGGATGATGGCTTACCCGTAATCTCTCCTTCAAATTGAATAAACTTTTGTGTGGATGTTTGCTAGGGCCTCAAATAAAACAATGCCAAATTTTTTGGCTGGTTCTCTATTGGTTCAAGAGCTAGAGACAACTGAATGAAGGTCACTCAGAGTACTGGGCTCAGCGCAACTCAAAATGACCACTTTGTCTGGGCACTGCAGCCAAACTACCCCTGTGAGGGGCCTGACATTTTGTGGATTTTTACAAACCCTGATGCTAAGTTTCTATGTAAAATTTGGAACCTAACATGAGCTTGCCACCCTTTTTATGGGCCAGCAAAGTACATGAAACATTTTACAAAAGAAACTTAAGGCCTACTTTGACTCCTGATGTATACTTCAATTCAGGCCATAACTGGATCAGTAGTCATGGTCCAGGACATACATCTAGGATTTTCATTTTGCAGCCAACTGGAAGCAAAGACAGTTATATACAGACATGATGTCACATTTTTATGAAAACTTTTGGCAATTTTTGGATGCAAATATCTGTGGGGTTTTTTTATTTTTTTTCTTTTCTAATGTCATTTGAAAGAGCACCATTTTTTGCTAAAAAGTCATCCTGTTTCGTCTTGGACCCAGCCTTGCTTTCTTCAGAAATACAGTCCCAAAGATAGGCATCATTTGCATGTGTGAATGCACTATGTTATCAAGAGCCATCTTTGGCACCCAAATGTGAAATATGCAAGTGAGCTAGATATGTGAAATTTTACAGTGCAGCTCAGTTTACTGTGTTTACCACACTTTTAGGGACCGATGTGATAAGTGCGCTCAGCCGACCGCACTGTATAACCCGCAGTTGGTCGTGGTTTGTATAGGTGCTAACTATACCTCTTATGCAATGAGATTTAGCGCCTCTACAACGCACGTCCAATGCAGAGCGAAACTAATAGCGCTCATCACATGCAAATGCATGTTACTGAGGCTATTAGCTATTCACTCCCAATGCAAAAAAAAAAAAAAAGATGTGTGTCTAGGATGCACATTTTAGCAATCAGAAATTAACGCCTGCCCGGCGCAGGCAATTGGTCCCTTCACTGTCACGTCAGTGAAAGGATCAAGCCCCTTTCAGGACAGTCTTCTGAAAGGTGATTGGTCCTTTCACTGACATGTGACAGTGAAGGGACCAATCGGCAATAAGTGAAGGAGTGAATAAATTAATATTAAGTGCCCGACACTTTAATATTGATTTATACACCTCAGTGCTGGCAGGCAGGTTGGGAGAATGGACGCTGAATTTATCTGCATCCATTTTCCTAACAGGTGCATGTGCGCTAGTTAGGAAAACAGACGCTGATAAATTCGTCTGTTTTCTTAACCGGTGAACAGCTGCCGACAGCAGACCTCTCGGGCGTACGCTGTCAAGGAGGCACTAGGAACGCGCAATTGCCCCTAGCGCCTCCTGAACAGCACGAGCCCTGATTTAAATATTGCATCTCGCCCCCCCCAGGAGAGGTGCCTGAGGGCGCTGAACACTCAGCGTCCGCTTTCAGCACATTTTTGCATCGGCCCCTTAGCATTTGACACATATTTTCATAAATTAGTCATCCAAATCAGTACAAAGCTTTGAATGCTGATGAGTTACCTTGCATTGGTTAATAGTGGCTGAGCCACTGCCAATTTAGCAAAACTGACAACCCCATCGCCTAGGGGCAACTCCAGCCAGACAAGGTACCAGCCACTGCTTTTCAAGCTTTTATTTGAGCACAAAACAAGAAAAGGCAAAGGATGACATACGAGAATTGCTTAAACTGCAGGTTTCACAAAAACTCACTTAAGTCTTTTTTTCTGCCTTGCACGTCCCATCAATGTGTGACAAAGTGGCTTGAGAATAAATGTCCTGCCTGCCTGATGACGTGGTTATGGGTGCATCAAGGGTAGCAATAATGTGCTCTTGTGGAACTCAACAGGTGTCTCTACGGGGCGGCCAGTAAAATGACCTGGCAGGACTTTGGGGGGCAAGAAATTGACCAAGAAATCACATTCCTCAATTGAGACTTTGCATATATGGCCAATCCACCAAGAATTATCATAGATGCAAGCTACGTACTGACCAGGTTGGAAGCTGGATTCTTGAAGGGCAGGAAAATATTCATGTTCTAGAACACTTGCAATGTGTGAGGTGATGTCATTTGAAATTTTGCTAATGCACATTTTAGTTGCATCAATGGGCTTGAATTGATTCTCCCTTGTGCTGGCAACTTTATGACCCTTGCTAAACCTCTCATCCTGAACAGGTCTGATTGCTTCAAAGAAAAATTTGATACCACAAAGAGCACAATGGTGTCACAGGCCAGGGCATGTTCCCAAAATCTCTGCCCCAACACATTGCTAACAGGACATTACTATAGATCCTTGTGAAGGTGAAACTTTTGCATGTTCAGGCTTGTCTGCAGTAAATAAAAGCACAATAAAATGTCCATTTTGAGGGATCATTTATAAAAGTATGCCAAAGCAAGATGTGTCACAAGCTACAAGCATGGTAAGCAGAACAAGCTTCGCCACACTGTAAAATTTCACATCTCTAGCTCATTTGCACATTACACAACAGGGCACCAAAGATGCCTCTTTTTAACACAGCACGCCCACGCATGCAAATGATGCATATTATTGGGGCCTTAATTCTGACCAAAGCAAGATCAGGTCCAAAATGAAAGAGGGCATCTTTTGTAGGAAAAAAGATGCTCTTTCAAATGACATAAAAAAAGAAAAGATTTAAAAACTACAGTCGAGATATTTGCACCTGAAAATGGGCAAAAATTTCCAAAGAGTGACAATGTGTCTTTATGTAATTATATCTTTTCTTCCAATTGCCTGTAAAACCTCTTAGTGCAAATCTTACACGTATATGCCATGGGCCATGACTACTGGTCCAGAATCAAAATATAGGTCAGGAGCAATGAGAAGTCAAAGCAGGCCTTATATTTCTTTTGTAAAATTTTTCACATAGCCTGCTAACCCATAATAAGGGAGGCAAGCTCATGTCATGTTCCAAATTTTGCATTGGGACTTACCACCAGCGGTTTACTAATGCCCAAAATGTCAGGCCCCTGAGAGGTGATTTCAGGCTGCAGCTCCTGGACAAAATGGCCATTTTAGGTTGTGCGGCGCATGGTACTTAGGTGACCTCCATTCAACTGTCTCTAGCTCTCCAACCAATGGAGATCCAGGTGAAAAATTTAGTACGGTTTTGTTTGAGACCCTAAAGAACATCTGTGCAAAATTTTGTGGAATTTGGAGGTGGTTGAGCCGAATCCTCAACATATATATATATATATATATATATATATATTAATATTAAAAAAAAAATCCAGTCGGTTTTTCTCTTGTATAATCATAAGGCCGACATCATTACATCTCGGATGAAGACTGCCCGCTTGTCTTCCAGCCTATAATCGCATTACATAGACTCCCACTTGTTACCTAACCAGGGACATGTCCTGTAAGAACTACAGATACAAAAAAATGACCCACAGCATTCTATTTGCTTTCTTTGTTGCCGCTGTACAGTGGCAGAGAATTTCAACGTATTATAAATGAAGATGCCTAGAGCCGGTTCATGAGAGGTGACTCCTAATGTCCAACTGTGCAGCTATAATTAAGATTGCTCTTCCCTGGATGTATCATTTTGCACTTGCCCACATTATGGGGCGGATTTTAAAAGAGTTACGCGCGTAACCCTTAAACCCCCCCCCTGTACGCGCCGAGCCTATTTTGCATAGGCTCGGCGGCGCGCGCAAGCCCCGGGACACGCCTATGTCCCGAGGCTTGCGCGCACATCCCGGGCACAGCGGCCCGGGATGCGGCCATTTGCCGCTGTGCCCGGGATCGCAAGAGGCAGGCGTAACTTCTTCCACAAAGATAAAGGGGGGTTCTAGGTAGGGCTGGGAGGGGCGGATTAGGTAGGGAAAGGAAGGTGTGGGGGGTGGAGGGAACGGAGGCAGGCTGCGAGTTGCACAATTGTGCACCCACTTGCGCGCGCCGACCCTGGATTTTATAACATGCGCGAGGCTGCGCACGCATGCTATAAAATCGGGCGTAGATTTGTTCGCGCCAGGTTGCGTGAACAAATCTGCGCCCGCGCGCAGGTTTTAAAATCTGCCCCTATATGTTATCTGCCATTCACATGCCCAGTCTCCCACACTTGCAAAGTCCTTTTGCAATTCCTCACAATCCTCGTGATTTAAAAATTTGGAATAATTTTGTGACACCTGCAAATCTGATCATCTCACTCATTGTTCCCATTTCCAGATCATTTATAAATGAGTTAAAAAGCAGTGGACCCAGAACACAGCCCTGGGGCACTACACTATTCACTTTCCTGCACTGGGAAAATCTACCATTTAGTTCTATACTCTTGTACTGACTTCAGTGCCAGGGAAAAATAGTGGAAAGTGTGCTAAACATCAAAATCACAGAACATATACCCTGTTTCCCCGAAAATAAGACATCCCCCGAAAATAAGACCTAGTAGAGGTTTTGCTGAATTGCTAAATATAAGACCTCCCCCGAAAGTAAGACCTAGCAAAGTTTTTATTTGGGAGCCTGCCCGTCGCACAGAACACCAGAGCATGCAGCTGTGATTTGTTTTACCCTGCAGGATTCACAGTTAGTTGTCATCACAAACCAGCATAACCAGACTACTATTCAGAATATAATAAATGTTCATTTTTTGGTTCAACAATATATGTGAATTCTTCTTCATGGAAAAATAAGACATCCCCTGAAAATAAGGCCTAGTGCATCGTTGGTAGCAAAAATTAATATAAGACACTGTCTTATTTTCGGGGAAACACGGTAGAAAGACCTGGTTTAATGGAACAAAGTCAGCGTGGCTTTACCCAGGGCAAGTCTTGCCTCACAAATCTGCTTCACTTTTTTGAAGGAGTTAATAAACATGTGGCTAAAGGTGAACCGGTAGATATAGTATACTTGGATTTTCAGAAGGGGTTTGACAAAGTTCCTCATGAGAGGCTTCTAGGAAAAGTAAAAAGTAATGGGATAGGTGGCGATGCCCTTTCGTGGATTGCAAATTGGCTAAAAGACAGGAAACAGAGAGTAGGATTAAATGGACAATTTTCTCAGTGGAAGGGAGTGGGCAGTGGAGTGCCTCAGGGATCTGTATTGGGACCCTTACTTTTCAATATATTTATAAATGATCTGGAAAGAAATACGACGAGTGAGATAATCAAATTTGCAGATGACACAAAATTATTCAGAGTAGTTAAATCACAAGCAGATTGTGATAAATTGCAGGAAGACCTTGTGAGACTGGAAAATTGGGCATCAAAATAGCAGATGAAATTTAATGTGGATAAGTGCAAGGTGATGTATATAGGGAAAAATAACCCATGCTATAGTTACACAATGTTAGGTTCCATATTAGGTGCCACAACCTAAGAAAGAGATCTAGGCGTCATAGTGGATAACACATTGAAATCGTCAGTTCAGTGTGCTGCGGCAGTCAAAAAAGCAAACAGAATGTTGGGAATTATTAGGAAGGGAATGGTGAAAAAAATGGAAAATGTCATAATGCCTCTGTATCGCTCCATGGTGAGACCGCACCTTGAATACGGTGTACAATTCTAGTCGCCGCATCTCAAAAAAGATATAATGTCTCCACTTTGTACATATGTATATAATTGCAATGTGTATTATTTAATGCAAATTATCCCATGTTATCTCACACCATCTTTTAATCCCATGTTAACATGTTTTATTTGTTCAATGTAATTCAAAGTAAAGTGCCATGCCTGGCGTCTGTTTGCGTTACACTGTGAACCGATGTGATATCCTGGATGAATGTCGGTATATAAAAATTTTAAATAAATAAATAAATAAAATAATTGCGATGGAGAAGGTACAGAGAAGGGCTACCAAAATGATAAGGGGAATGGAACAGCTCCCCTATGAGGAAAGGCTAAAGAGGTTAGGACTTTTCAGCTTGGAGAAGAGATGGCTGAGGGGGGATATGACAGAGGTGTTTAAAATCATGAGAGGTCTAGAATGGGTAGATATGAATCAGTTATTTACTCTTTCGGATAGTAGAAAGACTAGGGGGCACTCCATGAAGTTAGCATGGGGCACATTTAAAACTAATCGGAGAAAGTTCTTCTTCACTCAACGCACAATTAAACTCTGGAATTTGTTGCCAGAGGATGTGGTTAGTGCAGTTAGTATAGCTGTGTTTAAAAAAGGATTGGATAAGTTCTTGGAGGAGAAGTCCATTACCTGCTATTAATTAAGTTGACTTAGAAAATAGCCACTGCTATTACTAGCAACAGTAACATGGAATAGACTTGGTTTTTGGGTACTTGCTAGGTTCTTATGGCCTGGATTGGCCACTATTGGAAACAGGATGCTGGGCTTGATGGACCCTTGGTCTGACCCAGTATGACATGTTCTTATGTTCAGTTTTTTGGTTTTTTTAATCTTTCAACCATTGCCCAATCTGCAACAGGACAACGCCCCCCCCCCCCCCACCATCCCATTACTTTTTTATGTTCTTCAGAAGTCTCTCATGAGGGACTTTGTCAAATGCTTTCCAGAAATCCAGGTACACTGTATCAACCAGCTCATCTTTATCCTCATGTTTATCTACACCATCAAAAAATGTAGCAGATTGGTGAGGCAAGACTTTCCTTGCTAAATCCAAGTTACCTTTGTTCCATTAAATTATGACTATTTATGTTTTCATTCATTTTTCTTTTATGATAGTTTCTACCATTTTGCACGGAACTGACATCAGGTTTCAGGTACCACGTATGAATAAACATAAATTTAAAGAACACAAATTAAATCAATTATTTCTTTTTCACGTAGATAGGCAGTTGAATTAGGCATGCTGTATGGGTACGTCCTCCATGCCACTAGGTGGTGGAACTCTCAAAGTCTAGCAAAGTCTTTTAGCTAGGTACTCCCTCCCTCCTGTATCCTGACAGGATCACCTCAGTCTCCTCAGTCCAATTTTTTGCATGGAGCTCTCTTCTCTCCTCACACTTTACTTCAAATATATAAAATAACAGATCAAAAGAAAGGAAACAAAAATAGAAGAAAGGACAAAATTAAAAAAACCCAAAAAAAAGCTCTACTTCAGATGACCTGCCCTCACAGGACCATTTTAAACGTCCTGGGGCACCTCCTCCCAGCTGATCCGATGTCTGCACTTCAGTCTCCTCGGCCTCCTGGTTTTTTCCCAGGCCAGTAACGAGTGGAGCCTGGGAGAAGGGCAAAAAATCGATGATCAGACAACTCACCAGCATAGTAGGCGTGCCGAAACAGGTCTTCAGGGACCCATTGGGCTGTTGCCCTTTTTCTTTATCTATCTCCTTGGTAGCCTCCCATTTCAACGGGTCCGGCACAGAGTTGAGCCCTGAGGAAAGTGAGCAGGAAGTACTTTGCAACGCCGAAGGAGCATCTGTAACGACGCAGGCGCCAGCCGTCCTGACCGCTGGTGCAGGCCCCAGATGCCCCGACCGCCGGCCCAGGCTCCAGCGCGCTGGGCTGTCGACCGAGTCCGATGCATGCGTTGGCACGCCGAGCCGTCAATGCAGGCACAAGCGCACCAAGCCCATCGATGTGCACCGGACCGTCAACAGTACCCTATGATCAAAATAAGGAATAAATCCAGCGCCAGTGGATCAAATCGATGAATCAGCGATACCAACACACTATGACCTACCTGCAAACTTCGGCCACCCCACTATGCACAAGCCGGAACATGGCCACTTGTGCCGGATGAGCCGAATCTCAGCATGGGCGCTAGTGCGCCAACCATCGGTGAGGTGCCGGACATGCTGCAGCTTCAGAGCTGGCGCAGGACGCACCGCAGCATCGATGCGGGCTTCGGTCGTGCTGGGGCATCGGCGCAGGATGTGCAAAAAAATATCGACGAAGGCACTGGGGCATACATACTATTCTGCGCACCAACTGCCTGATGCAAACCGCCTTGACAAAAACCCCCCAAAAAACGCAGATGCAGCCATGAACGCACCGCGGCGCCCATGCTACAGATTACGTCGCAGCTACATGTGAGGCCATCAAAAGGAAGAACGTGCGCCTACTCACTGCTAGGTCTTACAAACGGGCAGTAGCAAAATCACCCTTACCAAAAAAAAACAACAAACCAACAAAAAACCCACGAACGGAGTCTCACATACTGGAGCCCGTTACCTCCTCGGCTGCGTTTTTACCATCAAAGCGGGCAGTGTACCTCAGTCACATACTAATCACAGACACTGGACCAATTCCAGTTCCACGTCAGTGGAATACTGAGTATTCAAATGCTTTGTTACCGTGCCTACTGAACCAGTAGCCCTACTGTAAAATCCCAGTTGACGGCCTTAACATAAAGGTCCTATGATACTCCTTGGTGGTTTTCTCCAACATTTCCTAGCATCGACTTGAAGTACAATGAAAGATTCTCCTTTCCATCGCTCCATGGTGGTTCAGTCGGCAATGTAACGGCTCGTAAATCCAAGCCACACCAACGACTGACGATAATGAGTCACTGGATGACTTTACAAAAAAAAGGAAAGGAAAGTATAAACCATTTTCATCTGGAATGCTCAAGGCCTCCCTTCAAACCATCACGCATACCTTTCCATAATCTATGGGCTCTAAAGCCGCATCTCCAACAAGCTTCAACAGACACCACTTTCCTCCTCCATGCCATTCCCTCTAAGACAGATTGAGGCGCTTCCTGTAATCCATTTCCGAAGGCTTTGCTGTCTCTTCTATGACTTCAGCAAATGCCGAGACAACCAGATGTCTTACAAGGTTGCATTCTACCGCCATAAGAGATGAGATTCCAGACATATGGAAACCTTTTCCATGTAGTCTACGAGTTTTATTCCAACATCAGTTCACTGATCCGATCACAAGGCTTAAGCCTCAGCCCACTGCAGAGGATCCAAAAACAAAACAAAACAAAACAAAAAAAACCTTAAGCCTCATTCCTATTATAAGCCTCCGTCTCGCCATCATTGAGCCAACACACTAATCAACAACAGGCATCACGTAAGCGTGCTACGACATCTCGCCAGCCGCAGCAACCGCCGAATCCTCAACATATATATATATATATATATATATTTATATTAAAAAAAAAATAATCCAGTCTGTTTTTCTCTTGTATAATCATAAGGCTGACATCATTACATCTCGGATGAAGAATGCCCTCTTGTCTTCCAGCCTATAATCACATTACATCGACTCCCACTTGTTACCTAACCAGGGACATGTCCTGTAAGAACTACAGATACAAAAAAAAAAAAAGGTGGGGGCATATGCTCGCATATCCATGCACCCTAGTTTCTAGTGTTTCCCTCAGTTTTCTGGGCAGACAAGTATCACTTCCAATACAAGGTTGTCCATTCGACCTTCCTTCTGCCCAGGAATTTTCAACAAATGCATGGCAGTGGCGAAAGTGCACCCTCGTCGACAAGGGGTACAAATATTTCCTATCTAGACGGCTGCTCCTACTAGCCTCCAATCCAACACAATTTCTTGATCAATCAATCTGGGACTACTGATCACCTTCGAAAATTCGAACTTTGAACCATTCAAACTTTTGCAGTTCAAGGGAGCCTACATCGCTACAATCCAGGACAAGGCTTTCCTACCTCACCCGACAGCTTTTGCTCTCTCTCTATACTATTTATAACTCTGTGTCACAGTACCACAATACCAGCTCACCAATTCCTACCTATTCTAGGACACATGTTGGCACCCATGAAGTACACCCATGCGCCACCTAAAAAGGGGTCTCAAACAACAATGAACTCATTTTCTTCATCCATTCGACACACCCATTCCTTAACCAGCAACATAGCAGGGACCTACAATGGTGGCTACTCCCGTTCACACTATCGACGGGCTCACCTCTCCGACCCGTCGACATCATGTGATACTCACCACAGATGCATCCCCCAAGGACTGGGCAGTTCATTTGAACAAACCGCAAACACAAAGTCCATGCACTTTGTGCGAACGTACACTACACATAAACCTTCTGAAGCTCAAGGAGATAAACATGCCCTTTCGAGCCTTCAAGGACTTCCCACAAAGGAAGGTAGTCATGATTCACACGGATAACTAGATGACAATGTTTTCTATACACAGAAAGAAAAATACGGTACACGGAATCTCTGCTACGAGGCAGTTCAGATTTGGGAATGGGCCCACCAGAGATCCATCTCTCTATAAGCCACTTATTTACCAAGATTCTTAATTCAAGAGCGAACTAACTCAGTAGAATTTTTCGCCTCCACGAATGACACCTGACTCCAAAGTTAACTCAAGCAGTTTCTCAGTTGGAGTCTCCCTACAGTCGATCTCTTTGCAACAGAAAACAACGGGATAATAGAGAGCTTTTGCTCTGTTTCTCCGAGCCTGTTCAACTCTCTCCAGACGCCTCTCTCATCGATGGGTCACACAAACTACTCTATGCATCCCCTCCGATTCCACTCATCTCTCGCACAATCCAGAGATGCATTCAAGACTGAGCGGCTCTGCACCTGATCCCGCCCATATGGACACGACAACCATGGTATGGTTTACCCACTACTATAAATCCACAACCCATTTTCTCGAGCCGCCAGCCCATGGCTTCTTCCCAGGACAAGAGAAGACTGCTACCTCCTCTTCACTCCTCCCTGCATCTCACGGTGTGGAGGAATCGCTTACCAGCGCTTACACATTTCTTCTGCCCTTCAACACATATCATATCCTATCTCCATCTCCTTACAGCAAGGACCTTGTTGCGTCCTCGCTACGATTTCATTTAAGCGCTACAACAGCTTATCACATTCATCTGAATGGAGAGCCTGTTTCATATCCTTCCTTAGTATCCATATTCATAAAAGGAGTACTGCAACTACGTCCGCCTTTGCATAAGCCACAGGTGCCGTGACACCTGTACTTCTCGATCAACTGATGTTTTCATCTTTGAACCTTTGGATACTTGTCACCTTCACTACCTCTCATTGAAGGTGTTTTTTCTTGTTTGGTTTAGATTCTATAAGGAGAATAAGTAAGTTCTAAGCATTGGTTCACTTCCCTCCTATTTTCATTTTCACCATGACAAGGTGACTGTACACACTCACCAGAAATTTCGACGAACACTTATTTCCAGTTTTCCACATTTCCCAGATTGTCACCTTACCACCTTTCATCCAAGACCTCAGGCGAATGCCATTGAGAAAGAGTCACGCACCTGGGATTGCAACCTTGCGCTAGCATACTACACAGCACACTCTGTCACCCAATCAACCTTCATGACTGTTTCTTTCGCTCAATCTAAACGCGAAAGGGTGTCCAGTGACAAAAGAACTCTATCCTCAGGGATATCCACCTATATGCAGTTCAGCCATTATACAAAGTCCACACACTATGTGCGAGTAATGGCAGCCTCGATTGCTTTCTCCATCAAGTACCTCTCAGACATCGATGCACCAACGACATGGTCATCGCTACAAATTTTTCGCATTCCACCACTGTTTACACAAACAGATGGCGGATGATTCCCTTTTGGAACGGACTATCCTACAGAAGTGCATAAATTCCAAACAAATACAATCTTCATAGGAACTGTCCGCCACTATTATTGTATTGAGCAAAAAAATAAAAATAAAGATATAACACACACTATCTGCTCAATACGTCTGCTGGGGACTCCCATACAGCATGGCTAATTCAGCTGCTTATCTATGTGAAAAGAGCAAGTTTGCTTACCGTAAACGGTGTTTTCCGTAGATAGCAGATGAATTAGCCATGCTGACCTGACGTCTCCCCGGACAGTTCTAGCATACCTACCTTGCTTTGATCCTGACTGAGGAGCCTGAGGTGATCCTGTCAGGTTACAGGAGGGAGGGAGTACCTAGCTAAAAGACTTTGCTAGACTTTGAGAGCTCCGCCACCTAGTGGCATGGAGGACATACCCATACAGCATAGCTAATTCATCTATCTACGGAAAACACCGTTTACGGTAAGCAAACTTGCTCTAATGCTTGCTAGTTAAATATATAACTACTAAAAAATCATCACTCAACTCCCCCCTCAAGTCTTACCCTATTAATTGGCTCTACCCAGCAACTGCTAATGTTACCCACTCTGAAATGCAGAACAAAATAGCGAAGATATGATTTTTCCAAAATGTATAAAATCTCTTAACATGCATTGCTCCATAGCAAGCTTGTTACACACAGCTGGGGCTATAACAGAAAATCCCCTTGTGGAGAATGCTGAGCCGGTGGATATAGTATATCTGGAATTTCAGAAAGCCTTTGACAGAGTCCCTCATGAGATAGTCTTGAGAAAATTAAAAAGTCATGGGAAAGGAATCAATGTCCAATTGTAGATTTCGAACTGGTTAAAAGATACTATCAATCCACTGGATTGTAGAGAGTCCAACAGATTTTCCTTCATCTTTTCTTTCATCTTTTCTAGCTATCAATGTTATTTGATCTTCCATAGACAATGTAGCATCAATGATGATGCAAAGACTCTGGATCTCCTGTAGTGGGTTTAAAGCCATATCCCTTACCTTTGAGAAAGGCTGGAGATGTACAAAGCAAATCAGCCAATAAAAACTCTTGTTTTACCAGGGTTTAGCATTCCCTCTCATCCCTAACCCCCCAAAACCCTGCTGATCTCAGGTTAAGCAAGCACAAGTGAAATTTTTTTTTGGGGGGTGGGGGTATCAGATCTAGTGCACTTAGACCAGAAATTTCCTGTCCTGCTCTTAATCCTAAATCTTTTTTATTACACTATTTCTTATAGATTTATAATTGCTCGGAATAAAAGGTGTAAATTGTTTAAAAAAATAATTTTGCTTGACACCACTTGTCTGCAATTCAGCATTCCCTTGTATCAGTGTGATGCTTGCATGTTATCCTGCTGAGGATCAGGACAGCCAGGCCAGGATTTGTCAGCCAGAGAATAGCCCTCTGCTTCCTGATCCAGCCCCCCTCCCTTCCCAGGCAGCATGCAAGGAACAAAATGGGAGGAGTGCAAGTCTGGAGCACAGAGAGCAAAGGACAATCATTTTACTAAGATTAGGAGGGGCTGAATGGGGATCACTGGGGGGTGAGAAGAGAGGCAGAGGGATGATGAGAATGGATCAGATGGGGGGGGGGGGTGAAGAGGGAAGTGTTTGTCTATGTGTGTGAGAGAGAAGAGATCGATGTGTGTGCCAGATTGAGAAGATAGAGAGGAGGAACAGAGCACAGAAGGGATACTTCCTCTCCTTCTCCCTCCCCCACCAACTGCAATTCAAGTTCTGTCTCCCTTGATCTCAGATTCTATCCCACATCTTGGATTCTCCCTTTGCTCCAGATTCTGGAACCCACCCAATATTTCCTACTCCCTTTCCCCTTTTCTCAATTCCAGAACATCCCCCCCATCCCAGATTTCCCCCTTTCCTCAATTGTCCCCATTTCTCATCCTCCCCATCCCTTTCTACCCCTCCTACCCAATCCCAAATCCTCTTTCCTTCTCATACTCCTCCCTCCTATCCCGTCCTTTGACCTTCTTATCATCCCATTCCTAGTCCTCCTCCTTTCCTCACCCCATCCTTGGTCCTTTCACCCTCTCCTTCTCGTCTGGCCATCCCTGAAATCTCCTTCCTGTACTAATATTTAAGATCCCTTTTCCTCACCCAATAAAAAAAAGTTATACAGCCACAAACAAGGTTGGAAAATTACCTAAGTTTTATAAATATGAAAGATGGAAATGTTTGCCAATGTGCTTCAGATTTTTGTAGTTTTGGGCACATAATTATGTCAGAGTTGCTGCAGCAAACTGTGGGACTGTGCCTTGCACTTTCTGCTTACTGGGGGGCTGCAACAGCAGCAACTAGGGGTGTCAACTCCTAAATCCGTCTCTGAGGACAGCAGTCCCTTTCCTTAGTTTACTCAGATTCTTAACTGTGGAATTATCAGAGTAAGACATAAACAAACCTAATACATCCTGCTCTTCAATAATAATAAAAAAAAAATTTCTGGGCAGACTAGATGAACCATTGTGTCTTTATCTGCTGTCATTTACTACGTAATTATTATGAAAGAGCAATAACTTAATGATTCCAGGTAAAGGTAAATGCGAATTATCGAACACACTTTTACAACCATTATAAACTACTTTAAATTTAGGACTAGTTTTGATTCTTCTTGTACCAGCGATCACCCCAGAATTCATCCTACAAAAATAACACCAAGCTAGCGCAACAAGATCTCCAAACGTAAGAGCTGCTGGGGCTCCCTAAACAACCCAGAGTCTATAGTTTCAATCCCACTGAAAAGAAAACAAAAAGTCCCTTAAACAATGTTCTGACAGTAAGAACAAGTCCGACGGCCACTGTCACCCTACAGCCGATCGATGCAGAGGAGCACGTAAACAGCAGACATGAAATACACAACCCACCTGCCCCCGGCGCTTCCGCGTGCCGCGTACCAACCCAGGGGCACCCTTGCTTCCCGCCACACCTCCCACGGGGTGGGGCGACCTAAGGCCGTCTACCAAAACGCACTAGCACAACGTGATGACATCATTCATATCACCTGGGTGACGACAGCGCTAAACTCCCAAGAGACCCCAGTGTGGACCTGTATGATTAAATATGGGAAATCTAGAACCGTTCTAATAGCTTCTCGTGAAAGCCATAGCAGGGAAACCATATAACACTCGAAGCCACAACTATATCACGTCCTACACCGGCCGGAAATTACGTCTCACGCATTCACCGGAACCTAATCATTAACGATTGGGGAGGTGGGGCCTGCGTGTTGTGCGCCGGCCCCGATGGGTGCTGGGAAGGCGGGAACATTGAAGTGGGCCACAGCTGCAGAGTCGCGGAGAGGAGGTGTGTTAGGAATAAAGATATATAGGAGGTATTCGTAGGAGAATTGCTGGAAAAAAAAAAGAGTAAATGAATTTATGAAGGCAGAGAAAGTGCGGTTTAGCGTGTCTGATATCAGAGAGTGAGTGTTAATCCTGGATTGATAGGATTTCTGCTAGGCGCAAGCGATTTGGGCAGATGATGGGAGTCAGGCCAACCCTTTGAGGTTGTCTTGTACTGGAGAGTAAGTGAAGGGGATTCTGAGTATGTCCTTGCAGTCCCGTCCTCCGGTACTTCCTCTTTAGAGCAGAAGCGCGGGGATTAAGGGGAAAGAGGACGGTAGGGACTAGTAATACTGCCAATACCCTGCTTCCCTGCCGCCGACTGGTGAGAGGCAGCGCTTGTTGCTGCGGAATGAAGTAGAGAGGAAGAAAAGATTAGGGATGTAATAAAGGAGCAGCAGGGGGGGGGGGGGGGGGAGAGAAGGAAGAAGAAAGAAACGAAGGACGGCAAGGTGGGGGAGGTTAGAGAAAGATGGAGGGAAGGAGGATGGCACGAGAAAAAGACGATAGAGGAAGAATGGAAGTAAATACTCGGATTTGCTATAAACTAACTATGAATATTACTCTTTTTTTTTTCCTGCAATTCCAAAATTGATCACAATTCAAATAAAAGCGAAACCAATGTTGGGAAAATGATATAAACTATTCTAAAGAACAAAATTACTAAGAATATGTAAACATGGTTTAATGGAACACTGCCAACTGGGATTTACCCACGGGAGAACTTTGCACACCAAACTTACATTTTTTTTAAGCTGGTGGTTATAGAATATCTGGATTTTCAGGTGTTTTACAAGTCACTTATGAGAGACTTCTGAGAAAATTAAGAAGTCATAGGATAAGAGACAATGTCCTATACTGGTACCAATGCTACTTTATTTATAAATGGTCTTGAAAACAAAATGATGAGTGAGGTGATCAAAATTGTAGATGACAACAAATTATTCTGAGTATCACACAGATTGTGAGAAATTGCAGGAAGGCCTTGAGAGAATGGGCATCCAAATGGCAGATGAAATTTAATGTGGACAACTGCAAAGTAATGCACATAGAGAAAAGTATTCAAACTGTAGTTACATGATATTTGGGTTCCATGTTAGGAGTCACCACCTAGAAAATGGATCTAGGCATCATTGTGGATAATATGTTGAAACTCTTGGCTCAGCATGCAGCAGTAGTCAAAAAAGCAAATGATGTTAGGAAGGGAATGGAGAATAAAACAGAGTATCACAATATCTCTATTGTTACTTGGTGTGACAGCACCTAGAATACTGTGTGCAGTTCTGGTTGCTGAATCTTAAAACAGATACCATGGAACTAGAGAAGGTACAGAGAAGGGTAACCAAAATGATAAAAGACTAAAGAAGCTAGGGTTCTTCAGCTTGGAAAAGATAGCTGAGGGGACATATAGAGGTCTATAAAATCATGAGTGGCTTGGCTGTTAGTAATACCGGTGTAATGTATTTTTATTTCTCGTGCAAAACAATCTCCATTCTCTGCTCCTAGAAACAGAAAATGATACCTGATAGGGACTATAAAGCCCATCTAGTCTGCTCAATTTCATTTCTGTTGTAACACCATAGATTTCTTAGTTGATCTCTAGTTTCTCTTCACTTTGATCCTCTCATACACTTCTTTACTCCACCACCTCTCTGGGAAGTCATTCACTGCTTCCACAACCCTTTCTATGAAGAAATATTTTCTGGTGTTGCTATTGGCTATCTCTTTTGAAACCTTATTCTGTGACCCCTTTTGTATGGCAGGGCTTCTCACGTCTATCTTGGTCATTCCACAGCCAGTCAGGTTTTCAGGATATCCACAATAAATATGCATGTGAGAAATCTGCATTCACTGGAGACTGGGTGTATGCAAATCTACCCCATGCATTCTGTCCTCTGAAAAGTGTTTGCTTTAATGCCTGATTTATATCTTTGAGGTATTTGTATATCTGTCATGTCCCCCAATTTCTTCTCTCCTTTAGGTATACATAGTTTCTTAAGTCTCATATGGCTTTTGTTGTAGACCTTGCACTATTTAGGTAGCCTTTTTGTAGACCACCTCCAGTCTTTCTATATTCTTTTTCTTAGCTTGTAGACAGATGGACTCAGGGCCAATGGGTTCTGTGCTCCCCTGCTAGCAGATGGAGACGGAGTCAGGTTTCAAAGCTGACATCACCCTAGATATACCCCTGCAGTGAACTCAGCCATTCAGTATCTCTCTGTCTCCTAGCAGATGTAGACATGCTATCCCTGCACCAGCAACGGTGTTTAGTGGGATTGCAGCACTAGTTGGAAGAAGAAATTCAAAATTTCCTAGCGTGTAGCAGATGGACTCGGCACCAATGGGTATAGTGTACTCCTGATAGCAGTTGGAGACGGATCAGATTTCAATCTGACGTCAGCCCTAGTACATATACCCCTGCAGGAAGTGCAGCTCTCCAGTATTTTCCGTCTCCATTGCAGTTAGGCACTCTATGCACGCTAGCACAGCGTTAGAGTAATTTTACCAAAGAAATCCAAATTAAGAAGAAATCTTATCTCTTCAGACGAGCCCCGCTCTCCTGCAGTGACACCCGTTGGGTACTTCCCCCAGTCAAGATTCCCGAGGTGATTTCCGCGATCCCTTGGAGGTAAGCCTTGGTCCGGCGGCCGACCCTCGGCGGGGACCTAGCCCCCGACATCGGGTGAGGCTGAGAGGCAGCAGGTGCAACCTCGAGCACGGCGGTGAAGGTATTTTCCCTCTCCCCCCGCAGCCGGAGACCGCCCGGAACGAAACCGGGAAGCGCCGGGACAAGGTAAGGTAGAAATCTATTTAAAAGTCTCCTGTCTCCGAAGCTCGAGGAGATGCACAGGTCGCCAGCCTAGACCAGTGCCACCAGGTTGATCTGCCCTAGCAGGGCTAGACCCCGGTCAGATCCGAAGGTCCTCCCATGTGGAGACCCTCTGAGGTGATCGCCATATTGTCCATGTGGTCGTCGTCACCATTTTGGCCCTGTCCGCCACCTCGGTCCGTGAGCACAACGTTGCGCTCACAAGTACCGGGCGCACAAGCGAAGCGCATAGCCACACGCTCACTGTGCTGGGCGCATAATTTCGACCCGTGCGCACATCTCTCTACACACGCGCACCAACCTACGTACGCAGCTTTGACGCACATCTGAGCACACAACTGTATTGTATGCGTACAAGCCATGGCACCACCTGAAAATAAGCTCAAAGCTCAGGGCCTTTGCCCAGCATGCCATATTAGAGCTGCACAGCATGAGGAGACCACAGCCCTGTGTATACAGTGAGAAGAGGCCCTAGGGGACCCAACTCATGGCCCTCCCCAGCTGGAACCGGACCCCAGCCTCTCCAGCGGTACGCCGGACCTAGCATCACACAGCGGGAACCCCCCTAATGGGGCTCCCCAGGGACACGACGCCCCCTAGTCTAGACCCAGCTTCTATCTCCTAGGTCGAATTTTTCAAAGGTCTGCATACCTTCGTCCACATGCAACTGGGGCCTCCTACAATGCGGTCACAGGCCCCACCAGAGGACCTCAACATACTAGGACCCTCTATGACCAGGGAAGTGATCCCACCGCCCAGAAGCCCCACCTTCGGGGACACGGACATCTCAGATGAGGAGTCAGAACCCCTGGAGGAAGGGGAACTCCCTCCAGGGACAGAACCCCACCGAACCATGAGATGCTTCTTCACCAAGGATGAGCTTCCAGACCTGGTCACACACAGCTTAAAAGAGCTTGCCATCCCGGGCACAAGTGCCCCGGGGAAACCTAAGACAACCCCACTTTTGGAGGGACTTCGTCAGACCTCCCGCCATTTCCCACTATTACAAGCTGTCCAGCAACTAATTGACCTGGAATGGGATGCCCCAGAAACCACTTTCAAAGGGGTCCGGGCTCTGGCAGCCATGTACCCTCTGGACCCAGGCGCCAAAGATCTCCTGGCATGTCCGAAAGTGGATGCCATGGTCTGCTCGGTCTCGAAGCGCACTATTATCCCGGTGGAGAGAGGAAGCAGCACTCAAGGATGCTCAAGACATACGTCTGGAATCTATCCTCAAACAGTCCTTTGACGTCTCCGTTATGTCTTTACAGATCGCGGCCTGCTGTACCGTGGTGACACGTGCCTGCTTAGCACAGACCAGGAACAACACTCCTGGGGAAGCCCTGGAACCAGCTGTATCATACCTCGCGGGTGCCACTTCTGATCTGGTACGCACAGCAGCTAGAGGAGTCTCATCCGCCGTGGCGGCCAGAAGACAAATCTGGCTCCGAAACTTGTCAGCCGACGCATCCTCCAAAACGAGACTCACAAGGCTGCCTTTCAAGGGAACATTCCTGTTCGGAAGCGAACTAGAGAAACTAGCCAACAAGTGGGGCGAGTCCCCACTGCCGTGGCTACTGGAGGACAGGAATAAGAGAAACCAGCGATCCTTCCCCCGGACCTCCAGGGGCAGAGGATCACAGTGCTTCAACCCATATAGAAGCTCATATCAAGCGGCCCGCCCCACAGGCCAGAGCCAGTTCTTTCGGAACAAGCACAATAAAAGGGGAGCCAACTCGGACCCAGGCCCCAGCCGCATCCCACAATGAAAATCAGCCGACCCATCCAAAGAAAGAAGCTGTAGTGGGCAGACTGGCCCTATTCTACTAAAGATGGGTCGAGATAACTTCGGACAAGTGGGTCCTATCCTTTTCGAGAGGGATATTACCTGGATTTCTACCACCTCCCTCCGGACAAGTTTGTGGAATCTCCCTGTCACGACCCTTCCAAGAGAATGGCAGTGGAAGCTACACTGACCAGATTACTAGCCTTAGAGATTATAACACCGGCGCCTCCACAACAAATAAATACTGGCCATTATTCCATCTATTTTATCGCTCCCAAGAAGGAAGGAACGTTCAGACCTATCCTGGACCTCAAAGCGGTCAAGCGTCACCTGAAGATTCCTTGCTTCCGCATGGAAACCCTACGCTCGGTAATAAGGGCGATATAACCGGGAGAATTCCTCACCTCCCTGAATCTGTCAGAAGCCTACCTACACATTCCGATCCATCAAGAGCATCAGCGTTTTCTACACTTCTCGATCCTGGGTCGTCATTACCAGTTCTGGGCACTACCTTTCGGGTTAGCCACTGCACCCCGGATGTTCACCAAGATCATAGTGGTGGTGGCAGCAACACTGAGGAAGGAAGGAATCCGCGTGCACCCTTATCTGGATGATTGGCTGATCGGAGCGAAATCCCCAAAGGAAAGCCACCAGGCAACCAACAGAATCAAAACTCTACTAGAGAGCCTCAGGTGGGTGGTCAACACAAACAAGAGCTGCCTGCAGCCTTCCCAATCTCTAGAATACTTGGGAGTCCGGTTCAACACCAAACAAGACAAGGTCATCCTGACACCGACAAGGAGATCAAAACTGATGACCCAGTTACGAACCCTGTTGAGCAAACCGCCCCACAGCATGGGATTACCTACAAATTTTTGGCCTCATGGTATCCACACTGGAAGTAGTCGCATGGGCACAAGCTCACATGAGACCCCTACAACGCTCACTACTATCACGATGGAATCCACTGTCCCAGAACTACACAGTACGGCTTCCGCTCCCGGACAGAGTTCGGGCCCAACCTCGATGGTGGCTGCAAGAAGCCCACCTGAGCCAGGGAACGAGACTATCCTCCCCAACCTGGATCCTACTCACCACGGATACCAGCCTACGAGGATGGGGAGCACACTGCCAGGAGCTAACCGCCCAAGGGCAATGGAACAAAGAAGAGTCGGAATGGAATATCAATCGCCTAGAAGCCTGGGCATTTAAACTAGTGCCTAAGGTTCAGTCACAGACTCTGAGGCAAAGCGGTCAGAGTAATGTCGGACAACGCCACAACAGTGGCCTACATCAACCGTCAGGGAGGAACCAGAAGCCAACAGGTGTCTCTGAAAATAGACCCCCTAATGTCATGGGCGGAAGTGAATCTTCAAGAGATCTTGGCCGTCTACATTGCCGGCAAAGACAATGTCGCAGCGGACTACCTCAGCAGAGAAAGTCTAGACCCAGGAGAATGGAAACTGTCAACCACAGCATTCCAATTGATAGTAAACCGTTGGGGAGCACCAGCCATGGACCTCCTGGCAAACCGGTCCAACTCCCAGGTACCCAGTTTCTTCAGCTGCAAGCGGGAACCACAGTCCCAGGGAATCGATACCCTGGTACAGACCTGGCCACAGGAGACTCTGTTATACGCCTTTCTGCCGTTGCCGTTGCGATCATCCACAAGATAGAACACCACAGGGGGCCAGTACTTCTAGTGGCCCCGGACTGGCCAAGAAGACTGTGGTACACAGACATGCGAAGACTGCTGGCAGGCAACCCCCTGCCACTACCTCCACACAGAGACCTACTCCAACAGGGACCGATCCTCCACGAGGATCCAGCTCGATTCTCTCTTACGGTCCGGCCATTGAGAGGGCTCGCCTAAGGAGGAGAGGATACTCGGGGGCAGTAATTGACACCCTACTCCAAGCACGCAAAGTTCTCCACATCCCTAACATACATAATGATTTGGAGAGTATTCAAATCATGGTGCGAGGATTATGACATCATACTACGCTCAGTCAAAATTCCTGCGATTTTGGAATGCCTACAGAACGGGCTACAGAAGGGATTGTCCCTCAACTCCATCAAAGTACAGGTGGCTGCCTTGTCATGCTACGGAACCAAGAGCGAGAGCGGCAGCATAGTCTCTCCACCCGGATGTCTCCCGCTTCCTGAAAGGAGCCAAGCACATCCGACCACCCCTAAAGTGGCCAGTGCCTCTTTGGAACCTTAACCTGGTCCTAGATTTCCTAGCAGGAACCTCCTTCAGACCTCTCCGAGGCCTGTCTCTCCGACTATTAACGTTGAAGACAACCTTCCTGCTGGCAGTCTGTTCAGCCCGTCATATATCCGAGCTACAAGCACTGTCCTGCCGAGAGCCGTTCCTCAGATTCACCCTTGGAACCATCCAGTTATGCACAGTTCCGTCGTTCCTCCCCAAAGTGGTGTCTCACTTCCATCTCAACCAAACCATCTCACTACCATCGCCAGATGAGCATAAGAATTCGGAAGAAGCTCAAAGTCTATGCCATCTCAACGTCTGCAGACTCCTAGTCCGATATCTGGAAAGGTCGGAATCCGTACGAAAGACGGACCATCTATTTGTCCTTCACAGCGGGAAGAAGCAGGGGGAAGCGGCCTCGCAAGCAGCCATAGCCCGCTGGATCAAAGAAGTCATCAAGGCGGCCTACATGGAAGCAGGCAAGCCACCGCCTTTGCAAGTCAAAGCCCATTCTCCTAGAGCCCAGGCAGTGTCCTGGGCGGAAACCAAGATGCTGTCACCCGCTGAGATCTGCAGGGTGGCGACATGGTCTTCCATCCACAGCACCTCCAGGTTTTACCGCCTGGAAGTTTAGGCTGGGGAGGACACAGCATTTGCAAGGGCAGTACTAAGTGGGTCACAGCAACTTCCCACCCGGTTCGTGAGTAGCTTTTATACATCCCATTGGTCCTGAGTCCATCTGCTACACACTAGGAAATGGAGAAATTACTTACCTGATAATTTCGTTTTCCTTAGTATAGACAGATGGACTCAGCATCTCACCCATGGCTGCCGTTACTCATGGAATTCTCGGGGGACATCCCCGGGAGCGAGTGATTCAAGGGTAAGCCATGCTTTCCTTCATCTAGGACACCCATCCCTACCGGGTGTCGACGTTTCTCGGTTGAGGGCACTGGCGGTCTCCAGCTATAGCCTATTCAACCAGTTCAAATTAATCAAGTTAACCAAGTTATTCAAATTATTCAGTCATACATATATCCACAATGCTTTTCGAGGAGAATACTGAAGAGCTGCACTTCCTGCAGGGATATATGTAGTAGGGCTGACGTCAGATTGAAATCTGATCCGTCTCCAACTGCTATCAGGAATACACTATACCCATTGGTCCTGAGTCCATCTGTCTACACTAAGGAAATCGAAATTATCAGGTAAGTACTTTCTCCATTTTACCTACTAAATTGGGAGAAAAATCGAGCCCTGCTCTCCTGTGGTGATACGTAAGGATCCCTCCCCCAGTTGAGAATTCCTGATGCGATTTCCAAGATCCCGCAGAGGTATGCCTTGATCCGGTAGCTGGTTTCTGGCGTGGAATCTGCTGCTGAAGCAGCTGAAAGGCGGTGGTGAAGGCCTAAGTCCTCTTCCCCCGCAGCCGGAGACCGTCTCTGTACTCAGCCAGTAAGCGCTGAGCCCAGATAAGTAGAGAAGAACTCCTATCCAGAGATGTGAAAAAGCTTCGGTATGTCTTTCCCCCGGTCTCCTCACTCGGCGTGCTGTACTAACGTCGTTCCTGATCCCGTTAGGGATAGGGAAGGGGGTTTCTGAGCTGGTTGAGCAGCCCCCCGATGGGCTAGGCCCTGCTTCAGGCTCTGTGCGCACTCCACCTGGTGGGCCACGGTGGTGCGATCTTGCACGCGGTTTGTTGTGGCGCCATTTTCCTCCATTGTTTGTTGGTATGCGCGATGCGGGACGGCCCTTTGTGCGCACATAACCAAGCGCATAACTACATGCACAACTGGCCACTTAGATTTACGTGCACCGAGGCAGGTCTGTGTGTGCTCGAGAGGCACTATCCGGCTGAACGCACAAGCTACAGAGTTTTATGGCCCCAGCAGCAAAGAAGCTCAAGCAACACTTCCTTTGTGCTGCCTGCCATATTAGGGCTGCACAGTCTGACCTGGAATCCTTCCTGTGTCAGCATGTGAGGAAGCACAGGGAGGGCTGGACTGTCAGAAATTTTCCAAGTCTGGCCCCTCCCAGTCGGAGGATGGGTCAGCCACAACCTTATCTGGTAGCACCCCAGACCTGAGCAATTCCGGGGCTGCATCCTCCCCGGAATAGGGGTGTTCAGTGGCACCTACCCCAGTTCCTCCTGGGCTAAATATGGACCCGGCGGCCTTCTCTTGGTTGGAATTCTTTTAGGGCCTACAAGCCTTTGTTCAGTCTCAGTCAACTACTACCCCTGCCCGGTCTGAGCCTCAGCTGGGAAGGTCTCGGGACATGCCTTGTCTCACCAAGGGTATCCCTGACGGGAATCCAGACACCACGGACAACAAAAGGGATGCGGACTCATTGGAGGATGGGGAAATCCCTCCAGGCCTGGAGCCATACTGGACCATGCTTCGATTTTTCCACAGAGATGAATTACCAGCCCTGGCCTCCCAGACCCTGAAGACTCTGGGAGTTCTGGCACGGATCCTATGTCTGAACCAAAGAAGAATCCCATCCTGGTGTGTCTACGGAAAGCCTCTTGCTATTTCCCGATGCTGGAAGCCATCCAGGAGTTGATTGACCTGGAATGGGATGCCCCTGAAGCCAGTTTTAAAGGAGGTCGAGCCTTGGAGGTCTTATACCCTCTGTACCCGGCGGCCAAAGAACACTTGCATTTCCCAAAGGTGTATGCCCTGGTCTGCGCTGTCTCGAAGCGAACAACTATCCCAGTAGAGGAAGGAGCAGCCTTGAAGGATGCTTACGATAGGCAGTTGGAATAAATCCTTAAGCAAGCCTTCGACACGACAGCAATGGACACTGCAGATCACTTCCTGTTGTGCCCTGGTGGCTCATTCGTGTCTGCTTCTCTCTCTCTCTCGAGAGGCAGATAGCTCAGGGACACATACCAGAGAGGCAATCAAGCCCACCACGGCTTTCCTAGCGGATGTAAGCTCGGACCTAGTATGCACCTCGGCCAGAGGAGTAGCCTCAGATAGCTATGGTTGTGAAATTGGTCAGTGGAAATGACTTTTAAGGCGAACCTCACAAAGATGCCCTTTAAGGAATCCCTCCTATTCGGAATCGAATTTGAAAAGCTAGCCAGTAAGTGGGATGAATCTCCAGTGCCTCGGCTACTGAAAGATAAGAAAAAGAATTTGCAGTACCCCTCACCCATGAGGGGTCGGGCTAGGGCTCCCAGTGCTTCTGGCCCTCAGAAACTCGTCATTTCAGACATCTCAGCCCTTGGGAAGGTCTCAGTCCTTTCGGAATAGACAACCAAAAAGAGGAATGGTTTCGGGCTCAGGTTTGACCCGAACTTCCCAATGAAGTTTGGCCGACCTATCCACAGGACGAGGAGATAGGGGGCCGACTATCCCTCTTCTTTCAGCGGTGGGTCGAGATCACGTCAGACAAATGCGTACTGGACATCATACGAGAAGGATACGTTCTGGAATTTCACAGCATCCCTCGGGACATGTTCATGATGTCACCTTGCCACTCCCAGCACAAGTAACCGGCAGTGGAATCCACATTGATAAGGCTCCTCAGTCTGAGGGCTATAACCCTGGTACCTACACCCCAAGTAAATACGGAGCGTTATTCCAACTCTTTCTTCGTATCCAAGAAGGAAGGTTCATTCTGATCCATCTTGGATCTCAAGAGCATCAATCGCCATCTGCGGATAATTCACTTCCGCATGGAAACTCTTCGCTCCGTCATAATGGCCGTACAACCGGGAGAGTTCTGAACATAACATATACTGGGTCAGACCAAGGGTCCATCAAGCCCAGCATCCTGTTTCCAACCGTGGCCAATCCACTGGATCTCTGAGGCCTACCTTCATATTCCAGTCTGTCAAGACCACCAGCGTTTCCTACACTTTGCAGTACTGGGCCACCATTATCAGTTCCAGGCTTTGTCCTTCGGCCTGGCAACCGCCCCCAGAGCTTTCTCCAAAATTATGGTGATCCTGGAAGCAGCACTGAGGAAAGAAGGGATTCTGGTGCACCCTTACTTAGACGACTGACTGATCCGGGTGAAGTCATTGGAAGCCTCCAGGTGACCAGCAGGGTCAGGTCCCTCCTACAGGAACTCGGTTGGGTCATGAACATGGACAAGAGCAGCCTCAAGTCCTCCCAGTCTTTAGAGTACCTGGGAGTCTGGTTCAACACCAAGCAGGACTTGGTCTTCCTCCCTCCCTCAAGGATAAGGAAACTGATTGTACCAAGTGCATTGGTTGACGAACACTATGCGCCCCAGAGTGTAGAGCTACCTCCAGGTCCTCTGGAGGTAGCTCTACACTCTACCTTGCCCATGGTACTACTTCCAGGGTTGACATGGCGTCAACCCTGGAAGTAGTACCATGGGCAAGGGCACAAATGCGGCCACTCCAATGCTCCCTGCTGTCATGTTGGAACCCACTGTTTCAAGACTACTCGATTTGCCTTCACCTACCGATGGAAGAATGTTCTCGGCTCTAATGGTGGCTACAGAAAGTTCACTTAAGCAAGGGTGTAAGCCTGTCCCCACCGAACTGGATCGTCCTAACAACGGACGCGAGCCTCCGAGGGTGGGGAGCTCACTGTTCGGAATTGACAACCCAGGGGCGATGGACCGAGGAAGAGGCGCGCTGGAACATAAACTATCTGGAAGCATGCCTGCTGTTCAGCCACAGGCTCCAGGGACAAGCAGTCTGAGTGATATAGGCTACCGCTGTTGCTTTGTCAGACATCAACCGGCAGGGAGGAACCAGAAGCCACCAAGTGTCTCTGGAAATAGACATCCTTATGGAATGGGCGGAGTTAAACCTACAAGGGATCTCTGCCTCCCACATCATGGGAAAAGACAACGTCAGAGCAGACTTTCTCAGCAGGATGAATCTGGATGCAGGGGAATCGACGTTGTCGACCAGAGCCTTCCAGCTCCTAGTAGATCGCTGGGGCCTCCCATCCATCGACCTACTGGCTACATCTCACAATGTGAAGGTCTCCCGATTCTTCAGTCGCAGACGAGATCAGCACTTCCAAGGGATCAACTTCCTTATCCTGATCTGGCCAGAGAAGGACTTACTGTACGCCTTCCCTCCATAGCCTCTACTCGGCAAGATCATCCGCAAGATCGAACACCAGAGAGGATTGGTCCTTCTGGTGGCCTCTGAGTAGCCCAGACATCCGTGGTATGCAGACAGGTGGATGCTTCTCGTGGAGAGTCCCCTTTGCCTCCCCCCTGCACAGGGACCTTCTCCAACAAGGTCCGATTCTTCACGGGGCCCCAACTTATTTATTTTTTTTTATTTATAGTTTATTAGAATTTTTACAAAGTATAAAAAATGCAAAAAATCAAAGAAATACAATTGCATATAACAAAATTAAATCAAGAACCAATTTACAGGCATCCTTCCTCTATATGACAAAATTTTAGTCCACTAGATGGGAGGGTATAAACTAATACATAAACAATATAAGAAATTGTAATTCAAATAATTACATTAAGCTGGATCTATTTTTATTTTTACAGCTACTTTATATCTCAACCTGTTTCTTTATCAACCAAAAATGTTTCCAGGTGTGACGGATCCTGAAAAATAAATCTATTCTTTTGATAAACTATAAGGCATTTACAGGGGAACCTCAAGAAATATGTTGCCCCTAAGGACAATACTCTAGGTTTCAGTAAAAGAAATTGCTTCCTCCTGTACTGCGTGAATCGCGAAACATCTGGAAATACTTGAACCCTATATCCACAAAATAAATGTTCCCTATTTCTAAAGTATTTCTGAAGAATATTAATTTTATCTTTCTCTCTGCAGAAAGTCACTAACAACGTAGCTCTCTACGGAATATCATCTACTGATGATTCTAGGAAGGAGGTTAAATTTGGGGACGTTTGCTGAACACTGTCCATTCCTTCCTCTCCTTCCTGTCTCTTAATTCTTGAACTCAATACATAATAAATTTTGGAAATAGATTGATCATCTACATTTAATATAGACACATTTTCAACTAGATATTTTTTCAGTAATTCAGTAGCAGAGAGAAGCCTAGTCATGGGAAAGTTCAAAAACCTTAAGTTTTTAGCCCTATTCTCATTCTCTAGGCTCTCTATCTGTCTATGATTAACCAGGCTATCCTTAATAAAGGAGTTATTTGCTGTTTGTAAAGTTGTTATCTGCACTGTATTAGCCTTTCCTACTTCCTCTAATTGTTTCAAGCGATTATCATGCATCTGCAAAACATTTTTCATTTCCATATTCCCTTTGTTAGTTTGGTCCATAAAGCCAGTCATTATTTTCTGCAGGTCATTGATTGCTTTCCATACATCAACCAGAGTCACTTTCTGCGGGTCAATGATTGCTGGACTAAAAACCTGTAGTCCAGTCACATCACTAGTTCCCGACTCTTTCACTTCCCCAACTTGTGTGGGGTGTAGATTTGCATTATTCATTTCTACCACCTCCAGGCCTGATTCAATAGGGACATTTAACTCCAACTGTGATTGAGATTGTAGCTGTTGGCATGGGTTGTCTGAAGCTCCAGATGAAAAGGATATATCTGGAATTGTATTGCGGGCTGTTTGACTTACCCCCGCCTTACAATGTGTAGGTCCATCGGGCCCCTCGCCTCCATAGACGCTGGAGAAGACGACCAAATTTTCGGCTTCCTTTTCCTACCCATCGGATAAGAAAAAGTCACAAAGAAGATTTCCAAAACATTTTTACCAAGGGACGCGCCAGTGGCTGCATGCCGCAACTGGCCCGGCTTTATCCCAGCGTTTTGGCCCTTCCTAGTGACGTCAGTTTGGGGGCGTGGCTTCGGGGCGATTCGATGGAACAGCTCACCAGGTGTAATCGGAGCTCTTTAACCTGCCCTCCTCTGCCAACCTCTCGGACGAGAGGTTTCCAGCTGTAAATCCTCCTGGCCCCAACTTGATTCTGTCTTGCAGTCTGGCCCTTGAGAGGGCTCGCCTGATAAACACGCTGAAGTTCTCAACATCCCTGGTGTACATATGGATTTGGAGAATTTTTGAGGCCTAGTGTGAGGAACGCGGGGTGCCCCCATGAACGACCAAGATCCCCTTGATTCTGTAATTTTTATAGGACGGCCTGAACAAAGGATTGTCCCTCAACTCTTTGAAGGTCCAGGTGGTGGCGCTCTCCTGTTTCAGTGGCGAGGTGAACGGAACCCGCCTGTCGATGCATCCGGACTTGGCCCGTTTCCTAAAAGGGGTTAAACACCTCTGACTACCCTTAACGTGGACGGTCCCCCTATGGAACCTCAATCTAGTATTGGACTTTAGCAGGGCCTTCCTTTAAGCCACTGCACAGTTTGTGTCTACGCCTGTTAACCCTGAAGATTGTATTCTTGGTGGCTATATGCTCGGCTCGTTGCATTTTTTTTTAATTTTAAATTTTCAGATATATTACAATATCATTTTACGAAAGTATAGAGATTTTGTACACCTTATTTTCCAAGGTAAAAAAATTATAACAAAGGAAATAGAGAATGGTTTACACATTCTAACACAATCTCTTAATATATTTGGAAATTCAGAGCCAAGATAATGAAAGAAAATATGGAGCTCACATTTATTTATTTATTTATTTGTTGAGTTTTATATACCGTCATTCGGTAAAGCCATCATAACAGTTTACAAAATATAAAATTTATCACTTAGTATAAAGAAATAAACCTCTCTATAAGGCGATCACCCTTTATCCCAATTACACACTTGAGCCCCTGAGTTGTTCTGGCTCTAGAAATACATAACTTTCTTGTTGATATTTCAATAGACATTTGCATGGATATTTCAGTCATAGTAGCCCCTCGGTTTATCACCTCTGAAGTCATCTGCAGGAATTTCTTCCTGCGTTCTTGTGTGGGGCGTACTAAGTGGATAAATCCAGATATTTTGCCCATAATATTTAATCATCCTGTTTTTGAAGTAAAACTTTAATACCATATTTCGGTCATATTCAAAAGCGAATGATATCAACAATGTTCCCCTTGTGGTAATCTATCTGAGTGGATAATTCAAGAATCTCAGTAATATTCATAGACTGTTGTTCTCTTGCTTCTATACCATCTGTATTTAATGGTTTGCGTGAAATGAAAAAAGCTTTTGTAATCACTGGTGTCGCCTCCTTTGGAATTTTGAGGCATTCCATCAGATAAGATTTATATATCTCCATCGGCAACATTTTTTTCAAAATAGGAAAATTAACTAGTCAGATTTAAAAATTTGAGCAAATTTTCAGTTTTCTCAAATTTTTTCTCGATGATGTTTTCAGACTTAGTTAAGTTTGATTGAATTTTTTGATTGATGTTACTCTTTTCCACATTTTCAGTTATTTTTTTCTGTTGAATAACAATCTTCTCAGTATTTAGACTTTTTTTTTTTACTTATTTCAAGAAATGCTTTAGTTAAAGACTGTACTCTATAGAGACTAAAGCATTCCAGTGTCTAGAGTCACAATGGGTGGCTTCCGTAACGTAAACACAGCCCCTGGAGCTCTATTCAATAGTTCTGTTGGTGTAATAATGCTGTTGTCATATACCGGTGGAGCTGGCTCATCGCATTTCTGAACTCCAGGCGCTGGTTGTCATGTCGGGAGCCGTTTATTCCAGGAACAGTACAGCTTCGCACCGTCCCTTCCTTCTTACCAAAGGTAGTTTCGGAGTTTCCTTACCGTCCCCGGATAGATGCAAGGACAGGGAAGACTACTGCCTCCTACGCCACTTAAACATCAGTAGGCTTTTAGTACGGTAACTGGTGCGTAAGACAGACCACTTGTTCATTCTTCACGGGGGAAGAAAACAAGGGGAAGCAACTTCACAAGCTACCATAGCTTGCTGGATCAAGGAAGTGATCATGGGAGCTTATGTAGAGGCAGGGAAGCCTTTACCCCTTCAGGTTAAAGCTCATTCCACTAGAGCCCAGGCAGTATCCTGGGCCGGAAGCTAAGCTACTGTCTCCCATCGACAACTGTCGAGCAGTGACGTGGTCTTCCTTGCACTCCTTCTCCAGGTTCTATCACCTGGACGTCCAGGTCCGAGAGGACACATTCTTTGCGAGGGCGGTGCTAACCAGACCACGGGCAGCCTCCTGTTCCATTTGGGAGTAGCTTTTGTACATCCCATTGGTCCTGAGTAAATCTGGCAACACACTAGGAAATGGAGAAATTACTTACCTGATAATTTCTTTTTCCTTACTGTAGACAGATGGACTCGGCATCCCACCCAAGCTGCCCATGAACGGTACCAAGGAATCGCCCATGAGGTGAATCTCAATTCCATGAGGTTACGGGTAAGCTGTCGCCCTATCCCTAGTTCAGGGCATCTATAGTATTGCTAGGATTTAGCGCGTATGTTTGGTTGAGTACAGTTACGGTCTCCAGTTTTTTTAATCAAGTTATAAAGTTGTATCCAAATACTAATCAAGTTTTCAATAGTTTGTCCACAATGGCTTTTGAAGAGAATACTGAATGGCTGAGGTCTCTGCAGGGGTATATCTAGGGTGACGTCAGCTTTGAAACCTGACTCCGTCTCCATCTGCTAGCAGGTGAGCACGTAACCAATTGGTCCTGAGTCCATCTGTCTACACTAAGGAAAGCGAAATTATCAGGTAAGTAATCTCTACATTTTTTGGTATGGCCTTCAGAACTGGATATACTATTCTAGGTGGGGTTTCACCTTTGACCTCCTTTTTTTCTGCTGGCAATGTCTCCCTCTCTATGTACCCTATCATCCCTCTGGCCACCATTTTATCACACTACCTGGAAATCATAAAACACAATCACCTCGAGGTCTCTTTCTTGGTGGATGCACATTTGTATGTTACCATTCCCCCTCCTCCATTTTGCAACACTCCACTGGATTTCTGTACCTCAAATGCACAAGTCTTATGGCTTGTAAAGCAGTTTTTCCTATTTTTTCCCATGGAAAAGCACTTCAAAGTCAAATGCAATATCTAAATTCTGCAATTCTGTTAGCTGAGCTTTCTTTAGCAACATACATCTTTTATTGAAATGCAATTTCATTTTGCTTTATTGCTTGAATTTACCACAAAAAAAACCCCCCTTTGTGGCTCCAATTTGTTTTTTCAGAGCACCAGAAGTATGAGAAGATCTGCAGCTCCAAGTCAACTGCTGGGGAATGTGACAAAAAAGCCAAGGTTTATACCTCCAGGGCAAACAATTACACAGTGTGCGGATAAAGAAATTTCACACCTGAATCCTTGTATTACTACAAAAGAGGTAAATGGGGACAAATATGTTTTGTTTTGGGGGTTTTCAGCAAGTCTCTATACATAAGGGAGGTATTAAAGTGTAGCAGTTCTCAGGCTAAACTGAAGCCGTGGGACTCCACTAATTTTAGCATGGGCGAATTTTCCACTTGGTGTTGGAATTGGGGTTTAATTCCTCAAATCTAAGTTTCTAATTTTCTTGGAATTTTTACAGCAGGAGGTTTAAGTGTTAGGACATTGAGTAGAAACAGTGGCAGTAAGTGCCATTTAAAGAAGGAAGTAGAAGGAAATCCCTGGGTGGTAATCCACATGTAAAAATATTTTTCAAGGCAGTCTCCAAATTAAGACTCTTTTAGAGATTCTGTTTCAGTCTGGGATTTAAACAGCGTGGTAAGCAGCATGTGATGCTCCTTTTGATCCAATGCAGGAAACTTTGAGAAATATTTAACTTTTTGTTGGAAAGTTACAAGTATTTTAGATAGGACTTTATTTTGTGATCTATAAAGATAAGGTCTGCATCATTCTGTTCATTTCATTCTGTTCATTTCAAGAGATTGTCTCCCACATTGTCTCCCACATTCTGTCCACAACCAGAATCACTTAGATGGTATTCCTTAGACATAAAGCATGTTAAAATCATATCTATAAAGAACAAAAATTGTATAGAAAGTTGGATTGGCAAAAGGCTTGGCAATACTGGAGCAGGAATGTATACCCCAATTAATATAAGAAGAGAGGAGGTGGAGTATCATAAACAAGTCATTTTTTTATTTCTTATCTTTGGACCAGAGGTATCATATAAGATGACCTCTGGTCCAAAGATGATGATAAAAAAATTTTTTTTATAAGACTTCCACAGTGAACTGACTTGTTTATGGGCCTCATTTTCCAATATCGCAGTGGTAACGCATGAGGGGGCGTGTCCTATGCAAATAAGGCAGTTTTCGTGCAGTGGGGAAACATCGCCGCACGCGATGTTTTCGCCATTCGCGGAACTGGAGTCGCAAATCGCGAAAACATCGTGCACCGCGATAAAACAACCAATGAATCATCGCAGTACACGAAAGTATCGTGGTTCACGATATTCCCAGACAGCCCGTTTCAGTATCAGAGAGAGATAGAGAGAGAGCTTGATACAAGCTAGGTTGAGAGAACGTTGCCCAAATCTCTTCTTGGAGTGAGTGTCCTCACTCCGGCCAGCAAATCTTCACTAGAGACCACTGTTCTTTCCGTAGGTCTCATGTTGAATGTGAAAGTGGCCCACAACCCCCTACGCTCATACCTAATCCCCACCTCGAGTTACTAGGTGGCCCTCCCATAGGGATACAAATACCTGTCTAGGGCTTAGGCATTATAGGAAGTCTCTCTCTCTCTCTCTCTCTCCCCCCTGTAGCGCACAACGTATCGCGAATGAAAGGGTTGTAGCTATTGGCCCTAAATTAAGAATTTGCATTCGCAAATCGTAGTTAAAGCACATTCTACTATAGGTATGGCTTTCACAATCATTGCCTCTTCCCCCTCGCCTTCCTTCCTCCCCTCTTGTAATCGTCATCTCTTGACCTTACTAACCAAATGAAAAATCCATAGGCTAGGCTATATTTGGTGGACCTCTGTTAGAAACCTGAGAACTGGCTTCCTGCCCTCATTTCATTACTTTTTAAATATTTTTTTTATCAAATGGAGTATCAGGTTATTTTATTGGACTTATGGAGAGTCCCTGTTATACAAGAGACCCAAGTACATAGCCTGGAAATTAATTTGGATTCTGCTCTTAAATATGGACCCCCATATTGCCAACATTTCAGACAGTTTTTTAAAATTGAAACTATATGCCAACTGAGACCTTACCTAGAAAAATCTATATTGAAAATGGTTTATACAGTCTAGTTGTCACATGTCAATTATTGTAACCCTTTATATATGAAGATTATTTAGAAATTTCAGATGTTATAAATCATAGCCGCTTGGGTGATAAGTGGAAAGAGCAAGGGAGAGAACGTCCTTACTACTTGGAGAGCTGTAATGGTTGCCAGTAGTTCATGCTAAATTCTAATGTTTCTTCTATTTAGCTGTTTCAGGTTTTGTTAATAATTAGATGGTTTAATTTAGATGTTTTATTACTGTTTACTGCATCTGAATGATTTTTAATGGAATAGCTTTTATTTAGCTGTTGTATTCCATGTTTATTAAATATTTGTGGACTTTTACTAAAATTGCTTGATGTTTATATTTTATATATTGGGTACCTTGAGAATTGTTGGAAAACTAGGATGCAAACAAATCCAGTTTCTGTATTTTGCAGTTTGTAAAATTATAAGAGAGAATCTTACCGATATAAGAATATTAAAACTTAGTTTTCTTTGCTTTTTTTATTGTTATGTTAAGAGAGTTAAACAAAATAACCCTGTGCCTTCACAAGCCTTTGTCCAAATATGTGGACGAAATGTAAATTCAGCTCAGACTGGAGAAAACGCCAGTGAAATAAAATGCTGGGCATATTCTGACAATACTGCAACGTCAAAGGTTAAACTCAGCACAGGTAAGACTACTGCTATACATTTTGTTTTTTTTCTGTTCAGCTGTTATCAGGGACTGACCATGTGGATATTATGAAGAATTCCAGAAGGGCCAGTATGAGTAATACAGGGCAAGATATGATAAAATGGGATCAGGATGATAAATCCTCATCCTGTTTGGAATTTTAGATTTTGGTATGAAATGAAAGCTAAAGTGAAACAAGTGGTGTGTTTGTGTACCAAATGTATTCTGTTGTGTGTGACTTTGTAACTCACTGGCGTAAATATTGGTGAGCCTAACATTTATCTGATATCTGAGTTATTTTTATATAACAGCTTTTTGGTTCACTAAAGAGCCACCAAATGCAGTTACTACAATACATAATAAGTACATACAAATACATAAATGCATTAAAAAAAAATACAATACTAGGTAGGAGTGGCTGGCCCAGATGGATCTTTCTTGTAACTTTAAATTTGTTCTGAAAGGAATTCATAAATAGTTTACCTTCAGTGAACAGCCACAGAAGAAATGTGCATAATACCAGTGCTGCACAGGGATGGAAAATTCCCAGGTGCCAGGTCACTTGGACATGTAAAAATTAGTGCCTGTTGCTAGCCCAGTCCAGAAGGGCCTCTGCGAAAGACCTGGGAGTATGCAGTAGTGAGTAGTCAAAGACCAAACTGATCAAAATGTAAGAGTATTTTTGTAATCAAAGGCTTTGATTCACTATATTACATAGAAAGTGAAAACTAGCATGCCTTTATATTTTTCCAGATATAAAAGTATTTATTTATATTCCATATTTGGAAAAAAATATGAAGGCACGAAGATGCAGGGGAAGACCTGACATCAAAAAATAAAACCCAATCAAATCAACTTCAAGGACCTTGATCTGATTACTGTGGTTGTAACCTGAACTTAAAACATAATGAATGTGATTGTGGTATTCATATTTAGCGGGGACTCTAAAAAGGACTTGAATCTAAGTGAAAATGAGATCAAATCTGTTTTTAATAGGCTAAAACTGCATGATTGAGGTGGATAGCTTTCAAATATTTTTGAAATATGCTTAAAGAGAGAGGCATATTGTGAAGCTTTTTCAAAATGTATTATACTGGATAAACATTTTGAAAGGCAACAAAAGTAGCCTGTTTATATTTTATAAACCAAAGTGAGAGTAACTGATCATCCTATAGAAAACGTTGTATTGCTTCAGTCTGTGTTAATTGTCTAATACAGGTCTTTCCAAACTCTTAGCTGTGAGCCCACTTTAGTACTTGTCACCTGAATCCAAAATAAATTTGGCAATCACAGTGATTCCCTCTCCAAAAATCACTCTTTAATCAACCTCCCTTCCTCTAACTAATTCCTTGTCTCAACCATGATGTGGTTGAAGTCGGTAGCATAGCTTGATTTAGAAAAAGATTTGGAAAAACTTCTGGAAGACAGATTCATTTACGCTATTACACAGGTAGACTTGGGGAATGTAGTCTTTTTGTACTGGGACTGAACAAGGAATAGATCTCCCCATTAGGATATCTTGGTTACATCTTTATAATTTTTTATAATGTGTGATTTTTTTTTTCCCAGCAAGAAACAATTAATAGAAAATGGGTTTTTCCATCGACAAGCAGGGCTGAATTGTCTAACAAGTGGGGTATGACATCTGACAGTACTGAATGGACTCATCTCTTTGAGCTCAGTAAAAGTTTACAGACCATATTGAAGTGGTTCCTGTGAGCCTCTCAGTCTGATTTTTTTTTTATCTGAGTTTCTGCACAGATATGACCCTCTCTCAATAAACCACCTCAGATTTCACTGGGCACATCCCCATCCCTCATCACTCAAGACAGTTATGTCTGCTATTATAATCTGCCTTCTCTAGCCCTTTTCATATGGATGTTTAATGCACGGTAGCGTCTTCACTGCTTCTTACTAAAGAAGTGGAAGATATGATCTCAGCCAGGAAGCCTTCAAGGAAGACTTACTGCTTTAAATGGAATAGATTTTCAACTTTGTGCCAGTCTGGATCTCTAGACCCATTTATGTGCTGCCCACAGGACCTGGTTTGCTATTTGTTTTCCCTTTTGTTGACGGGGCTCAGCATGTCCTCGGTGAAAGACATGCTAGTGCCATATGATGTACCATTAACAAGTGGAAGATGCTCCAATTTCTATTCATCCTTTGGTATTCAAATCTATGAAAAAAGTTTGGTTCTTTAGGCCTCGGTGCCTTAACCTCATTTTGAATAAATTTGACGCCTCTGTTAATTCTTTGGAGTTGGCTCCTTTTGAAGTATGTCATGTGGAAGATGGTGTTTCAAGTAGCTATCACATCTGCTTGAAGGTCAGTGAGTTAAAAGCTTTGATGCACTACTCTTCTTATCTCCAGATCTTCCACAGTAGGGTGGTACTTGACACTCACTCTTAGTTCCTTCCTAACATGGTATCTGCTTTTCAAATAAACTGTCATTGTTTGTCCTACTTATTTTCAAGGCTGCATGTCCATGAAGGAGAGAAGGCTCTTAATTTGCTGGACTGTAAGAGGACCGTAGCATATTATTTGAAAAGGTCTCATTCCCATTGAGAAGTTTGTTTTTTGTTGCCTTTAATCCTAATAGACTGGGAATGGAATTTGCCTAATGAGCTCTATCAAATTGGGTAGCGGACTGTATTGTACATTATGTGCTAACTGGTCTACAAATCAGACTATCGTCAAGTGAGAGCCAGTGGTGCACCTAAGAATTCCTTGAATGAAGAAAGACATCTGTAAAACTGCAACTTGGTTGTCTGTACACACTTTCACATCCCATTAATCTGTTGACAGTAAACTATTTGAAATTTGCATACCCACCATTCAAAAATAGCTTTTCTTCAATGAGCTTATTTAAACATGGCTAAAATGGATTTTCTATTAATTTAGAGGAAGTAATCTTGGATAAAACTAGTATGTACATCCATTACCATTCATTATCTATCTTTTCCAGTATGATCTTGCATAAATAAAAAAGGAATCTGGGGGAGGGGGACAAAATGGCTGCCGAGGAAGGACGGTAAACGCTGAGCTCCCGAGGTGAATTACTTGCTTTGCTGGATATTGCCTGAATTTTTCTATTTCTTAGCGGAATAATGTCGCATACAAAACACAAAGCAAAGCTTAAAAGATATTACCTCAACTCCAGTTTCGTTATCGTGGCAACCCCGGATTGAGGAAGCTTTTGTCGGGCTAGAGTTGTTGATGCCGGAGGAAGGGGCTGCTGGAGGAGTCAGTGATGAGCAGACGCTGAGCCCCCTGGCCATACAAGCATCGTTGAGCCCCGGCGCACCAACTATTCCAGCTCCCCCGTTCGAGGGGAGAGAATTCGATCTGATTACATCTGCTCTGCTGGAAAGGAAATCATCAGCTTCGTTAGAGGTAGGATCTCAGAGAGGGAGTGAATGCTATGCACTACCCTCGATGAGCCCTGGAACAACTGGCTCCAGAGGCATACCCATTGAAGCACCGCAGCGAGCTATTGTGGGAGCTGACCACCTGAAGGAAGAGGGAGGAGAGGGAGAAATACAGGTGATTTGTGGTGTCTCTAAATCTGTCTTCTAATTCGACTTTGGAAGAAATTCTGAAGGCTATTTCTTCTATGGAAAAAGCAATAGTATCCTTAACAACGATGGTAAAAGAGAGCATTACCAAGAACCAACTTTTGGAAGGAAGAATTGAGAAAATTGAATCTTCTGTGGGAGCAATGGAAAAGAAAATAGTTGAAGTGGAAAAAATTCAAGTAAATTTGATAAAGTCAGAGAATATTCAAATGTTGAAGATGGAAAATCTTGAAAATTTAATAAGAAGAAATAATATAAGGATCCTTAACTTTCCTAAGATGAGGTTACTTGCACATCGAGAACTTTTTAGAAGTTACCTTCTTAACATGTTAAAATTCTCAGAACAAGATCTACCAAAGATTGAAAAAAATGTATTATTTTCCTCAATCTATTGGAGCAAGAAACCTTAAAGAATAGAAAGAGAAAGAAGGCACGTTTGATTTATCATCTATCCTGGAAAAATCCCACGAATTAGTAGTGGAAGAGAGAGCGACATTGTTTGTTCAACTAGCAACATCAGTTGAGACTTAATTCTAAGAACATTCTTCCGTAATCAATCCTCGAAATGTTATGGTTATCCAATAAAAATCTTCCCAGATATCACAAAGGCTACTCAAATCAAAAGGAAAAAATTCTTAGAAATGAGGGAAGAAACTCAGGTGAAGGGAGCTAAGTATACATTACGATTTCCATGTTGTTGTACTGTTTTATTTAGAAATTCTAGATATATATTTAGAGCCTGAACAATTATGGTTGTTTCTCAACTCCCACTCTAACCTTTAGGGGGAAGTTGGTATAATGGAAAAAAAGACACTAGTTATTCCGAAGCATATGTTGTATAAATTATATACATACCGTATTTTTCGCTCCATAAGACGCACTTTTTTTCCCCCAAAGGTGGGGGGAAAATGTATGTGCGTCTTATAGAGCGAATATAAAAAAAAAACCAAACAAAAATCTAACAAACACCCCCCCCCCGACTCCCCCAAGACCTGCCGACTTAATTTCCTACAACCCCCCCCCCCCCCCCAAGACCTGACAAATTAATTTCCTGCAACCCCCCACCCTCCTGACCCCCCCAAGACCTGCCAAACGTCCCTGGTGGTCCAGCGGGGGTCCGGGAATGATTTCCTGGGCGTGGGCCGTCGGCTGCCAGTAAACAAAATGGCGCCGACGGCCCTATGCCCTCACTATGTCACTGAGACCGACCGCTGCTATTGGTCGGTCTCAGTGACATAGTGAGGGCATAGGGCCGTCGGCGCCATTTTGTTTACTGGCAGCCGACGGCCCTATGCCCTCACTATGTCACTGAGACCGATCGCTGCTATTGGTCGGTCTCAGTGACATAGTGAGGGCATAGGGCCGTCGGCTGCCAGTAAACAAAATGGCGCCGACGGCCCTATGCCCTCACTATGTCACTGAGACCGACCAATAGCAGCGGTCGGTCTCAGTGACATAGTGAGGGCATAGGGCCGTCGGCGCCATTTTGTTTACTGGCAGCCGACGGCTCACGCCCAGGAGATCGTTCCCGGACCGCTCCTGGACCCCCGCTGGACCACCAGGGACGTTTGGCAGGTCTTGGGGGGGTCAGGAGGGTGGGGGGTTGCAGGAAATTAATTCGGCAGGTCTTGGGAGGGTCAGGAGGGTGGGGGGTTGCAGGAAATTAATTCGGCAGGTCTTGGGGGGGGGGTCAGGGGGGTGGAGGTTGTTAATTTAAAGGGTTGGGATGGGGGGGGGGGGGGTTTTTGGGGGTTCCCACAGAAAGAAAAATTTTCTGATCTGGGGAGTGGACCGAAATGGCCCTCCCCAGACCCGAAAACAAAATGGGGAGAAAAAAAAAAAACTATGCACTCCCCTAATTTGCTCCATAAGACGCCCAGACGCAGAGCCGGTTTAGCACAATTTTTTTTTTTTTTTAATTTTCCCCCTCTGAATCCTAGGTGCGTCTTATGGTCAGGTGCGTCTTATGGAGCGAAAAATACGGTATATTTCCTCCTTTGTCTGCTTATAGGACACTTTGTCACCCCCAATTACCTGTATTATTAAACATATATAGAATGGGGATTGTTTATTTCCTTTATTATAAATCCTAAATTTTTGTATGTAAGACCTCTACTATAATGTCATTATTTCTGAACTTTTTTGTTCTGTATATTTTGAAAAATTCAATAAATAGATAATAGAAAAAAAAGGTATCTAGATTGATTCAAGTCTTTCCTTTCGCCAGCATATTAAATCTGTGACCAGAGTTGGCTTTTTCAAGCTACATTTGTTCTGAAACAACTGCTTGATGAGGCTGACTTTCTTACAGTAGTTCAAGCATCAGTTCCACCAGTAGTTGATTATTGTAATGCAATCTACATTGTCCTTCCAGCAGTCACGTTAAAACCATTACAACTGTTATTAAATGCTGCTGCTAGGCTCATCTCAGATTAATGGCATAACAATCCTATTTCTCTAGTGTTTACCGATCTGCACTGGCTTCCTTCCATTGCTTAGCAGGTAAAATATAGAGTTGAGACAATTGTTCAAAAATTGATCATTTCCAATGATTGCCCTTGAGCTAATAAAACTGGTTCACCTTTATCAGCCTTCATGGAAGTTGAGATCTCAGCAACAAGATCTACATGATGTTCCCTCAACTAAGCAGGTGAGTCTTGCTGAAACCAGGGACTGTTCAGTCTCTGTGGTGGCACCTAATTTTTGAATTCACGGCCAGAAGAATTGCGACTACTAAATTGTATAAAATCATTTAAGACTGCATTGAAAACTGTACTCTTCAAGCAGGAATATTTTTCCATTTAAATGTATTTAGTCTACTTATAATAATTCAGTCTTTGCTTGTCTTTGTTGATGAAGAACTTGTGATTTTGGTTTTATGCTTTAATTTTATGCGTTAATATGTACATCGCCTAGCTCTTTGTGTGTGGGCAATTTATATATTCTAATAAACCTAAATCAAGGGACAACTAGTTCTAGACAAGCAATATTGTGCAACTTGTTGACCCCGAAGTCCACTTTATTCAATTGCTCTGCTGTGTAGCCTTCAGCTAGGGATTCACATGTCATGGTTAATTCAGCCTTGACCGATAATGGAGAAAGCACTTTGTTTACCTGTAAATAGTGTTCTTTATAGACAGGATGAATTAACATTCATAATTACCACCACCCTTCCTGGAGAGCTGACTACCTTCCTAAAGCCTACTAAGTTCTGAAATTGACTTGGGGCTCATGAGGCAGTATGCATGTGGGAACCACTGTGCATGCTTAGTAAACTAAGTAAGCTCAGAGAGCTGGGTCTGGTGCCGAATGACATTGCCCACATCATTTATTCATCCTGCTGTTTTCAGGTAGGCAAACTAGCTTCACACTTTAGCAATACATCATATATAACAACAAAATCAAAAGAACATTTTTAGCATAGTAACCAACACCAGCCCATTCCTGCTCTCCACATCCCCCCAAAAAGGGGAATTCTAACTACTAAGTCAAGAGAATAAATATACAAATCTCTACCTGTTCAATTACTTGAGCAAACTGCAGACATTTGTCTCCTAATTAGGCTAAGATTGCTATCCCCAGAGACTCTGGTATGAGTGCTCAAAGAAACTAATATGCAATTAAACATCTTGCAAAAGAAAGTACTTGACACCTACCACCAGAAACTCCTTCATTTTGAGTCACTTTATATCTGATCCATAATTGAGACTGTTTCCTTTTTTTTTTTTTTTATAACTCTTTATTTTAAAGACTTTTTGGCATACAAATTAGTATACACTGTGAATACAGTCAAATTCAATAAACACAGACAACTAAAACCTGGACTCACTAAATCAGTTGGCAGCACAAAAGTACCAACTGATAGACCAGGCTTTTACAGATGAAATCTTAATAAGAACATAATGATAGTACAGACCCCAAACCCTGTCATATCTAAAGGATTCCCCTTTAAGATCAAATTGACTTCTTTCAATATCAGATATTTGCCTTATTTGAGTACAACAATAATCCAAGCAGGGATTCTTTTTCCCAAAGGTTGCAAACTTGAAGCGTGCTGCTAACAAAAGGTGCCCCACTAGAGGTCTATTCTTACTGGTATCGAGGATCCCACTCACCAGCCCAGAAAAACAGGAGTGGTTTAACATGTACAGGAGTACCCAGAATGTCTGCAATATCTTGTTATAAGTGACCAGAACAGTCGCACCCTCGAACAGTCCCACCACATATGCATGTATGTACCAATCTCACCACATCCCCTCCAACAAATAGAAGTGGTTTCTGAGAAAATCTTTGCATAAAAAGCAGGTGTTCTGTATGTTCTGTGTAGTAACAACCATTAACTCTGTCGGGAATAAATAGGTGAAAAGCAGATGCCCATATTGTTTTCCAGGATTTGGCATTCACATTACTATTTGTCTGAGTTCCAGATGTCTATAATGGACTGTGGGGTCACTTTACCATAGCATAGAACATTGCTCTCTACAGTAATGGTGGGGGTGGAAGGGAAATAGAACCAAAAGGTTGCTAAGAGCCAAGAGTAACAGATAAGTATGAGAAAAAAAAAAAGTGTAAAACTTGCTGGGCAGACTGGATGGGCCATTTTGGTCATCTTCTGCTGTCATTTCTATGTTACGTTTCTATGTACTGCCATTAAACTACGATAAGTAAGGTAACATTTTTGAAGCTAACATCAGCATCCATTAAATGTATTTATTTATTTGAGGTTTTTTCTTGACCGACTATCATCAGAGATATGTCGGTTTACATATAACAGGGGTAAAAAACAAAAGCAGGAAGAGAGCAGTTACAAAGAACAGGTTATAAGGGAACTGGGAGGTGCTGAGATAGATGCACGAGGGAGCGAAAGCTAAAGGCATGAAAACTAAGTAGCTAAGTTATGTACATAATCTGCATAGAAAACTTATATACAAGATCTGAGTCTTCAATGTTATTAAGTTATACAGGAGAGTAAATGTGATTCTATTTCAACTAGGAGGGACAGGGCTGTATTGAGGCTAAAGCAACTTCCTAATACCTATCTCAACTGTAAATAATATGCATGGGAAGTATCATACTCTGTGAGAAGGTCATGAAGCCATCCTCATCCCACAGCTGTGCTATAAAATTCAATGTCTGCGCCCTCCAGGCCTCGAAAACTGGAGAGAAATAACTAGAGAGTGCAGGGTTTTCGTATATTGGCGTTATAGGAGACCCAATCAAGCTTTTGCCCAAAAGGTTAAGCATCTGCCTCCAAATTTTCAATGTGTGAGCTATCCTGGGCCTGGCTCTGCGACGAGGATGAGGTGAGTAAGCAGTCAAAAAAGGAAGAATAGTCGGATTCAGTACATCAACCTGCTCTTTTTCTAGTGGCAACCACGAGGCCTCTAAATTATGTAGTCATGCCTTGAGCCCCATCAGCCTAGCCGCCCAGTAATACAATTTTAGGATTGGAAGAGCCATTCTCTCCTGAATTTTGGGTAACTATAATCAACTTAACTAATTCTGGGCTGCCTATTTCGCCATGTAAACTTAGAGATTGTACTATGAATGTCTTTGAGAGTTTTAGCCAGTATGGCGCATGGCACATACTGGAAAAGATCTAAAAGCTTGGGAAGCATATTCATTTTAAGGAGATTAATCCTGCCTGCCCAAGAAAGAGTTGTTTTCCCATTCAGTCATATTCTGCTTTAGTTGACATATCATAGGCACAACATTTATAATATAGAGATCAAAATCTTTAGGAATCTGCATACCTAAATACTTAATACTGTCCTTCCCCAACCGAAAGACAATTGGGAATTGTGACTTTAGATTCCATTGGGAAAAGTTCAGACTTATTAAAATTGACTTTATACCCTGAGAAATCTCCATACTCGGTCAATGCAATTAGAGCAGATCCTGAGGATTGAAGATCTCTAAGATATACCAAGACATTAACTGTATACAACGATATTCTTTGATCCCGACCTTCAAATCTAAAACCATGTAAGATAGGACAGTGTCGAATAGCAGCAGCCAAAGGTTCTATAGCTAAGTCAGAGACATGGTGACAAAGGGCACTTTTGCCTAGCTCCCTGTGCTATGACAAAAAAGGAGATAATATACCATTCACAATTATACGAGCCTTGGGCCTAGCAAACATGGTCTGAACCCAAGCTATGAATCGATCAAGAACACCAGCATGACACAAGACTGTAAAAACAAAAAGCCAGGAAAGCCTATCAAAAGCTTTTTTGGCATCCAAAGGATCAATCAGGCCAGGGACACCATGACACCTTGTAAAATATTAAATAGTCATTGCATATTAGATGTGGACAGCCTACCCTTTACAAATCCAGTCTAGTCCCTTTGTACCAGACTAGGTAAAACATCCTCAAATCTCAGTTGCAGTACTTGAGCCAGAATCTTTAGATCTGAATTAAGCAGAGCAATGGGCTGATAGGATACCCTGGATTGTGGCCTCTTTCTCGATTTGGAAATGAGATAAATTAGCATCTGCCTTGTCCCCCAAACCATGTCCTCTTTCACCCGCCCCATTAAAGACTGGCAGGAAGAAAGGTGCCAGATCCGGGAGAAATGTATTCAAAAAATCATTGTAATACCCATCAGAGCCATGACATTTAGTACACGGCAATGCTTTAACTGCAGCTTGCACCTCGAGTAAGGAAATAGGCACAGACAATGTTTCTATATGGGTTTCTGCCAAATGAGGCAATTGTAATGAGACAAGATAATCCCAAATCCTATTTTCCTCTGATGCAGTAGGATCTGAATAGAGAGCAGTGAAATATTGAACAAAAATATTTTCCTTATCTATGTGATCTGTTGTGACTTGTCCTGTGGACATCTTAAGTCTCAATATAAAGGACCTATTGGCTCTCTTCTTAACCACCCTTGCCAATAGAGCACTTGGCTTATCACAAAAAAACTTCATAAAATTTCAACATTGTGTATTTATTAATCTGAGTAAATTTCCAAAAGGTGTAGGCACCTAAATTTGCCACTTTGAAAATGAACTGGAATTGTGTGGCTAAATTTAGGTTCCTGTAAAGTGGTTGTGACCAAGGGCGGGGAAAGGAAGGTAGGTACCTGGTGGAGATTTTCAGTACTAAAACTGGTGGCCTAGCTACATCTTCCTTCCCTCCTGAAGCATTGAAAATGTGAGCCTAGGGCCCAACAACTCTCTGGAAGCCTCCCGGTATTTCCCTCTCTCCTGGCCTCTTTGAAAAGAGAAGCTGGGGGGGCAGAGCCCCAACATCCCTCCCTGGGCATTCATTCTCTCCACTCCATCCCATCCAACAACAGCTCCTTGAAATCTCCCTAGGCTGAGCCAAGAGGATAGAATCTTAGCTTTTTTCTGCTTGATGTTCTGTGTTGTTTTGTCGGTAATGCTGAATAATGAGAGCATCACCAGCATAATGCAGGTGCCAAGTCAATAGGAAATAAAATTATATCCTGCCTCTGCTTGTGGAAATTTTGAGGATGTTAGAGAACTGACTGGAGGGGGGGGGGGGGGGCTCTTGGTCCTTGGTTTAATTTTCGAAATACTGTGGAAAGAGGGAGGGCATTGCTACTTGGATGGGTAGAAGGAATGAGTTAGGTTCCGATTTTTAGTGGCCAAATTTTGTCCACCTGGATATAAGTGAATTTTCAGACAAAAATCTAGATACTCGTCCTTGGCTGAAAATTAGACCAAATATCTTTATAAGCAAAAAATGTTTTAAATACCAACTTTCAGTCCTATTTAAATATAAATGTCATTATTGGAATTGATCTGTACAAATATTTCTTCAATATCTGTTTTAAAATCTGCATGAGGTCCATGTTATCAAAGGAAAGCTTTACCCCCTCATTTGTTTGACTTCCTCTTTGCCTAGCTGGGAGCAAAATATTACACATTAGATGTTTGGTAGTAGAGATTTAAAAAAATCTCTAGCAGGTACTGTATTTCTTGAAAGTTTGTGTCCTTCTTCCAAGTGGCCTGGGTTGGAAATGAGATGCTGGATTTGATAGACCTTTGATCCGTCCTTGCGTGGAATTTCTTACGTTCTTATAATTATTGCTAAAAATCAGAAGCATAAATTACGTTAGTTTTTAATTTAATTTGATAGATTTTTATTGTCCAACCAACATGACATGAGTCAATTGATAACGGGTATAAACTTTGATTATAAACTCTCTAGGGACAGGGAAATACCTACCAGGCCTGATTGTAATCTGCTTCGAAGTGGCTGACCAATTACAAAAAGAATACCCTTTATTCTTAGGATTATCAGTATCCTCAGATATTACATCTTTGCACTTAATTCAAAATTCCATGGCCTATCTGGTGACTGGAACTCTGTTGCAGGAGTATATGTTGCCTGTTCTCTACATTGGCTACCCATTGCTTCCTGTGTGAAATTCAAGGTGCTGTGCCTTGTCTTTAAGGCTCTTCATGGTTTTGCCCTCCATAGTTTTATTTCTTTGGTTCACAGCTACAATCTTACACTGGCATTGTGCTTTGCCACTAAAAATCTCCTTGAGATAGACAACTTAATCAGCTTGAAGGAAGCTAAGTTGAGAAATAGAATGTTCTGTATGACTGCACCTGTACTTTGGCATGAGTTGCCTGAAGTGATTAGAGCAGAGGCTTATCTTTTACAGTTTAGAAAACTTTTAAAATCTCACCTGTTTCTTCTTGTCTGACACCTAGGCTTTAGGCTTCTTGCGGTACCGCTACAGATTAGCTACACTTGCAATGCAGTATAAGTATGTTTTATTATTGTTTTATGATTGATGGGACTTTTTATGTTTTGCGTATTTGGCTTTATGTTTGTAGATGATGCGTGTATGACGTATAATCTGCTGAGATTTTCAGATCGGTGGAATAGAAATCTAAGTAAATATATATTTAAAAACAAACCCTGAATCAACCTTGTACTTTTGATTCTTGCTTGCTCATTTGAACTGTAAATATGCATCAAGCATGGTCAATAATAAAAAGTAAAGCACTGCCATCAACAAGCAGACATGAATTAGCTATAATGTGTGGGTGATGTCCTGCAATGGTGCTGACACAGATTCATCTCTGAGCATGTACAAGATTTCTTGTGTGCACACACTACCTCATGGGCCTCTGTCTTTCTTCATCTGAGCTATTGCACAGATGTCCCATTCTTTAAAAATGTTGTGGGTTTTTTGGGTACCTGCCTCATTGCTTGCTTTTTTTTTTTCCCTGTTGCTACCTTCAAGGCCCCTTGAACATAATTTTTAAGATCTTAAAAAAAAAAAAAAAAAGAGAGAGAGAGAGAGAAGAAGAAATTAGAATATGGAAATGTCCATGATGGCCAAGAAGTATCTTTAAGGCCTACATCTGTGGGTGCCGAATATCCATTATGAACACACATTCTATTTGCTATCACGTTTTGGGTCTGCAACTTGATTTCTCCAACTGTTACTGCTGAGGTTGGATGTACCCCAGGGTACAGTAGTATCATGCCTGGAAGATGGAGGCCTTAAGAAAGGAGCTGGCAGGTAATACCCTGAAGCCTCTGCGTGAGGCCAAGCAGTGGAGCAGCTCCTTGTCTAGGAGCAAAGCATTATTGGACTCAGTACAAAAATTGAAATGAATGTATCAAAAATATTAAATACTAAATGACTTAACATCTTATTTTGTCATAAACTTGTGATGTGAACAAATATATTAAATTTTGCATAATTATGATGATTTTTTGTTTATCATTTATTGGAATGCTGAACATTTCTGTTTAATTTGATTACCTCAGTATTTTATTTCACACCCATAGTCCTCCTGGTCTTTACTATTTCTTTTGTTTTGTTACCTATTTTTATTGCTATACTAACATCAAAGGAAATGCTTATGCTGACTCAAACACCTTCATAAATGTTAATTATCATGTTTACTATATAAAGCAAGGTTGCTTACCGCAAACTGTGTTTTGTCGTAAATAGCAAGATGAATTAGGAATTACATGTGGAGTGACATCATCTGGTGGCACCGAACAGAATTCTCTCCAAGTTAGTAGAGCTTTGAACTCTACTAAGTATGTGCGGGAATTCCTGCACGGGCATTGCCTTGTGAGCCACTCAGCATCAGAGCTAAGCTGTATGTATGTAGTCAATTCTCCAGGGAGGTGGGCAGGCATTCCATGACTAATTCATTCTGCTATCTATGGAAAACTTAGGTTACGGTAAGCAAACTTGTTTTTTCCATCGATAAGCAAGTTGAATTAGCCATTACATGTGGAGAGTCCCAAGCTGAGGGTTGCAGCGGAACATTTACTTAGTAAGTAACCAAGACTACAGTGAGAACAGATTGCACAAAACTGCTTCTCTAAATTTACTGTCAGTCTTTGAGATGTTATCAAGATGGTTGTACGAGGTGAAGGTATGAACTGAAGACCAAGTTGCAGCTTTGCAAATATCTTCTATGGGCACCACTCGAAGGTGAGTGATAAAGGGGAGGCTACAGCTTTCAGCTGATGCGCTTTAATGCAGTCTGTAATTTGTAGTCTTGCTAAGGTGCAGCAGTGACGAATGCAGTCAGCCATTTCCACTCAGTTAGATAAAGGTGCGCTTGGCAACTGCTATTCTCAGACTATTTGAGTTATAGGAGACAAAAAGCTTTTTGGTTTGCCAGTGTGGCTAAGTTTGTCTTTGATAGTAAGCCAAGGCACATTTGCAATCCAGAATATGGAGGTCCTTTTAGCCTTCATGAGCAAATGGTTTTGCAAAGAATGTACGTAGTATCATGGATTGATTGATATGGAAAGCCAAGACCATCTTTGGAAGAAACTGGGGTGAGTTTGAAGAATGACCCTGTTGTGAAAAAATTGCAGATAGGGTTGATAGTGGATGGGAGCCTGAATTTCACTGACTTGTCCAGCAGAGGTGATTGCAAACATAAAAATCTTCCCAAGTCAGAAATATTTAGAGAAGCTGATTCCAGAGGCTCAAACATAGGTTTTATCAGCTGAGAAAGAATTACATTTAAATTCCATGGCACATGAGGTTTTTGGACGTGTGGTTTGACTTGCCTTTTCATGAAATGAGATCATTAGGGATGAGTGGAAGTGGGTTTGCTGTCCACTGTATTGTGGTATGCCGCCTAGGTACACTCGCACCGAAGAAATGGCAAGACCTGAATTGAATAGGTAGAGGAGATACTGCAGTAGAGGCTGAGGTGCATATGAGAGAGGGTCGAAAGCATTTTGCAGACACCACTTGGAATATCTATTCCACTTAAAGGCAATATTTCTTCTAGTTGGTTTCCTAAATGAAATCAATATATACAAAATGTCTGTCAGTAAATGGAGGTTAGCAATCACTGAGCACTCAACATCTAGGCTGTTGGTTTGAGAGCTGAGAGACTGAAATGGTAAAGCATCCCATCCTCTTGAGTTAGCAGAGCCGGATCCAATCTCAGTGGTATGGGATGACTGGTGGAAAGTTATGAGATATCCATACCATCCATGTCTGGGCCGTGCTAGAGCTATGAGGATCAGCAAATTATGATCATGAAGACCCATTTGCACTGTTTTGGCAATGAGAGGTATCTGTGGAAAAGCAATCATAAGGTTTGTCCCCCAATCGGGGAGGAAGGTGTCCTGAGCCAGTCTGAGGTTTGTTGGAAGAATCTGATTTATTTTCTGAGAGGTGAACAGATCCACCGATGGTCGACTCCACAAATTTAAGATCCCCTCTGCTGCAGAGACCACTCATGTGGGTGAAAGATTCTTCTGAGGTGACCTGCCAACATATTGGAGATTCCTGTCAAGTAGGAGGCCTGTAAGATAGCTTGATTCTTTTCTGCCCAATGCTAGATTCTAAGGGCTTCCTGGCAGAGGGGCCATGATCTTTTCCTCCTTGTTTTTGATGTAAAACATAGCCACTTGGTTGTCTGTCTTGATCAGGATGCTCTTGCCTTGAAGATGCTTGCAACTCCAGCATGTGGATTTGGTATTGACTTTTCTCAGGAGGTCTAGCCCTGGGTGCAACAGGATCCAATTTGAATCCTATCCCTTTGTCGAGGCATCTGTTGACAGTTGGTAGGGAAGTTGATGAAGAGGAGCACACTCTTGAAGATCATGAGGCTGTAACCACTACTCGGGCTCCTGAGCCGTGTCCCGGGAAATCTTGACTACCTTGAGCAGTAGCTGTTAGCTGATCCCATTAGAAATATAGGCCCAGTTGAAGATAACGAAGATGAAGTTGAGTCAGCAGGACCATGTGGACCACTGCTGCCATACATCCTAGTATGACTAGAAGGGGCTTCGCTGTCATCTGCTGGGAGGCGAGCAGTTGGCAGATCAGCTTGTGTATGGTGGTTGCTTGATCCGATGGTAGAAATGCTCTCTTTCATGGAGTCCTTCCTCGCTGCAATAAACTTTAGTCTCTGAGTGGGAACTGGGTGATTCTTGAAGATGATTAGGAAGCCTAAGCTCTGTAGGAGGTAGATTTTGTTTCCTGCAGAGATTTGATAAGGTTTGGTTGAAAATGTACTCTGGTTAGCCAGATGTCCAGATCAAGGAAAACCCGAATCCCCTGGCATCACAAATGCGCGAGGCACTTGGTGAAAACTCTTTTCTTCAGATAGATCCTTCTAATTTTTGTTGGAAGATCATTTGACTAAAATATCCTTTGTCAGCGCACCTTTTAACCATACTGGCGGTCATTTGGCCTTCTTTCCACCTTTCTTAATGCATGGAATACATCTGGATTGCGCTTCTAAGATGGTATGTTTTAAGTGTCCACGCCTGTTGTACACACTCAACCTTTGTAGCTATACCTTTCAGTTTGTTTGTTTTTTAACTATTTTATCAAAGTTTCCCTTTTGAAAGTTTACTGCTAGAGCTATGGATTTATTTATTGTCTCCCTTCCAGTTACTTTAAATTTGATCAAGGGCAAGGAGTTCCACTGGTTGAACCTGGACTAGACAGCTTGCCTGGTAGGTGGCACCCTATCTGGAGATTTCCAGAGTGTTCCAGTCTATATGCATCATCCAAGGAAGGCCCAGAATGTCATTATTGAAAGCCCTTGGCAGAGCATATAGGTGGATCTGCTTTTGATGGAGCAGGCCAGTTTTCATTTGTAGTGGCCTGTTGAAGAGGGTGACATGGCCTTCCAAGGGCTCTCTGGAGATAGATGAGACGGTGAGTGCTGTTTCCGACAGTTCAGTGGGTATACCATGTTGGCATACTAGGTCCTCGGTAATGAAGTTTCCTGATGTGCCTGTATCCAGGAATGCTTATGCATGGATGCAGATCACCTCATAAGAGAGGCAAACTGGACTAGAATTTGGGGAGAAGAACTGGGTTGATCTAGGGTGGCCTCTCTCCTCAGCTCTAGGTCCTGGCATTTCCTGGCTTGGCAGAAAAGTATGCTGCAAAGTGCCCTGGCCCACACAGTAGAGGCAGAGATTATGGTGCCACCTCCTCTGCTTTTCCTCAGGGGACAGCATTCAACAATCTATTTGCATGGGCTCCTCTAATGGGACATCAGCTACTGCAGCTCCAGGGAGGGAAGACGAGGACAGTGGACTGGAGATCCTTTCGGTAGAGCAACAAGATAAGTCCCTCTCTCTAGTCCATTCTTGGAATCGCAGATCCAACTTTGATGGCCAAACTAATGATAACCTCCAGGGTAGTTGGAAGGTCCTGACTTGCCAGTTCATCTTTTATGGACTTCGACAGACCCTAGCGGAAGTTAGCGGTCAGGCTGTCATCCCTCTATTGGAGCTCCAAAGTTAGATCAAAAGCGGATGGCGTACTCTACCTCTGATGTGGAGCCTTGGCGAATCTAGAGGATTCTTTTGCAGCAGATGTGCAACCAGGCTCATCAAAAATGAGGTGGAATTCTTGGAGGAATTGGTCCAGGTTGGAAAGGAGAGGGCTATCCTTTTCCCAGAGGGGGCAGGCTCAAGCCAATTCTGAACCCCCTCCCCCCAAGTGAGACAGAATGTAGATCACTTTATCCTTGTCTATAGGAAAAAGTATCACCTGGAGGTCAAAGTGCTTGTGGCATTGATTAAGGAAGCCTGTGCATTCTGAGAGTTTTCTGTGAAAACGAGATGGCGGTGGCGGTACCTTTGGGACAGGTCTAATGGCTGGAGTTGGGGCCAGCTGCAGCAGGACTGTGGGAGGGGCAGCAACTGTTAGAGCATACATGCATGCAGAAAGTCTCTCCAAAACCCCAATAATCTGATCCAGGGTACCCTGTAGCTGCTGTATCTGTTGGGCCATGCCAGGAATGACCTGCAGGGTGGCCAGATCTGCCAGGTCCATGGCCTCAGCAATCTCTAACACTTGTAATAGATCTGTGATGGACCTTTGATGCTGAAGGGTGGTTGGCACAGCCTAGCAAGCGAATGTGCTAGGCCCACCCCGTCGGCTGGTGAGAAATGCCCTGTGGTGGGACTGGCTGGAGCTTTGCCTATACCACCCGCCTTCCCCTCAAGTTGAGCCATTGGGTTCTGGCAGCTGCTAGGTTTTACATACTTAGGGTGGTGGCAAGAATGAGAGTCCAAAGCCTGGTGATGGTCAGCCCAGTTGACAGGCCGGAAGTCAGGGTAGACAGCAGACAGGAATGGTCAAAGTCCAGAGCCGATGTTAGAATCCAGAAAGTCGGGCTGAGAGAGGGAGAGACGCGACAAGACAAAATACAAGACTGAGGAGAACGACAAGAATAGGAACAGAACTGAACAAGGCAGGAGAGACAGGTGGGTCTGGAGCACAGAACAAGGCAATACGCATTGATGAGCAAGGCACATCTGAAGACCTCTTCCTGAGGCGAGGAACTGAAGGCGGGGTCTGGGTTTATATAGGCTTAGGAGGCTGACATCATCTGGAGGCGCCATTCTGGGTCTTCCTCCCACTGTGCACATATTATGGCACACATGCCTATGGAAGAGGCTTGTTGCAGTGGCATGGCGGCTGGATCTGGCTGCGTTCCTGTTGCTCTGAGAGTGGGCTGCTTTGGGGGTAAGTGCCGTGAATCCTATCAGCAGGTACTTGTGGCTTGGATTGTCCATTGTTGGAAACAAGATTCCGGGTTTGATGGACCCTCTATCTGCCCAGTATGGCAATTCTTATGTTCTTATAAGAACATAAGAAAATGCCATACTGGGTCAGACCAAGGGTCCATCAAGCCCAGCATCCTGTTTCCAACATTGGCCAATCCAGGCCATAAGAACCTGGCAAGTACCCAAAAACTAAGTCTATTCCATGTTACCATTGCTAATGGCAGTGGCTATTCTCTAAGTGAACTTAATAGCAGGTAATGGACTTCTCCTCCAAGAACTTATCCAATCCTTTTTTAAACACAGCTATACTAACTGCACTTACCACATCCTCTGGCAACAAATTCCAGAGTTTAATTGTGTGTTGAATAAAAAAGAACTTTCTCCGATTAGTTTTAAATGTGCCCCATGCTAACTTCATGGAGTGCCCCCTAGTCTTTCTACTATCCGAAGAAATGGTTCTATCACATGCCTGCAGAAAGATCTCTGCTTCCTTTCCTGAAAGAGATGTCAGCAACTGAGCCAGCTTAACCAAGCAATGCAATTATCAGTAGAGACTAGTTAAATTCAACAACAATTGTGTAAAGAACTTTTGGTTTCCTTACCAGGAGTGAACCAAATTACTGGGGAGAGACAGAGAGTGGTCAGGCAGAGGTTTGGGTTTTGCTCCACCATGTGGGAGTAAAAGATGGTGTGCTTAAAGCCTTTATAAACCCCTGCCACCATCTTAGGATGTGGATAGTTCTGTTCAATTTTCATTTAGAGGGCATCATGTATTATGCTGTCCCAATTTTATTACTTTCTGGATTAGGCCTCTGGGGTCCCTCCACATAGAGATTTGGGACTTGTAAAGGAGTCAGAGAGCTTTGTCCCTGCAGTTCTGTCCATGTTTGATAACTGTTTGTTTTTTCCACCCTCTTGTTGATTCTTTTTGAAAATTGTCTTTTATGTTACTGAGAACCCTAGGGCCCAGGGACTCAGATTCTGCTGGTTTGAGGAGTGGTGCCTTTCCTTTTTGAAACGACTGAAGGAGAAGAAGAGTTTTCAGTCATGAAGAACAGGCTCTCATCCATTTCCAGAGAGCAGAAGTTGAGGTATGGCGTAAGAATTCTGTGTGAACTCACGGAGAAGCACCAGAGAGAGTGATGTGATAAGGTGTCCATCAGATGCCACAAAGAGGAGAGTGAAGATCAAGGATTTTGGTTTAGTTATGAGAAATGGGTCTCTGTCGTGATTTATGGAGGTGGATTGGGATAAACATCTTCCTGCCCATTGCTATGGGAGAATTTGAGGAGAAACTGGGTCAAGAAGGATTGAGAAAAGTTATTGGGAAAAGTATAAGAACTGGAATTTTTGGTGTTGATATTGCATTGGAATAAATACCTTCCCAGTCCCACTGGAAATTGGGGACTGAAGTATAAAGTGTTTTTTTGAAGTAAGAAGTAGTAAAGAATCAAATCGCTAAAAATTGGCTGTAATAATTGGGGAACTGGTTGTTGGAAAATCAAGGTCACAAATTTATTGCAACTCGTTGTGATGACCAATTGAATTGTTTTCTCCTTGAGTTTGTAGAGAAATCATCAATTCATTTTTGCAACTTATCAATAAAACTGAGTTGGAACCCACATGATTTCCAGCCTGGTAATTGCTGTTGCTAAATGAAATCATCAGTGCTGTTTCTAGGGCAGAGCTTTCCAAACTTTTCATGTTGATGACACACTTTTTAGACAAACATAATTTCGGGACACAGTAATTCAGTCTACTAGTAAATCAGAGGTTAAAGGTTAAACGAACGAAACATATTTCGACAATTTATGTATGTTTCCTTAAATATATACATAAATAAAATGTTTCACGACACAACCTATCTCATGAAAACCTTAAATTTATATTAAAAATATATATTCCAAGATTCATGTTATTGTTATAATTTATGAGAAACAATAATAAAACAAATTGTCTGTCCCCCACACACTCATCTCTCTCCTCCCCCCAGCACATGTCTGGCCCCCACACACTCATATCTCTCCCCCTCAAGCACATGTCTGTCCCCCCAGCACATTTGCCCCCCACTCACTCATCTCTCTCCCCCCAGCACATGTCTGGCCCCCACACTCATGTACCTCGTCTTTTTGATTGTTGCCAGTTAAGTGCTTCACTCCCTTCCATGATCACCAGACACTGCTGTTTGCAGTCAGTACTCCTCATGGCCAGGCCTCATCGGCAGCAGCAGCAGCCAATGCAAGGATGGCTGGGCTCGTTCCACCCACCAAGCCCCCCAAAAAAACGCGATTGACAGCAAAAATCACCCAATAATAAGCAACCCATAAACTGAAAAAAAAAAGTGAATCTCTAGAAAAAAAAAAGCCCAAACTTGCGTCAGAGTTGACCGGGCTTGCGCGACACACCTGCACACTGCAGGCGACACACTAACGTGTCCCGACACACAGTTTGGAAAGCTCTGTTCTAGGGTATGTGAAGAGAGATTGGCGTGCAAATAATGCAAATGGGCCTTGAAGCTTAGCTTCCCCCTACAGGGAATCCTGGAACTCAGTCGCATGCTGTCCTGGTGAGAACTATGCAAATAGGTTCTATATTTGAGATGTGAGCTTTTGGGGACATTTTCTGGGTTTTCCCACCCAGATGCTACAACTGAAAAGAGAAAAATTTCAGATCTGCATGTAAAAGGACCATATATGGAATTGCATCTATCTGTGTGCAGCAACTATGAAGAAACTAGCAAAGCCAAGAATTTCTCATGAGCATCATCAGAGAACACCAGTGCTTTATATCAGCAGCAGACTGGGCCCAGGCAGCAGTATTTTTGTTTCCTTTGCTTCTAGCCAAAGTAGTGAACCAGCTGATTTTGGATTGAGAAAAATCCTGTCTATGTGGTAGCTAGGCTTTACTTCAGGTTCTTATTTTGTGCTTTGTTTAGATACCAAGATTATAATAAATATTATAGTACCACTGGTTGGTCTTTCCTGTTTTTAGATTCCCACACTTGCTTCTTGGTAGTCATATTATTGGTTCTAACACCGAGAAGAGTTCCTAGAACAAGATTGGAGTACATTTTACCTGGCATTCAAACCTGCAGCTCAACCTTTTCCACTTCTCCGTAGACCCTCTCCATCTCACAGAAGGCTCGCTTCTGTTGCATGCCCAGAATGATGTACTGTTGATGTTGGTGTCTGTCACCTGGTACAAATGGGCTTGGATTGTGTCTGCTGCCCAGTGCTTGCTATTTCCATGGTTTTGAGGACCATGCCAGAGACTGGCTGCTTTGGAGAGCTCATCTATGGTGCAAGAGTTAATGGCATGACAGGTAGGGGTGGAGCTAGCTTGTACTGAAGGAGGGTTATCACAGGAAAGGGGTACCGATCAGAAGAGGTATTTCATGGAAGGAGTTGTGGATGCATGGAATGGATTCCCAGAGGAGATGGAGACAGAAATGGTAACAATTTAAAAAGTGTGGGCAAAGAGGCTAGTAATGAAGTACTAGGGTAAACTGCACAGAGTGGTGGTTACAACTTGAAACAGCAGTGATGTGACTGCATTGGGATTCCAAGAAGGCATTGGAGTGTAACCTGCATGGAGCAATGGTACAACAGCATGAGGTTTCCAAGAAGGGAGGAGGTGATCTGCTTGGAAAGAGCATGGTTAAAACCCAATATTCAGTGAATATGGGAAGGCTGGATTTTTTACAACAGCCTTACTAACTTTAGTGGCTGTGGGGATTATTAGAAAACTTGGTAAGGCATAGGAGGTCCGAGTGTTAGTTTAACTATTGGTCTTGTAAGAGTCGGCTGAAGATGCAAGGCCTGAAATTGTCTATCTGTAAAGGTGATGGAGGCCACAACTGTAACAGGCTTTGGGCATGTTTGGGAAAGATATGGAGAGCAATGACAAAAAAACTTTAGAGTTCAGGTTTAAGACATGACAGAAGGATTAGTTGGTATTGATTTCCATATGGGAATTTTATATACACATCTATTTATTTTTTTTCCTCTTTTCCATACTTCAAAGTGGATTACATTCAGCTACTGTAAGGATTTCCTAAGAGGGCTTACAATCTGTTTGTACCCGAGGCAATGGAGGGTAAAGTAACTTACCCAAGATCACAAGGATATTTGAACCCTGGTTTCCTTAGTTCGTAGCCCGCTGCTCTAACCACTAGGCTATTCCTCCAGTCCCAAAGAGAGCTAATCTTAGTTTTGTTTTAAATCTGCTGTTATTTTCATGGCACAGCCCTCGTCATTACAATTTGAAAGGGTAAATAACCATCTCACTCCTCTCATGACTTTATAAACCTCTGTTATATCCTTTCTGTTGCCTCTTCTCCATGCTGAAGAGCTTTATCCTCTTTAATCTTTCTTTATAAGGAAGCTGTTCCATCATCTTTATAACTTTTATCTTTGTACCTTTTCTAGTCACATTTTTTTTTGAGCTGGAGTAACAACTAAATACAATATTAAAGGTGGGTGTTGCACTGTGGATCGATTATAGTGTTATGATATTCTCAATTTTAATCGCCATTCCTTTCTGAATAATTCCTAATATTCTATTTGCTTTTTTGACCACCACTGCATACTGAGCTGAGGATTTCAATTTTGAGATCCTTTTCCTAGATGCTAACTCTGAATAAGGAATCCAGCATTGTTTGTTGTTTAGGATTTGTTTTCCCCATATTCATCACTCTTGTCCATATTATATTTCATCTGCCATTTTTAGAAGCCCAGTCCCCCAGTCTTGCAGCACAATCTTCTCATATTTTAACGGTTTTGAATAATTATATATCATCTGCAAATGTGATCACCTCACTTGAGTGTAGTCCATTTTCCAGATAATTTATGGATGATAAACAGCACTGGTCCCAGTATGGATTCCTGGGGCACTCCACAATTTACCCTTCTCCATTGGGAAAACTGATTATTTTAGTCATCTGTTTCCTGTCTTTTAACATACTATAGATGTGCAGCAGGGTGTTGCTTCCTATCACATGACTTAATTTATTGTGGAATCTCTTATGAGGGACTTTGTTAGATGCCTTCTGAAAATCCAAATGCACTATATCAATGGACTAATCCATATCCATATGCTTAACACCTTCAAAAAAATCTAGTAGATTAAGGCATTAGTTCCCTTTGCTAAATCCAGGCTGTCTCTTCCCCACTAGGACATGTTTATCCTTATGTCCTGTAAGAATAGTTCCACCACTTTGCCTGGCATAGATGTCATTCTCACCAGTCTATAGCTTCTCAGGTCACACCTGGAATCCTTTTTAAAAATTGGCATTGGTCTCTTTCCATCTTCAGGTAATTTGGCTGTTTTAAATGATAGTTTACTAGTAACAGGTCTGCAATTTCATGTTTGAGTTCTTTCAGCATTCTGGGGTGCACACCATCTTGCGATTTGTTACTCCTTAGTTTTGTCATTTTGCTCTATTTTTACAGTGGTTTGCTTTAGTTCCTCTGAATCATTACCATAGAGTGGTTGCGGTGTAGGTATGTCCACTAACATCTTCCTCAATAAAAACTGAAGCTTAGAATTCATTTACTTTTTCTGCTATGGCCTTGTTTCATCCCTGAGTGCCCCTTTTTCCTCTGGTCATCTAGCAGTGCAACTGGCTCCCTCAAGGCTTCTTGTTTCTAATATACTTGAAAAAGATTAATTTTTAAATTTTGCCTGTATGACTATCTTCTTTTCAAATTCTCTTTGTCTGCCTTATTAATTTTTTTACATCTTCTACTCCTGGGGGAATTCTGCGCTACTGCGGAATGCAGAATTTGCACAGAATTCCCCCACCTCGCAGATTTCCTCCCTCGTCGCTCTTCCCACAGATTTTCACTGTCGCCGTGCCGATTTCCTCCCTCCAAAACCGGAAGCGCATGGACAGCGGCCATCGTGAGAGTGGGGGCATCTCAGCACGGTAGAAAATAGCAGAGGAGACCCTGGCATGCCGCAGATGGAGCGTGTCCCACGGCACATGGGATGAGCTCCGTTTGCGGCGAAGATGAAGGCCCGGCGCGCCATTCGTGGCAAAAAGGGAAGGTCCCTGTGTGCCGCGAACGGCACGCCTGGGCCTTCATCTTCGCTGCGAATGGAGCGCGTCCCGTGGCATGCCGGTGAGAGAATGTGTGTGTGAGAGAGGGGAGGGTGACAGAGAGCATGATTGGTGAGGGGGGGGTGGGGAAGGTGAGAGAAAGCATGGTTGATGGGGGGGAGGGGTGGGGAAGGTGAGAGAGAGCAGGAGGGTGTGAGAGAGAGTATGGGAGGTAAGAAAGGGTGGGTGTGGGTTTGAGAGAGGGAGCCCATATGAGGGGAAGGGGATGCCGATGAGAGAGAATGTGTGTGTGAGAGAGGTGAGGGAGTGTGGGGGAGGGTGAGACAGCTTGGTTGGTAAGAGGGGGAGTGGGGGGGATGCTTATAGGTTTCAGAGAGGGAGCCTATGTGAGGGGAGGGTGGCAGAGCAGGAGGGTGAGAGAGCGTATGGGAGGTAAAAGAGGGGAGCTGGGGGGATGCTTGAGTGTGGGTTTCAGAGAGAGAGGGAGCCTATATGAGGAGATTGTGAAGGATTTTTGTATGTGTGTGATAGATTGGGAGCTCGTTTGTATGAAAAAGGGATTGTGTGTATGTGAGGGTGCTAGCCCGTGTGAAGGGATTGTGTATGTTAGGGAGCCTGTATGAGGGTGTGTGTGTATCTGTATTAGAGAGAGGGAGCATGTGTGTGAGAGAGGGACAGAGGGAGCCTGTGTGAGGAGCAGTACTGAGAACGGGGTCAAAATCTGGGACTGGCAATAGAGTGGAAAGGGTTGAGCCTAGAGGTGAAGGGGAGAGATATTTGCAGGTAGAGTTGGGGCTTGAGAGGGCAAACTGGCCAGGGGAGTAGGGAGAGCGAGTGGAAGGGACACTCTTACAGTGAATTTCTAGGGAAATTCTGCTCAAAATATTTAAAATTCTGCAACTTTAAGCAAGAACTTTTTTCTGTAATAATTTAAAATGTAGTTACTTAAAGACTGTCATGTAAATTGTGTTATTTTGATCAATATAAAGTTTGCAGAATTTTGCAGAATTTTCAGTTTTTGTGCGCAGAATTCCCCCAGGAGTAATCTACCTTGCTTGTGCACTAGATTGCATTTTCATCACTTGTATCAGCTTTCCATTTTCTGAAAGATGACCTTGTGGCTTTAACTGCCACTTTCACCTCACTATTAAACTATGTCGCAGTTGTTTGGTCTTCCTTTGACCTTTAATGTGAGGAATTAGTCTTCCAATAAGATATTTTTAAACAATGTCCATGCTTCATGCAAACTTAACTTTGTAACACTTCTTTTAGTTTTTTATATAGACCATGTGGTCTATTTCTGCCATTATGTTTCTATCTAATGAATTTCCTCTTATTTATTTATTTATTTATTTAATTAAGGTTTTTATATACCGGCATTCATGATAAAATCACATCATAATATAAATATTATCATAGTCTCCCTTTTGTTTTTAAAGTTGAATACTGCAGAAGTTTTATTTAATATCCTCTGTCCAATGATTGTCAGATTTGATTGAATTACAGCCAATATTGCTAAGCAGCCTCCACTAGCATTACCAGTTGCACCAGATTCCGTATTCCATTGAGGATTAGATGTAAAATAGCTCCCCCTCTTGTCTAACTGCTCCAACAAGCAGTCGTTTATGGCATCCTGAAACATTACCTCTCTAGCATGTCCTGAGGAAACATTTACCCAGTCATTACGGGGGTAATTGAAATCACCTGTTATTGTTACTAATTATATTTGCCTTTCTAATTTGTTAGCATGTCACCTTTTGATTCTTCATCCTGGCCAGGTGAATTATAGTACACACCCACTGCTTGTACTCTTTGCTATCACACATGGATTTTCTATCCATACGGATTACTGCTTGACTCTTTTTGCCAAAGCTTAATTTATAGTGTCACCTTTCTTACCTGTGACTACGGACATCCTGGAGCCAGGCCAAATTGTTCATAATTACTGAAGGTCTGGCCTTCAGCATTCACTTTGTTCAGGATTTTCCTTCACTGTCTTATCAATTAATTTCAGTTATAATTTAATCCTTTCATTCCTTCAGGATTGCCTACCACAAGGCTTAGGCAGGAGGAGAACAGCAGAAACATCTATTTGCTTCTAGTATTTCCAGCCAACTCTGATCAAAGGTCACAATGGGCAATGCAGAAATCCACAAGCAAAGAAGACGCTATATCCTCTTGTGAAGAGAGCAGTGCTCTCCGAGGCAGAAATGCATCTTGGATTTTAAAGTTGTATGTCTGTAATATACAGGAATTGTAATCTAATTCTCTAGATTGTTAGCCAAAATATGTAAAGAGGCACCTCCTAAATGCAATATTAGTCGCGTGTGTGTGTATATATCTATAATATATTTATATAACCCTGTTGAAATAGGGGATCAGCAGAATAACAATATAAACAAAAAAAGGTTGATAACTCCCTCTTGTTTTAATATAAATGTTACTTTTACACATCTATTTCATGGTTAAAGGTTTTTGGCAATAATAGCATTTTTATTGATATAGAGAAGGTTTTTTCTATAATATATCAAAATTAGTGTAAACATTTTTTATACATATTTCCAAAATGTATTATACACAAGCAAATTTTATAATAAAAAAACATACCCACATACAACACACTCATAATTACCGCTAAAATATAAAGCATAGCCCTAGATACACAAACCCCATATTTACCCTCCAAAAAATTAACAATCAAGCAAAACTCCTTGCAGGGGACCTTAAATTATCAGTAAGTTTTAGAATACATCCAAGAATATAAAAAGATTTTTCAAAAATTTTTTTCTTTTTAACCATTTAGACCAGGGGTCAGGAACCTATGGCTCGCGAGCCAGATGTGGCTCTTTTGAAGGCTGCATCTGGCTTGCAGACAAATCTTTAATAAAAAAGTAAAAATTTAACAAAACCCCCCACCCTCCTGACACCCCCCACGACCTCCAAAATTAATTTACTACAACCCCCCACCCTCCTGACCCCCCCCAAGACCTGCCAAAAGTCCCTGGTGGTCCAGCGGGGGTCCAGGAGCGGTCTGGGAGCGATCTCCTGGACTTGGGCTGTCAGCTGCCAGTAGTCAAAATGGCACCGACGGCCCTTTGCCCTCACTATGTCACTGGGGTCGACCAATGGCGGCGGTAGCCCCTGTGACATAAGGGCAAAGGGCCGTCGGCTGCCAGTAATCAAAATGGTGTCGACGGCCCTTTGCCCTTACTATGTCACAGGAGCTACCGCTGCCATTGGTCGACCCCAGTGACATAGTGAGGGCAAAGGGTCGTCGGCGTCATTTTGACTACTGGCAGCCGACAGCCCAAGTCCAGGAGATCGTTCCAGGACCGCTGCTGGACCACCAGGGACTTTTGGCAGGTCTTGGGGGGGGGTCAGGAGGGTGGGGGTTTGTAGTTAGTATGGCTCTCACAGAATTACATTTTAAAATATGTGGCGTTCATGGCTCTCTCAGCCAAAAAGGTTCCCGACCCCTGATTTAGACCCAAAAACAGGGCACAATGACATTGATCTGTTACCTACCGAGCATATAACTATGTTGGAACCGGGTTTCCCTCTTTGGTCTTTTTAGAGGTACTTTCATCTGTGTTTCGGTACAAGAATTACACTTCTATCTAAAATAGATTTTATTAAGCAGAATAAATGTTAAACAAAGATAGATATCAAAATGAATAAAAGCACACAAACACATATATATGTATATATATAGATTTTAATACGTGTGCGCGCTTCCTGGCGCGAGCACATGGACACGGCAATTTTATAATATGCGTGCACACGTTATAAAATCGGGTGGCCGCGCGCACATGCATGCCAGATTTTATAATCCACACGCGCAAGGGGGGGGGTGTACTTTTGCAAGTCCACGTGGCGACGGAATCGGCACTTCCCCAGTTCCCTAACCCCCCTGCCTAACCTTCCTTCCCCTTTCCCTCTCCTCCCCACCCCTTAAACCTAACCTACCTTACTACTTTTTATTTATTTTGTTAGTTGCTGCTCCTCCGGAGCAGAAGTAATTTACACCCGGCTGCCGATGCGCACTTCCCCGGGACAGCAGCTAATGGCCGCTATCCTGGCCACCTCAAGTCCCGCCCCCTGAACTGCCCCTTTCTCTGGGCCCAGCACTTCAGCGTGTAACGGGGATTATGTGCGTGGCCGAGCCCCTTTGAAAATGCTCATGGCACGCACAAGGCCCAGCCACGCATGTAACCCCCATTTTTTACGCATGCAGGGGATTTAAAATTTGGCCGATAACTTTTACTGAACTAAACCTGACACAACCAAGCATGTATTTTTCACATACTAAGCTAACCCTGACATGGTCATGTTTTGGTGTTAGTACCCATCTCAAGAGGATAATCTAAATTTATATATAATTTTTCTTCTTTTTTTTTTGTGGTACATTTTCTCTTTCTATTTCAGTTGGAACTAATACAGAGATCCTGTTTCCCTGATTCTTCACTTGCAACTACCTGAGGACATTTTTCCCCTGTAGTTTAACAAATTAATTTGTTCAGTTGTTTGGGCATCTGATCAGAACATTTTTACAAGTTTGATATGATTATCCAGGGAGTTTTGAGCTTGGTACACTGCTGCTGAGATAGTATCATAGAAAAAGACAAAGTTGATTTACTAGAATGCAGATTGAGATTGTTCACCTGAGGTGGGCAACTACTTAAATGCATAACATTAGATTTTTAGACTTGGAAATTTCCAGTTAAACTGTAGAGCAAGAATTTCCTATGCATCAATCAAGTTTGGTTTGGATTGCTTCCTACCCTGGATTTTGGCAGAGAACCGCAATCAAGTATGTTACCAGGTGTTTATTTCTAAAGCTCTAAAACATGCAAGATTGCTTGTGTTTTCTCCAGTTCAGCTAAATCATAGTATATAACTTCTATCTTTAGGTACGTAAGTGAAAAAAGGAAGACCAAAAGGGGCCTAGTAAGAATTAAAGGGGAAGATGTAGTTAGTGAAAAAGAGGATCAGAGGAAAACAGTTTCTCACAGGACAAGCAGGATGGTAGTCCTCACATATGGTGTCATCATCAGGATGGAGCCCAATCACAGAAAACTTCTGTCAAAGTTTCCAGAACTTTGACTGGTCCCTACTGGGCATGCCCAGCATGGCACTAACCCTGCAGCCAGCAGGGGTCCCCCTTCAGTCTTCTTTTTTCCGTGCAGCAGTAGCCTCGCGGTTTAGGAGCTCTGAACATATTCCTGACAGGAATTTTCCTCACGGACTTATTTAAAATAACTTTGCCCCACAGGGTTCCTCCTCTAACTTTTTCTGGCCGCGGTACTCCGGTAAGTTTTTTCGCCGTTTTTCGTTGATTACCATCGAGTTTGGCCCTCACAGCCTACTGGCCGTCGACCGTACCGCGGCTCGATTTTTTCTATGGCCATGGCGTCGGGTTTTCGTCGGTGCCCGGATTGTACTCGCACCATGTCTATCACAGACCCTCATAGAGTCTGTGTAATGTGTTTAGGCCGTGAGCATGATGTCCTGACTTGCACCAAATGTGCCCTCATGACACCAAAAGGTCGCAAAGCCAGAATGGAGAAGATGGGACTTCTTTTCCGTGCTCACCCCCGACGCCGTCCATCGCATCGACGTCATCGGAACCGGCACCGTCGAAGTCGCACCAACATCGACAACCATCCGGTGACCGCCCGCTATCGACATCTTCACAGCCATCGACTCCAGTTTCTTCCCCTCAAGATCGAAGGGAGAAACATCGCCATCGGCATCATAAGTCTCGGACCGTCGAGGGAGCGAAATCATCGACCTCACCACCGTCCAAGCCACCATCGAAGAAGCCCCGTCCAGAAACGGCACCGAACACTCCTGCGACCGGGACATCGAGGCCACCCTCACCCGATCGGGGTTTGGGAGTCGCGATTCCGCCTGTAAAGGTGGTCCCTCCAACTGTGCCTCAGCCTTCCTCTTCCATCACGGAGCCGGAGCTGATTGCCCCAGGTCTCCGGGAAGAACTGGACCGACTGGTCCAGGAGGCCATCGACAAGGCGATGCAACGGCTCCAGGTCCCTCCGGCACCGAGAGTGGAACCGGTCATCGACCCGATTCCAGCAGCGCTGGCACCGCTGCTATCCCGGATGGAGGCGCTCATGACTGCCCTTCCACCGGTGATTTCCGGGTCTCCAATGGCTCCGGTGCGCTCCCCATTGACAGCTTCATCGGGAGGAGAAACACCGTTCCGCATTCCTCCTTCGGGAGTTCTGCCTCAGCCATCGATGCCATGTCGTCCCTCGCCACCGATTTATTCATTGGGGGCGATACGCACATCAGTGCCATCAATGCCTTCGATACCGGCACCGATGCCTTCCAGGCCGTCCACGGTGCCCCCAGCGATTCCTTCGATTTTCTCGGAGCCTCAGCCGGGGCCTTCGGGTATCCAACCCCCTTCTCGTCCTACAGGTCAGCCTACTGATCCTTATGACACATGGGGTGATGATACTTCCACAGACACCGATGACTTACCTTCACCTCCCTCTCCTACTGAAAGTAGAAAGCGATCTCCTCCAGAGGACCTCTCTTTCATTAATTTTGTGAAGGAAATGTCAGAATTGGTCCCTTTCCAGCTTCAGACTGAGCAAGATGATAGGCACCAGATGATGGAGCTTCTCCAATTCCTGGATGCCCCTAAGGTGATCACTTCTATTCCCATTCATCAAGTTCTTCTTGACCTCAAAAAGAACTGGGAAAATCCTGGATCCATTGCCATAGTACATAGGCTGACACTACTTATCTGGTACAGTCAGCCCCTGGCTTTCAAAAATCTCAGCTTGACCACCACTCATTTATTTATTTATTTATTTATAAAGAAAGCAAAAAGGACAAAACCACACTCTTCTACCCCTCCTATCAAAGAACACAAGTTCCTCGACAATATTGGTCGTCGAGTATTCCAAGGGGCCATGCTTATCTCCAGGATTGCTTCTTACCAGCTGTATATGACCCAATATAACAGGGTCATTTTCAAGCAAATACAGGACTTCTCTGAAACCCTGCCTGACCAATTTCAAGAACATCTTCAAACCCTTGTCCACAAGGGGTTTGAGGCAGGAAAGCATGAGATAAGAACAGCTTATGATATCTTCGACACCTCCACTAGAGTTTCTGCAACTGCCATTTCGGCAAGATGCTGGGCCTGGCTCAAGTCGTCTGACCTTCGCCAAGAAGTACAAGACAGGCTCTCTGACCTGCCCTGTATAGGAGATAATCTGTTCGGTGAACAGATTCAGCAAATAGTGGCTGAATTAAAGGACCATCATGAGACCCTCAAACAGCTCTCATCGATACCTTCTGACTTCCCTTCTAGACAGTCCTTCAAGAAGGACTCTAAGAAGTCATTCTTCCACTCAAGGAAGTACTATCCTCCACCAACAAGGTCCCAGGTTACGAGGCCTTATCAGAAACCTCAGCCCCGGAAGCAAAAGCCACAAGCAACTCCCCAGCCGGGGCCTGCTTCAGGTTTTTGACGTTCCCTTGGAGAGCAGCAGCCTAATCCCTCTGCCAGCCATACCAGTGGGAGGTCGATTGTGCCACTTTCACAGCATGTGGCAATCAATCACAACCAACCAATGGGTGCTAGCAATCATTGCTCAGGGTTACCACCTGAACTTTCTTGCTCTTCCACCGGATTCACCACCTCTACAAGTGTGGAGAGTAAACGACCACTCTGGAGCAGGAGGTTTCCCTTCTTCTCCAGTTAAGAGCAATAGAACCCGTCCCTCTTTCACAACAAGGCCTAGGGTTCTATTCCCGGTACTTTTTGATCCCCAAAAAATCCGGGGGGCTTCGTCCAATTCTGGACCTACGTGCCCTCAACAAGTACCTCCAACGGGAAAAGTTCAAGATGGTAACCCTGGGCTTGCTTCTGCCTTTTCTTCAAAGAGGAGACTGGCTCTGCTCTCTGGACCTCCAGGACGCGTACACCCACATTGCGATAGCTTCAGCTCATCGCAAGTATCTCAGGTTTTTAGTAGGCCCAAAGCACTATCAATACCGAGTGCTTCCATTCGGCCTAGCATCGGCACCACGAGTCTTTACCAAATGTCTCGTGGTTGTCGCAGCTTTTCTCAGGAAAGAAGGTGTTCACGTCTACCCCTATCTAGACGACTGGTTAATCAGGGCCCCAACCCAGCAAGCCGCTCTATCGACCCTGGATTTGACCCTACATACTCTATAATTTCTCTAGGATTTCTCGTCAATTACGAGAAATCCTATTTAGTCCCATCTCAAACCTTGTCCTTCATTGGGGCAGACTTGGACACCTTACAGGCAAAAGCCTTTCTACCTCATCAACGAGTGCAAACCCTTGTATCTCTCGCTCACCAGTTGCAGTCTCAGTATACAGCAACAGCTCGACAATTCCTTGTCCTTCTCGGATACATGGCGTCCTCAGTCCATCTCACACCAATGGCCCGCCTGGCCATGAGAGTCACGCATTGGACTCTGAAGTCACAATGGATTCAAGCGACTCAGCCTCTGTCAACCATTGTCCACATCACCGACACAATCCATCTGTCTCTCACCTGGTGGAAAGATCAGAACAATCTCCTCCAGGGACTGCCTTTTCACCTGCCAGATCCTCAACTCATTCTCACCACCGATGCTTCCAACCTCGGCTGGGGAGCTCATGTGAACGATCTGCAGTCACAAGGATTTTGGTCTCCAGAGGAAACCAAACACCAGATAAATTTCCTGGAGCTTCGAGCGATGCGATATGCTCTCAGAGCTTTTCAGGATTCTGTATCAAATCACGTTATCCTGATTCAGACGGACAACCAGGTGGCCATGTGGTACATCAACAAGCAGGGAGGCACAGGCTCCTTCCTTCTGTGTCAGGAAGCTGCGCAGATTTGGGCGGAAGCGCTCTCCCCGCTCGATGTACCTCAGGGCCACCTACTTGCCGGGAGTACACAGTGTCTTGGCAGACAAACTGAGTCGTGTCTTCCAACCACACGAGTGGTCACTCAACTCCTCGGTAGCGACCTCTCTTTTCCAGCAATGGGGTTACCCCCAAATAGACCTCTTTGCGTCCCCTCAGAACCACAAAGTGGACAATTACTGCTCCCTCATTCAGAGCGAGCGCTCTCAGCCCAGAGATGCATTCTCCCTCTCGTGGGCAACCGGTCTGCTTTATGCATTCCCTCCACTTCCTCTTCTCTTGAAGACTCTCGTGAAGCTCCGTCAGGACAAGGGAACCATGATCCTGATAGCACCTCACTGGCCGCACCAAGTGTGGTTTCCCATACTCCAGGATCTCTCCATCCGCAGACACATTCCCTTGGGAACGCACCTGCTTCTGATCACTCAGAACGACGGATGTCTACGCCATCCCAATCTTCAGGCCTTGTCCCTGACGGCATGGATGTTGAAAGTTTAATTCTTCAACCACTTAACCTTTCAGATTTGGTTTCTCGTGTCCTGATTGCTTCACGGAAGCCTTCCACAAGAAAGTCTTATTCCTATAAATGGAAAAGGTACACATCCTGGTGCACCGTGTAGTCCCTTGATCCCTTTTCCTGCCCAATCCCAAAGTTTTTGGACTATCTCTGGCATTTATCGGAATCAGGTCTAAGGACCTCTTCCATCAGAATGCATGTCAGTGCGGTAGCCGCCTTCCATAAAGGTGTTGGGGATGTCCCTATATCAGTACAACCCCTCGTAACTCGTTTTCTTAAAGGCTTACTCCATATCAAGCCTCCTTTACGTTCTCCGGCCCTTTCTTGGGACCTTAATCTGGTTCTCGGGCGGCTCATGAAACCACCGTTCGAACCTCTTCACTCCTGTGACCTAAAATATCTCACATGGAAAGTGATTTTCCTTTTGGCTGTCACTTCAGCTCGCAGGGTTAGTGAATTACAGGCCCTAGTTACCTATCCGCCTAACACTAAACTCCTGAAGGACCGGGCAGTACTCCGCACTCACCCTAGGTTTTTGCCTAAGGTAGTTTCGGAGTTTCACATTAATCAATCCATCATACTACCTATCTTCTTTCCCAGGCCCCACTCCAACCCAGGGGAACAGGCTCTGCATACCCTTGACTGTAAACGGGCTCTAGCCTTCTACTTAGACCGTACAGTTGCCCACAGGAAGAGCACTCAGTTATTCGTCTCTTTTCATCCCAACAAACTAGGGCAACCTGTGGGTAAGCAGACTCTCTCCTCCTGGTTGGCAGACTACATATCTTTTTGCTATCAGCAAGCAGGCATTCCTTTCCAAGACCGTGTTAAAGCACACTCTGTGAGGGCCATGGCGACTTCAGTAGCACACCTACGATCGGTGCCGCTTCCTGAAATTTGTAGGGCTGCCACCTGGAGTTCTCTCCACACTTTCGCAGCCCACTATTGCCTAGACAAAGCCGGAAGACAAGATTCCATCTTCGGCCAATCTGTCCTGCACAACCTAGTTCCAACGTGACGTACCAACACCCTTCCGCCTGCCCGGTGGGGTTCAGGAAGCCCTCTACCAAATTCCACCCCAGTTTTTGTGCCTGTTGCACGCCGTTGGGTACATTTGGTACATGTTCGGACATCCTCAGCTCGGTACTCACCCATATGTGAGAACTACCATCCTGCTTGTCCTGTGAGAAAGCAAATGTTGCTTACATGTAACAGGTGTTCTCACAGGACAGCAGGATGTTAGTCCTCACGAACCCGCCCGCCACCCCGCGGTGTTGGGTTCGTAACGTTTTGTTGTTTTATTTTTTCGGTACTGCCTGTAGCTATCAAATAAGACTGAAGGGGGACCCCTGCTGGCTGCAGGGTTAGTGCCATGCTGGGCATGCCCAGTAGGGGCCAGTCAAAGTTCTGGAAACTTTGACAGAAGTGTTCCGTGATTGGGCTCCATCCTGATGATGTCACCATATGTGAGGACTAACATCCTGCTGTCCTGTGAGAACACCTGTTTCAGGTAAGCAACATTTGCTATCTTAATCAAATACTTTTACTCAGCATTCACATTGAGGATGCTGGCCCAAAGGCAAGAGCATAAAAGATAGTGGAGTTAGTACATTGCCATTTACAAGTTTAGCCGAGTGGTTAGAGCAGTGGGGCTATGAACCAGAAGACCAGGGTTTGAGTCCCACTGTCGCTCCTTGTGACCTTGGGCAAGTCACTTTACCCTCCATTGCCTCAGGTACAAACATACGGCTCGATACAGTAAAGTGGGGCCGCGGTTACCCCGCTCCTAACCCGCTTTCTACTCACTTTCCGGCCGCGTTAGCCCTTCCTGCGATACACTATCCCCTTTAACCCATCCTCACCGCCTCTTTAAATCACTGGGTAACCCCTTCCGCACGCGGCATGTATATTAGATGTAAACCATCGAATTAGCTATCCCCTCCCATACAGTAACGCGCTCCCCGACTATCGCTATTTTACCCTGCCGTTTTGCCACGCGTTTAACCTGCTCATTTACCGTCTATCCTTACCCCTGCGTTAGAGGCAGGGGTAAGGGTAGACAGCAAACTTTCCCCCAAAAAGAAACCTAAAAACATAAAATCCCCTCCTCCCGAAGCTACTCGACATGTTATCAACTTATTTTTTGTTGCTTTCAGCCCCTTCAACCTTCTCTGCCGTGCTCCGGAGGGGGCAACCAGCGGCAAAAGCGGCTTGCAGCGGCGCGGCCCCCCCCCCCCCCCCCCCGCGCAGGACCCGGTTCTCCTGGCTCTCGACGATGTTCCCGCAGGTACTCCAGCTCGACTTCTGGCTGACAGCTACCCCCCCCCCCTCATTGGCATGAGCGCCCAAATAGCCAATGAAAGCACAGGGACGGCCGTGACGTCACGCCCACCCGTCCCTGGGCTTTCATTGGCTTGAGCGCCCGTCAATTTGGACGCGCAAGCCAATGAAAGCACAGGGATAGGCGGGTGTGACGTCTTTTTTTTTTTTTTTGCCCCTTGGCTGCACCCGCGCTCTTCTTTTAATTTCTTGGCCGCTGCTAGAACATCGAGAGCCAGGAGAACCGGGACCGGGGGACACCGCTGCAAGCCGCTTTCGCCGCCGGCTGCCCCCCCTCCGGAGGTCGGCAGAGAGGGCTGAAAGGGCTGAAAAACAACAAAAGGTAAGTTGGCACATGTCGAGCCGCTTCGGGAGGAGGGGATTTTAGGTTTTTAGGTTTTCATGGGTTAAAGTTGGGATCCACTTCCTGGTGCCTGTCATTTCAAATGTCATTTGAAATGACAGGTACCAGCGCACCCAGGATACTGTATAGGCGCTGTATTAAGGTGAGCCGGACTGTGCGTGCGGCAACCGCGGCTGCGCCCGGCACTAACGCAGCTCTTACCTGCCCTTACTGGATTGACCAGTTAGATTGTTATCCCTCTGGGGATAGGGAAATACCTACAGTACCTGAATGTAATCCACTTTGAAGTGCTGAATAAAGTGTGAAAAGTGGAATATAAATCTAAATAAATACAATCATTTTACTGAAGAGGAAGTATTCATTGTATTAGTTGAAAGTAAACAAAACTATGGGTCCTGAAGGGATACTTCAGAGAAAACTGAGGGGAACTAAAAGAGGTGCTGACTGTACCCCTCACATCTCTGTTCAATTTGTCAATTAGAAACAGTAGAGGCTCCTAGAGACTTGGTAAAGAGCAGATGCAGTGCTGCTCCACAAGAGGGGAGGAGTAGGGAGGAGGCAGAAAATGAGACTGCTTAGTTATTAGTTGTGAACAAGATAATGCGAGAATTACCAAAAGATAAAATAATGCAGTATCTTCAAGTAAATGGTATTATACAATCATAGGCAACATGGATTCCCAAGGCAAAAATCTTGCCGAGCAAACTTGATTGACTTTTTAGTGACCAGAGTAATAGATAAGTTAGTGTGCAGTACACGTGGTCAGTTTGGAATTCAATAAAGCCTGTGACACATTTTATGCCAAAGACCAATGAACAAACTAACGAGTCTGGAGTTTGTAAGAAAAATGTACTGAGTAAGAAGGTGGTTAAGCAACAGGACTTGGAGTGATAGCCAACAGAATCTACTTGGGTGAAGAGAGAATGATCAATGGAGTACCACAGGAATCAGCACAGTCCTTTTTCAGTGTTTCTAAGTGGCATAGGGGGAACAGATGGAAAAAAAGGTTTGCCTGTTTGCAGATGGCATGAAAATTTGCAACAATGTAGACATGACAGAGGGATATAGTTAAGATGAAAGATGACTTTAAAAACTTGTTTAAGTAGTCACGTGTCATAACTGCACCTTAATCCAAAAAAATTACAAAATCATCCATTTGGGATGCAGAAATCCTTTATGGAGGTGAAGAACTAGCAGTCATTAAGCAAGAAAATGACATGGGGTTTATCACTGGTCTCAAGGTAGCTAGTCAGTGTGACAAAGCTGTTAGAAAAGCTGATAGTATACTTGGGTGCATAAAGAGGTATTGCCAATATAAAAAAAATATAGTAATACTTCACTGCAGGTATCTGGTGAGACCCTACTCACTGTATTCAGTTCTGACAGCTACGTAGAAAAAGATATTGACAAGGTATAGGCATTTCAAAGGAGGTCTATGGCCTGCACTATATAAGCCATACACAGAATGAAGGAACTGAAGATGTACTCTGAGTCTAGAAGAAGGAGAGAGATAGATACAAATGTTCAAATATCTGAGACGTCAATAAAGTACCAAAAAGTAGCATTTTCCATAGTCTCAGAAGGTCAAGCTGTCATCACATGAAGCTGGAGAGAAACCAAAAAGATACATGAAAATACTTTCCCTGAGAGAAGAGTAGACACCTAGAACAGTCTTACTGGGGCAGTAATAAGTGTCAGAACAATGGCAGGATTCAAGCTTGCAAGGGATAGACACAAAGTAGTGGAGAGAGGAAGGAAATCACAGATCAAGTAAGACCAGTTGAACGCACAGTAAGCAGGACCGATTGAGTGCACCCCAGGGTATTTTCTATTGACAGCATCTCAGGTTCTGTGCTAGGATGGTCTTTTTCAGACAGGCCCTATTGATGAAATATGACAGTGTGGTATTAACTTAGTATGTGATAGCAGTGATATATACTCTTTCATGGTATAACTATTGGTTTTAGTTCAGTGTATGCTACATAAATAGAGCAGTATGCTTTTATATTTTGGTTTGTATCTTTGTTCCAAAACATTTATTATGATTGCTTTACATGGAATATCGTCATGTTATTAGTTAGTAGAGATCATTATGAGGAAGTAAAGAACAGTTGTAAAAATGTTCATAGTTTTTTTCCTGGGCCCTCACATCTATAACTGTGTTCTCTCTAATTTACTTGAGCATTCTTAACTTTGTGTGCATGTGTTTGATTCTGGATAACCGTGTATTTTCCTCTCCCACCCCTGCCCTTTCTGTGTTATGCTGTGTAGAATCTTCAGTGATTGGTAGCTTAAGAGGGGGTGTAAGGGGAAAAAGAAGCTTATTGTTCCAAGTGGAAAGAGAATGTATATTCTTTGTAGGGGAAAAAATGGGCTTCATTGATATCCAGTGTTGATCAGAAGGGTTTGAGGACAAGAAAAATACAGTATTTTATTCTTTGGTTTCAGATATCCTATGAGGTGACCTTTTGACCAACAAGGTAAATAGAGGAGCATGTATGAGACTGTATGGAGTGAAGACAAAAAGAAGATAAATAGCTGAAAAGCTATAAGCACAAATGGTCATAGTCTTGGAAATAAAATTCCAGATCTGCAAGCCCTTATGGCAGAGGCAGACCTAGATTTTGTTGCTATCACGGAGACTTGGTTCATTGAGTCCCATGAATGAGGTGGCTACACCAGCATGTAATCTGTTCTGGAAGTATAGGCATGTCAGAAAAGAACAAAGAATAATTCCTTATGATTAAAAAAAAAAATTATATATATATATATATATATATATATATATATATATATACACACACACACACTTAAATGCAGGAAGCGCTGGTTACCTAAGAAAGGGATGATTGTATTTCCGTCTGTACCAGTGGGGTCTACAGACATCTGACACAGGTGGAAGAACTGGACAGAGATCAAGCTGAGGACATACTAAAAGTGGGAAAGAGGGGGGCGGTCCTGGAGGGAGACTTCTAGCTGTCAGATTGGATTGGAGTATCTTATCTGTAGAATCAGAAGTGAATAGAGACTGAAACACTATAAAGGGGCTCTTCCCAGATAAATGGTATTGGACCTAGTGAAACTGATTATTCCAAATGCAGAAAATATTACTAGTGTCTGCTAGGTGGTCACCTGAGCACCAGTAATTATCAGATGGTATTTAGTATGGCCAAGGTGATGAGAAGTCACTTGCCAAAGTCCTGGATTTCAAAGATATCAGTTTGTAAAATGGGAAAATATTTAAAGATGGCACTGGAAGATCTTAACTTCTCCATATTTGTCTTCCTCTTTCTGCGATCTCTTGTAGTTTATGAGCACTGACATTTTTTCCCTTGCCCTATCCTTTAGAAAACCACAGTGATCTTTTTCCTCTTAACCTGTGTCATCTTTCCTAGCATAGATTTGTTTGCCTTTAAAATATCTCCTTTCACGTTTGCCTACTGCTCTGTTTCCCCTGGATTATCCCATCCAGTTAATGAATCCTTGGGATTTTCCTCCAGTTTAACAGTTTTCCTGAAGTCCAGGACCCTCGCCTTTTGAATGAATCAGTGCTCCCTGTGCCCTAATACTGAACCACACCATCCAATGGCCACTGGATCCCAGTTGGACCTCCTACTGTGACATCAGAAACACTTTCCCGTTTTTAAGCATTAGCTCCAGTATCTGCCCCCTCACATGTTGGTTCTGTTGCTAGTTGCTGTAACAGTTCTTCTAGCCAACAATCCAGGATCTCCCTGCTTCTAGACAACATCCAGCAGATTGAAATCATCTAGAAATAGTACCTCCCCTTTCATTGCAATTTTGTGAATGTCTTCAACGAAATCTCTATTCATTTCTTCTGCCTGCAAAGGAGGTGTGTATATCACACCAATATACATGGGTGTTTCATTGCCTCCTTCCAGATCAATCCACAGTGCCTCCTGCTTACCTCATAAGTCCTTCAGTTCTGTTGCTTTTATATCTTTTTTTTATATAAAACATCACCACTCCCTTTCTTTCTTCCTTCCCTATTCTTCCTAGATAGATTATAGCTCGTTATATCTACAGTATAGAGGAACTCCCATGGTCTGGAAATATCCATTATCTGGAATGGCCATGTTCCTAATTGTATTTATATTCCAGTCTGTAGGCACTTCAAAATGGATTACAATAAAAGGTACTCTGTTGTTTCTCTTTATTTCTCTTATTCCCAATGCCTATGGGGTTGGGCTGTATAAGTGTATTTCAGCATATTTAAATGATGGTGTGGCGATAAGTGCGGCAACTGTTCAGCTTCTTAACTTTAGTTTAGGCTGACGTGGTGGGAGCATGCTTAGTGTGCTGCTTCCACTAAATTTCAGGAATTTCCTTTCCTGCCCACCAGTCAGCCTGCCTAGCGAACCTGTATTCTCAATGGCAGGGGACATCGTATGTCTGCATCATTCATGGCAGGCATCGGATTTGTTGGAAATATTGGTCTTCCTTAAGATAAAACTCCTGCTGGGTTTCTTTCAGTTCCCATGAAAGTGGCGGGAGGACTACATACACAGTTGAACTCATGTCCACAGCACATTGATGTGCTGCTGCCACTGCTGCTGCTGTCTGACCTGCTTCTCTTGCTCTGTCTCTCTACTGGTGTTCTCTACTCCTCTCTGAAAGCCTTGGCATCTTGGAGCATTGCTGCTGCTCACCACCCAGTCTAATCCTTACACCCTATCTCTCTTCTGGTTCAGCTGTGTTAGTCCAGTGTTGCTGCCTAGCCTGCTTTTCCTGCCTTGCCTCTCTTGGCTTACTGCCTTACTATGCTGTCAAATTTATTTTATTTTATTTTATTTATTTATTTCTTTTATATACCGACGTTCGATCGAGATATCACATCGGTTTCCAGATAACTCAAAGAATAGGGTAGTAACAGCCCTATTTTACATTATAACATTGTAATAAAAATAATAAATTGTAACATTGTAATAAATATAACAAATTATACAAATTATAACAGGAATAACAGGGTTACGTTGAACATTTGATGTAGTATATAACATATGTACATAAATGACTTGTTGATGACTTGTTGATGAGGATATATTAAGGTTAGGTTGGCAGGGAGGGTTGAAGGGGGGAATGGGGGGGATAGGAGGGGGGAAGGTGGTGCAAGGGAGGGAAGATGGTGATGCGAGATGCTTGTGTAGGGGGGGCGTGGTGTGTTGCAGTTGAATTTGGGTAGGTTACGTGTCAGGTGGGAATGCTTTTAGGAACAGCCATGTTTTGAGGTGTTTTTTTGAAGATTTGCAATGAAGGTTCATTTCTGAGACAGGTGGGGAGGGAGTTCCATAAGGAGGGGCCCGCAATTGTTATGGCTCGTTTGCGGGTGATGTTGAGGTGTGCAGATTTGAGATTGGGTACGGCTAGGAGGCCAGTGTTGGTGGATCTGAGAGTTCTTTGAGTAGGGTAAGGTTGTATTCCGTTGTTTAGCCAGTTCATGTTGTTGTTGTTTATTTTTTTGTGCATGAGGGTGAGGGTTTTATACTGGATTCTTTGGGTAATGGGTAGCCAGTGGAGTTCTTTGAGAGTGGGTGTGATGTGTGAGGATTTTTTGTTGTTAGTGATGATTCTGGCGGCAGCGTTCTGTAGCACTTGGAGGGGTTTGATGTGAATTTCTGGTAGGCCAAGGAGGAGGGAGTTGCAGTAATCAAGTTTTGCGAAGATAATTGATTGAAGGACTGTTCGGAAATCGTGCTCTTGGAGAAGGGGTTTGAGTTTTTTTAGTGTCTGGAGTTTGAAGAATCCATCCTTGATTGTATTGGAGATGTGTCGTTTAAAGTTGAGATGGCTGTCGATTGTTACGCCTAGGTTTCTTGTGGACGGCGTGGGTGAGATTTGGGGCACTCCCGGGTTGGTTGAGCTTCCTGGGTGGTCGGAGGGGGTGCACTTGAGTGGAAGAGATGGTCGGTCATCGTGGATGTGAATGATTTCTGTTTTGGCTTGGTTGAGGCATAGAGATAATTGAGATAGCAAGTGGGATAGATTTGAGCTGAGTTTGTTCCATTTTTCCATGGTTAGTTGGATGGACTTGTTTATGGGGAGTAATATTTGTATGTCGTCTGCATAGATGAAGTAGGTGAGGTTTGCCTCTGAAAGGTATTTGCATAGTGGGATGAGGTAAATGTTAAATAGGGTTGAGGATAGGGAAGAACCTTGAGGGACTCCATGAGTGAGGGGCACTTGAGAGGATTCAGATGAGTTTGTCTTGACGATGTAGGATCTGTTTGAGAGGTAGGAGTTGAACCATTTGATTGTGGTGTCTTGGAGACCAATTTCTTTAAGTCTAGTGAGGAGAGTTCTGTGATTGATGGTGTCAAAGGCGGCGGATATATCAAGAAGTATCAGGAGGAAAGATTTGCCTTTGTCACGTCCTCTAAGGATGGTATCAGTGAGAGAGAGGAGGAGGGTTTCAGTGCTGAAGAATTTTCTGAAACCATGTTGTGCGGGCTGTAGAATATTATAGGTTTCAAGGTGTTCTGTGAGTTGATTGTTGACTGTTTTTTCGATGATTTTTGCTAGGAATGGGAGGTTGGAGACTGGTCTGTAATTTGCTGGGTCGGATTTGTCGAGTTGAGGTTTTTTGATGATTGGTTTGATGATGGCGTTTTTGAGTTTTTCTGGGAAGATTCCTTGTTCTAGGGATAAGTTGATGATGTAGGTTATTGGTTTGACAATAATCTCTCTGATGAGTTTTAGGGTTTTGATGGGGATGGGGTCTAGAGGGTGTGATGCAGGGTTGGTTTTTCTGATGATAGGTTCGATTTCTGTGGAAGCAACGGGTGTGAATTGTGACCATGTGTGGATGGGAGGGGGGATGTCAACTGGGTCGTTGTAGTTTTGGGGAATTTTGGCGATGATGTTGTTAACTTTGTCCTTGAAGAATTGTGCTAGTTTTTCACTTGAGATGTTGCTGGAGTTTGGCTTATTGTCATTTTGGATGGGGTTGGTTAGGTCTTTGACATAGGCGAAGAGGGTCCTCGGGTTATATTGGTAATCATGAATTCTTGATGTGTAGAAATTGCGCTTTGCTGTGTTGAGGTCTGTTGTATAGTTATGTAGTAGTGTTCTGAATTTGTCTTTCAGGTTTGAGGTGGGGGTTCGTCTCCATTGTTTTTCAGTTTGTCTCAGTGTTCGCTTTGAGGTTTTCAGTTCTGGGGTGTACCATGGAGCTCTTTGCTTTGTAGATTGCTTCAAATCTCTTGCTGCTTCACTCTGCTGTCTATGCCTTGGAGTGTTGATGCCACTGTGCTCACTGCAATAACCCCATACTTAGGGATGTTTATGCCATTGCTGGTGGTGCCCTTTGCTCCTTTATTAATGCCTTGGTCTGTTCATGCCACTCTTGGGGTCTTGGAGTGCTGTTACCTCTGCTGCTGATGCCTGCCACAATGTTTCATAAAACTCGGATGGAAAATTCCAATGTTAGTCAAAAATAGGAAGCATTGTTTTCCCCGTTGTATTTAATAGAAATGAATGAGCTACTGAATGAAACAAAACAGGAAACCAAACTGTAAAAACAAAAGAAACAGACATAAAAAATATTTTCCATTCATACCCCTAAGTGGTGAATTTCTTTACAAGCTTCCCAGCATTCTGCCCATCTTTTGACATTAGAATGCAGGAATGGCTAACATTTTTTCAGGTGGGCCTTCGGTGTCTCTGAAGATTGATATGCTGAGACCTCTGAGCAAAATGTGGCAAATGGCAGCTAGTGCACTAGTGTCGCTTTCATCCTAGATGTTTGAGCTCTTCATTAAACAAGAGATTTGTTGGATTTTTTTTATCTGTAGAATAAAGACTGAAAAAGATTTTTATTTTATTTTTACATTGAATAATCACAAAAGTAAAAACTAATTTCTATAATTTATTTCAGAATACTGGAATCATAAATGTGAAAATCCTTAGGTTTTGCTTTGGTAGAATGTCCTGGTATTTAAATGTTAGTGTTTTGTTGCTTGACCTAATCTTACATATGGTATATAGAAGCTGCATTTTGACATCTCAAAATGAATCCTCTTGTCCCCCACCCCCTTTAATTATAGTTAATAATATCATACTGTGAAAGAAGCTACTAGTTTAGAAATATTGCACAGTACACTGTATCCCTGAGGAAACAAAAAAAATCCCAGTCTTTGGCATAACATGCCCAGTACAGATCTCTCCTGAATGAATCTAACCCGTATTGTGTGTTGCCGAGTTTAATCCTGTATTCTTCGGTTCTGGCACACTCAGCAGTAATCTTAGCAATAAAATGGGCAGCACCTGGTAGAACAGCGATGCAGGCAAATGTTTACATAAAAGAAGACAATTGTTCATACTTGCTTGCACCCCTTTCGCACCTATCCCCCACAAAATGGAAATGTGAGACTAAACAATGCTGCTGTTAATGTGTGTCTGCATGTGAGCAGCTGGAGCATGCTGTGAAATGCAGGAGAAGCTTAGCTTTACTGTGAAGCCTGAGTCTGGGTGTAACCTAACTAGCTAGGGGGATATGCAGTTCCTGATTGACAGCAGGACCAGCATTATGCAAATACTGTAAGAGAACAGCAGCTCAGCAACAGAGAGCGGGGCTCCGTCAGGGATCCTTCTACACACGCTACATTTTTCTCCGTATTTTTTTTTCTTCTCTTCCTAGCCCTGCATTTTCAGTTTCACTGTTGCTGAGTCACACAAATTAGTTGTTGCCTTTTTCATAATATGGAGAAAAAAAAAATCAGCTTTGTTTAAATGTCAGTAATAAATACACTACACAAGAACAAGCTTGTAGCTCTAGCTGAATTAGATAATGTTTAGCTGTGTAATGAGCTAATCTTTCGACCTGTGTATTTTAAGTGCTGTGTTTAGTTCTTGTCTTCACACACAAGTGTTTTTCTTATTTCTTTCAGTGTTCTTCGGTCTGAAGCCTTATGTAGGTCAGGCTTGGCTTAAGCAGCTTTTCTCAACCTACGTCAGATTAAGCTAAAGGAATTTTAATAAACCCTCCCTTGTAGGCGTGGGCCTAAATGAGACTAGCCTAGTTAAGCCTGATCTTTTTTTTTTTTTTGTCTGTGAAAAAGAACTGAGGCGTGCTGGAGGGCTCAGGAACTGCCAGCTGAATTCAGAGCTAAAAATGGTTGGAAAGGCTCGCTCTTCTAATTTTACTGTCTCTGAAAAGCTTGATCTACTGAAGCTTGTGAAGCCATATATTAACATTCTGGAGCAACACACAAATAAGCACTCTGTGATAGTGGAGAAAAACAAATGCTGGGATATGATAGCCGACAAATACAATGCAATTAGTCCAGACCGCCCTTCTCGAACTGCGCAGGGCCTCCGAACTCTCTACAAGCGACTCAAGGAATATGCCAAGCAGGAGTTCTTGCAGTTTAAGAACACCCAGTTAGATTATCAAAGCAGTGTCTCCGAACCAACCAAGAAAGTGTTGGAGATGATGCCCCAGATCACCACCATGTGCTTCATGAGAGATGGGAGCAGCTTAAGGTAAGAGATGATGTCTTATTAAATGGAAGCTAATGAACTTACTATTTCTAAGGCTTTTCTTGAAGTACATAATTTTTGTGTTGTGTGTGTTCCAGAAAGGCAAAAAAGTGTGGACAGACTAATCTACAAGTGGGAACCAGAATTAAGTACCGAAGCTTTTTGCCAAGGGGACCTTAATATGGAGCTTTATAGCAAAGGCTAGTTCTGTATTTATGTTCTACCTGTATCGTCTGGTTTTTTTTTTTTTTTACAGGTAGTTTAATCCTCCTGCTTTGGCAATAGTTGTTACATCATCATGTCCCCAGTGGCATCACGTGGCAGGGCATTAACATCCCCCACCCCATCATTCTCCCATGTTCTACAGGTTCTTAATCACAGCCAAAAGACCAATAAGCAACTTCATCTCATAGCTCTGAAATTGCACTTGAATTTTAGCCAAAAAACAGGGCAAGAGCAATACTTAGAATTTATTTGAAATGTAGGCCCAGATGTGATTATCCAGAAAAGTACAGATCTAACCTTTACCTCCTCTGGCTTGCCTTTTCATTAAGTGGGAGATTATTCAGACACAGGGTAGGACTAAGGAAGCTGTCCATTTTAAGAAAAGCTTGTGGTATATAAGAAAATGTCAGTTTACAAGAGAGTAGCTACTGCTTATAAAGTTTGCAGTTAGCAATTTATTAGACAGGGAGATTAAAAAAAAGTACAGTTGGGTTATGTATTGAAAACAGCTTGCCCTTATCAAGAATTTCCTTAGTGTGCAAATACTGGTCACACTTTAAACAGAAATCAGACCTTTAGTCAATGATTACCCAACTGTGAAAATACACTGCATTCCCTGTAAAGATATTGAGTTTCATACTTTCTTCACCACTTCAGGTTCCTTGGAAGTTTAGTAAACCTAACTGCAGAAACAGCTTACACATCAGCATACATAGATGATTGTAAGAGACTCCTTAACTGTGATTCTCTTTGTTTTTACTGGTCATGAACCTTGGAGGCAAGAGTCAAAAGCGGATACAGTATGTGGAAGTGCTGTACTGGTTTCATAGATTTCTGAGAATGCAGTAACATTCTTGCTTTCAAACCTGCTCTTCCAGTCCTGAGCCACTCCTAAGCATACACAGCCAATTATGCTGCAGTTTGCCCAGCGATTGTTTCTGTTTTGTGAGGTAGGCTAGTTTATTCAGAACACCAAACTCATTTTAATGGAAACCTAAACCAGGCTTGATTCCAGGTTCTGTTGTCTGAAAGGCTAGCGTGTAAATACTGCATGCAGCTTAGTCTGTGTAAGGGAGTGTTAGTGCTTACTGCTGCCTTGGCTAGTCACTTCTCCCTTTCTAGACAAACCACAGAAAGCTGCATAAATCTCTGATCTGGTGAGGTATTAATGATCATGTCTGAACCTGACTAGCAGATTATTTAAAAATAGAACTCTGCACTTACTTTCCTTACATGCTGGAAATTAGCTGCATCTCATATAAACTGATTTTAATGGCAGTATGAGAGGCAAAGAAGCCAGGCTTTTAGCTCCATGTTGGCATTCCTCATTAGTTCCCTTCAGCAGTAGATCCATTTAGTGACAGGAGGAAGCTGCTGTGCACAGGAGCTCCATTGGGAGAACCAGTGGCTGAACTAATCAGTGCTGGGTGTCTGAATCCAGATGCTGGGTGCACAGCAACATTCGTACATGGAACCTCACTAAGCCTGCCGGGACCTATAGTCAAGCCTGTGCCAGAGAGAAACATGGAGAAATGCTGGCTTCTGATGTCAAACTCTGACTATCGAGCCATGTTCTCTAAAAATAAAATGGTTTCTAGAGTTTTAATAAGACTAGAGTTTTTTTTTTTAAAAATGTATTTACGCAGATGGAATATACTGATCTCTGTCCCTAACCCCTCCAAAAAAACATTCCCCAACATAAATTTATTAGTCCAGGTACAGTGCTTTTCAGTTAGTTTCAAATCAAAGCTGGTGTGCCAGTTCTTTCTTACATGTTTCCTGATTTTGTATAATGTACGTTCCATAGTTTATACTCAGAGCCTGAGAGATGCAGAAGGCCCTAAAACTAGTGTCCAGTATCGTCTGCTGACCGGATGATATTGCCAAATTGGCTTCTGCCAGGTTAGACTATATTTAGGTTGCCATCCTGTAATAGAATTTATTTTCAAGGTTTACATTTCTTGATCAGTTGTGTTTTTGCAGTAGCAGGCCTGCCTATAGCTAAGAAGCTGTGGCTCTCCATGATGCATGGATGGCCTTCGTAAGGGATAAGAATACTAGGGGAAGACATATTTTGTGCATAACCCATGAAAGGTATGCATCCTATTTTCTACACAGTGAGATTTATGGTAGCAGAGGAGTATTCCATTTTTTACATGTATTTGGCAAATTTACAAACAGGTCAATACAGTAAAGTGCGGCCCGCGGTTACCCTGCTTCTAACCCGCCTTCTACTCACAATTTGGCCGTGTTAGTCCAACCCGCGATTCACTATCCCCTTTAACCCATTCTTACCGCCTCTTTAAATCAACGAGTAACCCCTTCCACCCGCGGCATGTATATGAGATGTAAACGATCGGATTAGCTATTCCCCCCCCCCCCCCATTCAGTAACACGCGCCCCGACTATTGCCTTTTTAACCTGCAGTTTAGCCGCGCGTTTAACCTGCTAATTTACCGCCTACCCCTAACCCTGCGTTAGAGGCAGGGGTAAGGGTAGACACAAACTTTCCCCCAAAAGAAAACCTAAAAACCTAAAATCACCTCCTCCCAAAGCGACTGGACATGTAAAATATTGAAAACCTAAAATCCCCTCCTCCCGAAGCGACTGGACATGTAAAATATTGAAAACCTAAAATCCCCTCCTCCCGAAGCGACTGGACATGTAAAATATTGAAAACCTAAAATCCCCTCCTCCTGAAGCGACTCGACATGTAAAATATTGAAAACCTAAAATCCCCTCCTCCCGAAGCGACTCGACATGTAAAATATGTGAATAAGTGTAACGAGCGCCCAAATTGACTGGCTAGAGCGCCCGTCAATTTGGGCGCTCTAGCCAGCGAAGCGTACGCCGTGACGTCATGCGCTTCGCTGGCTCTAGCCATTGGCTTGAGCGCCCAAATTGACGGGCCTTAAGCCAATGAAAGCACATGAACGCGCGTGCGTGACGTCACGGCGTATGTCACGCACGCCCGTCCTTGTGCTTTCATTGGCTTGAGCGCCCGTGCACTACGGGCGTGCTTTCGTCCGTCTTCACCGGCGGGGCCGCTGGAAGCCGCTTTCGCTGCCGGCTGCCCCCCTCCGGACACAGGGTGAGTGTCCAAAATTAAACTTTACTGAACGTGTAGTCTGATCCCACAGAGGTGGCTTTTACTCTCTATCTGTGCAAGGGGTCTCTGTGTGTTCCACAGCAAAGGACATCCTCACCCTCCAGGGCTTGGATAAATGAGGATCCCAAGTGGGCAGAGGTATCCTTGTTTGAGTGTTTCCCCTCCCCCCCCCCCCGGCCCCAGCAAGATAGAAAAAATTAATAAGTCTCTGTTCAAAATCCCAGATTTCTCTCTCCCAGGGATAAAAACTCCAAGCGGGCGACCTCAGTTGTAATTTGTTATTGGGCTTATGGTTATCCAATGTTTGCCTATCTCTTTTACTGTCTCGAAACCCACAATGGAAGGGATCCACTTGGAATATGCAGCTCTTGATTTTCCTCTGGAAGGACAAAAGAGACGCAGCAAAACTCTTCTTCCCAGTTTTTCTAACAAAAACATCCTTTACCCAAAAAACCCCAATTCAAAACACCAGAATGCCCATATAGCAGGTCACCACCATACCTCTGTCCTCCAGGAGGTTGCAGAGGGTCAGGTCGTCCCTATCCTGGCCCCCCCCCCCCCCCCAGGGGAAGGCTTCCCTGTTACCTCCCTCCCAGCAAACATCCTAGGGTTTCATAGGCTTCCTTCAAAATTCCCGAAATCCTACCAAACAACTAAGGTATGGACTGCAAGGTAAGCCCAAAAATCCAAAAAAGGATAAGCTCCAGTACTTCCTCCCAACTCCAAAACCAAATTACACTGCACCCAGAGCTCTCAGGAGAGAGCTGAGCTGCTTTTATTATCTTCCCAGGGGACGGCCAACCCAGCATCCTCAAAGGGAGAGATTGTATATGAATGGTGCTCTTTAATTAGCAACCTATATTGCACTAACTAAACAGCTCACCCAGGCCTCAGTGGTACACTTAATCAAAATTTTGGTACAGGTGGAAAATCGTGCACAATTTTTTTATGAAAATCACTAACAAACTATTATTACATGGCAATATATAATACTATAGAAACCAGAACAAATGCTGGAATAAGGTGATACAGTCCCAAATTTTTTAAATGAGTGTGTAAATCCAAAAATTCTTTTATTCAAAGGATGGCAACTCCACTATATACATTGAACTCAATCTTTCATGCACACGGAGTCCCCCGACACGGACCCGTGTTTCGCCAATGGCTGCGTCGGGAGGGATGCCCAATATTTTTGTTACAGAAATTCTAAAAATAATTATAAAGGACTGTATTAGAAAACATGGTATCGGTACAGAAAAAATACAATTGAATTAAGCACGCATCGATTTTACCTTAGACGGAGTTCATAAATTCCGGGCATGGAGCGCGCTTGAGCATAAAGTAGAACAAACTTAAAAGCTGTCAAAATTCGCGCCAAACAGGTTTCACAAACCAATCAGAATAGAGGAACAAACAGCCAATCACAGGTAAGAAGGTAACAGCTGCACCCTATCAGAATCAGGTAAAATGGAACCATTCAATTTCTTTATTGAGGCCCTTTGGTATGACAGAATCTAGACGATGTATCCATCTTTGTTCACAGCGTGTAAGTAAAGTGTCAAAGTCACCACCTCGCAAGGAGGGGGAAACAAGTTCTAAAACAAAAAAGAATAAGTCAGATACTGTATGTGACTGTAATACCCAATGATCAACAAGAGGGGCCAGATTACGAGAATGTTTGATATTAGACCTGTGTTCTATTTGTGTTAAAATTTGGGACTGTATCACCTTATTCCAGCATTTGTTCTGGTTTCTATAGTTTGACTGAATGCTGGCCGCAGCTCGGTTGCTTGTGGTAATATATAATACTATAACATGTAAAATTATAAATCACTGGAGAGCATTGCATTCATTTCTATCTGGACTGGTACCAGGGCGAGGCGGGCTCTACTCCTGGTGTAGGTACTACCGTTCATATCATGCTGCTCCATTGACAACGTAAAAGTTCACACACACACACCAATCTCCCACCAGAATATATGAAAAATGGAAAATGACTGGGAAAATAACCAGCCCTTCCACTGCTGGCTATGGAGGGTTCTCTCACAACCCATGTTGGAAGGAGGATGTCTCACCATCCTGTAAAGGAAACACAATTGACAAGGCTCACTCTGGGTAAATAGGTTGGAAAACAGATGATTGATTCAGCTTCCCAAAACAAGGAAGAAACATTTGAAATAAGTTCCTCCGGTACCTGAGGAGAGAGATAGATAAGCCAGCTTTCAACTGATAATCCAGTCTTTCACCATGGCATGTCTTCAATAAACATATTTGGTTACGCCGGAAAGACATATGGTGGTCTGTCCATCCTACAAAGAAAATGTTAGCTTAAAATAGCTTACAGATAAATACAAGGACACATTTTTTTCAAATGTTTTTTTCAATTTTTATAGAATAGTTTTTGCTAACTGGTTTTTTCTTTTTGTGCAAAGCTATACATTATAAAACATACATTGTAAACAGCTCTTGTTTTTTTTTTTTTCAGTAGAAGCACACATGAGCCAATGAATTTCACAGTAAAGAAAATAGTCTTGAAATTTAAGGACATAAAGAATATAATCTAATAAGTCTTTAAATCAAACTTCCCCTAGGGGCAGCACTTCAGGTCTTCTAGGCCTCTTGTACAGCCAGGTCATTTTGTTGAAAGAAGACATGATGGTCTCCCATATTATCAGTCCAGGGTGAGGAATCCGTGTCCTCCTTAATAGGCTAAGAATAAACAAGCAGATAAAGTAAACAGAATTGAGAGCTGAGGTAAATCCTTAAACATTTAAAAAGAAACTAAAGTCATGGCTATTTCAGCAAGCCTTCCCAGATTGACTTATTCTCTTTTGCTTTGTTTTAGTATTTTATTGAGCATTTTATTTTGTATTTTATTTTATTGAATTTTCTATGAACATTGTTTTTATTTTTTATTTGTGTACGCTCTATTTTATTTTCATACTGATGAATTTTATTGTATTTGTTGTTATCCCAGGACAAGCAGGATGCTAGTCCTCACATATGGGTGACATCAGTAATGGAGCCCTATGTACGGAAAACTTCTTTCAAAGTTTCTATGAAACTTTTGACTGGCACCAGAGTGCCTACTGAGCATGCCCAGCATGCCATGATATTCCTGGCCACAGGGGTCTCCCTTCAGTCTTCTTTTTTCCGCGAAGCAGTTAGCCTCGCAGTTCCTAGGAGTCCTGTGGAAAATCTCCACAACTTTAACTTTTCAAAAAAGTTTAGAAAACTTCAGCCGCACGGGTCTCCCCTCAGAAATACCATCGCGGTAAGTTTTCTACCTTTTCTCGCGGTTCCGTGCCGTTTTTGACAGTGTTTTTTGTTCCTGGTCATTGGTCGTCGACGGCTGTTCGGCCCAAAAATGGCTTCAGGATTCAAAAAGTGCCCTAAGTGCCCCAGGAACATGTCCATTACCGACCCTCACCAGGATTGTGTCCTCTGTCTTGGTGAGACCCACGATGTTAGGGCTTGTCCCTTATGTGCCACCATGACATCGAAGGGCCCTCGTCTCCGGCTGGAGAAAATGGAACAATTGTTCAAAATACAGCTCTTGCCAGCACCATCTTCTTCAACACAATCGTCTCCGGCTGGGTCGATTCGAAAAGTGGTGTTGAAAAAAACGTCTACCAGGTGAGTCGGGAGATGCTCCTCTTTCCTCCCCCTCTCCATCGTCGAGGGCATCGACATCCGGTAGTGAAAAAGCCCGCGAAAAGGAGAACCATCGGCATCGTAGGCCGCATGCGGCGTCTACCGTCCCGATTCCCGGTGAGCCATCGACGGAAAGCGGCTTAACAACTAAGAAACCTCGGCTCGAGGATCCGGCTTCGGAGCCGTCGACAGGGCGATTCCCGCCGATTCTGGCGCAGGGAACCGTACCTTCTCAGGGCTCTGAGGAGGTACCGGCATCGCCACTACCGCCTCCCCCCATGGGTGCTCTGTTTTCACCATCCATGCGGGCGGAACTTGACGTATATATACGTCAAGCGGTCAAAGACGCATTCATCGAGGCGATACCGAGACATCAGCCTTCTACGCCAGCTATGCCATCGACACCAATTCCGGTATCGGCAGGGATATCGCCCCCGATACCAGTGACATCGCCCGTTCCAGCACCGGTGCCTTCGATGCCGATTCCGGCTGTTCCACTGATGCCGTCGATGCCGATTCCGGCTATTCCAGTGCATGGACCGCCGATGCTGTCGATGCCAATCCCGGTACCGGCACCGATAAACCCATCGATGCCAGGTCAAGATATCTCCATTTTCCAGCCTCTCATGGATAAATTGGATACCTTAATCCAGGTTTTCTCTACTACACCTCATGGCGTGGATCAGGATATATTTCCAGAACCAGTACCTGGTCCTTCTGGCATTATCCCAATGAGACCACATTCACCACAACCTGAGATTCCTTTCAAACCTCTCAGACCATCTGGTCACCCAGTGGACACTGGTACTGACTCTGACGTAGATGCCTCATCTGAAGAAGATATATTATCTGCAGCACACTGAGCAGACAATTTTAAAGTATCATCCAGTATGATGCCTAGATCTCTTTTCTGGGTGGTAGCTCCTAATATAGAACCAAACATCGTGTAACTACAGCAAGGGTTATTTTTCCCTATGTGCAACACCTTGCACTTGTCCACATTACATTTCATCTGCCATTTGGATGCCCAATCTTTCAGTCTTGCAAGGTCCTCCTGTAATGTATCACAGTCTGCTTGTGATTTAACTGCCTCTGAATAATTTTGTATCATCCGCAGATTTGATAACCCCACTCGTCATATTCCTTTCCAGATCATTTATATATATATATTGAAAAGCACCGGTCCAAGTACAGATCTCTAAGGCACTCCACTGTTTACCCTTCTCCACTGAGAAAATTGACCACTTAATCCTACTCTCTGTTTCCTGTCTTTTAACCAGTTTATAATCCACGAAAGGACATCGCCTCCTATACCATGACTTTTTAGTTTTCTTAGAAGCCTCTCATGAGGGACTTTGTCAAACACCTTCTGAAAATCCAAATACACTACATCTACCGATTCACCTTTATCCACATGTTTATTAACCCCTTCAAAAAAATGAAGCAGATTTGTTAGGCAAGACTTCCCTTGGGTAAATCCAGGTTGATTGTGTTCCATTAAATCATAACTTTCTATATGCTCTATGATTTTGATCTTGAGAATAGTTTCCACTGTTTTTCCCGGCACTGAATTTCAGGCTCACTGGTGTATAGTTACCTGGATTGCCCCTGGAGCCCTTTTTAAATATTGGGGTTACATTGGCCACCCTCCAGTAATCAGGAACAATGGATGGTTTTAATGATAGATTACAAATTTTAACTAATAGATCAGAAATTTCATTTTTTAATTTCTTCAGTACCCTAGGATGCATACCATCCGGTCCAGGTGATTTGCTACTCGTTAGTTTGTCAATCTGGTCTACTACATCTTCCAGGTTCACAGTGATTTGGTTCAGTTCGTCTGACTCATCACCCCTGAAAACCATCTCTGGAACTGATATCTCCCCAACATCCTCATTAGTAAACACAGAAGCAAAGAGTTAATTTAGTCTTTCTGCAATGACCTTATCTTCCCTAAGAGCCCCTTTAACCTCTTGGTCATCTAATGGTCCAACCGACTCCCTCACAGGTTTCTTGCTTCGGATATATTTAAAAAAGTTTTTATGAGTTGTTGCCTCTATGGCCAACTTCATTTCAAATTCTCTCTTCGCCTGTCTTATCAATGTTTTACACTTAACTTGACAATGCTTATATTTTATCCTATTTTCTTCAGATGGATCCTTCTTCCAATTTTTGAAGGATTTTTTTTTTTTGGCTAAAATAGCCTCTTTCACCTCACTTTTTAACCATGACGGTAATCATTTTGCCTTCCTTCCACCTTAATGCATGGAAAACATATGGACTGTGCCTCTAGGATTGTATTTTTAAACAATCTCCATGCCTGTTGAACACTTTTAACCTTGCAGCTGCACCTTTCAGTTTTTTCGAACTATTTTTCTCATTTTATCAAAGTTTCCCTTTTGAAAGTTTAGTGTTAGAGCTATAGATTTACTTATTGTCCCCCTTCCAGTTATTAGTTTAAATTTGATCATGTTATGATCACTGCTGTCAAGTGGCCCCACCACCGTTACCAAATCCTGCGGTCTACTAAGAATTAAATCTAAAATAGCTCCCTCTCTTGTTGGTTCCTGAACCAGTTGCTCCATGAAGCAGTCATTTATTACATCCAGGAACTTTGTCTCTAGCGAGTCCTGATGTTACATTTACCCAGTCAATATTGGGGTAATTGAAATCTCCCATTATTATTGCACTGCCAAATTGGTTTGCTTCCCTGATTTCTCTTAGCATTTCATCATCTGTCTGACCATTTTGTCCAGGTGGACGGTAGTATACTCCTATCACTATACTCTTACCCAACACACATGGGATTTCTACCCATATAGATTCTACTGAGCATTTAGTTTCTTGTATGATCTTTATCCTGTTGGACTCTATACTCTCCCGGACATAAAGTGCCACACCACCACCAAGTTGATCCTCCCTATCATTGCAATATAATTTGTACCCTGATACAGAACTCTGTCCCATTACTTGAATATAACAAAGTATTTTGTTAAAACCTCCAGAAAAAGCTGGGGGAAAATGAGAAATAGCATGTTAATAGGGTCAGATTTAAAGTCTGGAAAACAAATGCAAAATTAACCATTTATAAAGCAATTTCCTTAAAATTGCAAAGGATTTTTTTGGTTTGTGTGAGGCTTTTAAAAAAAAAGTTTGACATTGAATTTTTTTTACTAGAAATAATTACCATTACCAGAGTGCATGCTATCTAATAGAAGATCCACAAGAATTTTTGAATATTGATTGGCGTACCACAGTAACAGATACCAGCCTCTATCTACAATATAAATGGGCTCTGACCGACGACCCGCAAATGCGCAGTAGAGCGCAACTCTGCCCGATGTGCTGCGCATGCGCGGGTGAGAGAGCACGTTGGGCAGAGCGGAGCGGCGCCGGGAGGAAATGGAGCTGTGTGAGCGCTTCAGTGAGGCGCGTACACGCGCACGAGAGAGACCCACAGAGCACGTCGGTCAGAGCTCAATGTGCAGTACAAAGCAGCTCTGACGGATGTGCCGTGCATGAGCGGGCGATAGAGCACATCGGCCTCACAATAAAGGGATTAGGAGGATAGTAAGACGAAAGAGGGCCACAATAGGTGGAGGAGGAGGAGTGGGAGAATAAGGAAGAGAAGGGTGCTGGACAGGTGAGGCGCAGTGAGTGCAAGGGGAGTGTAATGGAAGAATGAGGGGAGAGGGGGGCTGCAGGAGCAGACCAGCGGGTGATAGAATGGGAAGGGGCTGCAGGAGAGGACCTGTGGAAGAAAAGAGAAACATTGGGAGAATGAGAGATGAGGAGGAGGAGCAGTGGGGAGGGGGTTGGGGAGATGGGGCAGCAGGACAGTAAGAGGGGAGGGGAGCTGGAGGAGGGAGCATTGGGTGCAAGGGGAGTGCAAAGGGAGGGAGGGTGGAGGGGGAAGAGTATATACACATCCTGACACCTCCACACACAACACTTATCTGGCATTTGGAACAAACATCTCGCCTGTTTTAACGGGCTTAACGGCTTGTAAGTAAATAATGAAAACTAAGCACATTTAGAAATGTAAGTAATTTTTTAACCTATTGTATTCCACCCTTTCCAATGTCCTGCTGGACAGGGGGACACATTTGGGAGCAGCTGATCAATTCACCAACCCATGGGGTTTCTCCTCCGGGAGGAAGTGGGGAGTCATTCTTCAGGACTCAGGCACTGTTGTTGCTTTGGAATAACAACTCCACATTAAATTTCAAACTGAAGAGTTTACTGAGAAACTTGCTGAATGGTGATAAGTTAACACAAAATACATTTTCTGATAATAAATTTAAACAGTCACATAACTGCTTCAGACCTAAAGGCCTCTCTTATCACTAGGTACCCCTTCAGACTACTCCAGGGATCTAGCCTTGACTCCCCTTTGTATCTGAATTCTGCTGGATTCCTCATTGTTGACTTTCCGCCTTGCTTGAAATACCATGAAGCACGTTTGATTGCTTTTCTTTTCTCTTAATTCAAGACCTGGAGAAAGTGTAGCTGCAAACTTTCCAGTCGCATTGGACTACTTTGATCCCTTGTGTCTCTTCTACTGGTACAAAATGCTGGAGTAAGAAATTTCAGCCGATTAAGGAGCCTCATTTATTTATGTAAAAATTTGCATATTCTACTTATATGCACTCTTAATGCCTCCTGCAACCTCCTCACGTGCTGTTCCTGAATTCACTCCGTGCCATAGCCCACAGGCGCTCTCCTAGAACCGTGGATTCATTGCAGAGAGCCTCAGAACTTTCTGAGCCTCTGCTTGTTATTACTTTCCAAAACCCTTAGGCACCACCAATTGAGGGGTGTGTGTAACGCTGATTTCCCCTCTAACCTGAATCATACGTGCTTCCTTGTGGAGATGCACCTGGCAAAGACCTATGGGTACTCTTCACTGCAAACTCACCATATAGCCGGCATTTGTCTATCCTCATTGATCATCTTGGTGGCTGCAGAAATGATAATCATAGTTGCACTGTTGGTAGAGAATATAACAAATACTATCTCAAGACTGTGACAATAGTTCACTCCTTTAACAAACCTTCAACACAAAAAGCTTTCAGGTAGCTAAAGGGACCATAAATCAAGCTGTAAGGTATTCGTATACAATTACTCAAATTACTATTACGTTACTATTACTATATTTTGATTATCATGACTGGAATGGTGGAGTAGCCTAGTGGTTGGAGCTGCAGGCTGTAAACCTGTGCCACCAGGATTCAAATCCCACTGCTGCACCTTGGGCAAGCTACTTCATTCTTCCATTGTCTCAGATATAAGCTTAGATTGCAAGCCCTCTGGGGATGAGGAAATACCTACAGTGTCTGAATGTAATTCTCTTTGAAATGGCAGAAAAGTGGAATATAAACCAAATAAATACAATGGAGGACTTCTTTCCAATGTTGTTTGTCTGTCATGGTGATCAGCTCCACAAGTTCAATGTGACCACAATATATTAGTGTTATCGTGAACCGTCTTTCATTAGATTTGGAAATTGATGAGCTTGTCCTATTAAAGCTGAGTCTAAAAAACATACACAGAGTGCTGCCTGCTTAGTGTTATCACTCATCCACTTCATTCAACAATGCCGTATTGCCATCATTCCCACCAGTTTAATAGTCCCAATTCATGTCCTGTGCTTCAACTCAATTTCAAAATAATAAACATTCAGCTATTTAGGTCACCATTGTTGTATAAAACTAAAGAAGTATTTCTTTACAAAATTAAATGGAATAAATGAATACAAATGCTCTCTATTGAAAAATTATTGCATCAGTGACCTATACTGTACATTATGACTGCCATGTTAGTCAAGAAATGGATTGTTAGTCCAATAAAAAGGTATTGACGTATATAATTTTTTAATCTTTAATTCTGTTGACAGAATTCAAACAGCCTCACTTGTATCTTAATTGTAATCCCTGAAAGGAAAATTAAATCATAAACCACAAATTATAAATAATGTTTAAAGAAAGACTGATTTAAGTTCCTTTAACTTTACTCTTTCTAAACATTTAAATTTTGTAGTTTATGGTTTAATTTTTTCACATGTCTTTCCAGGTTTCTAATTAAGGTACAAAAGGGGCTGTTTGATTGCATTGATCATTTATTTATTTTATTTATTTAGAGGTTTTCTATACCGGCATTCGTGATTAAAAACCACATCATGCCGGTTTACATATAACAAGGGGGTGTGAACAAAAAACGGAACATAAACAAGTGCAAAGAAAAATGTAATGCAATTTTTCAGTACAGGGCAATGATATTCATGTATTCCATTTCATTTTATAAAGAAATGCTATTTCAGTTACTTAACTAGTTGAATGTTGTAGCACAGGACTTGAACTGGAACTTTGAAGCTAGTGGGAGCTGCACGGTATTGAATGAAGTTGAGTGATACACAGAGGGCTGTCTTTTTTGTATTTGAGATGTTTTTGAGATGATTTGTTTACACAGATTAAGGCTAGTAATTTTCTAATTGGAGGAGAAAAAATGGTTTGGGTCATCACTGATATATTGTGTTAATGGATTGCACTATAATAGTGGAACCAAAATTAGTGGTATATGGGGCTTCCATGTTGATTGTGATGAGTGTGAAGCCCTGGATGATAAATTCTAAGTAGTAATGGAAATTCATGCTTCATTTCTAGCCCTGTTTTGTATTTTGTACACAATGAATTTTATGTTTTGTAGAAGGTTTGTGGGAAGAGTCAACATTTGGCATGGTCTGAGATAGCAGCACAGATTTTAATGAATATAAAAAGCACTAGGTATATAATTTATATAATCCCCAAGGAAGATTTGTAAGGATAGACTGAAATGTTGGCTATGTGGTATGTTTAGGTTAAAAATTACTTCTTTACTTTGTGCCTGGTTTTCATTATTTTACAGTCCCCTATACACTGCCATATAAGTTCTGATTTTGTCTTCAGGGACATTGGAAATCTGCTGAAACTCTGCATAAGCTGCAGAAAGTTTCTACTTTTTGGGAAAACTTTACCTCTTGGGGTTTTCTGGTTTAGTGCTTACTTAATGAAGAATCCCAGTTTCAGCCCCACTGCCCAAAGGAGTTAAAGAAAAACATAAAATGTTTACTCAGTTTATTTGTCTTTCTAAAACTGCACACTTGGGCTGCTATATTTCAGCTAGCTAACATTTTTGTTTGAATTATGTTGAAATGCTTCTTTAAGAAATCTGATAAAAGTAAAGAAATCTTTAAAATTAGAAAAGTTGGAATCCTGCAGAAGGATGCTAGATGATACGTTAGTGTTTTTCCATTCACATGTAATCCCATTTGCCCCCTCACTGTTTGGGATTTTCCTCTCCGAGACTCTTTCAGAGCCCTCTTTCTGCCGTTCAAGTTTCTTATTTCTACTCTGCTTGCTCACAGCTGCTGATAGTCTAAATCTCTTCAGTTGTTCACGTTCAGGGACAGACAGCCGTGTGCAAATGCTTGCTAGACTATTACAAACAAATTTCAGAAAACTCAAACAATTGAAAAGATGTGTGGGTACAGTTTTCTAGAGTGCTCAGTTATAACTAGGGACCTTCTTTTTCAGTTTTTATTTTATTTTCTCTGGAAATTCAATGTTTTCTGTTACAAAACAGGAGAAAAATCAATGGAGAAGAATTACTCAAGCTCATCAGTGTTCAATTGGAGTAGTCACCTAGTGGTTAGTGCAGCAGTCTGTGAGCCAGGGAAGCTAGGGTTCAAATCCTGCTGACACTCCTTATGACTTGGGCAAGTCGCTTCACACTCCATTGCCTCAAGTACAAACTTATTTAGGGCTCTATTTCCCATAGACACCCAGTGGGAGGAAACCTTTAATAAATAACTCCCTTAGATTGTACACACAGTGCTTGCTATATAGGAACTATGAGGCATGGTCATGGCTCAATTATAAGATGACTATCTTGGAGACCAGATGGAAGAAAATGGGTGCACACAGTACATCAATCTGAGGTTATAGATAATAACAAAGGATACCCTTCTAGACTGGCTTTTTTTTTTTTTTTTTTTAACATGTCAGCATGCAACATCACCGATTGTAAATAGTCGTATCTGCTCAGTGTGTGGATCCAATAATTTAGTGATATGATGTCCTAAGAAGACCACAGTTCAAGCTCCTGCCCATTCCAAATTGAACACGTCTCACTCTGAAAGCCCCAACTCCCATATTAAATTATTTTAAGCAATTGCACCTTTTCAAACTTTGGTTCTTGCAAGGTGGATTTCAGTATTATAAAACAACTAATCACAAAGGGTAGAATATCTCAACCATCAGTATCACTCAAAACAAGTTAACAGAAATAATTACCACAAGCATCTGAAATCCATATACAATATTGCATCTAAAAGTCATTGCAGCATAAAAGTATATATGAGACCCCCTCCCCCCTCAAATTAAGAACAATTCAAGCTAGATTCACTGTTAGTTTCATTGGCTAATGGGGGGGGGAAGTCCTATATAAACACAAATTCCTTTGCCTTACCCTCATGGCCCCCACCAGACAAATGACCCACCTAAGTTGCTCATTTCTGCAGAAAAGCTGATCAAGGACTGAGCAATTCTGCCAATGCCCTAGAATTCAGAAAGCTGAAGTAAGATACCAGCTTTTTAATTTATGGCAAAACTGATCATAATCCTCAACTGCCTTTAACTCCAGTAGGAACAGGTTCAACCCCCCCCCCCCCCCCCAGTCCTAGTTTTTACAACATAAAGTGAGTTTACAGAGAAGAATCAGATTCGTTGCTTAGCCTGATCACAACAGGTGAAGGCCGATAAAGGGTAACACAACTATGATAAACAAGGTCTGAACTATGCAAAGCATGGAAAGCTAAGCATAAAAGTTTAAATGTAATACATAGTACTATAGGGAGCTAGTGCAGAATAGAGGAGGTGAAGTTCTCTCTCACCTTGAGCATACGACATTACCTGGCAACTTTTTTTTTTTTTGGAAGGTCAACAGAAATGGAGTTATAATAATCCAACTAGTAGTCAAAGAGGTTGAGCACATCTGCCTGCATTACTAGGTATAGACCATCAGGTCTCAGGAAAGGACGTAGCTGCTTGCAAATCTCAAGTACCCAAAAGCCTGTCTTGAGACTGCAGCCACTTGGAACACCAGTGAGCATGAAGAATCCAAAATTACTTCTAAACATTTTATTCACTTCATGGGTTTACCTAGATAGAAAGGATAGCATCTTTGAACTGTAAGGTGGGAAAATCATCAGGAGAGCAAAAAGTGCCCTCCCATAAGATCTGTTTTTGGTCTTCAACTATTGAAGAGCTTCAGAAAAATAGCATGGGTCTGAGCCCATGTGAGCAATATTTGAATGTTTGCATAAATGTATACCTCCAATCCCAGATTCTTAATGTCTTCCAGGAGTTGAAAGTATACATGAAATAGAATTGAACAGAGATTCCTGTGATACACTCCATGGAAGCAAATAAGGCACAGTAGATTGATTGTCCATAGTGATTACCTGGGACCTATGACAAAGAATTGTTTTATACAAATGGGCTGTCCCTGAATCTACAGTTCGTTCAATCAGTCCATCTGAATGACTTGATTAATTTTCAAAAGTGGCCATGAGATCATAGAGGGATCCATAAGCCAGGCCCTCTCAGATTTATTAAGAAACATAGCCAAATTACATATAGGCAGATAGTTTTGGTTTTTCAATAATGGCTTAACATTGGCCTGCTTTAAAGCTTCTGGAAACTGTCATGAGTACAATGATTCATTCAAGATAATGAGTCAGGTTAAAAGTGGCTCAGAAAGGGGTGTAATAAGCGGGATGTGTGATCATAAATACAATTTGTCTTGCCCCAATTTTATGCACTTCAACTGAATCCATTAGTTCCAACTGATCAAACTACTCAGCCTGTGCCAGGCTAACTCAACTCTAACTGTGCCAGACATGCTAGAACAACCCTACCTACTACTAGGAGAATCTAACAAAAGGAAAAAGGAGCTCTAAACATCTACAGTTTTCCTTCTAAAAACTGTAGCCAGTTTAGCACAGTCAAGTTTTAACTCATCCCAACTTGTGGAATAAGTGGACCTTCTAAGACAGTGGCTCTGAAACCTGTCCTGGAGGATCCCCAGTCAGTCAAGTATTCAGGTTATCCGCAATGAATATGTATGAGATACATCTGCATGCAATTCAGGCAGTGCATACAAATCTCCTTCATGCATATTCATTGCAGATATCTTGAAAACCTGACTGGCAGGGGATCCTCCAGGACAAGTTTGGGTTTGATGGTGGTGTTAAACATTTGGATATGGGTGAGCCAGTCTATACAGTATATATGGATTTTCAAAAAGCATTTGACAAAATCCCACATGAGAATATGGAAATTAAAGTCATGGGATAAGACATGATGTCCTCTTGTGACTTGGTAATTGGTTAAGTGTCATTAAAGGGAGGGTAGGACCAAATTGTCAGTTTTCACCCCTAATATGCCTCAGGGATCTGTACTGGGACTAATGCTGCTTCTCATTCATAAATGATTTGGAAAAGGGAGCAACAAATGAGGTGATAGAATTTGCAAATGATATCAAATTTAAAGTTGTTAAAAGAACAAGTGGACTGTGAGGAACTCAAGAAGGACCTTGGGGGACTGGGCATCAGAATGGCAGATGAGATTTAGTAAGTGATGCACCTGAAGGGGGCAGGGGAAATTCAAACTATAGGTACATATTGTTGGGTTCGGTATTAGGAGTCACCACTCAGGAAAAGGATCTTGGAGTCGGGTACAATACATTGAAATCCTCAGCTCAGTATGTGGTGGCAGTCAAACAAGAGAATAGAATATTAATAATTATCCTGAAAGAAATAGGGAACAGAACTGGGAAAATAATAATGCCTCTTTGTCGACCCATGGTACGACTGCATCATGAGTATTGTGTGGAATTCTGGTTGCCCTCATCTCCAAAAAGATGTAGTGGAACTTAGAAAAGATACAGAGAGGCAAACCCCCCCCCAAAACCCAGATAGAAGGGATTCCTTATAAAGAGGTAAAATGTATTTTTACTCAGTGCACAGTCAAACTGAGAAATGTGTTGCCAGCTGATGAGGTCAAGGTATAAGCTGGGTATAAAAAGGGTTTGGATAAGTTCCTAAAGGAAAAGCCATGAACCATGGTAAATGTTGGGAAAGCCACCAGGTAGCTCTGGGAGTCAGTAGTAAGGGAATGGTTCTAGGATCTACTCTTTGGGTTCTACCAGTTACTTGAGCCCAGAGAAAGGATGCTGGGCTCGATGGACCTTTGGTCTGACGTAGCATGGCAGATCTTATGTCCGTCTGAAACAGTCTGCATGACGTGAGAGAGTTTCTCACAGGGTTTCAGGCTTCCATATGAAGGGTTAGGCACTCCTCTTCAATGGTGAATCTAGCAGACATGGTTAAAAAGGAACTACAGGTTGAGCTCAGCATGTAACAAAACAAATAGGTTCTTTCTCAGAGCCTCTTTCGGTGAAATGATCCTATTACCATTAGCAGTGGCACATTCTATCCAAAATTGACTACTGCAACGCCCTTCTCCTAGGTTTACCCAAAAACACACTGCAGCCACCGCAATTACTCCAAAATGCTGCAGCACGGATCCTCACTAACACGCAAGAAAATCACATCACCCCGGTTCTAAAACACCTTCATTGGTTACCTGTTGCCGAAAGAATAACATATAAATCCCTCACTCTTATCCATAAAGCACTCCTCAACCAAAACATGCACGGGCTTACTGAGCACCTTATGTTTCACAGCTCAAACAGACCCATAAGACAGCAACACAGAGGAACACTTCTCATCCCTCCCCCTAAGCAGTTTAAACTCGCTGCCACTAGAACACGGGCATTTTCTTTGGCAGGACCTGTCCTATGGAAGAAGCTACCATCCTTCCTGCGTCAGGAACCTTGCCCAAAAAAATGTAAGCAGAATCTGAAAACTTCCCTTTTTAGACAAGCTTACTCTTAATTACATACCTGTTCCCTCTGAATTCTATTACTCTGACTTATAGGACTTTCCGTTCTTATCTAATCGAATGTACACATTATATACTGCTTCCACATTTTTGTAATATGCAATTTGTAATTTGTCTAGTTTAATTTTGCTGTTTGCCCTAGTTATATTGCCCCCTTTTTTTCCTACCCAATATTGTTCAGTCTTGTGCTTTGTTCATTGTTCCCTATAAAGCTCGTTTAGCTGCATTTTGTTCACTGTGAACCGGTGAGATGTTCCCAACGTTCATCGGTATATAAAAGCCTTTAAATAAATAAATAAAATAAATATAAAATGAACTAGAAATATATAGACTGATCCACATATCATATTGGAGGGGAATTCTGTTAAGCAGGCATTGTTTAATCAGATGGTGGCAGTGAAGAAATACAGAAGATACACTCTGATGGCTTTCTTCTCTTACCTCCTAATAATTTTCCAGTTTTAGGTTTTCAGTTTGTAGGGCAGTACTACTTTGATAAATGAAATCTTATGGGCTGTTTGTCATGTGCATACGTTAAGACTTTCAGGTCTTTCATGCACTCGATCACAGCCAGGGCTGTGGTGAACACAAACTCTGCATTATCTTAATTTCTTCTTTATGAACCAACTTCTGCTCATCTTTGTTGCATTTTCAGGCTACTGCTGAATGTTTTGATATCCCCTTGGTGTGCAGCAAGGCTATGGGTACTGCTACATGCATTACTTTCCTGGGAACATAAATAGATTCTGGCAAAGGTGACCAGGTTACCTCAGGACAAGCTTGATAAACTGAAAGTGCTAGTGCTTCAGACAAGTTCAATCAGTGCCACAGACTACCATGCAATCTATTGTAGGCAATATGAATTTTTCATGCGGAGTAATCACCATAGTTGAAGGCCTTCCTGCGCAGGCTATCCGTTTCCTCTTCTGGCATTCACAGCACTTACCATTTTACTAGATAATACAGCAATACATTAGAGATCTTGAGTTGATTTCAGATACTTTATGGTACAGCAATACATTAGAGATCTTGAGTTGATTTCAGATACTTTATGGTACATTGCCAAGGGTTCTGGTGAACTATGCAACTGGGAGGCCAAAAATTTCACCTTTCTAGAATTAATCCCCATTGTGGCTTTCACTATTTCAGGTCCATGTCTTCAGGACAGGTGGTGCTACTTTGGTTGTACAACAAGATCAGAGTAGACATAATAGATAACCAATCTGTGCATTGTATGATTGTAGTTAATCTGCTTGGGGAATTGGTCCTGCTCTGCCTATTGCTTAATACTATTGTGTAGGCTAAACTTGTTCCCAATTTTCTGAATGGGATTGCTGATTCTCCCTTGCACCATGAGCTCTTTTTAAGAAAGTAGGTTCTTGTGCAAACCTTGAGGAGGAGCTGTTATCCTGGATCATCTGTGGTGTTTTGCAATCTGACAGCATGGAGACAGTTGTGCCAGCCACCTGGAAGGAGCATATGTTAACTGTGAAATAAAGATGGACTAAAAATAAGGAGGACAGTGGGACAACGTCAACACACCTCGCCACACTCGCTGCCTTTTTCAAAGTCAGTGGCATGGGGGACCCTCACTAGGGAGTTCATAATCAACTGATTTTTGTGGGTTAAGTGTGTGAGGCTGGTTCCTCCCATCATAGCAGACAGCTGGTTATGCCTGATGGCATGCTACAGCTAGGGTGGGAGAATCAGCATTTAAGATCTGCTTGTTTAGGTTAAAGTTCTCATTTGCATTCCTTGGAGTCTTTCACATGAGCAAGCTGGTAGCTGACTCAGATGGGGTAAAGCTAAAAGCTTGTTTTCATAACACTGACTTGTGAAGACAGCAAGTTTTACTTGCAAATACACAGGTCTAAAGTCTCCTGGCTTGGTCGTGACAATCTGTTTGCTCCCTGTAGATTCACTGCTTACCTGTGTTATACAATACCCTGCTTTTAATTAGTAATCTTTGTCAGGAACTGGAGATTGAAAACTGATCTATAATTCTCAAATATTGTGGGGTCTAGGGATGCCTTCTTCAGAATGGGATTAACTATTGCATTTTTAGAGAAACATATGGATTGTAATATGGTCATATATCATTCATTGTCATTGCAATTGTGGAAATAGGGGTTATGGACATGTCACTTGGGTATGTAAATCCTATGTCCCAGGTCTGACACTGCTCCGGTTTCTTGGAAGTGACAATATCCATTTATCTGACATCAGGAAAGATTTAATAATGACATACACGAGGCACTGTAAGCATGTTTACTACAAATTGCACCGTTCATTTGGCCCTAGGCATATCCAAACCAGGGGTATATAATTTAGGAGATTTTACGTGTTTAATGCTCTACTCTCCTGCAAAAGGAGTTCCTGATGAGAGAAGTCTTACTTGGGGATTTTCAGGTGCAAAGATATGCGGTAGGGGCACTGCTGACAGAGTGGCTGTGACGATGTCGGGGAATCCTGTTACACTGCATGATGCTTGCCGAGTTTAGCCTTTCTTGTTTAAGGACAACTTTCTTTATGGCAGGCCATGCTGGTGGTGGAGATAATGGAGGCCTATTTAGTCCTGGAGGGATATTGTGCTACTGCGGAGCGCAGAATTTCCCCCCCCCCCCCCCCCCCGTGCAAAAATTGGCAGAGGAGACCCTGGCATGCTGCAAACGGCGTGCGCAAAGATGAAGGCCCCTGTATGCCGCGAGCGGAGTGTGCGCCGTTTGCAGCGAAGATGAAGGCCCCCTCGTGCCACGGGACGTGCTCCACTCGCAGCAAAGATGAAGGCCCTGGTGAGAGTGAATCTGTATGTGTGTGTGAGAGCGGGGGGGGGAGGGGATGTGAGAGAGAGAGCTAGGGGGTGAGTAGGAGGGTGTGAGAGAGAGCATGGGAGGTGAGGGGGTGGGAATCCTTGAGTGTGGGTGCCAGAGAGAGGGAGCCTATATAAGGAGATTGAGAAGGAGTGTGTATGTGTGTGAGAGATTGGGAGCTCGTGTTATGAAAAAGGGATTGTGTGTATGTGAGGGTGCTAGCCCGTGTGAAGGGATAGTGTATGTGTGAGACAGAGCCTGTGTGAAGGGGTGCATGAGAGAGAGACATAGGTAGTCTGTGTGAGGATGTATGTGTGAAACAGGGAGCTTGTGTGGGTGTGTATGCAAGAGAGAGGGACCCTGTATGAGGGGATGTGTGTGTGCGAGAGAGTGAGGGAGCCTGTATGAAGGTTTGGGTACTTGCCAGGTTCTTATGGCCTGGATTGGCCACTGTTGGAAACAGGATGCTGGGCTTGATGGACCCTTGGTCTGACCCAGTATGGCATTTTCTTATGTTCTTAAGGTGTGTGTATGTGTACTAGAGAGAGGGAGGGACAGAGGGAGCCTGTGTGAGGGGGCAGTACTGAGAACGGGGTCAAACTCTGGGACTGGCGATAGAGTGGAAGGGGTTGAGCCTAGAGGTGGAGGGGAGAGATACTGGGAGGTGGAGGAGTTGGGGACTGAGAGGGCAAAGTGGCCAGGGGAGTAGGGAGAGCGAGTGGAAGGGACAATCCTACAATGAATTTCTAGGGAAATTTTGCTCAAAATATTTAAAATTCTGCATCTTTAAGTAATAACTTTTTTCTGATTTAATTTAAAATGTAGTTACTTAAAGACTGTCATGTAAATTGTATTATTTTGACCAATATAAAGTTTGCAGAATTTGTAATTTTTTTGCACAGAATTCCCCCAGGAATACCTATTAGTTCCATTGCAGAGCACTTGGGTGCAGATTCTAGATGGCCTTTTCGTTCAATGGCAGGTAGACAATCTAGATATGATTTTATGACTTAGTATTGCTGACTCGGGTACTGTTTGAATACTGTTTTATTGTACTGTTAATTTTCTATCTATGGGTGTCCAGATAGAGTGAATCTTGGAGAGGATGGTAACTGGAAGGGCCGTGTGGTCTTGGCTGCCTATATTTGTTAAAATTTATGCAATTGCAGTTAAGGCAATTTCAGAGAAGATACCAGGCAATAGAAAAGCTTCTGTATGATTTAGGACATTTACAGTAGTTGGATTTTTTTTCCCCTAAGCAAAACTTCAAGAAACGTAATCATTGCTGTTGTAATACTCTGTTGCTTCACTTCAGTAATGGTCTAAATTCCAAATGCATGACAGTATATTTTTTTAGGTTTTGAAATGTGAATTAGATTCTTTTAGTTGTACTGTATTTTCTGGGATTTTCCCCTATATTCTGGTCATAGCTCATTTTTAAGAGATTTTCCTTTACTTTAAAAACAGTATCTATATAAATCTGAGAGTAGGTTACATAGGTACTGAGAGAATCTGGTCAGAAGCCAGCCATATGTTCATTTAGTTTAGAACCTACAATAGTTTCCCCTACCATAAATTTTATCACAGCAAAATAATTTAAATCATTTAGCAGAACTAATAAAAATAAAATGCAGTTAACTGGGATTCTTTCAGTTGCTTAAATTCAGTAGTGGTCAGGGCAAGACAACTAGGAGATGGAGGAGGAGGAGAAGCAAAAAAGCTTGCTAGTAATTTTCTAGCTCCAAGTTACTTTTTAACTTTTTTTTTTTTAAACAAAGGGAGTACTGTAGCAAAAACTGTTCTTTTTGATTCTTCTTGCACGCAGTCAGGGCTCTGTTACTTGAGCAGGAGGCTTTGCTGCTTTAATTCTCTCTTCTACTGTATAATCCCAAATTACATACGTATAGTGCCATGAAGGTGTTGCCAGTTTCTTAATCATCGTCGCCACTCAGTGAGGCACTCCTTGGTTTGATAAAATAGTTTGCTAGGAGACTTTTTGCAAACTACTGTGCATCAGCACTCTGGTCTTTGGTTATGTATTATCAATCTTTTTGCAGATGATAAGATTTGCAACAGGATGGACATTAGATGGAATACAAAATGTGAGGCCTAGTCGAGTTTGGCAGCTAAGTTTTAATGCGTTGTGTATTTGGGGTGCTAAAATTCAAGAAAGCATATTAATATGTGTGTGTGGGAGGGGGGCAGCTTGCACACTTACATTCTCCAGAAAGGATAGAGATCTTGAATTGATCTCATCTGATCTCCATGTCGCAAAACAGTGTGACAAGGCAGTGGTTACAGTCAGAGGAATACTATGGTACACAGAGTTGCTAGAAGTAGAAAAAAGGAAGTGATAATTCTTTTCTATAATCATTGAGACCTCATTTAGAATACTGTGACCAGTTCTGGAGGCCATTCCTCCAAAAGGTTGTAGACCAAGCAGAGGCATTCCGCAGATGGGCAACCAAAATGATGCAGAACCTTTCTATTATGCTCTGTGAAATGAGACTTAGGGACCTAAATATGTGTAGTGAGGAGGCAGCGAGGTGATATGATCCTTATGAAGTGCCAAGGGGGTAGACAATTTAGCAACATAAGAAAATATTTCTATATAGAAAGGCTGATAGATACATAAAATAGCCTCCTAAACATTATGAGAGAAAAAATGGTATCTGAATTCAAGAGAGCATGGGATAAACCTAGGGGATCCTTAGTTGCAAGAAGCAAAGCTAAAAGCTAGAGCTGGGAAGGCTGCAATACTGCAGGGGAGAAGAGAAAATGGACAGACTAGATGTGCCTTATGGTTTTCATCTGCTTTCATATTCTTTGTTTCTATGTTTATAAGATTTGTGAAATCTCAGCAGCATGCAATCCCTTTCCTTCTGCACACTCCAAGAGTTGCATATGTTTGTTCCAGATTATTGTTGTGTGTAGTGCTTCTATTTCTTTAAAGCCCTAACATATGTTTATCTGTTTTAGTTCTGAAAAGGATACAGAACCAAATGCGGGAACCAGTTCTCAGCAAGCAGCCATGGATCATCACCCTGCTGCTGTCACAGTTGAACTGGAGCAAGATGAGGATGTCAAACCTGCCTTGTCCTTGACCATACAAGAGCAACCTACAGATGTTCTAGAGAGCAGAGAGGAGGCGGAATCTGTTCATACTTTGGAGAGGTCTCTTTCGCCTTCACTTTCCTCAGTTGACATGAGAATGACATTGTCTCCATCACCCATTCCAAGGCGAGATGGATGTTGTAGCCACCAGACTGGGGAGCACTTAAGGCAGATATGTGGGTGCTTTCCACAGACTTTACAAATGTTGAAAGAAGAACATCAGATGATGATGAAAAATCAAAGAAAAATTGGGCTTTATATTCAAGAAAAGAGGGATGGCTTGAAAAGGAGACAGCAACTAGAAGAGGAGTTACTGAAAGCAAAAATCAAAGTGGAAAAGTTAAAGGCAATGAGGCTACGACGTGATTTGCCAGAATACCATAGCCTGTAATGGTCTTGTCCAGCAATAAATGACATAGGCGCAGGGGGTGTTCTGCATAAGTAGGACCCCCAACTTGGCTAGTCCCATTGGCTCTGTTAGGGTTTATGCTTGTGTATGGAACCAGTATTCACACATCAACTCTCAGCTTTACCAGGCTCCATGAACCAGCTTAAAAAGTGATTCCTCCTAGTTTTCAGCTTGCCAAATCTGGCCCTAAATGCTTTAGATTCTGTTCTGACATCCATCACATTTTTTCTCTTTAGTACAAATTGAGCATACTGAACAGTTATGGTTTCTGGGCTTAAGATTTAAACTTTGAAATGACTTGTGTTTCCTAACAGAAGTAAAAATGGAGGTAGATCTGACTGCAAGAGGGAAAAACTCTCAGGGCTTTTCATTCACGTAATTAGAGCTATGACTCAGCTAACTGTTCTGAAAGATCGTCTGTGCTTTTATTGTTTTATAGTAATCCTTGTTTGTGTTTACAGGATGTGTTCGCATTTATAAAATGAGCATGTTAAAATACATTTTTTTTAAAATTTGGTTTGAATTCATATAAGGTTTGGTGGTGGTTATCTTAAGTAGACTTTGATAAAGGTCTCTCATAAGAAGAGAGTGAACTGAATTTTTGCAATTTTGTATGTTTGATTAAATTAGAAGAACGTAAATGCTATGCTGGGCCAGATCAGTGGTCCATCAAGTCCAGCATGTAATCTCTGACAGTGTCTAGTCTGGATCACCTGGAAGTACCTAGCAGGTCCCAACTTTGAAAGTCTGTTTCATGCTACTCTCCCCAAGAATTAAAAGGTGGTGAAACTAAAGTCTGTCTATGCTACTAGCCTTAATCATATTTTCTAGAAACAATTTCCATAGCTTAATTGTGTATTAACGGAAAACATATATTCTTAAATTTGTTTTAAATGTGCTTCCTGCTTCAGGGAGTGTCTTCTAGTCCTAGTACTGTTAATGTAAATCACAATTCACTATTAACCTGTTCCATACCTTATATAATTTTATAAATCTCTATCATATCCCCTCTGTCTTTAGTCAAAGCTGAAGAGCCATAACCTGTTTAGCCTTACTTCATAAGGTAGCTATCCCAGTAATCATTTTTGTTGCCATTTTCTGGACTTTATCTAGTTCTATATATTGTTTGAGGTGCAGTGACCAGAATTGCTCACAATATTTAAGACATTACTATATCATGGATCGATACACAGGCATTATATTCCCAGTTTTATTTTCTATTCCTTTCCAAATAATTTCTAATATTCTATTTGCTTTATTGGCTACTGTTGCACATCGATCTCAAGATTTCAATGTATTGTCCACAATGTCCCCAAAGTCCTTTTCCTAGGTGATATTTCCTAATATGGAACCCATCATTTTGTATGCATAATCAGGATTATTTTTCCCTGTATGCATCACTTTGTACTTGTCCACAATTGGATATTGCCTCCTATCCTATAGCTTTGTAATTTCCTGAGGAGTGTCTCATGTGGGACTTTATCAAATGCCTTCTGAAAATCCAGGCATAGTATCAACTGGCTCACTCTTATCCACATATTGGTTTGTACCTTCAAAAGATTCTAAAAGATTGTAAAGACATGATTTCGTTTTGCTAAATTCAAGATTTGGTAATTTATTCACTCCTTAGATTGAGGTCATTGCACATAGGATAGCAGTGCATAACTGTCTGGAATTAGAATTCTGATTATAAAGGGGGAATCATTTTATTGTATTGTGTATTAATTTTTATTATTGTATTATGTATTTATTGTACCTTGGCATGATGGTAGTCTGGTAAAAAAAAAAAAATATATGATTAAATAAAACAATCTTGCCATTTTTCCATTAAGTCATGCTTATCCGTATGCCCAGTAATTCTGTTCTTAACTGTCATTTGTACCATTTTGTCTGGCATTGACATCAGGCTTACTAGTCTGTAATTTTCTGGACCCACCCATTTTAAAAATTGGAGTTACATTGGCTACTCTCCAGTCATCAGCTACAGAGGCATTTTAACAGGAGCAGATTTGCAATTTTAATTTTAAGTTTTTAGTTCTCTGGGGTGAGTGTGTTCAGATCCTGGTGATTTGTTGCTTTTTATCCTGTCAGTTTGCTGTAATACAGCTTTCAGTTTTATAGTAATTCGCATCAATTTCTCTGGCTCATTACTTTCAAAGAACAGTTCTGACATGGGTATCTCTCCAAAATCTCCCTCAGTTTTTCTGAAATGGCTTTCATCTAGTAGTCCAATTGACTCCTTTGCAGACTTCTTGCTTTTGATGTACTTGAAAAGGTTTTATTGAATTTTTGCTTCTATGGTAAGTTTCAAAAGATTTTGATCTTTTTAGCTTGCCTTATTAATGTATTTATGCTTTACATCTACCTTGCCAGTGCCTATGCTGTTCCTATTCTCCTTATTTGGTCTTGCTTTTTATTTTTTAAAAGATGCCTTTTTGGTTCTAATAGCCTTTTTCATCTCGCTATTTTACCATGCTGGCACTTGTTTGGTCTTTGACCTTTTTTAGTGCATGGAATACATTTTATGTGGGCTTCCAAAATGCTATTTTTAACCCATCTCCACCTCTCATGCAGTCTTTTAACCCTTGCAACTACTTTCTTTAATTTTTGCTAATTTTCTCATTTTATCAGTCTTCTTTCATTTTGAATGCTATTGTAGTTGCTTTGCTTAATATTCTCCCGTCAATTTGCATTATGGTGGTTATTGCCAAGAACCCCTCACTCCTGTTACCCCTTGAACCAGGTCCTGCAATATATACTCCTGGGGGAATTCACAGAAAAACTTAAAATACTGCAAACTTTATATTGGTCAAAATAGCACAATTTACATGACAGTCTTTAAGTAATTACATTTTAAATGAATACAAAAAAGTTATTACTTAAAGATGCAGAATTTTAAATATTTTGAGCAGAATTTCCCTAGAAATTTACTGTGTGTCCCTTCCACTCGCTCTCCCTACTCCCCTGGCCACTTAGCCCTCTCTCCCCTCCACCTCTAGGCTCAACCCTTTCAACTCTATTGCCAGTCCCAGAGTTTGACCCAGTTTTCAGTACTGCCCCTCACACAGGCTCCCTTTGTCCCTCCCTCTCTCACACACATGCTCCCTCTCTCTAATACACATACACACACCCTCATACACGCTCCCTCACTCTCTCGCATACACACACATCCCCTCATACAGGGCCCTCTTTCTTACATACTCAGCCACACAAGCGAAAGGAGCGCGTCCCCTTCTCAGGTGGAATTTTTATCTACAGAGATTCTAGAGTACAAGTTGCTTCTCCTAGGACAAACAGGATGGTAGTCCTTACACATGAGGGACATCATCAGATGGAACCTGGCATGGAAAACTTATATCAAATGTTCTGGAACTTTGAGTATACTGAGCATGCCCTAGTCCACATGGGGTTCCTCTTCAGTCTCTTTTTTTTTTTTTCTATGGAGTTTTTGCCTCGCAGTAGAGTGAGCTTGTGGCTTTTCTCTTGAAATTGACTTTGAAAAATGTTTTCAATGTTCTGTTTGGTTTTTCACATGAATTCATCGAACGCGGTCCCTCTGTTCCCTCTAGCTTCCCCAGTCAGGTTTTTCGGTGGTTCAGTAAGCCTTATTTCGCTTCCATCCCCCTCCTGCCCTCCCGTGGCAGCAGTGCATCGGTGCCTGCTGGCGCAGACTGCCTGCTGTCACAGTCTCCCTTTTCTTTCATTCGTCATGGCCTCGTCCGGTTTCTGTCTGTGTTCCCAGTGTCTGAGGAGCATGTCCATCACAGACCTCCATGAAGTGTGTCTCGTCTGCCTGGGGGCATTGCATGATGTCTGGGATTGCTGCATGTGCGCCCAGATGACCCCCAAGGGATGTCGCGCTTGTCTTGACAAGATGGAGAAGCTCTTTGGGACGAGGAAGTCTTAGGCCTCGACTTTGGCATTGGTGGCATCTTCACCGATGGACCTGGGAGTCACACAAAGCCATCGGTGGATAGGGGCACCGGGGACTGGCCCCTGTCAATCTCTTCCTAGTTGAGGACATCTGGCTCAGCAGTAGGGAAAGACCGGGCCTAGCACTGAGGGAAGCCAAGGAAGGATCGGTACCGGTCACCCTCAATGGACAGTACCAGGCTCGGGAATGCACCAGCTCATGCCATGATGCCCCTGAAGGGACCACGTGGCAAGGAGTGCCTATCTTCCATTGATGCCAGGGTTCCTCAACAGTCTCTACCGGTCCTGCTGCCAGTCGCCCATCCACCTCCAGGATCCGAGGAATATTTGGCTACCCCTGCTGCCTCCCAGTTGTTTTTGGCATCAGCAACTTTCGAGGAGGAGCTGGAGTGCAGGGTCCAGGTGGCAGTCCAGCGGGCGTTGCAGGGCATCGAACTGGCAGCATCTGCCCTGCTGGAATGGCTCAATGTGCTTATCGGAGTGTTACCAACCGAGTTGGTGCCAGTTCCTGGGAGGCCATCGATGCTCAGCGGGGCACCGATGCTTTCCCTGATCGATACTGTACTCATTGCCGGTTCCTCCAAGGAGGAAACTCCATCGAGGCTGGCAGAGAGACTGAGGCCTGCAGCACCTATCCAGCTTCGCTGGGGTGGGCACAGGTGCTACCAATGCCCATACCTCTGAACCCAGGGCCCAATCCTCTCTAGACTACAGTGAGGATGTAGCCTCGTATGACCCCTGGAGAGATGACACTCTGGAATCCTCCGAGGACTCAGAGGGTCTCCCTTAGGAACAGTCTCCTCTAGAAGACCTGAACTTTCCAGGTTTTGTACGGACGATGGCGGAGGCGATCCCTTTTCAGTTAACGACTGAGGAGGATGCCAGGCATAATAAGGTGCTGGAAATCCTCCAGTTCATGGAGGCCTCTAAACAGATCTTGGCTTTCCCGGTGCACTGAATCTTTAGGGAGTTGCTGCTGAGGATCTGGGAGCACCCCCTAACAGTACCTCCCATTAACAGGAAGGCGGATAGGTTTTACCTCTGATTTGAGAAGCGTCAGCTGTCTCACGAGTCTATAGTGGTTGAAACCACTCTCAAGAAGGCCAAGTCTCAAACCCACACATCGGCGTCCCCGGGCAAGAATTGTAGAGCAATGGATGCTCTTGGGAGGAAAATGTTCCAAGGGGCCTTGCTCATTAACTGCATTGCCTCTTACCAGTTCTACATGAGCCAATACTCTTGCAACCTCTGGAAGCAGGAGCAAGAGGCGGCCAAGCGACTGCCTAAACAGCAGCAAGACCCCTTCTTATTGCTGGTGTGTCAAGGACAGGAGTGTGGAAACACGAGGTTCCTTCAACCTTTGATGTTTTCGAGAAGGCATCAAGAGTCTCTGCAGAATGGCACGGTTGCAGGCCTTGGATCTCCGACTGGACGTACAGGAAAGACTCGCTGACCTGCCGTGCACAGGAGAGAATCTCTTATGCTCATCTGGCGATGATAGCGAAATGGTTATCATATCCCCCGTCAGCCGTCTCTTCTCCAAGCTTGAACAGTCCTAACCTTTTTAGTCTTTCCTCATAGGGGAGCTGTTCCATCCCATTTATCATTTTGGTCACCCTTCTCTGTACCTTCTCCATCACAACTATATCTTTTTTGAGATGAGGCGACCAGAATTTAACACAGTATTCAAGGTGCAGTCTCACCATGGAACGATAAAGAGGCATTATGACATTTTCCGTTTTATTCACCATTCCCTTCCTAATAAGTCCTAATATTCTGTTTGCTTTCTTGACTGCCACAGAACACTGAGCTGACGATTTCAATGTATTATCCACTATGATGCCTAGATCTTTTCCTGGGTGGTAGCTCCTAATATGGAACCTAACATCGTGTAACTACTGCATGGGGTTTTTTCCCCCTATATGCATCACCTTGCACTTATCCACATTAAATTTCATCTGCCATTTGGATGCCCAATCTTCCAGTCTTGCAAGGTCCTCCTGCAATTTATCACAATCTGCTTGTGATCTAACTATTCTAAATAATTTTGTATCATCTGCAGATTTATTTATATGTTTTTATATACCGTTGTTTGGAGCAGTCCTTCACAATGGTTCACAAATGAAACAACCATACATAAAACATACGGTTTTGATTATCTCACTCGTCGTATTCCGTTCCAGATCATTTATAAATATATTGAAAAGCATGGGTCCTAGTACAGATCCTTGAGGGACTCCACTGTTTACCCTTTTCCACTGAGAAAATTGTCCATTTAATCCTACTCTCTGTTTCCTGTATTTTAACCAGTTTGTAATTCACAAAAGGACATCGCCACCTATCCCATGACATTTAAACTCACATAGCATTCACTAGGAGTGGAGGAGTAGCCTAGTGGATAGAGCAGCGGGCTATAATCCAGGAGACCAGGGTTCAAGTCCCACTGTCGCTCCTTGTGACCATTGCCTCAGATACAAACTTAGATTGTAAGCCCTTTAGGGATAGGGAAAAACGTACAGTATCTGAATGTAAGCCACTTTGAAGTGCTTAAAAAGAAAAAGTGCAAAAAGCAGAACAAAAAAAATAAATCTAAATAAATCACTGGAACTTGTAGTTGTTTTTTCTCTGAGGACAAGCAGGATGACAGTCCTCACTCATGGGTGACATCGGATAGAGCATGGCACAGAAAACTATGCTAAATACCACACGTCCACGTGGGGTCCCCTCCGTCTCTTCTTTTTCACGAAGCTTCACAGACTGGGAATTCACATTTTCTGGTATCTGGACAGTTGGCTGGTCAAAAGCATGCCCATGTGCTTGACCATTCGGGTGCTGGAGACACTAAAGTTCGTTATCAATTAACCAAAGTCCCATCTCTGCCTGTCACCACAATTGAACTTTATTGGAGCCCTGCTAGATAAAGCTCAGGCCAAGGTCTTCCTGTCCTGGCAAAGACCTGCCGCGATGACTATTGCGGTAGGAATTCAATAGAGCCAGCAGGTGTCAGCTTGGCACATGTTGAGACTGTTGGGCCATAAGGCTGTAACAGAACATGTCACTCCCTTGGCATGTTTACACATGCAAAAACCCAGTGGACCTTGAGGTCGCAGTGGAAACAAGCCACTGAGGACCTCAAAGTTCACATTCGAGTCACTCCATCTCTCTGGGACTCTTTGTCCTGGTGGTGGGAAATTTCAAATCTGGAAAGGGGGGTGTCCTTCCAAATTTCTCCCACCCAAATTGTCCTAACCATAGATGCATCCACCCTGGACTGGGGAGCTCGTGTAGATGAGCTCAGCACCCAGGGCCTATGGCCACCCAGGAACAGCTTTATCAAATCAATTTGCTGGAGCTCCTGGCAAACAGGTGGGCTTTCAGAGATTGTCCAATAAAATTATTCTGATACAGACTGACAACCAAGTGGCAAGCTGGTATGTCAACAAGCAGGGAGGGTATGGGCTTTTGTATCTCCTGTGTCAGGAAGCAGTCCAGATCTGGTCATAGGCCCTTTCCCATGGAATAGTACTCAGTGCTATGTAACTGGTCAGAATAGAGAATGTGGTAGCGGACAGACTAAGTCGCTCCTTCAGATCCCACAATTAGTATCTGGATTAAGGGGTTGAGAATCGGATCTTCTGCCTCTGGGGAAGCCCAGATGTGGATCTCTTCACAGTGCCTTGGAACAGGAAGATTCCTCAGTTCTGCTCCCTGTTCACAGGACATGTGGCAGACCAGCCTCAAATGTCTTCACCCTCTATTGGGGTGAGGGTCTCCTGTATGCGTATCCTCCAGCTCGACTGGTAGTGTAGACTCTCTTGAAGCTTTGCGAGAACAGTGGGACTATGATTCTCATATCCCCTGATTGACCGAGACAGATTTGGTTTCCAATCCTCAGAGATTTTCATCCAGAAAAGGATCAGGCTGGGGAATTCCCCAGATCTAATCTTACCGGATTGAGGCAGATTGGTGATCCCGACCCTGTCGCTCACAGCCTGGATGTTGACAGGTTGATACTGCAATGACTCAGTTTTTTAGAGGTTGTGTCTCTGGTCCTAGTGGCTTCCAGCAAGCCTTCCACTAGAAAGTCTTATGGACTGAAGTGAAGGAGGCTTTCCATGTGGTGTGAGCAAAAGGCCCTAGATCCTTTCTCCTGCTCCTCTCAAAAACTGCTTGACTATTTCTACACCTATTGGAAACTGGTTTGAAGACCAATTCCGTTAGAATTCATTTAAGTGCGATTGGTACGTATCACTGTGATGTAGATGGTATGCTCATCTCTGTACAGCCTATAGTCGTATGTTTCATGTGTGCCCTGCTTCAGTTGAAACCTCCCCTAAGGCCTCCCGCTGTGTCTTGGGACCTCAACCTGGTGTTAGCTCAGCTGATGAAAGCTCCCTTTCAGCCATTGTTCTCCTATGACCTGAAGTACCTGACCTGGAAGGTCATATTTTTGGTGGTGGTCACTTCAGCACACAGGGTCAGTGAGCTACAGACCTTAGTGACTTATCCACCTTACATTAATTTTTTTCATTTGTGCCTAAGATGGTGTTGAAATTCTATCTTACTATTACAGAAAATGGTTTAGGCAAATCCCTGTTAGAATTTTAGATATGTGCTTCAAGTGATGTTGTTCACAGGAATTGACTACTGCAATTCTACCCTGCTAGGCCTTCCCAAAACAACTACCCACCCTTTACAAGTACTTCAGAATGCCGCGGCTCGGTTTTTGACAAATACCAGAAAAAAGAGTCCATATTACTCCAATTTTGCAAAACCTTCACTGGTTACCGGTAGAATTCAGAATAAAACATAAATTATGTATTATCCATAAGATTTTATATGGTGAAAAGACGGAGTGGTTAAACTCGAAGATTAGACTTCATACACCCCAACATGAGTTAAGATCTGCCAATAAAGGTCTTCTTACAATACCCACAGTTAAATCCGCTCACCTAAGTGAAGTAAGAGATCGTGCAATTTTGATCGCAGGATCAAAACTTTGGAACAGTCTACCACAAAATCTGAGACTGCAACCTAATTTGAGTAACTTTAAAAAATAGTTTAAAACATGGGGATAGATTTTAAAAGGTGCGTGCGGGAGTAGATTTGTTCGCGCAACCCGGCGCGAACAAATCTACTCCCGATTTTATAACCAGCCTGCGTGCGCCGAGCCGCGCAACCATCCTCCGTTCCCTCCTTGGAGGGAAATTTCCTTCCAGCCCCCCGACCTTCCCCTCCTTTCCCCTATCTAACCCACTCCCCAGCCGGAACCATGCCCACTGCCCCGCCCCCGGAATGCCCCTGATGATGTGCCCATCGCGATACGCCCCCCCGACACGGCCCGACGCCCCCCCCCCCCCCCCAGGAAAGCCCCGGGACTTACATGCGTCCCAGGGCTTGCGTGCGCCGCCGAGCCTATGCAAGATAGGCTCGGCGCGCGCAGGGGGTGGAAGGGGCAGCTTTTCGGGGTTACGCGCGTAACCCTTTGAAAATCTGCCCCATGGTGATTCCAATGAGCGTTTAAGGTTGATAACTAAAATACAGGTTGAGTCATTTGAGTGTCAATTTATTTTATTATTGTTTCTTTTAAGTAATGAATTTAGAAATCTTTTTAGCATTATTTTATTTTGATTGGTTTATGTAATTTTATTCTAAATACTTATTTTATGTTTATTTTATATTTTTATATATACACTGTGGAGATAGAAACTCGTTTTCTGTATAATGGTATAAAAAAGCTGTATAAATAAACAAAAAAAAGATATGGAGGTCTATATTCAAAATCATTTGGTCAGCTAACTCAGATGTTAGCCAGCTAAATTAATACTTGGGCACTTATCCTGCTAAATTCTAGCTGGTTAATAAGGCTAGAATTTGGCTGCCTAAGTTAAGGGTATTTCTGGGGCATAACTGATAAGCTGTTAGCTGGCTAACTTCGATATTCAGTTAGCTGGATGACTTAGCCAGCTAAGCCTGGTCGGGCCAAAGAGCTGTCCTAAAGTTGGGTAGCTGTAGTTAGCCAGCTGGCTATATTCAGTTTGTTTATTTATTTTTTAATAGGTTTTCTAGACCGTCGTTTAGTAAAAAACTTTCACAAAGGTTTACAATTTTAAGAAAATAAATACATCTTTGAGTAAAATTCTTACAGGATATACATAGAAGTACAATAAAACAAATTTTTAAAAACAAGCAACTAAAAATCAGTTAAATAGATAAGAGCAGTATAAAAGAGTAAGCTAAGTAAAATCATTCAGTTATGCTGAAAGCTCTTTTAAACAGCCAAGTTTTCAGCTTCCGTTTAAAATTTTTAAAGTCTGACTGCGTTCTCAGCTCCAGAAGCATTTCGTTCCAGTGTTTTGGGCCTGCTAGTGAAATTGTTCTATCACGTACTGATGTTATTCTGGCTGTATTAATGGAGGGTAGAGTCAGCATACCCTTATTTGCGGATCTCAAGTTCCTTTGTGGCATATGTAACCTTATTGCAGCTTTCAACAAGTTGTTTTGGTCGCCAAAGATTGCTTTATGTAAAGTACATAATGTTTTAAAAAGAATATGTGACTCAATTGGCAGCCAGTGCAACATTAAGACTGGAGTTACGTGCTTATTTTATTTTAATTTTCTTACCCATCGGTATTCTAGCAGCGGCATTCTGTAACAGGTGTAACGGCCTGATTGTTGATGCTGGAAGACCTAAGAACAGGGTGTTGCAATAATCTGTACTGGCATAATTGTTCTAAAATCATTGTGTTTTAAAAGTGGTTTTAGTCGCCTTAACATCAGTAGTTTAAAATATCCTTCCTTTGTTTTCTTCGATATGTGTTTTTTAAAACTTAAATCCTGCTCAATTATTATGCCTAGGTCGCGTATGCTTTCACTGTTGAATGTACCTCCAAAATTAGGCGGATAAATTTATCCGGCTAACTTTGCTAGCTGGACTATGTCTGAATAGCAGAAAGATTTAAACTTCATCTGAAATGGGACACATTACATAAAGGATCTATGCCTGCCTTTTTCCTAAAAAGGTGGAAGGTAAAAAAAAAAAAAAAATTCTGGACAGTGGTGGCAAGAATTGTTCCAGAACTTTCAAAATGTCTTTTAATCCTTTATGTCCCAGTGTCTTATTTAGAAGATAGCTTCTTAAAAAATTTGGGACATAATGGGTTAACAAATCTAATAGTATAACTGAAGGGCCACGAGGAAAATTAAATGTAAGTTCCTGCGCCTAATCAAGTTTTCTTAGTTCCTGTACCTAATCAGATTTTCCAACATAGCTGCAAGAATAATATTGTCTTTAACCATGACTTCTTACACCCTTCCAAATGCTTGTTAGAAGTAATACAAGAGGACAAATCTTCATAAGAACATAAAGTATGCCATATTGCGTCAGACCAAGGGTCCATCAAGCCCAGTAACCTGTTTCTAACAGTGGCCAATCCAAGTCACAGGTACCTGGCAAGTACACAAACATTAGATAAATCACAAGCTGCTATTGCTTATTAATTACTGTAATAGTTTATGGATTTTTCCTCTAGGAATTTATCCAAACCTTTTTTAAACCCAGTTACACTAACTGCTGTAACCACATCCTCTGACAATGAATTCCAGAGCTTAATTATGTGCTGAATGAAAAATAATTTTCTTTGATTTGTTTTAAATGAGCTATTTTCTAACTTCATGGGGTGCCCCCTGGTCCTTCTATTATCTGAGAGAGTAAATAACCAATTTACATTAACTTGTTCAAGTCCTTTCATGATTTTGTAGACTTCTGTCATATCCCCCCTCAGTCATCTCTTCTCCAAACTGAACAGCCCTAACTTCTTTATCCTTTCCTCATAGGGCAGCCATTCCATGCTCCTTATCATTTTCTCATCCTTCTCTACACTTTCTCCAGTGCAGCTATAGTCTTTTTGAGATACGGTGACCAGAATTGCACGCAGTATTCAAGGTGTGGTCTCATCATGGAGCAACAGAGAGGCATTATGACATCCTCCTTTTTATTTGCCATCCCCTCCCTAATAATTTGGAATTATTAATTCCTTACATTGTTTGCATTTTTTGATTACCACAGCACACTGAGCTGACTATTTCAATATATTATCTATGGTGACGCCTAGACCTCTTTCCTGGGTGGTAACTTCTTTCCTAAAACTCACTAAATCCCCAATCCTCTTTTCAATGACCAAGTTCTTGACAGAAATTAAGGCTGAGTAGTTAAATTTCCTCCACAGAAAATGTAGATGGTGTTTTCGATGTAAGCTCTCCAGGTAAAAAAAGAAGCCATAAGAGTTCAATGTACTTGGACTCCAGATTGTGAAGCAAAAGTAGCAGATTTAGCAAGCTTCATCTGATTAGGAAACCCTTTGGGCTCTGTCAACGAAAGAGCATCTTTGCACAGCAGTCCAGCCACCACCACGGCGTCTCCGGTATCACAATTGATGACTTGGGTTATGCATGCCACAGCTGGATCTTCCAGAGGGCTCCTTCCTTTGGGGGCTAAACAGTATGCTATGTCCTGGGGAAGAGAGCACTGCTTCCCTCTTCCCCCCCCCCCCCTTCCTCTGCCCTGAACATTCCAATAGAGCAGCTGAGGAAGAGCATCCTTGTAGACACATACACAGAATAAAAGAATCCATGGGGCCGGCAGATGGAGGGTCAGAAGGCATCAAAGGGTTAACCATGACCCGCTTCTCTTCATCTTCTGAACCATACCAATCAGCCAAATAGATATAAGAAGCAAGTAATATGGATTACTTGGAGACAGCAAGGAGCACGGTATCATGGATTCCCTGGACAAAAGCCACTTTAATATTATTTGAAAGGATAAATAACCATCTTTTATATATCCTTTCCACTCCACTCATGATTTTGTAGACCAGTGTTTCCTAGGTTTGCTACAGAAAAGTCACCACTGCTTGATGTTCAAATTCAGGCCATCACCTTGCAGCAATAGACACCAGTGGTGGCTCTTAAATATGTAGGTACTCCTTTTTTGAGAGCATGACTCCTCTTCCTAGCTTACAGCATGAGTCCCAGAAGTGGGCAGCATTTTAGGGCATGTTTAGCTGGGACCCACTTTGAACAGTACAGTATCTCATCTTCCTCCTCCTGAGCTGCCTCCATTGAGTCCTTCTAGTCTGTCTTATCCCCAGGCTCAGTGAGAGAGAGAAAGTATACACTGAACCCTGAGTGTGAAGTGTTGGGATCAGCAACAGTGAATGAGCTCTGGTGGCCACATATGGCAGCCAAAGTAACTGAGCTGGCTACTTTTGCTATACTGATTTCTCCCTTCTCCTGCACTTATATATAGAGGGAGCTGGTCCATTGTAATGGGTTCATGTGTCTTCTCACCCTATCTTTTTGTTTTAAAATTTGGAAGAGGAATTGGTGGGGCTTTTGGTTCTTCCCTAGCTCTTTCAGCCCTATGAAACCTCTCCTTTTTACATTGGCTGCTCGGTGGAGTTTGGTGTGCTACACAACATTTTTGTTAATGTAGGTGTGTCTTGGGCTTGAAAAGGTTGGGAAACACAGTTATAAACTTGTGTACCTTCTCAGCCATCTCTTTTCCAAGCTGAAGAGTCCCAACCTGTGTAGTCTCTTCAAAGTGGAGTGGTTCCATCCTTTTTATTTTTGTTGCCCTCCTCTGCACCTTTTCTAGTTCCACTATATCTTTTTTAAGATGAGACAACCAGAACTCCAGATGTGATCACATCATGGATTGATACAGAGACAATATGATTTCCATTTTATTCTCCATTCCTTTTCAGATCATTCTTAACTTTCTATTTGCTTTTTTGAATGCTGCAGCACATTGAGCTGAGGATTTCAATGTATTATTCACAAGGACTGCAAGATCCTTTTACTGGGTGGTGACTCCCAATATAGAACCCAGTATTAGGATATTTTTCCCTATGTGCATCATTCCAAATTCAATTTCATCTGTCATTCAGATACCCAGTCTGCTAATCTCACAAGGTTAAGAACATAAGAAAATGCCATACTGGGTCAGACCAAGAGTCCATCAAGCCCAGCATCCTGTTTCCAACAGTGGCCAATCCAGGCCATAAGAACCTGGCAAGTACCCAAAAACTAAGTCTATTCCATGTTACCATTGCTAATGGCAGTGGCTATTCTCTAAGTGAACTTAATAGCAGGTAATGGACTTCTCCTCCAAGAACTTATCCAATCCTTTTTTAAACACAGCTATACTAACTGCACTAACCACATCCTCTGGCAACAAATTCCAGAGTTTAATTGTGTGTTGAGTAAAAAAGAACTTTCTCCGATTAGTTTTAAATGTGCCCCATGCTAACTTCATGGAGTGCCCCCTAGTCTTTCTACTATTTGAAAGAGTAAATAACCGATTCACATCTACCCGTTCTAGACCTCTCATGATTTTAAACATCTCTATCATATCCCCCCTCAGCCGTCTCTTCTCCAAGCTGAAAAGTCCTAACCTCTTTAGTCTTTCCTCATAGTAGAGTTGTTCCATTCCCCTTATCATTTTGGTAGCCCTTCTCTGTACCTTCTCCATCGCAATTATATCTTTTTTGAAATGCGGCGACCAGAATTGTACATAGTATTCAAGGTGCGGTCTCACCATGGAGCGATACAGAGGCATTATGACATTTTCCGTTTTATTCACCATTCCCTTTCTAATAATTCCCAACATTCTGTTTGCTTTTTTGACTCTTGCAGCACACTGAACCGATGATTTCAATGTGTTATCCACTATGACACCTAGATCTCTTTCTTGGGTTGTAGCACCTAATATGGAACCCAACATTGTGTAATTATAGCATGGGTTATTTTTCCCTATATGCATCACCTTGCACTTATCCACATTAAATTTCATCTGCCATTTGGATGCCCAATTTTCCAGACTCACAAGGTCTTCCTGCAATTTATCACAATCTGCTTGTGATTTAACTACTCTGAACAAATGTGTGTTTATCTCACTCCTATTTTCTTCTGCAGTTCCTCTCAATCTGCTGCCGTTTTAACAACATTGAATAATTTTGTGGCATCTGCAAATTTGATCACTCATCGTTCCCTTTTCCAGATCTATGAATGTTAAACAGCACAGGTCCCAATACTGATTCCTGTGGTACTCCATGAATTACCTTTCTCCATTTGGAAAATGTGCCATTTATTCTTAGCCTCTATTTCCTATCTTTTAACCAGTTACGAATCCACTATAGGATACTATGTCCTATCCCATTTTTTAAATTTTCTGAGGAATCTTTCGTGGGGGACTTTGTCAATTACCTCCTGAAAATCCAAATAACAATATATCAACAGGCTCGCTTTTATCTACGTTTGTTTACACCATCAAAAAAGTCTAAAAGATTGGTAAAACACTTGCATTTGCTAAAACCATGTTGATTCTTCTCCATTAAGCCATGTCTGTCTATATAGCCAGTGATTTTGTTTATAAGAATAGATTCTATCATTTTACACAGCACTGATATCAGGCTCCCTGGTTAATTGTTTCCAAAATCATCCCTGGAGTTCTTTCTTAAAATCTGCATTAAATTTGCCACCCTCAAGTCTATAGGTATTGTCTGCTTTACATGATAAATTACAAATAACTGTAATAGGTTTGCAACTTTATTTTCAAGTTCTTTTGGGACTCTAGAGTGGATGTTATTTGGTCCTGGTGGTGTGTTATGCATTAGTTTGTTTGATGTATTATATTCTGTTATCAAAGATTTGTTTTAGTTGCTCAAAATTATCATTTCTATGTACATGTTTACACTGTAAGATAAGATGGCATTGTGCACTGATCTGAAATTAAATGTTTTCAATAATGCCGGCCTTGTGATTTCTATCTACTTGACAAGTGTATATGCTTATACATGCCTTGCCTTGGAATATCTTACTGCTGTCAACAGAAAAGACATTTTTAAATGAGCAGTTCTTAATGGCTAAAAATGTGTTCAAGTAGCATGCATTATTGTTTATGTTCACTTTCCATTTAATAGATTTTAACTAGGCTCTAAGAACCCTGTATCATCTTGTTATATTATGAGCTTTCTTATTCGTCCCCAAAGGGCAGGGAACAGATTCAGAAGAGAGGATGCTATGGAACATGAAATGCATGTTCCACTTTCAGATACTAATATGTTGTACTTGAAATGCATTTAGTTTTAATGTAAAAAGTTCAGTAAAGTCGCATGCTTCAAGGAAGCCTTAGCCTGGCTGAGTCATGAAGTTAGCTAGATTGAAATACTTCTTTGGGATAAAACAAACAAAACACTATCAGATTGTGAGAGATTTTTAAAATATTTTCTTTTAAATTTTAGGAGCCTTCTTCCTAGTAATATTGGCTTCTTTGGCTGTTTTTAGAATTATTTCTCTAATGGATTCTGTACCACTGGGGAGAAAATCTTCACATCACTGCTTGGATGCACCTTAAACTTAGCATGGCCAAAATGGAATGTCTTTCTCCCTCCCCCACCTCAAAATCTACTTTCCCTCTTCTTTTATCTTCTGTGGATAGTGCTGTCATCCTTCTTGTTCCCTTGGCCTGTAACTTTGGGTAGTCTTTGATGCATTTCTGTCCTTCTATATGAACATCCAAAATGCTAAAGCATACTTCTTCCTCTTATGTTGCTAAAATCCATCCCTTCCTTTCTGAGCATGCTAGAAAAACTCATCTACTTATTTATTCACATTTATATTCCACTCTTCCCAAAGGCCCAAAGCAGGGGAATACATAACACAAAATATATTTCAGCATTTTTACAAACTGAACCAAAGAAACTGTTATGCATTATCAAGTAAAAGTAATACATTATATTTATCCTATATAAACAGCACAGAAGTAGAGAATCCCCAACCCCAAAAGCCTACAAATATTGAAAGGCATTAGTAAATAATCACACTTTAATAAGTTCTCCAAAGGTCAATATAGAACAGAATTCCATAAAGATGGAACTGCACAAAGCTGAAAGAATGAGTGCTAAAGTACAGAAGAAATTGTTATTATAAAGAACAGTATAGCCTCAATAATTATCCTCAAAATATATGCTTGCTGGCTAGTATACAAAGATATACTTTCTAAGGATAATATTAGGGGTGGGAAACATCAGACAGCTTCTTAATCCACAACACTTTCTTTGCATTCAATTTTAGTTTTTTTTAATTCTGAGCCAAGGCAAAATAGTATTCAAGCACACATTTATTCTTTTTATACATTCCTGACAATCATCTGTTTCAGGACAAATTTGAATATTAGCATACATCAAGCACTTAAAACCCTTATACTTGATTACAGAGCATAAAGATTGAACAAATAAATGGAGAGCACTGAACCCCAAGGAACACCCCACTTTAAATCCCATGAATAAGAGAACTTGTCCCCCACAGTCATCTGTTTTCTATCTTTCAAAAAAGAATACAACCAATCTAACACTTGACCTTGAATTCTTATAGTTTGTAAACAGCATAGTAGAATAGTGTGATCAACTGTAGCAAATGCAGACAAGTCCAGTAGGACAACAACGGAATCTCGATCCCTCTCAAGATTCCAGCATAAGTCATCAGAAAGGGCTACCAGAGAAATTTCCTAACTAAATCTGGCCTGAAAGCCAATTGATGGAGGTCAAGAAACTGTCAACCCTTCAGGAGATGGGTCAGCTTGTTCAATCAACTTGCCCAAAAAGCACAAGTTAGCCACTGGTGTATGTTCTCAACTTTAGACAATGCACAAATAATGGTGTCCTTTAATCTGTCAGGAGAAATCCCTTCTTTAAGGGAAATATTCACAATTCTATTAAAAAAGTGAAGCAAAGTCCCTCTACATTTCTTAATCCATAGGGAACACAGATCCATAACATTACTCTACTGAGTATGTGCGGAAGCTGCCTTATGAGCTCCTTTAGTCTTTTTTTTTTATACAGGCCTTAGCACAGACATATACCCTTTCTCTCCAGGAAATATTTTCCTACTAATCATGGTTTCAGTACCATTTTTGATTACTTTGTTGCCTCACTATTTCGGCAGCCCTCCAAACAACACTTTTCAATGCTATAAAAAAAGAAAAGATTTCTTAACAGAATGTTCAGTATTGAGATGCCCACAGTGAGTGATTTCAAAGATTATATATGTGGTAGGAAAATAGCCTTTTACCAATGGACATGATCTGTTGTTGCTGTCTCATACTGGACCATGAACAGGCAAACTGCTACCATTGGCGCATGTAACAAAATTTTAGGGCCTGGAAAATGAAAGAACTGTATAGGACTCTGAGGAGCCTCAGTCTATCCTCTTCATGGAGTGGCACCTCTTCATGCTCCATGCTCCCTGCTTCATGCTCCCCAGGTGCAGAATTAAGGAGGAGCTCCCATTTGTGAGGACTGCCATCCTACTTGTCCTCGGAGAAAAAGCTGCATAGAGTTAAGCAGCATAAAAATCCTGCAGGACCCAAAATGCATGGTGGAATCCTTTGTAGATAGAATATATGATGAATAAGGTTATAGCAGTAGGTCTATACTACAGTCCATCTGGCCAAGATGACTGTAAAATTCTACCAGAAATTAGGACAATAAATTTGGCAATATAATGGAAATTTCAATAATTCCAGTACTGACTGGGTCAATATTTCATCAGGGTTTACTAAAGAAGTTAAGTTTCTAGATGCCATAAATGACTGTTCAATGGAGCAGTTGGTCCTAGAAAAGACGAATGAGTCAGCAGCTTTAGATCTAATCCTCTGGTGTTTTGATTCTGGCTGATGTCAGCCTCCTTGCCATCAGAGCTCCTCCATGAGCTCTCTAGCCTTTCTTGCCTGCCTGCACTACGCCAGACTCCAGTACTTATCCCTGCCTAGCACATGCCTCGGTGCTTCGGCATCAAGTTCCTTTGGGCTTCCTGTTCTAACCACCCGTTTCTTGCCTTGCTCTGTGGCTTACGTACCTTCTGGTTCCCTGCTTGCCTTGCTGTGTGGCCTACAGGCCTTCTGGTTCCCTGCTTGCCTTGTTCTGTGCCTATGGGCCTTCTGGTTCCCTGCTTGCATTGCTCTTGACCCCTTGCCCAGCCTGAGACTTCCTGGTCTTTCCTTCTTCTTGCCCTGTTCTCTAGCCCCTGCCTTTTCCTTGGGGCTTCTCTTGCCTTGCTGCCTTCAGGTATTCTGTGTTTCATGTTCAGTGTAGTCCTTGTCCTGGTTTGTCCTGTCTTGTTAGTGTCTGTCTTCCTTGTTCCGATTCCCTTCCTACAGTACCTCGCTTACCTGCATCTAGTACCATGTTTACCTGAATCTAGTACCATGTTTACCTGCATCCAGTACCATGCTTATCAGCATTCTGTTCCTGTGTTCTGGTTATACCTATACCTGCACCCAGTTCCAGTGCTCTAGCTCCATGCTTACCCACCCCCACTTCCATGCATACTCACATTCTGTTCCAGTGTTCCTGAAGTTCACCCTTACCTCCATGCACCTCAGTCCATTCCAGAGGCTCAGCCCAGCTTGTACCTTGCCTCAGAGACTCAGCCCAGCCAGTTCCTCTTTCCAGGGACTCTGCCCAGCGTCACTGGACCACCTGCTCTTGCTCCAGTCCTTCTGTCCCATGTCACTCCTGGAGGTGGTGTTCACCTCACTTGGCTACAATCCAAAATCCTAACAGGGAATACCCGACCTGGTAAAAGAGATTACTATGGAGAGGCTGCTTAGCAATAACGATCATAATGTAATTAAATTTGATTTATTTACAGGAGTGAGTACATTAAAACTACTGCAGTAGCATCTTCATTTAAAAGGGATATGATAAACTGAAGAAATTAGAAAAAAAAACCCTAAAAGGAGTGGTTACAAAGGTTAAAAGATTGTATGAGGCATGGATATTGTTTAAAAATACCATCTTGGAGGCCCTAATAAAATGTATTCCATACATTAAAAAAGAGGTCAAAGTAAGACCAAATGACTATTGGCATGGGTTTTATGGTGAGGTGAAAAAGGAAGTTAAAGCCAAAAGTGTGTCTTTCAGAAAATGAAAAGCAGACCAAAATGAGAAAAATAATCAAGAGCATATTGGCAAGTTAGTTGTAAAGCAGTAGTAGTAGTAGACGGTCCAAGAGAGAATTTGAGCAAAAGCTTAGCGAAGAGACAAAACTAATAATACAATTCAAGTATATTCATAGCAGAAAGCCTGTAAGGGAGTCCATTGGGCTGCTAGAAGAACAAAGGCTATAAGAATTGCTCAGTAAGCACAAAGAAATAGCAGATAAACAAAATGGGTACTTGCCAGATTCTTGTGGCCTGGTTTGGCCACTATTGGAAACAGGATGGTGGGCTTGATGGGACCCTTCGTCTGACCCAGCATTGCAATTTCTAATGTTCTTCATTCTTTACCTCCGTATTTACTAAAAAGGATGTTGGGAGCATACCCACATCAGAAACATTCATTGATGGTGATGATTCTGAGCAACTCAAGCAAATCATTGTTATGATGGAAAATGTAATATATCAAATTGATGAACTAAAGAGTAACAGATCACCTGGAACAAATGGTAACTACCCTCAGCGTCCTGAGAGAACATAAATATGAAATAGCTAACATGTTACTAGTAATCTGTAGCCTATCATTTAAAACAGCCACAATACCTGAAGACCGGAAGGAGGCGAATGTAATGCTGTTTTGTTTTTTTTTCAATAAAAAGGGCTCAAGGGGTGATCTGGGAAACTAGATGAATGACTGATGGTACCAGACAAAATAGTAGAAGCTATTCTTAGAAACAAAATTACTGGTTGTATTGATAGTCGTGGGGAAAGGCCAACATGGTTTTAGAAAAGGGAAGTCTTGCCATGCAAATCTAATAGAATTTTTAGAAGGTGTAAATACACTTATAAAGGGGAGGCATTTGGTATAGTATATTTGGATTTTCAGAAGGCGTTTGACAAAATTCACCATGGGAGACTCATGAGAACATAAGAAATTGCCATATTGGGTCAGACCAAGGGTCCATCAAGCCCAGCATACTGTTTCCAACAGTGGACAATCCAGGCTACAAATACCTGGCAAGTACCCAACAACTAAGAATATCCCATGCTACTAATGCTAGTAATAGCAGTGGTTATTTTCTAAGTCAACTTGATTAATAGCAGGTGGACTTCTCCAAGAACTTATCTAAACCTTTTTTAAACCCAATTACACTAACTGCACTAATCACTTCCCCTGGCAACAAATTCCAGAGTTTAATTGTGCTTTGAGTAAAAAAGAATTTTCTCCAATCAGTCTTAAATGTGCTACATGCTATTATCCGATTCACATTTACCCATTCTAGACCTCTCATGATTGGCCACTGTTGGAAACAGGATGCTGGGCTTGATGGACCTTGGTCTGACCTAGTATAGCATGTCTTATGTTCTTATGCAGATCAGCAGGCCCATCAAGGAGCTTATCCCACCATGGCCCGAAGAAAACAAGAGACCCCCAAACCTCCAGGTGCTACTTATTCCTGCCCATGTGTTCCTAGAAGAAAAATATTGCTGGAGCTGTGCAGGCAGGAAGGAGGAAGAGTGTCTGTGGCAGGGCCGCCACAGATCCTATCTCACAGTGGCTCGAGAAGGGGAAGCCTGGTAGCAGGGCTCCTATGGATCCCATCTCACGGCAGCTCAAGAATATCAGGTCCTTTATATTAGATAAGGATTTGTCTGTGTTCTACATGTGTAACTGAGGTTCAGTATTTTTGCTGGCATGTAGGTTTTCTGTAGGGCTTTGTAGCAGTACAACTTGTGTTAAGCCCTGTAGGTGGTTAACAGAACAAGTTCTAGGGCATGGTATAATATTTGCATTGCTGCCATGCCATAGATAAGGCTGCTGCATTTTGAGTCCTGAGATAGTGCTATATGATATGGGAAGGTTCTAAGTGTCTTTTTTTTTGCAAGGGTTTGTGTTCTCAGACTGGCAGTGAAGGGTTTGCAGTTACTGAGATGAATGTGTGTATGGAAAAAGAGGAGAACTGAGTGAGTGAGTATATTTGTGTTTGTGAGAATGAGCATATATGCATGACAGAGTATGAGTGAATATGCAAGTGTGTTAGTGTGTGTATGCATATGTGAAAAGGTTTGTATGCATGCTGTTACCAATCAGGCCGATATAGTAAAATGCACGGGAGAGCCGGTGCTCCAAGGCGAGCACCCGCTCTCCCGACGTGCGCCAAGGCCACTCTCCTGGGCATGCGGTTTTGTATTCAAGTGAGGGCCCGCGGTAATAAGGAGGCGCCTCCTTATTGACAGAAGCAGCGGCTGTCAGCAGGTTTGACAGCCAACGCTTAATTTTACCGGCGTCGATTGTCTAACCCGCTGACATCCACGGGTTCGGAAAATGGACGCTGGCAAAATTGAGCGTCCATCTTCCAACCCACGAGCTGCGGGCTGATTTTTTTTTGGGGGGGGGGGGGCGGCCTTCAACTTAATATCGCTATGATATTAAGTCGGAGGGTGTACAGAGAAGCAGTTTTTTCTGCTTTTCTGTACACTTTCACGGTGCTGTCCGAAATTAACGCCTGCCTTTGGGCAGGCGTTATTTTCTGAGAGTAAAATATGCGGCTTGGCTGCACATTTTACTTTCTGTATAGTGCGGGAATAACTAATAGGGCTATCAACATGCATTTGCATGTTGCGGGTGCTATTAGTTTTTGGGGGGGTTGGACATGTGTTTTCCTCGCGCTATTACCCCTTACTATATAAGGGGTAATAATAGCGCGTCGAAAACCCGCGTCCAGACGGGGGCTAACGGTGCGCTCGGCCTGAATGTTTCCTCTAAGGATTGGGTTGCTGTGAGCGTAAAATTGATAGGCTTTTTGCATCAAAGAAAGTAGTGCTCACATGGTAATGAAACAAAAAATGGTTGCTCATGAGTGAAAGTTTTTACACACAGCAACCTAATCCTTAGAGGGAACATTGATGTGGAGGAGTAGTAAAGTGGGGTGATCAAAAAAAGTGCCTGGAAAGGTTAGGGAGAGAGGAGGAAGTGTTTCCTGAGTGTCTGGGAGAAGGGAAGAATGCTTATTGACAGGGGACTGTGAAGAGATTATTTGAGGGGGTTATGGGGGGAGGCTGCATGAGGTGTCTTGGGAGAAGGGGAAAAGGTATCATGGAGTCTTTTGGGAAGAAGGGAACCCCTCTTGCCCTTCAATCATGGGTAGGGGGCCCTTCCTAGATGATTTACCCTGGGTCCCCTACGTCTCTAAGGTCATCCCTGGTGTAGCCTATCCCACCAGTAGCCAAAGAACAGGCCCTCTGGGCTTCTGTCAACAAAGAAAAGAGAAAGAGACCTGATGTGAATTAGAGTGTGTGTATGAGTAAATGGGCATGGAGCGAAAGTGAGTGTGTAGGTGGTGTGAGACAGCGAGACCATGTATGAAATAGAACATTTGAGCTGTGTGTGAGAGAATTTGTGTGAAAGGGCATGAGTTTGTGATTGAGAAATTGAGTATTTCTGAGACAGCATCATGTTTGTGTGTGTGTGTGAGAGAGATACAGAGCATGTATAGTAACATAGTAACAGTAATGACTGCAGAAAAAGACCAAAATGGTCCATCTAGTCTGTCCAGCAAGCTTCCCAAGTTAGTAACTGCTGCTTCGTGCAAGTTACCCCCATGTTTCTCTTAAGGGTAGTAACTGCCGCTCCGTGCAGGTTACCCCCATGTTTCTCTTAAGGGTAGTAACTGCTGCTTCATGCCGGTTTAGCTTTATTTATTCTCATTCTCTAGCCTTTTAGGGATCCACAGTGTTTATCCCATGCCCCTTTGAAATCCTTCACAGTTTTAGTCTTCAGCATTTCCTTTGGAAGGGCATTCCAGGCATCCACCACCCTCTCAGTGAAGAAATATTTCCTGACATTGGTTCTGAGTCTTCCTCCCTGGAGTTTCAAATCGTGACTCCTAGTTCTACTAAATTGTTTCCAATGGAAGAGGTTTGTTTACAACCATGGATCATTAAAACCTTGCAAGTATCTGAAGGTCTGTATCATATCACCCCTGCTCCTCCTCTCTTCCAGGGTATACATATTCAGGTTCTTCAACCTCTCCTCATAAGTCATTCGATGGAGACCACCCACCATTTTGGTCGCCCTTCTCTGAACCACCTCCATCCTGTCAGTCTCCTTTGAGATACGGTCTCCAGAACTGAACACAGTACTCCAGGTGAGGCCTCACCAAGGACCTGTACAAAGGGATTATCACTTCCCTTTTCTTACTTGATATTCCTCTCTCTATGCAGCCCAACATTCTTCTGGCTTTGGCTATTGCCGTGTCACACTGCTTCGTCGACTTCAGGTCATTAGACACCATCACCCCAAGGTCTCTCTCCTGCTCCGTGCATATCAGCCCTTCACCCCCCAACTCATGTAGTTCTTTTGGATTACCATGGCACAAATGAGTGTGTGTGTGAGAGAGCATATATGAGTGATTTTGTTTTATGAGGAATGGAGATTCTATTTTTCCATTATTGCACTGCATACAGAGTCTGGCTGGTAGCAATCTCCAGTTCAGTTTTTGTCTGCATATTTTAATTTATACTTTGTGATCTCTTTAATGCGAGAATCTGTGTTTGTTCTGCATGTATGACAGAGGTGAGGTATTCTGCTAGCATGTAGTTTCTGTGTAGGGATCTATAGCAGCCTGGCTTGTTCTGTTTTCCTAATAGGAGATGCATTGGTGTTTTAAGGCCCGGTGTAGTATTTGCAGTGTTGCCTTTGCAATGGTAGAATTCAGTGCTGGAAGTTGGTGCTGTTTTGATATGGTAGGTTTTCTATCCCACCTCTCTCCCCCTTGGTTTTATATGTGTGTTTGTGTTTATGTGTAAGAGAGAGCGAGAGAATGGGAGCCTGCCCTGGGTTGCTTGTGTGTGTGTATGTCAATAGGATTCTGCCTGAGTTGTGTGTGCGCGTGTGAAGAAATTTTGTGCTACCCTACTAATTCAAGACAAGCTCAGGGTGACTGGAAATCAAAAGATTTCAGATATGGAGAATGGGGAATTTTTCTGTCCTTATTAGTTTTAATTATTGGGTGCCTGATGTCTGCCATTTTGAAATATTATATTGCTGTTTAGAAAAATTGTAAACTTTTGTACGAGGTCTTAATTCTTGGATGATGTTCTATTCATCAACTGGTTGGAAATGTTCTTATTAGTATGATTTCACTCGTTTCTAGTAAGGGGATCCAGAGGTAAGAGAGAAGGAGGGGGGGTTGCTTTGGGAGGGAGGGGGGTGCCAAAGTTGGTATCTGCCCTGGGTTCCACATACTTTAGGTATGCCATTGCTATTTACCCATTCTAGCCCACTGAAGATTTTATAGACCTATCATATCACCTCTCCAGGCTGAAGAGCAGTTCCATCCCCTTTATCATTTTGATTGCCCTTCTCTGTACTTTTTCTAGTTCCACAATGTCATTTTTGAGATGGAATGACCAGAACTGCTCAGAATGCTGTGCAGTCTTGCCATGGGTCAATACAGTACCATTATGATATCTTATATTTTATTTTTCATTCCTTTCTGTCATGATGGGATAAACAACCAGCAGATTTAAATAAAATCATAGAAAGTACTTTTTCACACAGTGCACAGTTAAGCTATGGAATCTATTGCCAGAGAATGTGATTAAGCAGTCTAATATAGTGGGGTCTGAAAAAGGTTTGGACAAGTTCCTGGAGGAAAAGTCCATAAAATATTAGCCAAATAGACTAGAGAAAGCCTTTGCTATTCCTGAGAATATCAGGATGCTGGGCTTGATGGACCTTTGGTCTGACCCAGCATGGCAATTTCTTATGTTCTTATTTTTTTGGGATCTGTTGGGTTTCTGTGACCTGGATTGGCCCCTGTCGGACACAAGATGCTGGATGGCCTTTGGTCTGACCCAGCATGGCATTTCTTATGTTCTTCATTTCACTGCTTACAGATTGAAAGGGAAAACATAACATGTTATACCATCTAAAGAGACCCTTTACTTACCATGTAGCTTCCTGCAGTGGAGCAAACCCAAGTGTGACTTGTCTTGTCCGTTATGACACGACATCGTCTGATAATCCCATTGCTGATCTCTAGCTCAGAAAGGCTGAAGGAGTAACAGTATTGTCACACATGCTGGGGTTTTAAGTATGAATATAAATTTGTTTTAAAACACGTAAAATAAAGCTATATTTTATTAAATTGGGTCATGATTTGTTTTTTAAACTAACAATCTATATCTGAGCGCTTGTACATGAGTACACACCCTGTAATTTCATCCTGCTCCTTTGGGCTTCCAGCTGAATCAGAATTTACCCCCACTGGAGCTAAAATGCCATAAGCTTTCATTTGTCAGTATCCTAGGATTTTCTCCATTCTTTTTACTCTCTCTCCTCATCCTATCTTACTCAGCCATCGCAGTGACTGCCCTGTGGTAGAGCGGCATTGACTATGGTTTGTTCCAGAACTAAAGCATGTCCTTTTGAGCCTGTCAATAGAATGAAGGATGAGAGTCCTGGGGACTGTGAGCCTCCCCAGCAGCCGTATCCTGAGGAGCAGTAGCAAGGTCAGAAATTGATCCTGGGTCTCCATCATGATAGTGGGTAGCAGTATTTGGCAAACTCCAGTAGCATGTTGGATGCAGCTGAGTGACATTGGGACAGTCATATAGGAAAGTTAGCTTTGATTCTTGAGCCTAACTTCTGCAAATCTGGGAAGGAGGGAACATTTACCAAACAGTGACACCTCCAATTGAAGACATAATCTGTTTTGCTCTGAAGAAGGCTGAGTCCATGCCCTATAATTGACAGCTTGATGCTGGAGTTTGAACAGGGGAACATATGTAGCATATGCAAATAATGGCCAGTTTGCCATTTAGTCTTTATCCAGACTTAAACATGAGAAAGGCAGTGCTGTGTGTGATTGAGTAGAAAGCCTGGGAGTTAAGAAAGGAATGCTGAGCCCCTTATCAAAGATCTTCGTGAGAGAAGATCTTTTCTGTGAGAAATGTGACACAGTGGACCACACAGAACTGTGATAATACTTGCTTGTATTTTGGATGTGCTTGTATTGGCACAGAACAGTGATCTGGATGCTAATAGACTAAGTGGCCATTTGTGCCATTGCTTTTGAAATATTAGTGAAAAATGGATTTTGCATGGCTGCAAAGGTTTAAGACTACTACCTGACCATGCAGTTTTGTATATTGTGCTCTTTATACATCATCTGGCATATGGCCATGTGTCAGGTTTAGTGCATGGTTCATAAGTAAGATTTATTTAACCAGTAAACAAAGTACTAGGTCTTGTAGAATGATAGAGGGGCATTTCCAGATTGATTTTTTGTTTTTTAAGATATGCTGTTGCTTTCTGGAATTTGCATGATAGTCCATAGCACTATAATCCTAATCTTAATGATACTGTGTATATTGTCTTTATGAATGTAAATGGGCACATATTTTGTGTGAATAATTTCATTTTCTTACACAGACACAAATCATTTGTAAAAGGAGCCAACAGAATTACATTTTCAATGCTCAGAAGAAGTTGGGGCCACTAGCAGTATGCAAAAAAAAATACATTGAAAATTCCTCACACACATCAGACAGTATCGCAAAGCGGCGGGAGAAAAATGAGTGATCCTTTTAGTAAGTCAAAGTGGCCGGATAAACAGTAGCGGGCTTCCCCCCTGCTGTTTCATGCTTGTTGGCATGAAATGATGTCTGGAGTAGTTTGCTACTCTGGTTTAATAAAGATCATTATATTTTTTACCCTAAGACCAAATCATACTGAAGTGCTTGAAGGTTTGAACCATTGTCTGACTAAAATCTCCTCTTCGTTGTGCACTAAAAACTTAAAACAACCCTCTGAAAATGGAGATCCTACAAATCAGGAAAAGTGACAACTATCCATGCCTATCTTTGGCATCTGATGGAGTTCCTCTGTCAATAAAGGCCAGAGTTCATACTTTTGGAGCCATCATAGATGCTCACTTATCACTGACTATCATATTATGTTAATAGTTAGAAAAATTTATTTTCCATCTGCGACAAAGGCATTTCTCCATGATTGTTTACTCTGTAATCATCACCCAGTTAGATTATTGTAACAGCTTATACTTGTTGTTACCAAAGAATCTTCTGAGGAAAATCCAATTAGTTCAAAACTCAATGGCAAGCTTGTTCATAAGAGTTATGTTCTGTCCAAATATCTCCCTCCTCATGTCATTCCTAAACTAGTAAATCACCATTAAGTAAAGCACTCTCCCAGTGTTTATCACATAAGGGCAAAATGCTTTTAATGTAACAGGTTGTTGTAAATGTAAACTGGAGTGAAGGCGATTTCTGCTATACCTCGGTATATAAAAAACTGCTAAATAAATAAATAAAACAGCCATATAACATTGGTCATTCAATTCCCTCCAATATATATTCCTACTTTTTAAATTTATTTTTACATTTTTTTTATCATTTTTATTTATTTTTCAATAACTAGTGCAGGGCCAACACAGCTAGTGTTTTTTTAGATTTTGAAAGTGTAAACCTTGACAGCACTCACATCAGGATCTTTATTTTATTCACTTAATGCATAATGTGCACTCTTCATAATGGTCACCACTGGTCAAAAACCCTTTCTTATTATCCAACACATTCATATTTTATCAACCTCTTAAAAACTAATATCATTTGGTAGTTAGTTAGGTTCTTTCTCTGTCACAACACCATCAAGCATGTCATTAGATGAAAACTAGTCCCTAAGTGTTATAATTCCAGTGAACAATACTTATCTGTGCAACACCCACATGGCTATGTGTTGTTCTGGTTACAGCTGCTTCAGGGTGTGCGATCTCAATAATGTTCACACCATATTTTGTCGAACTGTCTTCTCACAATGCGTAGGTGGACAGCATTTTTCCACAAAGGAAAAGAGCGTCAGTATTTAAACCATTTCATGAAATATCTTCTCAACCATTCAGATGATTTTCAAACATATGACATTACACAGCCAATCCTTGCTTAAATTCACAGTCTATTAAATGTGTCTCTTCTTAACGTTCCCATCTAGCGTCTTTTGTTTGTAGGATATCATTTAGACCAATCAGGTTCAACCAAATATCATTTTAGCCAATCAAAATCCACCACAGTTCATACTCCAGCTCACCGAAACTATTCAATTTGGTTTACAGCTTCCCTATCAGGCATCCTTTAGTTTATTGAATATCATTCAGATATTCCAGTCCAGTTCTGCCAAACATCTTCTAACCAATCAGAATTCAACACAGTTAATACTCCCAACCTACCAAAGCTTTTTCAAACCAGTTGTCAAGTACAAATCATAAGAAATGTATCCATTCTACTGCAAGATTTAACCCCTTGGGTTGCAATGTCCCTAATCAGTAAATCCATTGTTGCTCGCTGAATTAATTGATGATTCTGATTGCCTCCCCAAGGATGCGGTGTAAACACATCAAGACACAACATCAGCACCTATCTGGTGCTTGTCCGCGGTTCCTTGGAGGAAGAAGCTCAGCCATGGAATGGGATGACCATCAGGGCCTGAGTCCCCACGCCCAGTTGAGTCTGTGCCTATACCTCTGGCCAGAGGCTGAGCCCTAGGGCTCCATCCCCTCCTTCGGGCAAAGAAGATGAGGGCCCATATGACCACTGGGGGGATGACTCCTCCAATGTTTCTGAATCTCAGATTTATAGTGGGACAGCATCACTTCTAGTACCGCGTTTTGCCATTTATGTTAGCATCAGCCTGTGTCTTCACAAAATGCCTGGCCATGGTGGCAGCACATCTTTGCAGACTTGGGAGTCCATGTTTTCCCTTATCTGGATGATTGGCTGGTCAAGAGCACCTTTCGGGCAAGGGCCAAAGAGTCCATATGCACAACCATCTGGGTGTTGGAGTCACTAAGGGGTAGATTTTAAAAGGTACGCGCGCTTCCAGCGCGCATACATGGATGCACCAATTTTATAACATGCGCACGCCAATACACACATGTTATAAAATCCATGGGCAGTGCGCATATGCACGCCGGATTTTATAATCTGTGAGGGCGGCGCGTGCGGGGGGGGGGCCTAATTTTATAAAAGCACGTGCGGCAATGAGTTCGGGCCTCTCCCAGTTCCCTACCCGCTACCCATACTCCCTCCCTCTTTCCTTCTTTTCCCCACCTCCTAAACCCGGTCTCCTACCTTTCTTTTTTTTTTTTGTTTTGTTGCTTACTGCTCCTTTGGAGCAGAATCAACTTATGTGCACCGGTGCTTCCCTGTCACAGCGGCAAATGGCTGCTGTACCGGCTGCCTCCAGCCCCGGACCTCCCCACCCACCGGAACCACCCCTTTCTCTGGGCCTGGCACTTCTGTGCATAACGGGGATTACATGCATGGCTGGGCCCCTTTCAAAATACGCACGGAATGCTCAAGGCCTGGCCAAGCACATAACCCCTGGGATTTATGGGCGCAGGGCATTTAAAATCTACCCATCAGGTTCTTAATCAACTATATCAAGTCCCATTTCAGCCCATCACCACAATTGCACTTCATAGGAGCCCTGCTAGACCAGGCTCAGGCCAAGGCCTTCCTGCCTTGTCAGAGGGCCAACTTTTTGATGTCCATTGCAGAAGAGATTCAAGCGAGCCAGCAGGTCTCAGCATGGCACATGTTGAGACTGTTGGGCCATAAGGCTGCAACAGTACAGGTCACTCCCTGGACAGGATTACATGTGTGGAGAGCTCAATGGACATTATGGTCCTAGTGGCAACAGACCACTCAGGGGCTTCGAGACTGCATCCGACTTACTCTGTCCCTCCAGGACTCCTTGTCCTGGTGGCAGGAAGATTCCAGTCTGGAATGGGGTGTCTCCTTCCAAAGTCCTCGAGTCCAAATTGTACTGACCGAGGATGTATCCACCCTCGGCTGGGGAACTCATGTAGATGAGCTAAGCAACCAAGGTCTCTGGTCTGCCAGGAACAGCTATGTCAAATGAACTTTCTAGAGCTCCAGGCAATCAGGTACGCTCTGTGGGCTTTCAGAGATTGGCTGTCCAACAAATTTGTGTGATACAAACTGACAACCAGGTGGCAATGTGGTATGTCAACAAACAGGGAGGTACGGGCTCCTACCTCCTGTGTCTGGAAGTACTTCAGATTTGTCATGAGTCCTCTCCCAAGGGATGGTGCTCAGGGCCATGTGTCAGGCTGGAAAGGATAATGCAATAGTGGACAGGCTATGTCATTCCTTCCGACCCCATGAATGGTCTCTGGAACAAGGGGTAGTGAATTGGATTCTCCACCTGTGGGGAAGTCCAGAGTTGGATCTCTTCACTGCACCTTGAAACAGGAAGGTTCCTCAGATCTGCTCCCTGTACAGGTCTCGTGACAAACCAGCCTCAGACACCTCTGCTCGCCATTGTGACAAAGGCCTCTTGTACGTGTATCCTCCAACTCCACTGGTGACGAAGGCTTTATTGATGCTTCAAAAGGACAAAGAGACTATGATCCTCATACCCCTCATTGGCCAAGACACTCCTCTGGAAGATGTTCATCAGGAAACCGATCAGCCTGGGGACTTCCCCAGATCTCATCATCCAAGACTGAGGCAGGTTGCAGCATTCTAACCTCGAGGCCCTGTGGCTCACAGTCTAGATGTTGAGAGGCTGATCTTACAACCGCTCAATCTCTCTGAAGGTGTGTCTTGAGTCTTGGTAGCTCCCAGAAAGCCTTCCACTAGAAAGTCCTATGCACTGAAGCGGAGGAGGCTCTCTGTGTGGTCTGAATCAAAGACCCTAGATCCCTTCTGCTCCACACAAAAACTGCTTGACTATCTTCATCTTTCAGAGATTGGTCTGAATACTAACTCCGTTTGGGTTCACCTGAATGCAATTGGCACATATCACCATAGTGTAGAAGGTAAGCCCATCTCTGAATGCCTATAGTTGTATGGTTCTTGCAAGGTCTGTTTCAATTGAAGCTTCCCCTAAGGCCTCTCACTGTGTCCTGGGACCTCAACATGGCTTTAGCTCAGCTGATGAAAGCTCCCTTTGAGCAACTGTGATCCTGTGACCTGAAGTACTTGACCTGGAAGATCATATTTTTGGTGGCAGTCACTTCAGCTCGCAGGGTCAGTGAGCTCCAGGCCTTAGTGATTTATCCACCTTATACTACATTTTTCCATAATAGGGTGGTCTTGCGCATGCACCCCAAGTTCCTTCCTAAGGAGATGATGGACTTCCAACTCAACCAGTCCATCATCCTGTCAACATTATTTCCCAGGCTCCAGCCCTGTACAGTTTGGACTGCAAATGAGCCTTAGCCTTCTATCTGGAGAAGACAGAACCCATAGACAGTCCACCCAATTTTGTTTCTTTTGATCAGAACAAGTTGGGGTTTGCCGTTGCCAAGCGTACCCAGGTGGGATTGCATCTTGGGTGCCATGTCAAGGCTCACTCTGTTCAAGCCATAGCAGCATAGGGGCCCTCATGCGAGCAGTTCCCATGGAGGAGATCTGCAGGGCTGCGACATGGAGTTCATTCCACTCATTCATATCACATTACTGTTTGGATTGGGATGGCCGATGTGACAGTAGGTTTGGCCAATCTATCCTTTGGAACTTGTTTGAGGTGTAGAATCCAACTCTGTATCCGGCTAGGGCCTATTCTTTCTGTTCAGGCTGCCCCCTCCTTGTTACCAACAAAACTGGTTATTGTTCCCATTGGCACTTGTTTTGGTGTTTTGTTGGTCCCGTTTTTTTTGTTGGGGGGAAGTCTATAGCTAGGCATTTACGCATGTGTGAGGACTGTCATCCTGCTTGTCTTTGGAGAAAGCAGAGTTGTTTACCTGTAACAGGTGTTCTCAGAGGACAGTAGGATGTCAGTCCTCGTGAAACCCACCCCACCACCTTGCGGAGTTGGGTTTCCACTTTATGGGTTTTGTTCTTTTCTATTGTTTTATTTTAATCTTCAGTTCTTTGTTATAATACTGGGCAGACCCTGCATGGATGTGTGGTATAATACATACCAAGCATGCTCATAAATGCTCAGTCAAAGTTCTAGAAACTTTGATATAAGTTTCCCATATTGGGCTTTGTCCGATGATGTCTCCCATTTGCGTGAGGACTAACATCCTGCTGTCCTCAGAGAGCACATGTTACAGGTAAGCAACTCTGCTTTCTAGGAGGCAGAAAGACTACTGTTGCTTGAATCTGGCTGATATTTTTTCAAAAGTCTCGAGCTCTGAATACATACTATGTGAGTTGGTTCATTAACTGTTTTAGATCAGTCATTTTATATGAATATATGATTGTCATATGTATTTTGTAGTGTCTTTGTCAATTGTTGAATGGTATTTTTAAATATTGCCTGCTTTAAATTTTATGCCATTTTGAGAATTATTGAAAAATTGGTTAGAAATTGGACTAAACAAAATAAATACTGTCTGACCAGTAAGGAATTTTGTGGGTGGTTTCCTTACATACCTTTGAAAATTTGCAAACTGAAAAAGGATTAATAAAATTGTTTTCCCCTCCTTTCCTAACCTAAGTATTTATTAGAGTTTATTTTTTTACATTTGAAAATAAGTGGTGAGAATATTTTTAGATTGCCTTTCCAAATAATGCTAAAGACATAGCATTATTAGTATTCAGGTACAATAAGTCCTTATTCCAAAGTGGTATCTGAGACAATAAGAGATAATGTGACTTACCCACAGTCAACAGGGACTGTTAGTGGGGAAGAGGGATTTGAACCCTGGTTTCTCTGTTTCTCAGTCTATTGCTTTCACTGGTAGGCCACTCCTTGACAGGAGATCTGTGAAAAGAATGCATGTCATGAAATGGCACAATATATTTAATATTTTAGATCAGAGGTTCCCAAACCTGTCCTGGGGGACTCCCAGCCAGTCAGGGTTTCAGGATATCCACAATGAATATGCATGAGATAAAATTTGCATGCTATGGAGGCACTGCACGCAGATTTCTCATGCTTATTCATTGTGGATATCCTAAAACCCTGACTAGCTGGGGGTCCTCCAGGACAGGTTTGGGAACCACTGTTTTAGACTAATTTCCAGGGATTTTGTGAATTCTTACAGAATCCTTGAAGCTAAAAAGTCAATATAAATACAATAATTTCATAGTATTGCATACTTCGAGCTACCTGCTTGGCAACTATGTGAAATTATAATAAAATATTTCATAATTTTCATTGTAGATAAATATGACTTTAAAAACTAGGTGTTTTATCATTTATTTCTACAGTAGTATAATACATAAAGCCATCAAGATCCAAGACAAATGTGACCTTGAAAAAAAATTAGAAAAAAAAATGTTATGCATTTGTTAATATATTAATTAAATAATAAAGTTTGGTTCTGCAGAGCAGTATAAGATTTTTTCATAAATATTTTAGAAACATTTGGGCAGATTCAGTTTATGGAATATTTATTCCATATAAACTACTCAGAATATTTTTCTTTGGTAAATGACATGCACAACAGCCTGATACATCTTCACAAACTCTTGTTTAATTTTTTTCACAGAGTGTACACCAGTAATAAGGGAGAAGGTAAAAGAAGATGAACCAGATTCCCTTACAAAATACTTCAGTGTTGTATGGTGTAAGGCTTCAAAGAAAAAACACAAGAAATGGGAAGGTGACGCCATTCTTATTACAAAAGGGAGGTCAGTGACACTAAAGGATTTGGAAGGCAAAGACATTGGGAAAGGTAATGCAAAATTCAAATGTGGATAATATACTGTACCGATCTGCAAATAATCTCTTGTTTGCTGCCATGTCTGTAACAAAATAGAATAATAATAATGCCTCGGGGATCTGTACTTGGACTGGTGCTTTTCAATATATTTATAAATGATCTGGAAAGGAATACGACGAGCAAGGTTATCAAATTTGCGGATGATACAAAATTATTCAGAGTAGTTAAATCACAAATGGATTGTGATACATTACAGGAGGACCTTGCAAGACTGGAAGATTGGGCATCCAAATGGCAGATGAAACTTAATGTGGACAAGTGCAAGGTGTTGCATATAGGGAGAAATAACCTTTGTTGTAGTTACACGATGTTAGGTTCCATATTTGGAGCTACCACCCAGGAAAAAGATCTAGGCATCATAGTGGATAATACTTTGAAATTGTCAGCTCAGTGTGCTGCAGCAGTAAAAAAAAACAAACAGAATGCTAGGAATTATTAGGAAGAGAATGGTTAATAAAATGGAAAATGTCATAATGCCTCCGTATCGCTCTTTGGTGAGATCGCATCTTGAATACTGTGTACAATTCTGGTCGCCGCATCTCAAAAAAGATATAGTTGCAATGGAGAAGGTACAGAGAAGGGCGACCAAAATGATAGAGAATGGAACAGCTTCTCTATGAGGAAAGGCTGAAGAGGTTAGGGCTGTTCAGCTTGGAGAAGAGATGGCTGAGGGGGGATATGATAGAGGTCTTTAAGATCATGAGAGGTCTTGAATGAGTAGATGTGAATCTGTTATTTACACTTTCGGATAATAGAAGGACTAGGGGGCATTCTATGAAGTTAGCAAGTAACACATTTAAGACTAATCGTAGAAAATTCTTTTTCACTCAACACAATTAAGCTCTAGAATTTGTTGTCAGAGGATGTGGTTACTGCAGTTAGTGTAGCTGGGTTCAAAAATGGTTTGGAGAAGTTTTTGGAGAAGTCCATTAACTGCTATTAATCAAGTTTACTTAGGTAATAGCCACTGCTATTAATTGCATCAGTAGCATAGGATGATCTTGGTCTTTGGGTACTTGCCAGGTTCTTATGGCCTGGTTTGGCTTCTGTTGGAAACAGGATGCTGGACTTGATGGACCCTTAGTCTGACCCAGCAAGGCAATTTCTTATGTTCTTATGTAGTATGCTAATGACGTAAAATAATTGCTTGTTTATTCTATCAAATGCTTTAGCATGTTGTTACAGGTGATGAATTGTTCCAAGCTTATTTTGGTCTTTATGGTACTTACTTTTATTAGAATGAGACACCTTTTGTTACTCTGCAGAAATACCAAACATTCTTTTGGTATGCTTGTGCATATCCCAGCGCTGCATCTTGTCGCAACTATATAGTACCAAAGTAGGTATGCTGAACTTTCATTGCTTTTCTTTCAGATCCATATACAGATCTGATTTAAAAAAAAAAAAAAAAAAGAGACCTTGCTTTCTTAAAAATGGAGCAATGAACTGACATTCTTTGACTTATTTTCTATATTTAATGGCTTATTAAATTAAAACTAAAAGAGGTCACATGATCCACTCGGTGAGTGCATCATGTTTTAGGATAGGTCCGGTGATTTCCCCCTTTGATCGCTGAACTCTCTGCCAATCCTCTTTGCATTATTTCGTGATCACTTCTCTAGACTGGGCACAGTTTTTTCTCCCTATTTTGCCTATCGTCTTTTTTTGACAATTCATGATATCTGGTAAATCGGCAAAGAAAAATAAAGAGAAAAGCAAGATACAAGACTCCAATATAGCCAATGCAACTGAAGATGGCCTTGGTCCAGGAAGTTCAGAAACGCCAGTGAGCAAAGTCGTTATAGCTGTAGTTGCAGCCTTGGAAGCAAAATGTGATGATAAATTTGACAACGTTTATCAAAGATTTGATTCTCTTACCATGCAGTTGACAGTCTTTGCAGGAAAGATTCAGGCGGCAGAGCAACAAGTCTCAAGCAGGGAGGACCGTGTGAGCCTAATGGAGATGGAACTTGCTATGCTGCAAAAATTTAAGACTACAATGTCAGATAAGCTGGAAGATTTGGAAAACCGTTCCAGATGAAACAACCTCAAATTTGTGGATTTTCCTGAATCAATTGCAAAGAGAAACCTCCCAAACTTCTAGAAAAATGGATTTCTGTGGTCTCTACACTATCTGGCAAGTATAGACCTCTTAGATTGGAAAGAATACACAGGCTTTGGATATTCACTCCTGATTCTCAACGCCCTTGTGTGATTATTGCCAATCTGCTTAATTTTATCCATAAAGGTGAAATCTTGAGAACATATAGGCAAAACTCAAAGGTGTTATATGAAGGCCATAAGATCTTGGTGTTCCAAGATTATTCAATGGCAGTGTCTGCACAACGAAGGGTTTTTACATCGTCTACACTCAACTTGCTAAAAAGAAGCTTTGCTTAACTTTATTATATCCTGTGTGACTAAGAGTGGTTCATCAGGGGAAACCTTATCTTTGAAGAGGCAGTGAGCTGTCTACAAATTCTGGATTATTGAGACTTCTCTATTGTTCCACTGCTTTTTCTTTCACTATTTGCTCCTTGATTATCCCAGGCGGTGTACAATAATTACTGTTTTGAGAATGACCTATTTGGAGAAACTTCTTATATTTATATAAGTGGGAGCTATAATTGTTCTTTATATATTTTGCAATTCTTATGTTGTTATTTTGTTCTTACAGTTTCTAACCATTTATTCCTTGATGTTGGTTGGCAGTGATGCAGTACTTTGTGTTTATTAAAAGCCTGTCTTGGTTTTTTTTTAGCAAGTTTTTCTTTTTACACCTGTTTATCAGCTAATTCCTTCATTGATTTACAATTTTGTGGCTGGTTCGTCTTTGGAATCTTCTTTTTTGATGCTGGATGTAATGTTACTGTCCTACAAGACTTATTGTGGGAATACTCAGTTCCATCGGTGGTGGTGGTTTTTTTTTTTTTTTTGCTCTGTATTTTTTCTGCTCCTGAGTTTCCTGCGCATTTTTTGCTAATTATTTATGTACATCTTCTTAGTTGGATTTTGTCTATCATGTTGGTCACCAATGTTATTTACTCTTAAGCTTGTATTGCTTATATTCCAATCTAAACCACTGCATAATTCTTGTGTATAACATTTTTACTATTTATAGTTATTGTTGCTATCTTTATGCTGTTTACTTCGAATATTGAGATCTAATTCTAGATTTTGATATTACCAATGTCTTGTTATATTGTTGGTCTGCCTACTTCATTATCTGAACTTATCTGCAATTTTTTCAGGATAGACCCAGAAAACAAATCGGAAGCTTATCCAGTTGGCTGGTATAGCAGTAAAAAAGTGAAGATCGGTATATGTAAAAAAGCCCTTAATTGAAATTTGCCCGACTCTGGCCGAGTTTCGCTCTTTGGTCGAGAGCTGCCTCAGGGGCAATATGTATGGGCAGGACTTATTGCATGCCTGCAGGGTTAAAGCCACAATATTAGTACGTCCACTTTTGTATACAAACTTTAATGCCTGTTAGATGGTACATGTAGTAAAGACATGTAGCATCAAATGTTCAGAACACTACTTTCAATTTTGTCCTCAAAGCATTGGTAGGTTACATGAGACATTTAGATGGATGTCACACAGTACGATTCTGCCGCATACCTGCGCTACGTGTAATTGCTGGTTTGGCCGCAAATTGATTGCGGAAAAAAAAGAGCATATAAACGAGCTAAATTCTCTGATTGTGATCGGTTATTGGATTATCAGTACAAAAGAGACCAGGAGAGGATAGTATGTGTTACAGCACAGCATCTCTATGGCAGCTATAGCATCGGCAATAAGAAGACATTGGCATATTTTGACTTTACATGAAATCTTTAATGGGCCCCCTTTGATAGCCACCTCACGAGGACCAAACATCCGTGACCACATTGTGCATACCCACATGGATTCAAATATACATCTAGGATCAATGAAGGGTATACTCCGTAAATATCAACAGTGTGTAAAGTGCAATTACACTATTGAAGGCAATGAATGGATTGAGCCAGTAACTGGATATTGAGTTAAGAGGTTTGATGTTTTAAGTGATTCTTCTGCTAGAGGTAATTGTTATTTTCGTTCTCAACTTTAATGGTAATCAAGGTTTTAAAACTTTCCTATATAATAAATGGGAGAAATATATTCAATGTAATGGTTGTCATTGGCAGACTCCATCTTTATTTTGGGAAGCAGCCAAAGTGACAACATTGCATATGTTACTCAGAAGTATAGGAAACTGAATAAGACAATTCTTTGCTTAGAGAAGCAACTATTAACTGATAGACTCAGATATGCTTCTTTACTGTTGGAGACAAATAGATCTCAATATACATTGCTTCAACAACGGGCAAAGAAAAGTTTTCTATATTATAAATTCCAATTTTATCAATTTGGTAATAGAGCTGGCCATATGTTGGCTAGGGTTGCTGAATCTTGGTGGGGTGGAGGGCAGAGAGCCTCCAAATACATTCCAGTCATGCGAACAAAACAATGGCACTCTATTCAATTCTACCAAGGAAATAGCTCAGATCTTTTCTAATTATTATGGGCAGCTATACTCTAAAGTTCATTGTAATTTGGTAGAAACTAGAGCATATTTTTCTTCAGTAGGTCTGCCATGTATTTCTGAGCAGCAGCTTCAACTTTTAAATGAACCTCTTAAGTTGAAGGAAATATATAGAATGGTCTCTCAAGCCAAATTGTATAGGGCTTTGGGATCTGATGATCTTTACTTTGAAGATCTAATAGGAAAGGGGAAGTTTGCCTATTGGTCTAACAGAGCTTTTATTATATTCTTCCTAAACCTGGTGAAGATCCTCTGCGCTCCACCTTATATAGAATTATCGCTCTACTTACTGTAATTGTGATATCAAATTCTTAGCTAAAATTATGGCTGGTAGATTATCTCAGATTCTTCCTGAATTAATTTTGGAGTCCCAGGTTGGTTTTGTTAAGAGTCGCCAATCAGTAGTCAATGTATAAAAATTGATAGCCTCCATAGAACGATCTAATCAAGGTCATCTGAGTTCATAACTAATAAGCTTTGGCACTGAAAAGCTTTTGACAGGGTCAGTTGGGTCTTTCTGTTGAATAGCTTCATTTCTATGGAATTTGAGGCTATTTTCTTGAAGTGTTTATATTCTTCTCCTACAGCCTCAGTTTTGGTTAAAGGGATCCTTTCTGATGAATTTGCTTTACAGCGTTTTACTAGACAAGGCTGTCCTCTCTTGCTTTACTTTTTCATCTTTCCTTGGACCCTCTTTTTTTTTTTTTTTTTTATACAGACTCTTCATGAACATCCGGGCATCCCTGGTATACCTTGGGTACCTCCTCCTTCAAAGTAGCTGCTTTTGCAGATAAAACATTACTTCATATCTTCAGTCCTATGGAGTCCCTTCCCAGGGTTCTCTCTGAATTCTAAAAATATGGTGCTTTATCTGGATTAAGGTAAATCTAGAAAGATCAGAAGAAATACCACTTGGATCTTTCACTTCTTCTCTGTGGGAGGGGGATTTTCTCTTGAAATGGGTAAATTACTCTATTTAGGAATGATCATTAGTAAATATCCCAGCTTTATTGTGTGGCATAATTTAGCTTCTCTGATGGATACAACTGTGTAGATGCTAAGGAAATGGGCTTCTTTTCTTCTCTCCCTAGTGGGAAAAATTCAGCTCTTGAAAATATTACCAAAACAAATATATTTACCATGTTACCAATATAGCTCCTTTGATCCACTGAACATTTAGTAGTTAACCATGGAGGAAATATTTATGGCCAGGAAGACAATCCCATAGAGCTTTAAGTACTTTAATGAAACCATGGTCATAGGGGGAATTGGGTCTATCTAATTTGTTGTTTTATAACCAAGCTGCTAACCTCCAATATGTGAGCGACTGGCTTATGTCTACAAGTTATTGTACCCCTGTCTTTTTAGAGCTGGGCTAATGTCTCCTTTGTCTTTGCATTACTCCTTGCATAGTTTTTTGAATGAGATACCTGCACATTTCCATTCTAGTATTTTGGTATTACCATTGCAGAAGACCTGTAGATGGTTATGCTGTTGTTTGCATGTATTGTATAAGCTTTGTTCTCCTTAACGCCCCACTTTGGGAAACTATACATTTCTCTAGGACTGTCGCAAACCATCTTTTGCACAAGCTGTTGGAAGGGATTATTGGCGCTTTCTCAATTTTTATATTCTCAGGGTACTGGTAGATTTACAATTACGTCTCTATATTCATTGTTTAGACCCAGCACAATTAAATGATCAGTGTTCTTCTGTTTTAAATGTTTTTGACATATAGGACCCTTTGCGTCCTATCTCCACTCTTTGCAAATTTCTGACTTGGTTAGACAACCAGTTTGATTTTCAGATTTTATTAGATAAATGGTTATATAATTTGCAATTACCATTTTCATTTAAATATTTTTCTAGTTGCCTTACAAATATTAATACATTATTCAAAAACATGCAAGCCGGTACGTCTAAATATTTTCATGCTATGCTAGACATTTGGAAACCTTTCTATACCTTCCTTTCTCCTACCATTAGAAAGACAATAGCGGATGTGTAGAGCTCCCAATATTCTATTCTTACTCACTATTTGCCTAGTTTTATTACTTGGCTGTAACCTACAATACATAGTCCTTTATTATTATTATGATGTATCGCTGTTCTTTTAACCTTCCTCGATGTAAGATTTGGACTTATGCTTCTTTTTGGTATGCCTCGGACAAAGATTGTATTATTACCTGGCTTTGCAAACTCATTTCTGGATGATAGTCTCTGTTTAATTGGTATTTCCCGAATTGGGGGAGAGAGAGAGGATCAGTTGGATTGGGGAGGAGTTTACTGAAGCAGGTTCTGAAAATGTTCAAATTTCCAAGCACAATATGCTTTGTTTTGCTTGTGTTATCCTAGATTGTGTCTAATTCCATGTTGCATTTATGTATACGATTATCCTAAGCTGAACCTACTTTACTGTGCTTGCTTATCAATTTATGTAATGCTTCTGAAATGTCCAATAAATAAGATGAAAAACATGCAATTACGTGAACTACAGTACAAATTTTTAATTCGTTTTCACATGTCTCAATATAGATCTTTCCTCTCCTCTGTAAGATAGTTTGCTGCCCAAGAGTTATTTACACTATCTCTGGCACTGTCATGTGGGTAGCCAGATGGTAAGGCTGTTGGGGTTTCCGTTTTTAAAGATGGTATGGAGATAGTTTGTACTCTCTATACCCAGAGTGTCTTCACCAGAAAATAAATCAAAATAGAAAAATGATTTCAGAGGCACTTTTATAATTAAATTAAAGGATTTTATGTTGCTGGCAAATGGATAATTTTCTAGCTCCTTCACCTCTAGAAGCAAGTGTAATTATTGAACAAACAAACCTTTCAATAATGTCAATGAGAAATAATTTATTTCTGGTGCACAAAAACAATTTTTCATGTGTGACTCACTCGAATTCTTAACACAGTTTGGAATAGAAATCGGTTCCTGTACAAAGATTACTACTTAATGAGAACAAATTTTGAATTTCAACTTTAATTCAAGAAATCTGATTCTTTGTGTTAACTTATTTCAAGCTCTTTAGCAATTCTGAAACTCTCCAGGTATTAACAAATTTTATCTTTAACCTGTTTTAACTCAACGATGTTGACCTCTTGTGTGTCCATAATTGTTGCACTAGTGCATTTTACCAAAACTATGTCACAGTTCATTGGTGCGCTGGGTAATAATTTTTAGAGCGCTGTCTGTGAACGCTGGGTAGAGAGCGCAGACCCAGGAATGATGTGAAGCTTTGATGGCTTGTGATCGAAGAATAGCTCATGCTGCTTGATGGCACAGACTAGACCTGATCTACCATTCTTGACCACAAAGTCTCAAGATACAGTGGTTCACCTACTACACTATCTCAATCCAAATCAATAATAAAGATTGAATGCCTCACACCACCAATCTTCCGCAGACTATAATGTTGCTAGCGTGTGTGTTGTATAAATGACACTGGAGTTCTTGCTAATAGAAATCAAAAAATAATGATTTCAATCTTGTCTAAGGATGCTTGCTTTGAGAGCACTTAAAAAGTAAAGAAAATATTCAATCACACTCTGTCTCACATTCCACACTTATTTGCCAATAAAGACAGGAACAAGTTGTAGGACTTCAATATTCCAAGTTATGTCAAAGATTTTTTTTCCCTCTAAGGAAACAACATAGTGGCAGCTTTATTTACAGGTGTACACAATCTGAAGACTGTAGGACTTACTGAAAACTTTCTTTCAGGTAGCATGCACATCAGTTAAATCAGCACAGAATCAGACCATCAATCGTCCACTTTTCTCACATCTACTTATCTATCAAAGCTGGCAAAAATAAAGTGGACCAGCTATAGGAAGTTATCTTTAATTTTAACTAATTCCTTACCTCACAAAAGGATTAGAATTACAATAAGCACCATTTTCACACACTGTCACGACAGCTCTGCCGTCAGCCTATAGCACACAGCCCTCTCTCATACTGCACAGGCTTTCTCTGCCTCAGAGTGCAATACACAGCCCTGCCTCAGGCTCCATGTGCATTCTATGCAATTTCTAACACACCCCTTGCTTCAGATTTCCATCATAGCAGCTCTCCCTGCAGCCTCTAGACACACACAACTCTCTCAGTCTCTGGCACACAGCTCTTCCTGCCTCGGGCTCCAACCACGTCTCTCGGCAGTCTCCATGTGCATTCTGAAAAATTCCTCAGAAGAGATCCTTACTCCTCTGAAGTCTCTCAAGAAATACTTCTCATCTACTTAAACCTTCTTATCCGCCAGGAAACCTTTATAAACACCTTGACTAGGAACACAGCTTTCAAAATAATTTTTAGTATGTTCTAAACATTTTTTAAAGGCAAATTACTTCTCAAATCTTTCTGTGCTGTGCCTCAACTTGGTGGTGTTACAGAGACTCATCACCCAGCTGCCTTGCATTGACCCTGGAGAGGACTAACGTTACCATGGTGTTACCATGGCATTGTCTATGGGATGGTAAAGAGTTTTCTTTTTTTACTCTCTGAGAGCTGGAAAATGAAATCAATAAGAAAACTCCACTTGCACAGTTCAAAATCACACCAAACTTTCAGGTTAGCTTCTAAATAAATGTAGCAGCAGTCCTGTGTATTTTCATGACCATATTATCTATTTTTACATTTTTACAGCTAATTTAATTTTAACTTACATAATAAACATTTTTCCCCAAACCAAGAGTTAAATCCATATTTATATGATCTTATCTAGTGACCACCACCACCAAACCCCAGTTTCTGATAGGTTTTAATCATCTTTTAAACTTTAATTTTCCTACAAGCACTGTGTAGGCAACCTCTCGCTGACATCACTGTCCCAAGTCTGTGAGAACCCCTCGGCTTGCACTGTAATCATGCAGGGGCTTAGATTACAGCCCTGACACTGCTGGCTTAAAGCTGGCAGAGGCAGCATTCCCAGCACTGCTGCTGCAGTGTGGCTCCAGCTGCACTAAGTGGCATTTATCTATTTAAAAAAAAAACCTCATTGCAGCACGTCTGGGCTCTCTTTGGCTGCCAGGAGCTCCCCAGGCTCCCATGGCCCCAGCAGCAATAAGGCCAGGTATTTATTTAAATTTTATTTACCCCATTTACAATAGCTTTTTTTGGACGCTTGTCTGAGATGCTCAGCATCCTCAGGAACCTTGGGATATGTCTTCTGGTCATGTTTTGTGACTCAGTTTTTGGCATAAAGTATTTTCATATATGAGGAAGATAGTGGGCCTTCTTAATCCTTGTACTCCTGCTCTGGTGGTGTTTGAAGATTTTTCTTCCTTTTTCCTTGGGAGCAGATCGATAAACTTATGGTTAAGAAAAGAATTTCTGTTTGGTATAAACAAAACCAAGTATTCTTTACTTTTGGGGATTACCCCACTCCTTTAGTTTTTATGTTCTGGAGAAATGCTTTCCACAATTTGGCAGTGATGGAGAATTTTGATGTTAAAAAGGCCTTTTCTAAATAGAAATTCAAATTTTTACGTATTTGGGTCTTCTATATAGAGCCCTTGCCCAACAAGCTAGAAGTCAGCTTATTAATGATTTGGGGTGATAATTAGTATGAGATTCTAAATGCTATTCTGGATTTATATATTTGTAGAAATATGCTAATGTAGGGCAGGGGGATACTGTATAAGTTTTCGCTATTGTTTTTCTATTTGACATGGTATGTACAGAACAAAAAATACTAGTGTCAGTTTTGTTGTTATTTTTTGCAGTTCAGTAAAAATATATTCCATTATTTTTAGGTACAGGATACAAATCTAAAGACCTAGAAAACTTTGAAGAAGGTCAAACACTAATGATTGGTGGAAAGGAGATTGAAGTGATGGGAATAATTTCTCCAGAGGACTTCAGCAGCGGCAGATGTTTCCAGTCTGCTGCAGTGGTTACCACCCCCATTTCTTCTACTACCTTACAGCCAACTAGGAAACCATTCTCTAATCCATTCAAGAATGCCTGTAAGCCCAGCACTAAAGAAAACCTGTTCAAGGATAAACAGAACTCCAAACCCCGTCATGATCCAAGCGCACCAAGTAAGGCTTTATTTATTTATTTATTTTTAAATAGAGCCTGGTTTATGAAAGGTTTGTCCATTTGGTGCAAAATGAAGGAAAATCTTTTATGCGACAGATGTCTTGTTCATTTTGCGGCTAGCACTGAAGCATGGTGCACTGAGGCTTAGGGGAGTGTTATAGAGGTATTCACTGGAGAATAAATGGCTGAGGATGATTACTGCTTAGATGTAGGAAACAGATTTCATGGCCTGCTCGAGACTATATTCAGGTATCAGTGATGGAATAAATTCTGTAGGAGATTTCTCTTCCAGCCCTCACCAGCTAGGGGATCCAAGACAATCTAGGCAATAAACCTGGGAAGACTGGGTTAAGGAAGCATCTGTGGGGTTTGTATGTGATATCGCACCCCCCACCACCATCATCATTATATTAAGACTCTTGTAGGTAAATGTTGATAATGAACTGGTTTTATCATATTCATTAAATCTTCTCTTTAGAATCCTGAAAGTTTGAGAAATGTTTATACAGTGTTGTATATGGAAAATGTGATCACTTCTTTAAATAAAAAATGCTATTTTGTTTTAATTCATGTTTTAACTTTTGTTTTGAGACTCCTTAGTTATGCCACGCCCAAGTCAGTACCATCAGTGGATGTTCAACAAAGCTGGGCTACCTGTGGTGGATGTGGTTGTTGATCCTTACCTCACGGCTCACCTACGACCTCATCAGAGGGAAGGAATTATATTCCTTTATGAGTGTGTGATGGGTATGAGGTAAGGCAAATGAAATATAGTAATGTAATTTCAGTTCAGGTATCTCATTTTCTCAACTATTCTACTATAAAGATATTAGCAGTATTTAAAATGTATGTTAGCAATAAGTAAGCAAAAATTGTAAAACCTAAGTGACCTTTCCTTTTCAAACTTACCCCTAGATTCATCAAAATGCGTTAACGCATGGATAATGCCCATGATAAGAAAAAGGGGCATGTTTATGGAAATTTAAAAATTACCGCAGCATCCAATAACATACCACTTTGCGTCGGTAGTATCGCATAGTGCGGTGAATGTATCGCACCCTGCAATAATTCCTATTTTCGCATCTTGCGGAGAGAAAGCGAGAGAGTGCTTATCTACAAGGCCTTCATAGTAGTGAAGTATTTATCTCTCTATAGGAGGGCCAAATAATAGCTCGAGGTGAGGTTTTGGTGGTGGTTTAGGGCCCAGTCTCTCATATGGAGTGAGACGTACAAACAGCACAGTACACCTCGATGAAGTATGATGTCATTTGGAGTGATGAAAGTCTCACAAAGATGCCATTTCTACTATGTTCTCTCACCCTAGCTTGATGGATTCTATAATAGGGTACGATCAAGCTAGGGTGAGATAACATAGTACAAAATTACATCCTCACTCCACATGACATCAAATCTTCACTCTATATGAGAAACTGGCCCCTAAACCTAAACCACCAACAATACCTCACCTTGACCTATTAGAAGGCCCTCCTATAGAGAGATAAATAGTTGCACACTGTGAGGGCCTCCCCAGAGGCGCGCTCTCTCTTTCTCTCTCTCCACCCCCACCTCCCCAGCCCAGAAATAGGCAAAATGCAATTCTAAAAATTTATTATGAATTACGTTACCGTCATTTCAGGCATATTGCACAGCTTAATGCCAGGAAAAAAGGTGTAGTTATTTCTGGCATTATAACCATGCGATAGCATGCGTTATGCTATCGCACGGTGCGATATTGCCCCTCATTTTTATAAATCCCGCCCAAACTCCTCCCTGATTCCACCCCTTCCAAAAATTTGCATTTACGCCATGCACTAGCGTTATTATCGCATGCATTATGGCATTAACGTGTTATCGCGTGTGTTAACGCCATAATGCATTTTGATGAATGACCCTACCTGACAGAAGCAAATGTATTTTAATAAATTAATAAGGTTCCCATTTTTAAAAATGTTTAAGCCTTTTATCTGTATTTTCCAGATCTACTTTTAAATACACGTTCCTGTACTTTTCCACAATTTTTTACTCAATATAAGCTGACTCAGAACCTGAATACCTGAATTTTACACTTTTAAAAAAATATTGTTTCTTTTATTTTAGCTTTTTAGGTGTTTATATTCCTGCATTCCTCCTGACCTCTGCCCTACAGTATTTATTTGATTTATTTTCTGTTTAATTACCTTGCTATGACTGGTTTAAGTAAAGTGAAGTACACTTTATAGTGACTCATTGTCTTAAACCTCAAATGCAGACAAAGCCTTTCCCATCCATTTCTGGCACAAAGCAGTATTTCTCGACATCCCTTTTCTCACTACCTCTTACCTCTTAATGTGGCTCACATGCTTTTTATTCCTGTAGGAGCAATTGACAGATACATATATGATCCAAAATATGTCAGCATTACTTATTTAGGAGGAAAATCTTCTTTTAGTCTAACAAACATAAAAAAAATGGAATAGAGGTATGGAGGAATAGCCTAGTGGTTGTAGCAATGGACTGAACACTAGGGAAATCAGTTTTTAATGCTCTATTTCCTTGGCTACAAACTCAACCGTGTCAGATGTATACTTGCTTCCTCCTTCAACCCCATATTATCTCTAACTTCACCCTCTCGTCCCCCTCCTATTCCTTTTCATCCCCTTCCAATGTCAGTTTTCTGTGAATGAAGCTCTCTGGCACAGCATTTTTCAAAAATGAAGATCTTCATTGGATGGATATGGCTGCAGCATAGGTCAAATTACAATGCTAATTCAACCATTAATTAAACCCTAAAAAATTATGCAATCCCTATAGGGTGATCACACCCTTGTCTGAGTTGCATTCATAAAGGCTCATTACATATCATGTTATTGCAATATTCTGGCCATCTAAGCCTCTCCCCTCTGACAGCATCCTGATCCATAACAAGAGCAGGACTCGCTTGTTCAGGATGCAGCAGAAGTATTCAGGGGTGATCGGGCCAATCCTGGCTGTCAAAACCAAAGATTTGACAGACAACTTGTCTACACTCTCACCCACTCATGCAATGCAGTGGCAGGAAATACCTGCTTGGTATTCACTGCCTGACCAGCTTTCACATCGCACATGCCATGTGCAACGTAGAAGCAGAAGTGCCCACTTGGTATTCTCTGCCTAAACAACCTTTAAAATAGCACTTGCGTGCACCCTTAAGGCATGGTCGACTCCACCACAAGCCCACGGTAGTGATACCTTTCTTGCCATGGGTTCCCTATCAACCTAGCTGTGGCCATATCCCAATAGAATCAATGCTGTCTAAAGCAGTAAGGACCTTTACGGCTCAATACCCCAACATGGTAGAGTCTACCCAATCACTGAAAAAACCTCAAGCAGTAACTACCATTGTTGCTCTTGTTCAATGACTTGGTATCCCATGATAATTCCACAAGATGCTGCATATTATAGCCGAGACAGCTCAGCCCTTCTGCAATCAAAGGGAGGATATTGCAGATTGGTACCCACAAATATAATTGCTTCCATTCGGCTTGATAAACCATGAATAAAGCTGTAAACTTATTGCATAGTGCTGCCAAAGATAGCATATCCCCTCCGAAGCTAAAGGAGGATTTGCAGATTGGCACCAACATATGTGATTCAGGAAGGTAATACATGCCATATGTTGCTACGTACCTGTTAAAGCCCCCATTCTGAAATCTGTGGGGATTAAGGATATAGGTGTGCTGCATGCAGTAATAATAATTGAAGGGGAATATGATATCCCTTAATTACCCGACCCCCAGATGGTCCACCAAGCACATTTTCTAAACATAAATGAATAGCACATGCCAACTAAGGGGCTAAAGCAAACTCATGTAGAACTACATGCACAATGGAGATTGTGATGAAACGAATGAATGCAGGCCCCCATCAATAGCACAAGTTCAGAGATGAGGATGCCTAGCTAATATGAGATGCCAAAAAGGAACTCACATAGAGAAAAAGACATAGACTATGCGGAAGAGCAACCACATCCTTGAGTGCAGGGTTGCAAGAGCTGCAGGAGGCAAGCTTTGATACCCCTGGTAGAGGGTCTGTAATGCTTGGTGGTAGGCCAGAGGTATGGTGAAAATGGCTGCCATGTTCCTACATTGCTTTTCAAGGATTTCCAAGGCTTGCCCCTCCTCTTCTAGATACTGGACAAAATCGCCTATAAGATCGAATTTGGGTGAGAGACATACTTGAGAATGGCCTCCCAAGATACCTGGTCACAGCAAAGGTATGAATAGTATGGGTTTGGGGAAAAAGTAGAGACATTGCTTCATGGTATTAGCAATCATTGAATAGCACCTCTGCCACCCTTTCGATGACAAGTTACCAAATAGAAGATCACCGTCATGGACAGAACCATTTTGGCCAACTAAACGACAAAGTAATTCCTTCTGGCCTGGCCTATGGCATCCGAATGAGGAACAAAACCCATTTTGAAAAGGAAATGTGAGATGCATAAGGTAAGTGATTCATGAGAATAGATCTGCCAAATTGCATAGGGTTGGGTCTGGAGCCTTGCATTAAGAATTATAACAACTATTATATAGTGAGAGGTTACAAGCACCACAGGATCTCGCAGAGAACTTATAGCCATATCAGCGAATGCAGGGAGAGAGTAATATACTTTGGAAACAGAGATACAGATATGCCTACAACACTATTTCCTCTAAAACTTGCCCTCCTGTACTATAGGCTAGACTAGGGGTGGGTACAAATCACACTTGAATTCACCTGCTAGAATGGAAAATTACGCAACAGTAGTGCTATCTTGTGGTTAAACTACGTTGCCATCTTGTTGAACCCTCAAAGAAGAATGGTACTACTTTGAAAATAACTGCTATTAGCTGAGATGACAGTTGATAGAAGAGCAACTATACTGCTGTGGGTCATCAGAGAACATGTTTACAAAGGTATGCTATATTTACATGTCTTAAACAGGTAAAATGCTATTTCCTAGCGTGTAGCAGATGGACTCATTACAAATGGGTATAGTGTGCTCGTGCTAGCAGTTGGAGACGGATCTGACGTCAGCACGTGGTACATATACCCCTGCAGGAAGTGCAGCAGCTCAGTAATTTCCGTCTCCAAAGCAGTTTGGAGCTACCTTACGCTCGCTGAGCGTTTTTCCAAATTATAACGACTAAATTCTTAGAAGAAATTCTACCGGAAGACGAGCCTCGCACTCCTGTGGTGATACCCTCGGGTCCCTCCCCCAGTTGAGTTTCCCGAGGTGATTTCTGTGGTCCCTCGGAGGTAAGCGCCTCGGTCCGGTGGCCGGATCGCGGCAGGGACCTAGCCCCCGAGTGAGAAGGGCTCGGGCGCGGCATAGAGGCAGCCTCGGTCCCGGTGAGGACTTAGCCCCCGAGCGAGATGAGTTCGGGCGCGGCTTAGAGGCAGCGGGTGCACTTCCTCGAGCGCGGCGGTGACGGTACTTACCCTCTCCCCCCGCAGCCGGAGACCGCCCGGGTCGCAGCCGGTAAGCGCCGAAGATCAGGTAAGGCATACATCTTTACTTACTGGTCTACGAAGAGCGAGAATTAGCAGGGTCTGCCTACGTGGCAGCCCGCCAAGGAGGTCGCCATTTTGCCTGCCTGCTCGCCGTCGCCACCTGCCCTGGTTCGCCGCCTCGATCTAAGCGGTGCGACGGGCGCGTATGTTAGGCGCCCGAAAAGATTTGGGCGCCCATTGCTTGATAGGCGCACGTTACTAAGCGCACGCTGATAGGCGCACGTTCCTAAGCGCACGCTGATATGCGCACGTTGATAGGCACACATTGATAGACACACATTGATAGGAGATCAGACGCGATGGAGCGTATGAGAGCCCATGCGGCCGCAGAGCCGGCACCTCCAGAATCAGGCATAAGAGCGCTAGGCCTCTGCTCAGCATGCCACACAGAGCGAGGAAGCCGACTCCTTATGTGCCCAATGTGAGGAGGCCCTGGGAGTTCCTGGCCAGGGCCGGTCTCAGCCCAGTTTGACTGCCAGTTCCTCAGGGAACACCCCGAACCTAGCAGGCCGCGGTGAGCAGCCAGGGAACCCCACAGACCTGGTGCCCCTACGGCTAGAACCTGCTTCCCTCTCCTGGGTGGAATTATTCAAGGGGATTCATGCCTTCGTCAAGATGCAGTCTGATCCCCGACCGGACCCATACGTACAGGATGACCCTGCCCCGGGATCCTCAAGACCTACGCATGGCCACCCGCCACCCAGAAGCCCCACTTATGGGGACTCGGATTACTCTGAGGAAGATGGCGAGCCACCCGAGGAGGGAGAACTCCCCTCGGGGATAGAACCGTATCGAACCATGAGACGCTTCTTTCCTAAGGAGGATCTTCCAGACCTGGTCTCTCAATGCCTATCTGAGTTGGCTATCCCGGGCCAGGGCACCCCAGGGGAACCTAGGATGAACCCCCTGCTAGAGGGCCTGCGTCAAACGGCTCACCATTTTCCCCTTCTACAAGCAGCACAGCAGTTAATCGATCTGGAGTGGAATGCGCCGGAGGCTTCATTCAAAGGGTATCGGGCTTTGTCTAGCATGTACCCCCTAGACCCGGCAACCAAGGAGCTGCTGGCGTGCCCGATGGTAGACGCCATAGTTAGCGCAATTGTGAAGCGCACACCACCATTCCGGTGGAGGGAGGGGTGGCCCTCAAGGATGCACATGACCAGCGCATGGATGCCATTCTGAAACAAGCCTTTGAGGTGGCAGCCATGTCCCTACGAATTGCGACCTGCTGCACCGTGGTGACGCGTTCCTGTTTATCTCAATCCAGGAACAACACCTCTGGAGAAGAAATGGAATCAGCCCTCTCATTCCTCACTGACGCTGCCTCCAACCTAGTCCGTACAGCAGCCCAAGGGAGTGTCATCCTCAGTGGCAGCCAGAAGACACCGCAGGCTACGAAATTGGTCGGCCGACTCCTCCTCCAAGACTCGCCTTACAAGAATGCCCTTTAAGGGATCCCTCCTGTTCGGCAGCGACCTCAAGAAACTGGCTAATAAATGGGGCGCCATCTCCATTTCCCCATCTACCGGAAGACAGGTCAAGGAGGACCCAGCGCCCTTTTCCTAGACCATCCAGAGGTAGAAGCTCTCAACGCTTCAATCCTTACAGGGCTCGCTACCAAGCACCTCGTTCTCAGACCAGGAACCAGTCCTTTCGGACCAGGCACAACAAGAGGGGAACCGGCTCGGGGACGGGCCCCGGCCGCACCCCACAATGAGAATCAGCCGGCCCATCTGGGGGAAGAAGCCATAGGGGGCAGGCTAACCCTATTTTACCGCAGGTGGGTCGAGATTACTTCGGACCAGTGGGTCCTCGCCATTGTCCGGGAAGGGTATTACCTGGACTTCCTTCATCTCCCTCCGGACAAGTTTGTGGAATCGCCTTGTCCGCCCCGCAAGAGGGCGGCGCTGGCAGCTACCTTGGAGAGACTCCTGTCCCTAAAAGCCATAATCCCAGTGCCTGCATGGGACATAAATTCTGGGCATTACTCCATTTATTTCATTGTCCCCAAGAAGGGGGGCACCTTCAGACCCGTCCTGGACCTCAAGTCAGTCAACCGGCACTCCCAGGATTTCGCATGGAAACTCTGCGGTCAGTCCGAAGTGCAATACAGCCAGGGGAGTATCTCGCATCCCTGGATCTCTCAGAGGCCTATTTGCATATCCCAATTCATCGGGATCACCAGCGTTACTTACGCTTCAAAGTCCTGGACCAGCACTTTCAGTTCCAGGCTCTACCCTTCGGGTTAGCCACCGCGCCATGGACCTTTACCAAGGTAATAGTAGTGGTGGCGGCGTCCCTCAGGAAGGAAGGCATTCTCGTCCATCCCTACCTAGACGATTGGCTGATCAGGGCAAAGTCACCGGAGGAGAGCCACCGGGCAACCAACAGAGTTATATCTCTTCTGGAAAGCCTAAGATGGGTAGTTAACATAAACAAGAGTTCCCTACGGCCTTCGCAGTCGCTGGAATAACTAGGAGTCCGATTCAACACCCAGGAAGACAAGATCAGCCTGACCTCCAAGAGGAAATCAAAACTCCGGGATTGCTTGCAGAATCTGCTGAGCTCCACTCGGCCCACAGCTTGGGATTACCTACAGGTCCTCGGCCTAATGGCCTCCACTCTGGAAGTGATACCATGGGCACGGGCTCATATGAGACAGTTACAGCGCGCCCTCCTATCTCGGTGGCGCCCACGATTACAGAACTACACCGTGCATCTACCTCTACCGGCCAGAGTACGGAATCAGTTACGGTGGTGGCTGCAGCCCAGCCACATGAGCCGGGGGTCCAGGATGTCCTCCCCAACCTGGACCCTGCTCACTACAGATGCCAGCCTGAGCAGCTGGGGCGCACACTGCGAAGAGCTAACCGCCCAGGGGCAGTGGAACAGAGAAGAGTCGGGGTGGAACATCAACCGACTAGAGGCATGGGCAGTCAGGTTAGCCTGCCTGCGATTTGCCCACAGACTTCGAAACAGAGCAGTCAGAGTGATGTCGGACAACGCCACCATGGTGGCATACATCAACCGACAGGGCGGAACCAGAAGCCGTCAGGTATCCTTAGAAATAGCCCCCCTGATGGCTTGGGCAGAAGCAAATCTCCAGGACATCTCCGCCGTCCACATTGCCGGGAAGGACAACGCCACGGCAGACTTCCTCAGCAGAGAAAGCCTAAACCCGGGGGAATGGCAGCTGTCACCCACAGCCTTCCAGATGATTGTGGATCAGTGGGGGACCCCGGGCATGGACCTACTAGCGGACAGGTCCAACGCTCAAGTACCCAGATACTTCAGTCGCAGGCGAGATCCTCTATCCCACAGGATCGACGCCCTGGTGCAGCCATGGCCTCCGGGGATCCTGCTATATGCCTTTCCCCCATGGCCCCTGCTGGATGCCATTATACAAAAGATTCAGCGGCACATAGGCCTAGTTCTTATGGTGGCCCCGGACTGGCCAAGAAGATCCTGGTACGCAGATATGAGAAGACTACTGGCAGGGGATCCTCTACCCCTGCCCCCTCACAGGGACCTGCTGCGACAGGGTCCCATCCTCCACGAGAATCCAGCTCAATTCTCTCTTACGGTCTGGCCATTGAGAGGGCTAGACTGAAGAAGAGGGAATACTCGGGGCCGGTAATAGACACACTCCTCCGAGCACGCAAGTTCTCCACATCACTAACTTATATAAGGATCTGGAGAGTATTTTGAAGCCTGGTGCGAAACTCGCAGCACCAATCCGCATGCCGCTAAAATCCCCATCATTCTGGATTTCCTGCAAGATGGACTTCAGAAGGGTCTGTCCCTCAGTTCAATCAAGGTTCAGGTGGCAGCGCTATCCTGCTATGGCCCCAGGAGTGATGGCAACAGCATGGCCACGCACCCAGACGTTTCACGTTTCCTGAAAGGAGTCAAACACATTCACCCGCCACTGAAGTGGCCAGTGCCGCTGTGGAACCTCAACCTAGTCTTGGAATTCCTAGCAGGACCCGCCTTCAGACCCCTCCGGGGCCTGTCCCTCCGTTTGTTAACCTTGAAGATGGTGTTCTTGCTGGCCATATGCTCAGCACGCCGCATCTCCGAGCTACAAGCGCTGTCCTGCCGCGATCCGTTTCTCAGAATCACTCCAGGGGCTATCCATCTTCGCACAGTTCCTTCCTTCTTACCCAAAGTAGTCTCACACTTCCACCTCAACCAAACCATATCCTTGCCAACCACGGAAGGTTTGAAGAAGTCAGAAGAAGGTCGAAGACTGCGCCATCTCGACATCGGCAAGCTGCTGTCCAGATACCTGGAAATGTCGGAAACAGTACGAAAGATGGACCACCTGTTCGTCCTTCACAGTGGGAAGAAGCAAGGAGAAGCGGCCTCACGGGCGACTATTGCTCTCTGGATCAAGGAAGTTATCAAGGCGGCCTACGTAGAAGTGGGAAAACCACCACCTCTACGGGTCAAGGCTCACTCTACCAGAGCCCAAGCGGCCTCCTGGGCAGAAACTAGGATGCTGTCGCCTGCAGAGATATGTAAAGCGGCAACGTGGTCCTCCCTCCATACCTTCTCCAGATTCTACCATCTGGACGTCCAGGCCAGGGAGGATACAGCATTTGCGAGGGCAATCCTAAACGGACCTCGGGCAGCCTCCCACCCAGTCCGGGAATAGCTTTTGTACATCCCACTTGTTTTGAGTCCATCTGCTACACGCTAGGAAATGTAGAGATTACTTACCTGATAATCTCGTTTTCCTTAGTGTATGCAGATGGACTCAGCATCCCGCCCGGCTGCCGGTATACATGGGGATTCGCCGACTCACAGTAAGCCATGTTTTCTTAAATAGGGCATCCACCCTGCCGGGTGTCGACACCTTCCGGTTGACAACACTGGCGGTCTCCAGCTACTATCAATCGGTCAGGGTAATGATGTTCATTTAATCGATCGGTCAGTCACACATATATCCATAAAGCTTTTGCAAGGAAGATTACTGAGTTGCTGCACTTCCTGCGGGGGTATATGTACCCGTGCTGACGTCAGATCTGTCTCCAACTGCTAGCATGAGCACGCTATACCCACTTGTTTTGAGTCCATCTGCATACACTAAGGAAAATGAGATTATCAGGTAAGTAATCTCTACATTCGCTGTTCAATGGTTTCCTGGATCACCCTTTGAGCCCTTTTCAAAAACTGGTATTACATTGGCAACCCTCCAGTCTGCAGGTACCATAGACTATTTTAATGATAGCTTACAAATTACTAATAGGTCCGCAATTTCATTTTTCAGTTCTTTCAGCACTCTGGGATGTATACCATCTATTTCAGCTGATTTGCTACTTTTTAGTTTGTCAGGCTGCCCTAGCATATCTTCCAGCTTCACTGAAATTTGTTTCAGTTGTGCAGAATCATCACCTTTGAATAGCTTTTCTGGCAAGACCAAAGCAAAGACCAAAGCAAAGAATTCATTTAGTCTCTCTACTATGGAATTGTCATCCCTAAGTGCCCCTTTTACCCCTTGATTATCTAACAGCCCAACTGACTCCCTCACAGGTTTTGTACTTCTAATGTACCTGAAACGTTTTTATTATGAGCTTTTAATTCCACTGCAAGCTTTCTTTCAAATTTTCTCTTTGCCTTCCTTATCAGAGTTTTGCATCTGTCTTGCAAGAGGTTATGCTATTTCCTGTTTTCTTCATTCGGATCCCTTTTTCACTTCTTAAAAGATGTTCTTTTAGCTATTACAGCCTCTCTCACTTCACCTTTTAACCATGTTGGTAGTTGTTTAACTTTCCTTCCACTTTTTCTAATGCATGGAATACATTTGGTTTGGGCTTCCAAAATGGTATTTTTAAACGACACCCACACCTGATATAAACTCTTAAACTTTGCAGCTGCTTTTTTCAGTTTTTTCCTATTTTTCTCATTTTATCACAGTCACCTTTTTGAAAGTTAAATACTGTTATAGCAGATTTCTTTAGTGTCCTCCCTCCAATAATTAAGTCAAATTTAAGAGCATAAGATATGCCAAACTGGGTCATACCAAGGGTCCATCAAGCCCAGTATCCTGTTTCCAACAGTGGCCAATCCAAGTCTTAAGTACCTGGCAAGTACCCAAACATTAGATAAATCACTATCTACTATTGCTTATTAATTACTGCAATAGCAGTTTATGGATTTTTCCTCTAGGAACTTATCCAAACCTTTTTTAAACCCAGTTATTCTAATTGCTGTAATGACATCCTCTGGCAATAAATTCCAGAGCTTAACTATGCGCTGAGTGAAAAAGAATTTTCTTTGATTTGTTTTAAATGAGCTACTTGCAAACTTCATGAAGTGCCCCTTGGTCCTTCTATTATTTGAGAGAGTAAATAACCGATTTACATTAACTTGTTCAAATCTTTTCATGATTTTGTAGACTTCTATCATATCCCCCTTTCGGTTATCTTTTCTCCAAACTCAACAGCCCTAACTTCTTTAGCCATTCTTCATAGGGCAGCTGTTCCATACATCTTATCATTTTGGTCACCCTTCTCTGCACTTTCTCCAGTGCAGCTATATCCTTTTTGAGATGCAGTGACCAGAATTGCACACAGTATTCAAGGTGTGGTCTCACCATGGAGCAATACAGAGGCATTATGACATCCTCCGTTTTATTTGCCATTCCCTTCCTAATAATTCCTAACATTTTATTTGCTTTTTTGATCACCACAGCACACTGAACGGATAATTTCAATGTATTATCCACTATGACACCTAGATCTCTCCTGGGTGGTAATTCCAAAGATAGAACCTAACATTGTGTAACTACATCAAGGGTTATTTTTCTCTTTATGCATCACTTTGCACTTGTCCATGTTAAATTTCATCTGCTATTTGGAAGCCCAATCTTCCAGTCTCGCAAGGCCTCCTGCAATTCATCACAATCCGCTTGAGATTTAACTGCTCTACATAATTTTGTGTCATCCGCAAATTTCATCACCTCACTTGTCGTACCCCTTTCCAGATCATTTATAAATATATTAAAAAGCACCGGTCCAAGTACAGATCCCTGAGGTACTCCACTGTTTACTTTTTTCCACTGTGAAAACTGACCATTTAATCCTACGTTCTTGTCTTTTAACCAGCTTGCAATCCACAAAAGGTCATCACCTTCTTTCCCATAACTCTTTAGTTTTCTTAGAAGCCTCTCATATGGGACTTTGTTGAATGCCTTCTGAAAATCCAAATACACTACATCTACCGGTTCACCTTTGTCTACATGTTTATTCACCCCTTCAAAAAAATGTAGTAGATTTGTGAGGCAAGACTTCCCTTAGGTAAATCCATGCTGGCTGTGTCCCATCAAACCATGTCTATCTAAATGTTTTGTGATTTTATTCTTTATAACAGTTTCACAATTTTTCCCGGCACTGAAGTCAGGCTCACTGGTCTATAATTTCCCAGATCACCCCTGGATCCCTTTTTAAATATAGGGGTTACATTGGCCATCTTCCAGTCTTCAGGTACATCAGATGATTGAAATAGGTCTGAAATTTCATTTTTTAGTTCTTTCAGAACCCTGGGGTATATACCATCCAGTCCAGGTGATTTACTATTCTTCAGTTTGTAAATCAGGCCTACCACATCTTCCAGGTTCACCGTGATTTGGTTCAGTTGATCTGAATCACCACCCATGAAAACGTTCTCCAGAACAGGTATCTCTCCAAAATCCTCTTCAGTAAACACCGAAGCAAAGATATCGTTTAATCTTTCCGTGAAGGCCTTATCTTCTCTAAGTGCCCCTTTATCCTCTTGATAACGATCTGACCTACTCCCTCTTTCTTCTCCAGATATATTTAAAAAGTTTTTATTGTGAGTTTTTTCTCTCTATGGCCAACATCTTTTCAAATTCTTTCCTAGCCTGTCTTATCAATGTCTTACATTTAACCTGCTAATGCTTATGCTTTAACCTATTTCTTCTGATGGATCCTTCCATTTTTTTAAATGAAGATCATTTGGCTAAAATAGCTTCTTTCACTTCACCTTTTATCAATGCCGGTAATCGTTTTGCCTGGAATACATCTGGACTGTGCTTCTATGATGTCCCGCTTGTTGCACACTTTTTACCTTTGTAGCTGCACCTTTCACTTTTTTCTAACTATTTTTCTCATTTTCTCATTTTATCAAAGTTTCTTTTTTGAAAGTTTAGCACTAGAGCCGTGGATTTACTTACTGTCCCCCTCTTCCATTCATTAATTCAAATTTGATCATATTATGATCACTGTTGCCAAGCGGCTCTACTACTGTTACCTCTCTCACCAAATTCTGCACTCCACTAAGAATTAGATCTAAAATTGCTCCCTCTCTCATTGGTTCCTGAATCAATTGCTCCATAAAACTCTCATTTTTTCTGTCTAGGAACTTTATCTCTCTAGCATGCCCTGATGTTTCACTTACCCAGTCAATATTGGGGTAATTGAAATCTCCCATTATTACTGCACTACCAGTTTGGTTAGCTTCCCTAATTTCTATTAGCATTTCACTGTCCATCTCACCATTTTGGCCAGGTGAACGGTAGTATACTCCTATCACTATACTCTTCCCCAACACACAAGGGATTTCTACCCATAAAGATTCGATTATGCATTTAGTCTCATGCAGGATCTTTATCCTGTTGGACTCTATGCCATCCCGGACATAAAGCACCACCCCAACACCAAGGTGCTCGTCTCTGTCATTGCGATATAATTTGTACTCCGGTATAGCACTATCCATTGTTTATCCTCTTTCCACCATGTCTCTGTCGTCATTCACTGCTATATGCTCTAATTTTCCTATCTTACTTCTTAGACTTCTTGCATTAGCATGCAAACATTTCAAAGTGTGTTTTTTGTTTGTATTTACATTCTGCTTTTCAGTTGACAGGGATAAATTGGAATCTTTTAACTCAGGTGAGTTTTTAATTTTAGGCACTTGGACTACTTTTCTTATTATTGGAACCTCTCTGTTGGGATGCCCTAACTCTAATGCATCATTAGTATCCTTTGAATATACCTCCCTCTGAACCATGCGCTGCTGAGTGACTGTCGGCTTTCCGCTTTGTTCTAGTTTAAAAGCTGCTCTATCTCCTTTTTTAAGGTTAGCGCCAGCAACCTGGTTCCACCCTGGTAGTTGAAATCACCTATTATTATTGTTCTGCTGATTTTGTTAGCTTCTCTAATTTCTTTTAGCATTTCATTGTCTGTCTGTTCATTCTGACCAGGTGGACAGTTATACAACCCCACTGCTATTTTATTCCCCTTTTCACCTGGAATTTCTATCCATAAAGATTCAGCATTGCATTTTGATTCCTGCAGAGCATTTATCCTGTTTGACTCAATGCCCTCTTTAGTATATAGTGCCACCCCTCCACCCAATTTGATCTATCCTATCATTTCAATATAATTTGTACCCTGGCACCACAATGTCCCATTGGTTATCCTCCTTCCACCAGATCTCAGAGATGCCAATTATATCTACCTCTTCAACCAGTGCTATACACTCTAACTCTCTCATCTTATTTCTTAGACTTCTAGCATTTGTTTTTTGCTTATCAGTTGACAGGGATCAGAAAGAAGAGTAATGTGTGTTAGCTGGAAAACACTTAACATCCAGTGTGTGTAGAGTGATTTCTCAGAGTTCAAATGAATAAACCCCAAGCGCCTAAAAGTGAATCTTGCCTTCTGCTTGAGAATACCTACAGCCCCCCTTTTTGTAGTGAGAACATGGCAGGGGGTTTCAGTCATAAAAACAGATCTCATCAATATTAGTGTGAAAGATCAATTACATTTGCTTCTTATAAATGAGAAAGTGTTTTCATTTTCTTTTACAATTTTTAATGTAAAATGTTTGGTGTGTTTTATTTGTAGATGCACATTCTTCAGCCATTTCATTTGGTCACACATGTGTATCTATATTTTCCTCGATTAAATGTAAACATTCATGGTACTGTCAGCTTGCATCCAAGCTCTGGCCCTAGAAGATTAACCCTATGGATGAGGGTAATATTTTATCTTTTTTTTTATAAGTCATTTTTATTGATACAAGGCAATAGCATAACAAAAAAATAATAATCAATGAACAACATGTAGAGATCCACATGATGAATAATAAAGAAAGAATAGAAAATAGTGTCAACATCCTTTATATTACATAATCAATTCATACAGGGAATCTTTGGATTCTCTCCTGAGTTTGCTAAATAGGTCATCAAATAGTGTCAGTTGTTTACATTGATTTCACTGATTAGACTGAGACCTAAATATATTTTTGCAGATGTCACAAAGAGTAGTTTATAAACTTGGTCAGATCAGACCAGGGATTTGATTGTTAAAAGTTTCCATATCGTATGCCAATCTATTCTGCCACGCTGTTCCCTATATTGCAATTTGTAACGTGCCAGACTATTTTATTCTGCATTAAGCAGCATAATTCACAGAGTGACTAGGACACAGAAGGCTGAACATCATGGAAAATGTCTTTCTCAGAAGCTGATGTAATAAGATGCACATTGAAATGGGTGCTCATGGGGCCAACGCAATAAAGTGCGTCCAGCCTAGCGCACAGGTTTACACATGGTTGGATGTACGTTTTGGACACTCTAGACTAGCAACTGATGCAATAAAAAGATTAACACATCCAAACATTCTCCCAAACCAATGTGTAGATGATAGAGCCTATCACATAATGAGGATATTAACTATCACCCCCCCCCCCCCCCCCGATGCAGGAAATCGCTAGGCCACAAATTTAACTCCAGCCTCAGAAGTGACGTAAAGTCAATCTGCGAGCCAAGGGCTCATGAGAAATAAAAAAATACGGTCCTCTGAGGTTCCTTCTTAAATTTACTGCTTGCGATGTTGAAAAATAAATATATATATTGGCTTGATTTAAAAAAAACAAAACTTCTGGTCACAATTTAGATGCCCATAGCAAGGGGCGCCTAACTATGGGCATCTTCAACAACCTCAGCAAAATTAGCCAGAAGAAGCAGGATAAAAACGGACGCTCGTATTGAACGCGTGTTGCAAATGTGGGCGCCCACTGCATTTGAGTGCTAGGGACACACATTTCTCCCCAGTGCGTCCTTTTTTTGCAGCCCCTCATTTAAATCCTGCATCCAGGCCCCCAGGGGATGTGGCTGCATGCACGTTAGGAAAATGGGCACTTAGTATGAGCGCCAATTTTCAACACGCATCTTATTGCATCAGCCCCATATTGAGTGACCATTTTCCTAGCACATGCAAGTCTAGCAGGTCCAAAACGCATTCCAACCGCATGTAAACCTGTGTGCTAGGCTGGGAGCACTTTATTGCATCGGCCTCTCAGTTTAGTCACATGTGGGTGACACATTCTGATGCTATTATCTGAACCAAGTCCTTTGGGTGAATCAAGCCCACAGTAACAATCTGAGGCTTGAAAGAAGACCATGGCAAATAGCTTTCAGATAACGCTGGTGAGTAAAACATATTACTAGTCAGATGTAGCAGAAGCTCCAGGTCAGGCCAAATAACAGTGAACTGAGTGTTTATTATATTGTATATAAGGAAGCATTTGGGGCTGATCTATCTCCAAGTCATAAAACATATTAGCTGCCTCATTATTTATGCTTGTTCCTCATCATCCCTTTCTGGACATGGAAAGTTACTTAGGTGACATTGGTTTGCTATAGAAACAGGTTGAGAAACTGCATTGAGCTTGTGCAGGCTCTGATGTCAGTGAAAACTGAGTACAAGAAGCCAAAAACATCTACCATAATCTCCATGCCTTTACGTTTACATACTCTGAAAAACGTATTCACTTTGGCTCCATAGGAATCAATGAGGGAAAACTGTAGCGCTCATGTACATGGAATAAAATATTTATTATAAGACAAACACTATCAATCAGTGGCTCAAAGCCACCATTTTGTTTCTCTTCAACTTGCTGAAAGGAGTAAGCTCACACAGACACCCAGCATCCAGAAAGAAACAGATACCTCATTCCCTGACCGACAGATAGCAAAATAGACACCCAGACAGACATAGACAAAAACAGAGACCCCACACACACATATACCACACCTAGATGGAAAAACACAGACAGACCTACCACAAATAGACAGAGGTAGAGACCCAACATACCCAGAAATAGAGAGACACAGGCAAACAGACTACATCACACACACAGACATAGACCACACACACACACACACAAACCAAAGAATACCAGACAGAGACACACATAGGCACAGGCGTTCTCCCCCAGCTCCAAGAGCATTTCTTTCACCTTGATCATCTCTAACAAAAGGACACAGCACTTTTTTCAAACAAAAATTCTTTTATGTGGAATGAAAACTGGCCTCAGCACAAACATAAAATTAAAATGTAATACATATTGATCAATAAATATTGTATTTATTTATTTATATAAGACTCATTTTCTACATCTCCAAACTTTTGTTCAGAGCAGATTACAATGTTAAAACATTGCATACATTACATAAATTTATAAACAAATGACAATTCAAATTAACATTTTATACAAATGCTTTTCTAAATACATAGCCTTTAGCTTTTTTCCTAAAAACCTTAATATCTTTCCTCTTGTACATCTACAGGCAAGTTATTCCATAATTCAGGGGTGGCATATGAAAACATGTGCTCACGAGAGTGGACTGTAATCTTTCAGTGTGCAAAGAAGGCACTGTTAGCAAGTTTTTCCTGCACAGTGCAAATCTCTACTGGTAACATAAGGGATAAGACTGTTTGCTAAAATACACTTATCCATTCAGTAATTTATCAATTATAACTAGCAATTTAAAACGTGCTCTCCATTGAACTGGTAACTAGTGAAGAGATACCAAAACCGGTGTGATGTGCTCAAAAGGTGGGATTTTCAGCAATACTCGAGTAGTAGAATTTTGTAGCAATTGCAATGCCCAAACATAGTTCCACCAATAAACTATTGCAAAATCAATATGCAAAAACAACAATGCTTTTAATACTGTTCTAAAAGATTCTTGTGGGAGGAAGTCTCTAAGGGACTTTATCAATTTTAACTTATAGAATGCTCTTTTTGTTACATTTCTCAAGTAAGGTCTCATTGTTAACTTGCCATCTATAATAACTCCTAAATTTCTAGATTCAAGAATCACTTGCAAAGACTTCTTCTGAAGCAATACCAGACCAATCTTTGGTATAATCTTCCCTACCCACATCAGAACAGTCCTGGCTATATTTAATGACAATTTATTATCATATAGCCAATCAAGTATTTCCTGCATTATCATTTGAAAATTTTCATCTGGAAAACAACCCAATTTATTGCATGGTACGAAAAATTGGATGTCGACATACATAAAATATAGAAACATAGAAACATAGAAATGACGGCAGAAGAAGACCAAATGGCCCATCGAGTCTGCCCAGCAAGCTACGCACTTTATCCATTTTTTTTCCCTTTTTCTCTCTCCCACCTGTTACTATTGGCTTCCAGTACCCTCCAGCCCTAATTCCCCTCCACCCAATTTAGAGAGCAGCTTTGAATCTGCATCCAAGTGACATCCAGCTCAATTGGGGGTAGCAACCGCTGCAACAAGCAGGCCACCCCCTTGCCCCATACTCTTACCCACCCCTGTTTTTATTTTTTTATTTTTTTTGGAAATAGCAGCCCTCCATCCTTCCGCTCCGTGAAGGTGGAACACCAACTACTGGCCACTGGCATCCCGCTCCGTGAACGCCTCTGTGGCTACTGCCGCTCCATGCAGTGTTTGAATGCCGCTGTGGCTACTGCTGCTCCGTGCAGTGTTTGAATGCCGCTGTGGCTACTGCCGCTCCGTGCAGTGTTTGAATGTCTCCACTTTATTCACGCCCTCTAGACTTGATGGATCCAAAATGTATCATGCCCATTGCCTATAGTTTATTAGCCAATATATACTTCATATACATAATTTGAGTAAAAAATACTGTGCCTGAATTATTAATCCCCAGGGTGACCAGCCTTGCTCGTATCTCGTCAACAGCTGCTGCTGCCTCTCAAACTTTCAATGCTGCTTGGCCGTAGAAGCCATTCAGTAGGTGCTCTTGGCACATCACGTGTCCGTGGCCCAGTTCTGTAAATGTCCAAGGTTTGCTCGATGTCATCATAGAATTCTCCGCTGTTGAAGCGATGAAAAACTGCCTTTGTTCTTAAGTTGTAGTTCCATGCCTGCCATTGTGAAACAATTGAGTCATGGGCCCTTCACTTTGCCCTTTGCTACTTGCTGGCTACCCTACCCATTCATGCTGCGACAACGTATATTAGCAAGGCAATGGAAGGTAGCTTGGGAAGTTGGGTAAAAGCTGGTCCGGAACAAAAGGCCTCCCCCTAGCCATGCCCCATTCTCCTCTTTCCCTTGAGCCTTTCTCCTACCTAAGCCATCCTCTTCCTCTGACTCATCATCCCGCCTCCCCCTCCTCTCTCCCTTTCCTTAACACTCCACATGGAGCCTGTGTGTACATCTGTATTGTGCCCTGCCCAATCAGTAGTCTTAGGTGCATGGATCTCACTTCACACCACACCCAAACACAAAGGCCACACACCATAATTCTAAGGGTATAAAATGTTTCAATAAACTTAGGTGCTAGCCAGAATTTTTAGAAGCTGAGAAAAATTCCATCCCACCTAGCCCATTTTTTTAATTTTTCCTATTTTTTGTATTTGTCCGTCTTTTTATTTTTTTTTTCACATTTTGATTTGCCTATTTATCAATTTTTACACTTTTTGCTTTTATTCTCCCTTCCCCATCTCCTCTTCCTCTCTGGCCACTTTGCCATTCCTCATATTTACCTCATCACTTCTTTTCCCTTGGGCAGGCAACAGCTGTGATCTCTCTTCCTGGGTAGGGACCTGGCAGCAGCAGGAACTCCTCCTGGTTTGAGGCCTGAGGGTATTGGGTCTTCTCGAGGTTTATAACACTGCAATGGCTGCTCCCATGTCCAGTTTTGTCACAGAGTAAGTGGCTGCTCATCTTGGCCCACCACAGCAGAAGCAGCTCTTCTGCCTAGCCTACCAAAAGAGAGACATGGCTAAGCCATGGCATGCTTATGATGATGATATTATTGGAAATCCCCGCCACTCTAATAACAACCCCTTTGGCGACACACTGCTAGTATGACCTTCATAATAGGCATCATTGTGCGGCAACACGTACCATTTATCACTCTGCCTTATTTTTAATCATTGGTCAGTCCCATTTTTTTCTGAATTTTTTGTGCTTAAATCATAAGTGCTCCGTGTTTTTAAAACTCATTTCTTGCCACTTATATCTATTTCTGCATTATATTCAAATTCAATGTGGGAATGTTAGAATCACTTAGCTTATAAATCCAGTATACATGAATATTATTGCCCAAATTTCTTCACATCCGATGATATAGCAATGCGATCTTGCTTCACACTGCCATACTGTGTCCGTGTGTCCGGGCACGGACACAGTATGGCAGTGTGAAGCAAGATCGCATTGCTATATCATCGGATGTGAAGAAATTTGGGCAATAATATTCATGTATACTGGATTTATAAGCTAAGTGATTCTAACATTCCCACATTGAATTTGAATATAATGCAGAAATAGATATACGTGGCAAGAAATGAGTTTTAAAAACACGGAGCACTTATGATTTAAGCACAAAAAATTCAGAAAAAAATGGGACTGACCAATGATTAAAAATAAGGCAGAGTGATAAATGGTACGTGTTGCCGCACAATGATGCCTATTATGAAGGTCATACTAGCAGTGTGTCGCCAAAGGGGTTGTTATTAGAGTGGCGGGGATTTCCAATAATATCATGTGCGATAACTGATCCCCATCTCAAATACAAATTGAGTGTCAATGATAGTGTTTCTACTGTTTGCACATGCTTATGATGATGTCACTACATTATGGCAGCTTCCTCCCTCCTGAGCTTGCAGTGCCTCCATGGCACCAGTACTCAACACCATAGCCATTTTTTTCTTCCCAGATTGGGCAGCTAATGTGCCCTTCCTTCAGGATAGTTCAAGCCCCTCAGTTTGCTCTCCTCTTCTCTACTATCACTGTATATGAGGAAAAGAAGAAAAATAACTTAAGATTTCTGCCTTTTGCCCTGTCCCCTTTTTCCTTTCTGGGATTTTTTGCTGCTTCCTTGTAGTGATAGTGAAAATTTTTCCTCTTTTTGGGCCTTCACTCTTCTATTTACTTTCTCTGAGGACAAGTAGCATAGTAGTCCTCACACATAGGTGACATCATCAGGTGGAGCCCCCAACATGGAAAACTTATGTCCAAGTTTCTAGAATTTTGACTTGGCACACTGAGCATGCCCAGTATACACTATACCACATGTCCATTCGAGGTCCCTCTCCAGTCTCTCTTTTTCCTCAGAGTTACAACATTGCGGTTTGTGAGCTCTAATCTTGGCCTTTTTGGCTGTTTTTGAAAAATTTCTCTTCACTTCTTTTGCAAATGTTTTTTCAACACTTGGTCCCTGTTGTTCCTAGTCAGGGTTTTCATTGTTTATTGGTAAGTTTCTTTTCATGGTCAATTTCCCTGTGGCAGCAGTGCCTCTGTGCCCATCAGCCATCGACGCCCGCTGCCATTGATTTTGATTTTGCATTCCTTTTTTTTCGTCCTGTCATGGCCACATCTGGTTTTCGGCGATGCCCTCAGTGCCCCAGGACCATATCCATTACGGACCCCCATGAGACATGTGTCCTCTGCCAGGAGGCATCACATGAACTCTGGAATTGCTACTTATGCGCACAAATGACCCCGAAGGGACGTTGTCCAGCTCAACAAGATGAACAGCTCTTCAGGTTGAGGAAATTTGAGCCATTGTCATCGGCAGCTTCGGCAGACCACGGAGCCGCACCAATGGACACTGCATCATCAACATTGGCAGGACTGTCTGTTCTGTCAGTGCTATCAGCGGATAGAGGCTCCAGAAACCAACCACAGTCTATCTCCTCCAGGCCGAGGATGTTGGTTTCCTTGTCATTGGCCTTGACACCTGGGAAGGACCGGACCAAACATCAAGGGGAAACAAAAGAAGCATTGGTCCCCGTTGATGCATGGTGCTGGGCTTGAGGATGCACCGGCTCTGATGGTCTCCTATCAGACCCTTCTCTAGAAGAGCGAAGGAAGTCTCCACCTGAGAAGGAGGATGCCAGGCACAAAATGCTTGAGATCCTCCAGTTCGTGGTTCCTCCTAAGGAAATCATTGTGGTCCCGGTACACAATATCCTTAAGGAGTTGCTGAGTATATGGGAACACCCCTCTCACACTGTCTCCCATTAACAAGAAGTCTGATGGGGTTTACCTCGTCCAGAAGGCTGCCAGATTCGATAAGTGTCAGCTGCCCCGCCAGTCAGTGGTGGTTGAATCAGCTCTCAAGGGAGCCAAGCATTCTCAGACCCATTCCTCAATTGGACTTCATAGGAGCCCTGCTAGACACAGCTCAGGCCAAGAACTTCCCGCCTCATCAAAGGGCCGTCACTTTGAAGACCATTGCGGCAGAGATTCAGAGAGCCAGCAGGTGTCAGCCTGGCACATGTTGAAGCTGTTGGACCATTTGGCCAAGTCCATCCATGTCACTCCCTTGGTGCAATTACACATGTGCAGAGTACAATAGACCCTGAGGTCATAGTGGCCACAGAGAACCTCCAGGATTGTATCCGTCACCCCGTCCCTCCCTACTCGTTATCCTGGTGGTGGGTACTTTCAAATATGGAACGGGGGATCTCTTTTCAAAGTCCTCGTACCTAAATTGTCTCAACCACAGATGTGTCCACTCTGGGCTGGGGAACTCATGTAGATGGGCTCAGCACCCAGGGTCTCTGGTCCGCTCAGGAAAGCTGTCGTCACATGAACTTCCTGGAGCTTCGGGCAATAAGGTACATGCTATGGGCTTTTGGAGATCGGCTGTCCAACAAAGTTGTCCTGATCCAAACCTACAACAGGGTGACGATGTGGTCTGTCAGCAAGCAGTGAGGTTCAGCATCGTACCTCCTGTGTCATGAAGCAGTCCAGCTCAGGGCCATATGGATATAGAACGTGGTAGCGGACAGACTGAGTCATGCCTTCAGACCCCACAAGTGGTCCCTGGACCCCAGAGGGTGGTGAATTGAATATTCCGCCTCTGACCGAGCCTGAGCATAGCTCTATTCATGACCCCTTGCAGCAGAAAGGTGCCTCAGTTCTGCTCCCTGTAGAAGTTAGATGGCAAGCCAGCCTCTGATGCCCTTGCCCGTCATTGGGACAAGGGTCTTCTGTACGCATATCCTCAGATTCCCTTAGTGACGAAGACTCTCTTGAAGCTTCGTGAGTGCAAGGGGCAGGTCTGATTTCCACTCCTTCTAGATTTGTCCATCCGGAGATCGATCAGTCTGGGGACTTCACCAGATCTCATCACGTAAGATGTGGTTTTCAGGATATCCACAATGAATATGCATGAGAGAGATTTGCATGCACTCCCTCAGTTATGTGCAAATCTATCTCATGCATATTCTTTGTGGATATCCTGAAAACCAGGCCTGTTTGTGGCTCTTGAGAACCAGAGTGGCCAGCCCTGGCATTAGGCCCTAAGCGATTTACAAAAGCCGAATACAAAAGTAATAAAATACTATGAAACAATGTGAAGTACTAAAACCAAACTGAAACCAATTCATAACATAGAGCAACCAAGAACAAAACATGAACAGGTAAACCACTGTCTTCCTAAAACAAATTTAGAAAATCTAACCATAAGTCAATTTAAATAAATAAGTCTTTAGAGAAGACTTGAATGACTTTGGACACATCATCAACCTTAGATCATTAGGTATCTTATTCCAAAATTTGGGAGCAGCAACAGAGGAAGCTCATTTACTGGTTTCATCTAAATGTGCCATTTTGTTCGAAGAAACATCAAGTAGACCTCTATGAGCAGAACATGGAATCCTGGAAGGGACACAAATTCTCAAAAGGGCATTTGCCCACGGGAAAGAATCAAGCCTTAAAAGGTTAAAAACCATAACTGCACCTGTATAAAGAACCTACTGTTGGATAGGTAACCAGTGTAGAAATGTCCTCATTGGGATAATGTGTTCTGTTTGCATGCTTATGCTACTAATAAGGTGAGCTGCCGAGTTTTTTTTAGAAGTTGTAGCACTTTCAAAGTATAAGCAAGTAAACCTAAAAATACATTACAATAATCAAGAAGAGGCAGTCTAAGGGCTTGCTCAATCGTACGAAAATCTACAGCATTGAGTAAGGATTTTAAACCGCAAATAAATCTTAGTTTAAAAAAATCCAGATTTAATGACTGATTTAATTTGTTGTTGAAAAAACCGTCTGGAATCAATCCAGGCACCCAGGCTTTTTTTGACATGTGACGAGATAGGCAAATCAGTATTATCAATGCTAATAACAGCAGGGGTCAAGTGATTAAATGAATGGGAAACCGCCAAGAGTTTCATTTTCTTAAGGTTTAAAGAAAGCTTGTTATGTGAGAGCTATGCTTTGATGGTGGATAAACAAAGCTAACACGGCAGTTGTATAGGCCCAAGAACAATGTAACAATAAAAAAAAACTCAGTGTCATCACTGGGCTCCCATGAGTTTCCATGGCAAGAAAAGAAACTAAAAAATACATTTTTCCTCTCATAAGAAAGAATGGGAGCTATGCAAAAGAGTAGTTGAGTGTAATTTCTTTGTGTAGATGCCTGGTGATTTGTTTTGCAATAGAGTGACTTAGGGTCACACAGTAAGTTGCAGAGGAAAGATTGGAACCTGGGTGTCCAGGTTTTCTGGTTTTGTTCTTTTAGCACTACACTACACAGTTATCTTACTTCTAATGTTTTTGTGATAAAAAAAAAATAAATCAGAAGACAAACTATTTAGGCACTTACTATATGATGAAATACAAATTATTGGACTAAGATGCATTGTCCCCTTCTCTTTACAGAATGAATAACAGATTTGGAGCTATCCTGGCAGATGAAATGGGCTTAGGGAAAACACTGCAGTGCATTTCACTGATATGGACTCTTCTGTGCCAGGGGCCATATGGAAGCAAGCCTGCAATAAAACAGGCACTTATTGTCACTCCTGGGAGTCTAGTGAAGAACTGGAGAAAAGAATTTCAGAAATGGTTAGGAACAGAGAGGATCAGGGTTTTTGCAGTAGATCAGGTAAGGTTTGTTTACAGATCAACTGAATGATGGTAGAGAATAGTATTCTGTAGTTCAAAAGAATGATTGAACTGGTATACTGTAATTTAGGTTAGGTAGAGCATACAGATTTTATTCTTTAAAGTGTGGGACTATGAGTCTATTGGTCCCTGTCAGAGAGTAAGGAGATTGAAGATGCTTCTGATCCCCCTGTGTAACTATAATAGGGGCCGATGCAATAAAGTGCGCTCACACGAGAGCACTGTTTAACCCGCTGCTGGTCGTGGGTTAAATAGGCGCTAATCCACACCCTAATGCAATAGGGGATTAGTACCTATTTAAGGCGTGTCCGACGCGGAGTGAATGAGAGAGTGCTCATCACGTGCAAATGAATGTGAATGAGGCTATTACTCATTCACTCCAAATGCAAAACAATAAATACCTTCAAATGCAAAAAAATACTTGCAGACGGCTGGTTATGAAAACCGATGCCAAGTTTACCGGCGTCGATCTTCATAACCGGCAGCCGCCGCGGGGTCGCGTTAGCAAGGAGGTGTTACGGTCGTGCAAGCGACCCTAGCGCCTCCTTGCTAGCGCGACCCCCTAATTTGCCTTTTGCATGGCGCCCCCCTTGCAGGCGCCATGCGTGCGTTAAGAAAGCGGGTGCTGAAAAGTCAGCGCCCGCTTTCCGCGAAAATTATTGCATCGGCCCCATAGAAAGCTTTGCTCAAGCTGGCCAAGAACCTCATAACATCTAAAATAGGTCTGGAACAAGCTTAGTCAAGATTTAGGTGCATAAATTAAGGTATTATAGGTATAACTTATATACCCAATCGTTGGATGTAATTGTATATTTGTTTAATTGTTCAATCTGTTTGATGTAATTTTCTGTTCCTTGTTCTGTGTAAACCGAAGTGGTATGCACTAGTGCATGAACTCCGGTATATAAAAGCCTTTAAATAAATAAAATAAATAAATAAAATAACTTGGTCCTGTGTATCCAATGTGGATTTCAGCTGCTTAAAAATACACATATAATTTCACTACACACATAAACAAGGGGCATGATAGGGGTTGTGTTAAAGACTTAAGTATACCACTGGGGAAGAGTGTGTTCAAGTGTTTGAAGTTCATCTACAGACAAGATATGTCTTAGAAAATCAAAATTAATTTATTTTTTCCAACTCAAATGTCAGACAGTCTGGTCTTGAAAGAGTTAAAGATTGATTCTTTGGTGTGCTGCTGTCCTCCACTTGCCTGTTAGAGACTTAAGTATAACCTACATTTTCAAAAAGTTATTCATGTAAACATGTTATTTACGGGCATAGCTTTGTGTTTATTTTGTCCTCCTTCACTGTTCTCCTTTATGGACTTGAAAATTGTCATCGCTCCTTGGTATTCTCTTTTTTTCAGGCCAAATAAATTCAAATTCTTTAACTTATCCCCAGAGGTCACATGATTTAGGCCCAAAACGACATAAAGCACCAGCAATGATTAATAGTAACTTAGAGCCTAATTTTCAAACTATTCGCAGTAATGGATTTGCATGTTTAAGTGAATATGCAAAGATTTATCCTGGTATTTTCTAAACTGTTCTGCTCTGAAAGTATACACATATGGTTCAATATGTGTGAATATTTGCAATGCAATGAAAGTGCTTACTTTCTCTACTTATTTTATAAACATACATGCACATATTTTACATGCAAAAAAAATAACATGTATGCATAAAAACCCTGATTTATGCATGGAGGCAGGTACTTTAAAGTATGCATGCATACCATTTTGAAAATACTTGCTTGCGTACTTGAAATCACCAGTTTGTCTATACCTCCTCCAGTTCACCATGTCTATCTCTAGTTCACCTACAGCCTCTAGCACTTTACCCTAAACTCTTGCCAATTCACTTAGACCTCCCACCCAAAAATTGCAGAAAACAGAGAAGTCCAATTTCACTTGTGCTAACCAATTAGCAGGTGTAAAATTGTATGAGTAAGTATGATAATTTATATCTGTAAATCTTTATAAAAATAACAAGCTTCATGTGTCTACCTCTTGACCCTACCCTGGAATACCCAAAGACCGCTCATTTTTTGCACCTTTAAATGCACTCATGAAATTGAAAATCTGCATATACTTTTGAGATTTATAAAACAGCATGTATGCGATTTCAAGCTATTTACGCACATATATGCTATTTTTCCATGTGTAACCCCTTTGAAAATTCACTCAAAATTATTGTAGTGGATGAAAGCAGGAAAAAATGAACTTATCCTTTTTTCTTCTTGTTAAGTCTTTTCGAGTATACCCTATCATCTCTCCAACTCTGGCTATTGCTTTGTCACTCTTCTGCTACCTTGAAACTTTTGAATATAATCATCACAAAGTCTCATTCCTGTTTGGTGGACATCAGTTTCTCACGCCCCAATCACGTACTACTCACTCAAATTTCTGCATCCCAAATGCATAATATGAAATCACTGATTCCAGTAATATTTCATCATCCACTGAAACTGCCTCAGACAAGTGTATAAATCCTTTCCCCTATTCACCTCAAAATATACTGGACTATCTTTACCTATCTGAATCTGTCTTAAAAACAAATTCAGTTCAGGTCCATCTCAGCACAGTTGGTGCTTACCATGACCAAGTTGTAGGAAAACCAATTTCTGCTCATCCTTGTTATTTGCTTCAAGAAAGATGTACTCCATTTAAAGCCCACTCTTTGAGATTGCTCCTAACTACCTATAACATAACTCATTTAGGTCGTCCCCTTTAAAAAGTTAATTCTCCCAATATCATATTTGATTATACTCCATATCCTCAATTTAATTGACTTCAGTCCTTTTCATGCATGATTTTATTGCCTAAGCTCAGTCTCATTTGACTAGATTGTAAGCTCTAAGGACTAGGAGCTGTCTGTTATGTGTATCCTTACAGAGCTGCACAAATCTGGTATGCACAATACAAATCATGATGATAAAAAAAAAATGCTTACGCTTTTCTGTGATTTTAGAGTAGTACTAATTGAGCCCATAAATATTTGTCAATTTAAATATTTAGCAAGGAAAGTAGCATTTCGTGTGTCGGTCACTTCCACTAGAAGGGATAGTGAACTTCGAGGACTAGTAATTTTCCCACTCTACACAAAATGTTTCCCTGACAGAAAGGTTTTGTGTACACATCCTAAGTTTATCCCAAGAGTGTTCTACGACTTCCACTTAATTCAATCTATTGTCTTACCAACTTTCTTCCCTAGGACTCATAATCATTTAGCTGAATTGGCCCTGCACTCTCTCAATTGTAAAAGAGCATTGTATTTTTACATCGACAAGACTAAAACTATGAGACAGTCCACACAAGTGTTCATTTCTTTTGACACTAACAGATCTGGACATGCAATCAAAAAATGAACAATTAGATCTCTGTCTTCAACTCCTTTTCCTATACAAAAAGCAGGCCTATCTTTAGAAGAACATGCAAAAGCACACAATCAGGCTGATGCAATACAGTGCGCTCTGCTAAACGCACGACTTTATTGGTGCTTGGACGTGGATTTTGGATGCACATCCAAAACCCCTCATGCAATAAGGGGATTAGCGCCTCCAAAACGCTCAATGCACACATTTTTACTCTCAAAAAGTAACGCCTGCCCCAAAACAGGCATTAATTCTTGAGGAGTCCCAAAAGTTTAGTGAAAAGCAGAAAATACTTTTCTGTAGTTCCTCCGACTTAATATCGTGGTGATATTAAGTCGGAGGAACCTAAAAAAGAACAGAAAAAAATTTTTAAGTGTCGCTGGTGGTCAGGTTAGGAAAACGGATGTTCAATTAACGAGCGTTCATTTTCCTAACCCATGGCTGCGCCGAGGAGGTGCTAGGGATGCAAAATTTTCTCTAGCACTTCCTTTCTACTGCAGCAGTCCATTTGAATATTAAATTGGGTGTCTGGGAGAGGTGGATCGGCGCATGTTGAGAGCAAGCGCTCTATCATGAGCACCCATTTAAGGCGCTCCGATATTGCATCGGCCTGACTGTAAGAGCCATGGCACCATCTATAGCTAACTGTAACTGTACATCATTTGATGAGATCTGTAGAACAACATAGAGTTCAGTTTATACAGTTGCTTCTCACTACTGCTTAGATAGATTGCCACCATGTTAATATATTTAGGAAATCAGTACTAGAAATATTTTTACTGTTTAGCAAAATTTTATTCTACTGCATCCTGCCAAAGCCCTTTTTCTGCAGGTTTGTCTCAAGCAGAAGAAGGATAATGGGAGTTTAAGACTTTTCTTATCTTGGGCGTTCATATGTGATTCATCCTTCTTGTCAGTAGAGAAAACAAAGTTGCTTACCTATAACTGGTATTCTCCATGGACTACAGAATTGTTATAAAATCAAGCGTACATTTGTGCGTGCAGGGTTTCGTGCACAAATGTGCGCCCGCGCGTAGGTATTAAAATCCGGCCCTGAATATGTCCAGGGCAAAATGAAAATATGTATTCTGCATCCTCAGGAACCCCTCGACCCCCAACAATGGGTGCAGAGTAGAACTAGGGCATTACCCGTAAAACTTGACATACAAAAAATGATATTCTGGTTCTGATGACATCTTAGTAAAAGCAAAACAAACTCCTTTTACTGGCAGGCACAATACCCCTCCTTATGAAAATACAGTAATTTACCACTAATGCATGTCTTATTGAGAAAACACAACAAATAAGATTGATACAAATGCCTACATACTAGTAAAATACCTCACCTCAGTCACACACCCAGAACTGACCTTCACCAAGTACAGAAAGACCACAAATTATAAATATGGAAAAAACTGGAATGGAAAACCAAAAAAGCTACTCTGTATGCAGTGCAAAATGGATAGAGAAATATAGCACTTAACATAATAATGCACACAAACTAATCCACACAAAGTTAAACCTGTAATATGGAACACACTCAAACAGTAACAACCTTGTCTATGAAAAGACAACACTACAAATATTTAACCAGGCCCTAAACACTAATACACCTCCTATTAGGAAAACAGAGCAAGCCAAGCTGCTATAGATCCCCACTCAGAAATAATTGTAAAACTATACTAATAAATGTTACAAAACAGCTGATGAACAGAATAACATCCAACAATTAAAAACTCATAAAAATTATTAAAAATTGTCCAAATATCAATAAAATATTTCAAAACAGCAGACATCACATAATACCCAATAATAATTAAAATGTCAGTCAATCAAGAAAAAAACTTAAAAAGCCACCTTTTCTTACCTTCTCCAGAAACATCTTCCCTTGCAGGCCAATAGCACTCGCAAGAAGCAGCAGTGGCTGCTGAAGCTCTGTCCTCACAGTCCTCTTCCTTAGGGCCCACAACCAGTCACTCACTCTCAGTCTCTGTCTCACACAGACCAGTAACCGCCCTAACTAGTCTCTCTTCCTCACACACACACACCAGTCACCTCCCTGACCAGTCTCTGTCTCTCCCACACTCCCACACCAGTCACCTCCCTGACCAGTCTCTGTCACTCACACACCAGCCACAGTCACCTCCCTGACCAGTCTCTGTCTCTCCCACACTCACACACCAGTCACCTCCCTGACCAGTCTGTCTCTCCCACACACACACACCAGTCACCTCCCTGACCAGTCTGTCTCACACACACACACCTGTCACCTCCCTGACCAGTCTCTCTCTCCCACACGCACACCAGTCACCTCGCTGACCAGTCTCTGTCTCTCCCACACGCACATCAGTCAGCTCCCTGACCAGTCTCTCTCTTCCACATGCACACCAGTCACTCTCTCCCACACGCATACCAGTCACCTCGCTGACCAGTCTCTGTCTCTCACACACACCAGTCATCTTCCTGACCAATATGTCTCTCACAGAAATACATCTACTCTGACCAGTCTCTCTCTGTCACAGACATGCTTTCTTTCTCACTTACATACAAGCTCTCAATCACACACAAATGTTCTTGCTCCCATTCTACCACACACCCATAAAGCTGCTACTCGCGCACCCATTGTAACACACACACACACACAAGCTCGCACTCAGGCACCCATTCTACCACACACACACACATAGCTGCCACTCACACACCCATTCTACCACAGGTACACAAAGCTGTCACTCATACACACACAAGCTCAAATGAAGCCTCTTCTCATTGGCTCTGGCCTCTATCAGCCGCCGCTGGCCTGCCTCTGGTGGTGTACAATGTCTCTCCATCCACCGCCGGCACACAGGGTCTCTCCAACTCTTCAGCTTCCACCGGCCTGGCCTCTGGTGGCAGCACTCAGGGTCTCTCCAACTCTTCAGCCTCTGCCAGCCTGGCCTCCGCCAGCGGCACACAGCATCTCTCCGCTCTTTGGCCCCACCCCGGGGAGAAAGGAAGCACAAGTGGAGCAGTGGGACACCGGGAGCCGCGACACACTTGTCCATGCTTGGCGACACACTGGTGTGTCGCAACACACCAGTTGAGAATCGCTGGCATAGATTGAGCATTTGTGCTCAGCTTTCCACTATTTCTCCCTGCTTTGTGTACATTCACAGACAGTCTCAAAATTACCCCGTTTGTGCTCTGTTACAGCCCTTATAGCCTTTTTGCGACATTCCAGCTTTTTGTTAGTGAGAGACCTTTGGTGTGTGTTTAGAGTAGAAAAGTAATCAGAAGAAGAAGAGCAGTGGATTAGTTAGCAAAAGGAAATTGCTGAGAAAGCTCAAGCAGCTTTTTACTCCCTTTTCTACTGCAATAGATGTGCAAATAGAGACTAGCTGCTAGTCCACTTCTTGGAGCTGGTCAGTTGGTTCTCTCTTTTTTTTTTGTCTTTTTCTTTTCATTTTTCCTTCCTAGTGAAAGAGGGAAAAGGTTGAATGAAAGCCTCATTTCTTGCTAGAGGGAACATAGTACGTTGATTTTTTTTAAGTCAGGAGTTTGTTTTTGTGGCTGGACATTGTCTAGTGGTAATGGAAACCTGGCCGTTCACACAACATCTCAGCTTGAACATTCAGTGCCAACCTAGCAGAAGCTTTTAGGAGAAGTGGGTGCCTTGGCAGTGCCCTGTGGGAGGAGAGAGCCATTTACCAAGTACTGACACAATGGAGTCAACAGAGTCTGTGCCTATTCGATACATCTTGATGAAGAGTTGTGAGGAGATAACATTAGATACCAAGCAGTGGATCCCAATACATAAGGGAAATGCTGTGTAGAAAGGAAAGACCTTGCCATCTACCTCAGGGAAAGCCCTAAATCCCAGAAATGAACAGTGGGGTTCCCAGGGAGTAATCAGAAAAGTAACACATTTACTTATTGATTGTTTTATGGAGTATTATGGATGCCATACCAAAGAAATATACCAAATGTCAGGAGATATTTATTGAAAAAACTCCTCAGTAAAGTTTTGTTGTATTGGTATTTACTATAGTTGTGGGAGGTCTCTTTATTGGAAAAAGGGATATAGTCTCATGCCGAGAGCCCTAAAGCATTGCTTCTCTTGATCGGAAGAACTCTAGGGTACAGTGGACCCCTTTAGCAGAGAAGGGGGGAGGGGGCTACACTCAATTTTGTATTTATGAATTTGATTTTTTCTTATGTATAATATCATGCATTTATTCTTGTATTTTATTCTTTTTATTTCTGATGGTTTCTCATACATGTAAAATCTTTTTATCCTGTCCCCCAAGGTGCTAGCAACTCCTCCCAACTAGTTGCTCACAAATTTTATAAGTGTACTTTCTATTCCATTATTCACAAAATTAATAGAACATGTTGAATAGTACTGAACCCATTCTTCATGGCTGTTATGGAATACCCTGCAGACTAAAACAGTCATGTCAGTAAGCATTCCTCTAAATTGTCTGGTGAGTTTCTAGAGAATGACATTAATACTGGCTGTTTGGATTTGGTGAGGTACCAATTGATGGGTTCTGAGCCAAAGATTTATTCTGATCAACTTGTGGTCAGAAAGGAGATTTCTTATCTAGAGAATCTAATTGACTGAATTTATCTTTTTGAGGGTCATTTTTTATTTATTTTTACCTTTTCCTGGATCATCATGGACAAATAATGGCCCAAACATCAGTATCAGAAAGAAGGTTAAGCTCAATTGATTGATGTCTGTGTAACTTAGCGCAAAATGTGCAGTTTTTTATTTTCACCAATTCCTGTGTTTTGTTGTGGTATTCAGTACTTGACAAGTATCTTGTGCTTTTTTGTTGTTGGTTTTGTCAGGATCACAGAGTAGAAGACTTCTGCAATTCATCCCTCTATTCAGTTCTTGTCATCAGTTATGAAATGTTGCTACGCTCCTTGGATCGCATTCAGGCTGTGGAGTTCAATATTATGATCTGTGATGAGGGGCATCGGTTAAAGAACACTTCCATTAAAACAACTTCAGCTCTCATTAGTCTGTCGTGTGCAAAAAGGATAATACTCACTGGTCAGTACAGCAATATCTTTGCCATTGTGCTTGGGGAAAAGCAGCTGTATAGCATGTGAAATAGATATGTATTTGAACCATATCCATCACCATCTTCATGTGTTCTCTGACAATCTAAAATGGCAAGAATATGAAGGCTATATTTACAGCTTTTTGCATTTTAATACATTGCAACACATTGACATATTTAGCGGTTTATTCTAACAGTAATTGGTCATATCGTACTAGCTTGTTTTCTTGTTGAATTAGCCAGCAAATTTTTATATAGTTGCAGTTTGTGGTGTGGGAGGAAAGAGGGAGACACAAGGTCTATCATTGCATTACATAATATCAAAGGCTATGACAAAATCAAACAAAACCTGTATTATTGGTCATTTATAAAGTTTTGAAGGATTCATTTCTTATAATATGCTTATAAATTCTGCTCACTTTAATAATAATTCATTTTATGTGGCTTTGAAAATAGTTTCTTTTCAAAATATAATTTTCCTTATTTTCTCTTATAGGCACGCCAGTTCAAAATGATCTTCAAGAATTTTATGCACTAATTGAATTTGTAAACCCCAGAATTCTTGGCTGTTTGAGTACATACAGAAAAGTATATGAGGAACCCATTCTCAGGTCTCAAGAGCCTTCAGCAACAGCGGTATCACTTTAAAATATTTCATTTCAAATCTGACAAATAATAGACATTAAGAATGCAAGAACTGCAATGTTTTACTATTTAGTACAGGAATATTTTTCAAACAGCTTGAGCTACAAAGAGAAGGATCTTTTTTATAATTTGTACATACAGCATATTATGGCAAAATTTGGTGCTAACTGGAATTGGCACAGAAAGAAAGGGTGAAAAGGGTGAAAAGGAAGAATGAGCAAAAGGGAGGGGTGAGAGTGAGCACCGTGACCAAAAGATAAGGAGAGAAAGCAGCAGACCTGATGTACAGGTAGCACTTTCATCTTTTGATCGAGATTGGAAGGAGATCGTGAACAACTGACTGGCCCATCTATTACATTATTATAAGTGAAATGCCATCTGATTTTTTACAATTTATTTTATACTGTGTTTTAAACAAATAGGGGTTAACAAAGAATGGATCCACTTCTTGCAATTTTTCACAATCTGCTTGGGATCTAATAACTCTGAATAATTTTGTGTCATCTGCAAATTTGATCACTTCACTCGTTGTTCTCCTTTCCAGATCATTTATAAATATATTAAAAAGCATCGTGCCCAGTACAGATCCCTGATACATTCCACTATTTATCTTTCTCCACTGAGAAAACTGACCATTTAGACCTACACTCCGTTTCCTATCTTTTAACCAGTTTGCAATCCACAGCAGGACATTGCCTCCTATCCCATGATCTTTTTAACTTTCTCAGGAGTCTCTCATGGGGCACTTTGTTAAACACCTTCTGAAAATCCAAATATACTACATCCACCAATTCACTATCATCCACATGTTTATTAACCCCCTTCAAAAAATGTAGCAGATTGATGAGGCAAGATTTTCCTTGTGTAAATTCATGTGGCTGTGTCCCATTAAGTCATGTCTTTTTATATGTTCTGTAATTTTGATTGAAATGTTTGTAGCCGGGAGTTTCCAGTGATGTCACTCAGGTGGGGTTTTAAATCACAGGAAACTGATGTTCTGTTTCCTTGAACGCTGTGGCGCCATTACCTGGTTAAGGGTTTTTGGGAAAGATTACCACCTGAGTTCTAGAGATAAATTGAGTGAAGGAGAACCTATGATATTGTGGTTTGAAGAATGAGATTGCGGGTTGTGGACATTAATGTGATCTGTTTTTGTGTTTATCTTTAGGATGAGAGAGTATCGCCGATGGTGTCTAGTTAGATATCATTGATAAAGGTTTCCCCTGATGAAGGCCTGTTGGCCGAAACATGGTCCATATTGGGTAACTTTTTGAATGGGAAAATTGCTGAACATTTTAAGAGATCTATAAAATTAAGATTTTCAATAGATGTGTTGTTGTTATTTAAGCAAACAATTTATATAATAAAAATTAAATTTTTTTAATATAACAGTAGATAAATGTAGTTTATAAGGAGACAGTAAATGATTACATTCATAATGCTTAAAAGGCTGATACTGCCTGGGGCCCATTGCGGGCGAGAGACAGTGGAATAAAAAATCAAGCACTTTTTTCTGATACTGTCTTCCTTATCTAAGTGGTCTTGAACTAGTAGTGGGCCCTTGGGTCGTGGCGAGTGAAGACTCTGCCCACAGGGAGGAGTCCTGTGGGCCCTTACCATAAGCAGCAAGGTCTCAGCAGTGATGGACAACAGAGGAAACAACTTTATTATACAGCCAATGGTGATCAGAGGAGTGAATCACTAGAGTCAGTCCCAAGAGGGTGACCTGCAGCTGGTCGTCCGAGTAGTAATCCTCAGCTTGGAGTAGTAATTATGTTCTTCAGAATACCTTCTACGATTTTGCCCGGTACTGACATCAAGCTCGTTGATTTGTAGTTTCTGGAACCTTTTTAAAAAATGGGCATTAAGTTGGCTATTCTCCAATTCTCTGGTACCGTAGCTGATTTGAATGAGAAGTTAGAGATTAATAGTAATAAGTCTGCAATTTTATTTTTTAGTTCTTTCAGAACTCAGGGGTATATACCCTCTGGACCCAGTAATTTGTTACTGTTTAGTTTGTGAATTTCTCTATTTTATCTTCCTGATTCACTGTGATTTACTTCAGTTCCTCTGAATCATTGCCTTCAAAGGATGTCTCCCTGATACCCTCCTCAGTAAAGATTGAAGCAAAGAATTCATTTAGGTTTTTTTTGCTATGGTCTTGTCCTCCTTGAGTGCCCCTCTTACTCCTTAGCATTTAGCATTTGAACTGGCTCCCTCGAGGACTTCTTGCTTCAAACATATCTGAAAAAGTATTTATTTTAGGTTTTTACCTCTCTGGCAACCTTCTTTTCAAATTCCCATTTGGTCTGTCTTATTAATGCCATATATCTAACTTGGCAGTACTTATGCTCTTTCCTATTTCCTTCATTTGGATCCACCTTACAGGCTTTAATAGTCTCTTTCACCTCACCATTTAATCATGCTGGAGGTCTTCTTCCTACCTTTTCTAATGCATTGAATATATCTTGTCTGAACTTCTAAGATGGTGTTTATGAACAGCATCCATATCTCATGCAAACTTTTAACCTTTGTAACTGTTGCTTTTAGGTTTCTTTCTAACTAATTTCCTCATTTTCTCATAGTTTCCTATTAAAAAGTTAAATGCTGCCATAGACGTTTTCCTTAATGTCTACTCTTCAGTGATTGTTGAATTTGATTAGGCTATGATTTCTATTACCAAACAACTCCAGGACTAGCTGTTCCATGAAGCAGTCATAACATCTAAAAACTTTACTTTCCTAGCATGTTCCGACTAGGCGAATACCCAATTAACATTGGGGTACTTGAAATCTAGGGTTGCCTAATTTGTTAGCTTTCCTAATGTCTGTTAGCATTTCATTGTACATCTCTTTATCCTGGGTAGGCAGGCGGTAGTATATCACCATAGTCTATCATACCGGGAATCTCTCACCATAGAGATTCCACGTTGCATTTGTTTACTGTAGGACTTTTATTCTGTTTGACTCTATGCCACCTCTTCACCAGTTTGACCTATCATTCCAATATAATTTGTACCTTGGTATCACAGTGTCCCATTGGTTATCAGATGTCTGGCATTCACATACAAACAATTCAAAGTATGTTTTTTTTATTGTATTCACAGCCTATCTAGTTGTTAAATGGGTAGCTTGGAATGATTTCCTCTCTCTAATCTTTATTAATTGTACCTGGGCTACTTCTTCCTTTATTGTAACCTCTCCTTTGGGATATTCTAACTTCCCCATTATGCCAGGATCCTTTGAAGATATCTCACACAGAACTATGCCCTTCTAAGTGATTGCCATCTTTCCCCCATGCTTTAGTTTAAAAGCTGCTCAGTAAAGAAGTATTTCTCATTTTCTCTGAGCCTTTCACCCCCTTTCTTTTTAGAAATAAAGGTCAACAAACACGTTGTAGGTAATAGCATTTTATTGGACTAGCTTAATACATTTGTGACTAGCTTTTGAGCTTTTGAGGTCAGCAAGGTAATGAAGAGACAGTAGCCCTCAAAAGCTAGTCACAAATTAACTTAGTACAGTAAAATGTTATCACCTTCAATTTATTTGTTAACCCTTATTCAAGTGGTCTATCACAACAACCACTCCTTTTTATGGAAAATTTCACCTTCTACTTTATTAAAGCTTGTCAAATATTTGAATGTTTCTGTCATATCCTCTATCCTTTCTTTCCTCCAGTGAGTATGTTTTAAGTGTCTTAAACCTTACTTTGTAAGGTTAGTGCTGAAGGCTTTTGATCATTTTATTAGCCCTTTTCTGAACCGCTTCCATCTTCTTAATGTTGTAACACAGGTTTGGCCCTCAGAACTGTCCTCAGTGAGATGGAAGAAAAGCTTGCTGTTGCCTTACCACACCCAATTAATTATTTGAAAAATAATGGGGACTAAATATTGGCTACATTCATGAATCCCAACCGTATATATTCAATGTTTGATGGAGGAGGGGGGTTAAATGTATTGCAAAAATTAAATCCTAATTTCTCAAACTTTTACACCTAATCATGTTCTTTTTTTTCTAGGAAGAGAAAGAGTTGGGAGAAGAAAGAGCAGCTGAGCTGGCTCGTTTGACTAGATTTTTTATTCTTAGGCGAACACAAGAAGTCATTAACAAGTTTCTGCCCCCTAAGATGGAGAGCATCATCTTCTGCCGGCCTACAGCATTGCAGCTTGAGCTTTATCGAAAATTGCTAAATTCTCGGGCTATAAAATCTTGCCTGCAAGGGATGATGGAAAATAGCTCACACCTAGTGTGCATAGGAGCTTTGAAAAAACTTTGCAACCACCCTTCCCTTCTGTTCAGTGCTATTAAGGTATGATTTATGCGTCAAATGGTTAAGATAAAAGTGAAAGAGATAGTATAGTTTGTTTGCGGTATGGTACTGTATGTTTGTTCTGCTGAAAGAGTAACATGATATCAAAATGACTTCCAGCTCCATTTGGCTTGTTGACTGGTTTCATAAATGTCAGCTAAGTTATTGGCTATAAACATTCTCTTTAAATATGTTATCTAGCATAAATCAATCCTCTGTGATTGGAATGTTCAGTCCATTTAACCTGCCCAATTTGCTTCCTTTATCAATGTCATAATCCTCAATTGATGTCTGATTTTTCCCTTTATTTCTTTGATAAAGTAATGTGGTTGCTATGTTAGACCACTTGAATGTTTGGAAATAAAGGTCGTCAAACAAAAAAGTATAACATGGAACCCTTCTCTTGGACTAACTTAATGCATCTCTTGACTAGCTCATGGAAGTTATATTCTCTTAGCCAGGTCAAAAACAAAATGATCAGGGAAGGTCAGAAGAGGAGGATGATTGAATATCAAGTGAATCATAGATAAATTATAATAGAGGTGTGAAGAGGAAAGGGGCGATGTGGTCACAAAGTAATAAGGCGACAGAAGGCTGCCAAATTATCTTGTAGTGAGTTAGAAAGCCCTTCTTTTGAAGTATCTGATCATTTTAATTTTGAGTGATTTTTCTTTTTTGTAACCTGGCGAAGAGCGTATAAATCCCAAAACTTAGTCAAGGAATGTATTAAGTTAGTACAATATAAAGGTATCATCTTAATTTTTTTTTGTTTGTTGTGTTGATCTTTACTTTTTTCTAATTAACGTTTCTTGGTGTTTATCCCATCCATTTTTGAACTTTGGTATTGTTTTTCTTCTGCTACCCAGCTAAGGACAAAAATGAGAAAGTGTGTCTTTCTGTAGGCAATCAAGCTTGTATGGCTGTCACCTTATTTATTTATTTATTTTGTATACCGACATTCGATCGAGATATCACATTGGTTTCCAGATAACAGGTTGAATAGGGCGAGAACTGCCCTATTTTACATTGTAACAAGATAACAATTAATTAAACAATTAATATATGAAACATTGTAACAGTTGAATATAATTAAATGTGGGTATAGAGATATGGCATATAGCCTATATACAATATGTACAATATGACTTGGTTACAAGTAGAATGGGAGACAGGGAAATGGGAGGAAAGGGAGGGGGAGAGGGAGGGAAAGGTGGGGGGGAGGGGAAGTTATGCGTTAGTGCAGGGTAGTAGTCAAGCGGGAAGGCTTTCAAGAACATGTATTTTAGGATGTTGGGGTTCAGGAGGGAAGGCTTTTAAGAACAGCCATGTTTTGAGCTGTTTTTTAAAGACTTGAGGTGAGGGTTCGTTTCTGAGATGTGTGGGGAGGGAGTTCCACAGGGTAGGGCCAGCTATTGTAATGGCTCGTTTGCGTGTTGCATTGAGGTGAGCATTTTTGAGATTTGGGATGGAGAGGAGACCTGAGTTGGAGGATCTGAGAGTTCTTTGTGTGATATATGGTTGGATGGTGTTGTTTAGCCAGACCATTTTGTTGTTGTTTATTTTTTTGTGTATAAGGTTTTATACTGGATTCTTTGTGTGATGGGCAGCCAGTGGAGGTCTTTGAGAGTGGGTGTGATGTGGGAGGATTTTCTGTGGTTGGTGATAATTCTGGCGGCGGTGTTTTGTAGGACTTGGAGGGGCTTGATGTGGATTTCTGGTAGTCCAAGGAGGAGGGAGTTGCAGTAGTCGAGTTTTGAGAAAATAATTGATTGCAGTACTGTTCGGAAATCATGCGGTTGGAGGAGAGGATGAGTTTTTTAAGAGTTTAAAGTTTGAAAAATCCATCTTTGATTGTATTGGAGATGTGTCGTTTAAAGTTGAGTTGGCTGTCGAAGGTTACTCCTAGGTTTTTTGTGGATGGTGTGAGTGAGGTTCTTGATAAGTTTGGCATCCCCGTGTTGTTTGAGCTTCCTGGGTTGTTTGAGGGGGTGCTCTCGAGGGGGGAAGAGGGACGTCGTCCTGGATGTGAATGATTTCTGTTTTGGCTTGGTTGAGGCAGAGTGATAGTTGGGATAGCAGTTGTGATAGTTTTGAACTGAGTTTGTTCCATCTTTCCTTAGTTATATCATTAGTGGAATGCATGGGGGTAAGAGCAAGGAAGGGTAATGGCTGGAGCTAGAGCAATACAGATGATCAAGTTTGTGTGGCTGACAATTGGGAGATATCGTTAGGTAGAATAGTATAGGTGGGGTAACCAGGCAGAATGAACCGAATGTTCCTTATCTGTCAACATCTATTACATTACTGTGATGTTTTATTTATTTTCTAATAGCTCTTATGCATTCAGAATATTCAATTTTATTACTAACATTTGCAATGATGGTTATTTGAACATTCTTATTAGGCATAAAATTTCAGGAAATATCTAACAGAGGAAGCATGGTTTTTAACATATGTAGGTCTTATCAAACGAATCCAATTTATTTGTTTTTAGTGACCAGAGTTGGATTAGAGGAGAGTGCTAGATGTGGTGTACCTAGATTTCGGTAAGGCCTTTAACACGGTTCTGCACAGGCAATCTACTAGATAAATGAAGCTTGACCGACGTGCCACAAATGCGCAGTAGAGAGCAACTCTACCGCGCACGCGCGGGCAGCACATCGGTCAGAGCTTGCCTGTAACAAATGGCGAGGAGCAGTAGCAGCGGCGAGGAGCAGGAGCGGCTGCGGCGCGCGCAAGGGAGGGGGAGGGACTTCCCCCGGAGATCTTCCGTCTGCGCCATCCGAAGGGGTTGTGAATGAGCTGGGAGGGGATTGAGAGAAGGGGAGTGACTGAGGGAGGGAGGAGAGAGTGACTGAGGGGAGGGAGGAGAGAGTGAGGGGGACATAGCAACAAGAACCCTAAGAATAAAATAAAAATAGTAAAAAAAGATTGCTGGACAGATTGTATGGGTCTTTTTCTGCCAGCATTTACTATGTTACTATATCTGAGGATGTTAAGGGCCAATCAAGTGGTTAAGGCAACAGTAAAAACCAGAAAGATGCTTGTGTGCATATGGAGAAAAATGGTCAGCAGAAAAAGGGAGGTGATATTGCCCCATATACATCGTTGGTGAGCCCTCATTTGGAATACTTTGTGTAATTCTTCAGACTGTCCCTTGAAAAGGATATACCCTGGATCAAACTGGTTCAGAGGATGGCTATTAAAATGATTAATAGTCTTTGTTCTAAAACATATAGGGACAGATTTAAAGATCTAAACATGTATACCCTAGAGGAAAGACAAGATAGGTGAGATATGCTAGAGACATTTAAATACCTCTAAGAGCACCATTTGACATTTAAATACCTCTAAGAGCACCATTTGAGCTCATACATTTCTTGTATTTATACTGTATTTACACTATATTTATTCTGTCTCTTTTATATTTTTTATTTTTTATATAATATTATATTATAATATTACTATGTTTAATTGGTTATTCTGTTCTATTGTTCTATGTAAAGCCCCTACTCTTTTTGGGCATTTCAAAGTTGTATGTAAACCGGAGTGATTTGTAGTTCCTACAAGAACTTCGGTCTATAAAAATTAAAAATAAATAAATAAATAAGATATCAATACACAGGAGGCAGTGCCTTTCAACAGAAAGGAATCTTTGGAATGAGGGGTTATGGAAGGAGAGTGAAAGAGGGTGGACTTAGGAGTAATCTAAGGAAATATTTCCTTCCAGTGGAGGTGGTGGGGACAAGGACAATATCCAAATTCAAGAATGCATAGGATAAGTACAGAGGATCTCTCAGGCAGTGGTAGGGACTGTAGAGCTGAATAGTTGGTGTGGATGGGCAGACTAGATAGGACATATGGTCTTTTTCGGCTGTCATGCTTCTATGTTTTTACAATAATTGTTCCCTAAAATTAAATGTAATTTCCTTTTTCAAAGTTTCAAAGTTTGGTTTTCATTTCACTGTTATCCATTGTAAGTTTATTACCTTAAATATGCCACAAATTAACTTTCATTTGACAATAGTTATCATACATCACCTCATAGTTACTCCCTCTGAAAGATAAACATTCCTAATCTTTTCTCATTTGATAATTGTTCCATTCTCTTAATTAATTTTATGGTTTCCTGTCCTTGTTTACTTGTTCAGTTTGTTCTTTAAAAGCAACTTTTATTTGTTGAAAGGAAGTCATACATCTTAGTTAACAATGCATTTGATGAGTACTTAAAGCAACAGTACTGGTTCAATTGCTCAGAACATTGGCTTGCTTTTTCTTATGGTCTTACAAGTCTCTCGAGGTGAGAGGGGCCATTCTAATGTTTTCTAGCATTCTTTTAAAAATAAAATGTGTATACTTATTATAGCCACATTGCCTGCTTTAAAAAATTGTTTTCCTGAGTTTTTTCTTGCTTTTGTTTATTCTAAATGTATGTTTTACATGTAATAGATAGGGTTCTAATGGCAATTGGTATTCCAGTTTTCTTATGTTCATAGGGATGTGGGAGTACCTAAGAGAAAGAACATCTCGCACACCTTCCCCCTCCCATGTAGTGCTCCCTTGAATTTCTGCACACCAAATGCATGGATACTACAATTTTTTTTTTTTAAAGATTACAGTTATTAAAGCCTATTATCAGATTGTGGCTCATCAGCTGTTTATGGTGCAGTATTTGCATTTATATATGCAAAAGTTGAAACCTGTAATAGACTCATCAGACTCAGGACAGGCGGATTTCCATTAAGCAGTGGAAGACATGGAGAAATGTGAGAAGCATCTGATCTGCTCAGTATACAAAGTTTTTGACACCATGGTCAGTACTTTTGGCATATGTACCCTGTACAGTGGACAATTTGGTAACAAAGGTAAAGGAGAATGTGACTCTGATTAAAGAGCATCAGTCCAACCTACAGACGGTGGCAGTATGTCATCCAAAAGCCTAGCAACTGTTGCAGCCTGGGTCTAGTTTTTGACATCTGTGATGCCCTTGGAGCGGTCTATGGCTGGGGTAGGCCGCAGAACAGACCAGGCTGGAGAATGGTCTGCTTTTCATCAGTTTATTTTCAAAAGTACATAACAGAAAAGGAGCAAATGACTGCTTACCTCAGCAGACTGACAAGCAACGAAAATGTCCAGAACAAACACAGCATTGGATTACAGCTTCCTTCTTCTCCCTGGGGCCTCTCTAACTCTCTCAGGTTCTCACCTTTGTATCCCTTACCTCAGGGAAATGCCCCCACCCAAGGATCCCTTTCCTGTCTGTCTTAAGGTGGACCGGGCCAGATAGCTGGAGCCGGTCCGTTAAGGCAGTCTGAGGCTTTCTATCATATACTCTATCACAACATTCTGGAGGCCCATCTCCTCTGATAGTGGGGAAAGGTTCAGTCTTTCCTTCCAGAATGGAGCTGTGTTACCAAGGATCTGAAAATTGGCTACCACTTACATTTTTCTCACCCTCCTCCGACCCAATGAATTTCAATCTTCAGTTTTGACTTCTCTCAATCTGCCCACCTGCTACTGGAGGCAGAGTTCCTCCTTCAACAGAAGGTGATCAAACTTGTCCCTTCATAGGAGTGTGGCCAGGGTTTCTATTCTTGGTATTTTCTAATCTCAAGAAGTCAGGAGGATTGAAAATGTACTCTGAATCTCAAAGATGCTTATGCACACATTCCCATTCACAAAAAGCCTTGCAATAATGCTGAACAGATTCATTCACAGGGAGTCTACATATTCCCATCCCTGGACAATTGGTGACAGGACCATCTCCAACAGGAATTCTGAGGTCCCTCAAAACAACCATCTAACTTCTCCAGTCTCTGGGTTTTCTTTCTCAAAGTCCAATTTGGTCCCATTTCAAAGAATTCAGTTAATAAGTGCCTGGATAGATTCAATATAAAACAGCCGTTTCTTCCTGTTGAAAGAGCCACACTGCTAATGGGCCTAGTAATGTCTTTTCTACAGCAGAACCGAGCATCAGCAAGGTCAGTCCTGGTTCTTCTCAGACACATGGCCACAGTAGTGTATGTAGTCCTTCTGACATGTCTGCATATGTAGGGCCTTCACTAGACTCTTTGAAATCAGTGAGATCAGTGCTAACAGCCATTATCTCACCAACTCTTATTAACCCCTGAGATGAAAGCATCACTTCAGTGGTGGATGAACCTGGAGATTCTAAAGGTGAGTCTTTCACTGCGTATCCTAACACATCAAGTGACTTTCTACCAAAATCTCCACCAAGGGGTGGGGAGTGCACACTAGGGCTGTGCGGACCTAAGGGTCGTGATCTTAAGCAGAGAGTCATCTGCAGAACAACCTTCTGGAGTTGTAAGCCATCCGTTATGCTCTAAGGGTTTTCTCTCACCAAGTCTCAAAAGAGTAGATTATTGATCCAGATGGACAACCAGATCGCCATGTTCTAAATAAGCAAGCAGGGAGGCGTGAACTCATATGCCCTTTACAAATAAGCTCTCTGCATCTGGTCCTAGGCCAGTCATCACAATGAGCAGTCAAAAAAAAAGACGAAAGTCCAACCATTAAATTAGATTAATACAAGGAAAGGGACAAATGATTCAATATGTCCTTCAGGTTCATATCGGAATTTTATTATGTTCAGGCAAGCAAATAGTGTTGTGGTACTGCCCGCAAGCCGCGGGTAGTCCCCCCACTTACCTTCAGCTCAAACGCGGCCAGCCGGGCCGCCGAAGCAGTTTCCTCGCGGCAGGCTGTAGTGTTGTGTCTCGGCTCCCCCATGGCCCTAGTGCTTTCCTCTGTTGCTGAAGCTGTAGCTCCTGCTCCGTCTTCGTGGCTGAGCCGCTGCCGGGGTCCTCGGATGGCAGGGAAGCCGTCCTTGCTGCTGCCTGTGCCTCTTCTCCTGCTTCGCGGCAGGGAGCCATTCCATCTCGGACCTCCCACGTGGCAGGACTCCACCAGCATATCTGTCCTCTTCCTGGCCTCTGCATAGGCGCAGGCACACGCCTGTCTTCGGTATTTATAGGGCCATTGGCAGGGAAAGCCCCGCAGCCCTCAACGATGATGTCATCTACCAGTTCCTGCCTCAGCCCTATAAAAGGGCCTTGCTGCCATTCATCAGGGCCTTCAGATCGGGTTTGCACAGTGTCTGTGTTCTTCCTTCCGATCCCTGTCTTCCGTGGTCTCCTGTGCCTTTATGGATCTTCGTTCCATGTCTTCATGTTCCTGATCTTTGTCTCCTTGATGTCCCTGGTTTCGTCTCTCTTCGGAGCTCCCTCATCACCTGTCTTCTGTTCCTGATGTTCCGTGTCCAGATGTCCTGATGTTCTGTGTCCTGAAGTGCCATGTTCCCGATCTCCAATGTTCCTGTCTTGACTCCATCCATCTCATCTTCAGCTCTTCGTCCAGTTCCCAGGTCCCTCGTCTGTCCACCTCTCTTGGCATGTCATGTCGTGGTCCGTGACCAGCCCATGGGATGGCTGTGTAGGGTGCCTCGTGGTACAAGGCCGCCTTCTCGTTTGCAGCGCAAGCCTCCAGGAGACTTCTGTTTTTAAAGCCTTGTACCTGAGTGTCTTGTTCCCTTGTGCCTGCATCTGTCCATTCCTAAGACCCTGCCAGAACCTGCTCCGCTGCAGTGTGGTCCACAACCAGCCACAGGCCGCTGTGTAGGGCACGCCCCGGTGCAGGCCTCTACTGAATCTTCGCCATGTTCCAGTCTCAACTTCCACGTCTACGCCTGGAATCTGCTTCGTGTTCAGTGTGGTCCGCAACCAGCCATGGGCAGCTGGGTAGGGCACGCTGCAATGCAGTTCTCACCCAGTACTTTTGTCTGCCTGCCTGAAACTTCCGAGCAACTTGAATCCTTGTCCGAATCTTTTGAATATCCTGAGTTCTTGTTTAAGTTTTTGTCGGAGTCTCCTGAGTATCCAAGTCTTCGTCTGAATCCTCTGAGTATCCTGAGTCTTCGTCTGAGTCTTCATGTTCCTGCCCTCAGCCTCCGTCTGGCCTCACGCACTCATCGTTCCCTAGCGACAGGTCCGGAAGGGCTATCGTGTGGCTGGAGGTCTACTCTCGAGATCAGCATTGCATTGCTGGATCTCATTGGTGCGTGTAGGTCCAGTTAGAGGTCTGAGCCTGCCTAGTTCCTGTTCCGGAATCCTTGCCTTGTCTTCACTCCAGCCCTGCTCCTGCTCCACCCGTGCTCGTACCAGCTCACCTCCCACGGTGTGTCTTGGGGCTCCTCCCTGAGCTGTACCGCAGCCCAAGGTAACACATCTTTCTTAGATGGGACTGTGCCTCCAAGCTCCTAACAGGACCTGAGGGCGCGCTTCCGCAACAAAAAGGCTATTGTAGCATCCAAAACAATAGTTTGTATTAATAACTTTATGGTTCCCCTTGATATGGGCCATGTTTCGAGGAAACTGCTTTGAAAGGGAACAATTAACAATTAGGAAAAGAAATGTTTAGAAAAAGGACAAGAAACATTATCTGAGAATAGGATATAAACTTGCATACAGGTAATAAAGAGAAAAATAAATGGCTAAGATAACCTTGATAGATTTTCTAACATATTCTGATCCTTTGGTTTAAATGCTTCCTCAACTTTGTGTGGGTAAGACTTTCATTTAAGGTTTTTTAAATAAAAGTATTTTTACATCTGTGATTGATTTTTTAGATAACTATATAATCACATAATTTAGATTTTGTGCTATATGGATTTTGAGCACTAGCTCATTCAATCCTCTTTACTTTACTTCTCTATCAAGGTTATCGTAGCCATTTATGTTTCTCTTTATTACCTGCATGCAAGTTTATATCCTGTTCAGGTATGTATGTTTTTGTGTTCTCAGATGATGTTTTTTGTCCTTTTTCTAAACATTTCTTTTCCTAATTGTTTGTTCATTGTTCTAGGTTCCCTCCCGACGCAGTTTCCTCAAACACAGCCCATGTCAAGGGGGACCATAAAATTATTAATACAAACTGCTGTTTTGGATGCTACAATAGTCTTTTTGCTTGCCTGAACATAATACAATTCCTATATGAGCTGAAGGACATATTGCATCATTTGTCCCCCCTCCTTGTATTCGTTTAGCCAGTCATCACTAACCCATCTCCAGGTGACCTACCTTCCATAAATCCAGAGCACATTGGCGGACTGCCTCAGCTGAGTGCTCCAACTACACACCTGGGTCTTAGATCAAAGGAACGTAGCATTGATCTGTGCAGTCTGGGTAAACAAGCAAAGGGGTAACTTGCTTGATGCGGCGGTTACTACTCTTAACCATTAAGCCTTATGCTCACCTTTGATGCAACTCCAACATTACTCTCTGCATCAATGGCAGGGGATGGCAGGAAATTTGAATCAAACAGTTACCAACAAGGGCCCTGAACTTGGTGGTTGGTGAAACAGATAAGTATGGGAAAATAAGTGTGGGAGCTTGCTGGGCAGACTGGATGGGCCGATTGGTCTTTTTCTGCCGTCATTTCTATGTTATGTTTCTATGTTAACGTAGACAATTTGTTCTGTCACTGGGGAATGCTAGTGATTCAGCCTTTCTTTTGTCCTCTGAAGCACACAGGTTAGAGGTTCTGCTTCATGCATCCAAACAGCTAGTTATCAGCTCCCAATGCTGTTATGCTAGACTGGAGCTCCGGTTTACTCTATATGTACCTGACAATTCCTGTAATTTCCAGAACTGCCCAGAAGGCCCTTCAGGACATAATGAGGTTAATTCTTATAGCAGTCAATCTCTATCCTTCCTTGTCTCAGACCTTATAACCTATTCAGTTAAATGTTATTTCATTGTCATTGTGGTGTATTACCAATAGATAGAAGGTGGCTCCAATCTCCCTCCATCTGTTAGTAGTGAAGTTCATGAAAGGATTGTGGCATTCAAAGCCTCCCATCAGTAAACCTACAGTGCCTTGGGACTTCAATGCAGTCCTTGTTCAACTCATGAAACTTCCCTTTGAACCTCTTGAGACAGTGGACTTGAAGTTTCTCACCTGGAAAATAATATTTCTTGATACTGTCACTTCGGCAAATCTTCCCTTGGACCCTTCTCCTCCAGAAGACCTCTTCTTTTGCAGTTTTATAAAGAGGATGACAGCGATCATGCCATTTAATTTGGAAAAGGTGGAAGAATCCAGGGCAAAAATGCTTGACATCCTTCAGTTTGTGGATGCCCCCAAAGAATTTGTGGCAGTGTTCATTCAAAAGATCATGCAGGAGACAGAGATAATAATTTTGGGAGACCTCTATCTGTATCACTAGTAAATTATTGCATTTGTTCTAAAAAAAAAAAAAAAAAAAAAAATCAGCAATCTGAAAATTGTATGTGAAATATTTTTCGTAAAACTAAATATTAGTTTTTGGGAGATAGAGAAACTCAACAACTCAACCTTCTGTTTTGTATTAATAGGAGCGCAAGGCTAGTGCAAGCCTTGATGAATGTACATATGGTAGTCTCTATGAGGGTTTAATGGACATGTTCCCTCCAGATTACAATCCTATCCTGTTTATGGAGACTGATTCAGGAAAGTTGCAAGTGTTGGCAAAGCTGTTGGCTGGTATCCATGTGCTCAGTCCATCTGAAAGGTACCTTTATATAAGTGTGATACATCTCACTCTCTCTCTTTCCAACTTTTTATTTGTTCCTCACTTAAGAGGTAATTTTCAAAGGAGGTACACGTGTAAATGTAACATATTGCAGCAATTTTCAGAAGCCCATTTACGCACATAAAGGTGAATTTTAAAAGCCGAACACACACCAGAATTGGGAAATGGACATGCATCTAGCACATGTGCATGTCCACCAGATTGTATAAGCCGTCCACATGCGTGCACAAGTACCAATGCATGAATATCTTGTATCAGGAAAAAAAAGGGGCAGAATGTGGGTGGCTTGGGCTTTCTGGAGTAGGGCCAAGAGATATGCACACAAGTAGCTATGCAGCTGGGCACGGGCCCAAGTATATTTCAGCACAAAATTTCTTTCTGCTATGGATGAGATGTAAGTCTTAATAGAACTATTTCCAGGCATCTATGAAGTGTGGGAGTGGTCTGGGTTAACTGAGGGGAGTACAGGCTAAAGAACTAGGGAGGTTTGAAGGACCTAGCTGTAGACTGAGCAAACTGGTGGATGAACTGGTGAAACTGGTCATGGCCTGGACACACTCTTGTTATAAAATTCTCTCACTTGTGAAACCCAAAGCCAACTTACGCCACTGTGTGCATACAAGCTTCAAAGTAGGAGCAAATATAAATGTACCAAGGCTATTTTATAATATGTGCACACATGTTCTAAAATTACCACATATCTCACCGCGCGCCCATATACACATGTACATGTACACCTGCGCACCTCTTTTAAAGTTACCATCTTAAAATGCACTTGCATGCGTAAAATTAATTCAATGTCAGTTGTATATCCCTTCGGAAGCAAATTGCGCGGGTTCACTTGAAAGATTAAACTGATGCCTAAGACATATACAGCCCAACTTTGAAAACTGACTGTGGTACATCATTTACGTGCATAAGTGGGTGCTAATATGCTAATATTAACTAAACATTTTGGCAGGAATCATACAGTTTATAAAATATTGTTTTTCTGCCCGGAAAGTACGCATGCTCGGAAAGTATGCATTTTAGTATGCATGCATAAATGCATACTTTCTCAAACCATTAAAAAAAAGTGTATATTTTACAAAGGCATTTTATAAAGCAAGTACGCATTTTTGAAAATATTTGCATGTATACATGGAATCACCAGTTCGCCGATACCTCCACCAATTCACCTAATCCTAAACCCTCCAGTATTTTACCCTAAAACCCCACCAGGTTCACCAAGACCTCCCACCCAAAAACTGCAAGCAAAAGACATGTCCGATTTCAATTGCACATGTCAATTAGCATCTGTAAAAGTGTTTGGACATGTTCAGTAATGTATATGCATATACCGCTTATAAAATAGCAATTCGTGCATGTTCTTCTGAACATGCCCTGGAACGCCCCTAAACAGTCCCTTTTTCCTATTCATATTTATGCACTGTACTGCAAGTATGTGCATCCTTTCAAGGTTTATAAAATAACATATATGGGGGTAAATGCTACCTATGCTTGTATATGCTATTTTTGCATGCACAATGCAAAGTAATTCTTTGAAAATTCCCTTAAAGGATTGGATGTTGAAGAATAAGTTAACCTACATTGTATAAAATAACTTGGCTAAACAAGCATATACCACAAAAAATAGAACATCAAATATTCAAAAAGTGATATTCCAATATTATACCAAAGATAGCATTTAAATCATTAACCAAAAATTGTTCAAAAACTGTTAACCATAACAATATGATCAAAAAAACTCTCAGAAATGTAAATCTTATATGTCATTAAATAAATATAATCTATAAATAAACACCAAAAAGTAATCTAACAAAAATAATAGGCTATCATTAATGGGAACTACACATCTTCAGATTCTGGCCATTTCAGCTGCTCTATCCCACATGAAACTTCGCAGCTCCATGCACTAAAAAAACACCTGGCCAAGGGTCTTTAAGTGGGATAAAGTAGGTGGCCAAGGTCTAAGTTTCTAAAATCTATAAAATACCAGACGCTGCTCAGAAAGTCTCTCTTAAATCAAGCAACCTTTCTCTTTTATAGATTATGCATTAATTAAACCTAGCTGTAATGAAGAAAGCCCCTTTTAATTACCACATTCTGCTTGCTCATAGATTTGGTTATAAGATCTAACAAACATGATTCTCTAACATGCTACCTTAAACCTCATATATTCATACCCCTCACATCTCATAATAACCAGAATTGGAAAGGCCTAAGAAACTACAGAGTCCCTGAACTGGACAGAGACAGACCAGGAATCATCACTCTGAAGGATTATCTGAAAATGAAACTGAGAACTAAAAGCAAAGATAAAACAACAATCATAAACCTAAAACAAAATAAGAGGAAAAAAAATTGAAAACAAGCATCTGTAAAATGTGAACATGCCAGATCACCAGATACCACTTAAAGCCTTGTCTGTAATATAAAGAATTATCTTTATGCCTGCTTCCTCATGGACTGCAGTTTCTAGACATCAAGCCATGGAAATACTAGTATGTACAGTGTGGTAACCAACATGGTTAACAATTATCCACATTAGGAATTTGATTAACACACAAAGCTGCAATCATCTGGAAAAGCTCTTTGTTTTCTCGAAGTTCTTTGGGAATATTCCCATTAGCTGAACTTGTATTTTAGGGGCCTATACCTCTTCTCTGACAGATGCATGACATCCTCTCTTATTGCGTGAAGTCCACTTATCATGTGGATGAAAGGAGAAAACACAAAAGTGATTCACCTGGCTGCGCTTGACATCAAATGAATGGATAATTCTTGAGCTTTCTGGAAAAGTTGTTTCCATGCTGCCATATCTCCATAGCTCCCTTTCAGTTTCTCTTTGTTGCCCAAGAGTGTCAAGACATTTTTGTTTGTTTCAGTGGCTTGATGCACAAATCCTGCGCTTTTTCTTAAAGCTTTGCCTACAAAACCCATTAAGTCTCCCTAAGTATTTATTATTGATATACTGGTTTTTTTTTTGCTGTGAACTGTCATGGTCATCTACAGAATGACAGTATACAAATAAATAGGGTTTTGGGGGCACTTCAAACAAGTTTTCTTTTTTTTTTCTGTTGTCTGCTGATTTAGCTTGCATGTTTTGTTTTGTTTTTTATCTTTGACATGGCCTTTGTGGCACTCCACCCAGGAAATTTGTTACTCTTCATTTCTCTTCAAGAAAAGCATTTCCTTGTTTGATTTCACTTCATCGATTTTCCTTCTTATATCAAAGAATGAAATTAGCAGCTTCAAGTTCAGAGCCAAGTGCAAGTAGAAGTTTTCACCACTTCATCATCATAAAGTTTGCTACAAGTGTTTGGGACACAACTTAAAATGCCTCTGGCTATAGCATTTATGTTAGGCTCTGCAGAATATGAGTGTTTTAGGTCTGATCACTCCTACGACTGCAAGAATATGTCTTGAGGCATTATTGTCTTTGTATGAACAAAAGTTTCTTACAAATTCAGGACTAATTATTGGAAAGATCACTGAATTTCTCCTGGGTTGTTTTTGTTTTTTTTAATTAGTCTTCATTAAACTCAGAGTTGATGATATAAATATAATTTTGTTGGTTCTCGGTTTGTAGCTAGAAGTATCTTAACCAGCAGTGACTATACTTTATGTAATATAACTGTAAAGTGGAAAAAAGCTCTCTCTTTCCAGGGTTGTATTGGTCTCTAATTACACTCAGACTCTAAATATATTGCAAGAAATGTGCAAGCGATATGGATACTTATATACAAGACTAGATGGGAAAACGCCAGTCTCTCAAAGGCAACAGATTGTTGATGGCTTTAATAGCAAGCACTCCTCAGATTTTGTCTTTTTGCTGAGCTCCAAGGCTGGAGGTGTAGGACTGAACCTGATTGGAGCATCTCATTTAATTTTGTATGACATCGATTGGAATCCAGCCAATGACATTCAGGTAAGTGAAAACTGCATGAATTCATGTTCACAATAAAACTGCAATTACATATATTTGTTTTTGTCATGGTGATCTAATAATGTAAACTAACAATACTCACTCAAAGCCAAAAACACTAACCCAATAAAACATGATGAAAAACCACAAGAGGGAAAGGTATGAAATAAACTCTCACCTCAGGCAAATGTTTTTTATATTTCTCCAAAAGTCTTATTCTGGTATTTTACAAAGTGCTAGTTTGCCAAAAAGACTGGCTATGACACACTACATACTGTATAATCATATACCAGTGATATTATGTGACAAATGTTCTTATGCAGTCTCTTAATATTTCACTGTTTGAAAAAGGTTTGTTTGTGTATTTTACCAATTGCAATTAAAAAGAATTCAAAATTATGAACCTCTTTGAGTTTAGAAAATTGACACTTAACATCTTAGCTCACTAAAAAGCAGACTTATCTCAACCAAGAGGTGTGACAGTTTTCACAGACTCTCAGCAGGAGAAGATATTGACAGTTGGCAAACAACAACATTATAGCACATCCAGTGTGCTACCTCTGCAGTGGAGAAGCAGCAAGATTGTAACCCTAATTGGAAGAACTGTGCCTGATGCTATAGTGTTTCGGCATATAATCGCCTACTTTGGGGCTGAGTCAGTGTTTTCTAAGGGTCACATAAAGTTATTAAATTTAAAAAACTTAGAACTCAATTCAAACTGAGACCAAGAGTAAAAAGGCTGTTCTTACGAAACAGCAGACCGCAGACTCATGGTGGTTAAAGATGGTTGCCACACACGTCATTCTCTATTGCCATTTTTTTAAATGTCCATCCACCATTCTCAAGCCATGTAAAGTGCAACCTCATTGTTTCAAATGCAAACATGCACAAATAAATTTGTTATAAACTTTAATGAATTAAATTTTTATTTTTATTATTAAATGATTTTTAATAAAAAGCAGACCACTTGATCTCCTCCTTCGAGCCATTTGGTATAACAGTATGCCATTTCTAAATCAAATTCTGTTCTCACTGTAAAAGGAAACGTAAAAAGTTACTCCATCGAATTCACTTATATGGATTTTCTAAAACTGCACATTTTAAATCCAACAAGTTATAATTCAGTTGGGTCCATTGCAATACTATTGGTGCTTCCATTCTCCCTTGACGAATACAACTCAAATGACTGAATCCTGATGTGACTCAACCATGTAGTTTTACCGATGTACAACAAATAGCAAAGACACCAATAATTGCACAGGTATTGTGATGTTTCAAAATATACAGAGGATGTTTTGGAAAAGAGAGAACATCACTACTGATGATCTTATGCAGTCTCTTAAAATTGTAATGTTAAGAGACTGCATAAGAACATTTGTCACTTGATATCACTGGTACAGGATTAGATGTAGTGCATTATATGCAGTCTTTTTTGCAGAATAGCATTTTGTATAATACCAGAATAAAGCTTTTGGAGAAGTATAAAAAATGTTTTTGTCTGAGACAAGAGTTTGTTTAATCATACATTTTCCCTCTTGTGGGTTTTCATGGTGATCTAATGACAAATTAAAGATGATTATGTGCCTCCCAGTAGAAAGAGGCACTTGCTTTTTAAAATATTCTGTTTACAATCTTTTTTTTTTTAGATTATAGGTAAGTTTATTGCCAGGTCTATCTGAATTACAGTTTAGAGGGTCAATAAGACACATACGGTAGAGGCATGCTGGGTGAGGTTTCAACTTCTGTGCACACTTTTTGATTTTAAAAAGTATACGCACAAATTCTCTTGGCAGAACTATGTGTACCAAATAGTAGGTATAGTTGTGTGCTCATAGCTTTGCCATGCTCATTTTCAAAGCAGCCTTCGGCGTGTAAGTCCACTTTGAAAATTGGTGTAACTTACGCACATATTTGCTGGCTAACCTATGTGCAATGTTAAAAAAAAATTGCCCCTAAAAGCTTCGGTAGCCATCCTTAAAGCAGCAGTCCCACATACATGTCTCTTACAGTGAATGTTGCATTACTGATAACCAGGGGACCTTGGAACAGTTGCCTTTGGAGGAAGGAATGGTTGGTTATATTTATTTAATGTGAAACAATCTTTTTAAGCTAAGTATATTTTCTATAATAATTTACAGTAAATCTTTTAGAAATGTTGTGAATTGATTCTGCAATTTGTTGCCAATAGGGAAACATTAGCAATAGCATAGTCACTGGAAAAAGCAATGTCCATAGTAGAATATAGCATCCATTTCATATAATATGGTCCAGATTTTTAAACACCCTTCTGGTTAGCAGGGAATTGTTTAAGGAACAGAGATGCTCTGTGTGTCCTGTAAGCTACTACTACCTGCACTGTCTGAATCCTGCTTTTTCTATCAGTACCTCACTTGCATAAACACTAATGTTCAGTCAAGAGTCTAAAAATATAAGGAAAACATAGTAGGTCAGAGTATAAATTAGATAAGAGATTTTAGTCATTTCCCAAACTATTAAATTCATTTTGATGAGCCAACTAAGGTGTTTGTTTTCGACTTGATAACCTTTTTTTCTTTAGGCTATGGCCAGGATATGGCGAGATGGTCAGAAACGCACAGTGCATATCTACAGACTCCTAACCACAGGTTAGAAACTTCTTAACAAATACTTAAAGAAATGCCATTTTCTCATTATGTATCTGGGAGAAGTGTTTCTGTGTAAGATGTGATATGGAAGTTTTAATGAGAACTTGGATGCACAGAAACAGAATGTTTTCACTTATACCTATATTCAGTGACTGGAAATATAAATGTGAAGTATCATGCCTACAAAAGTGAAGATACTTTTACTCTTGTACCTTACCCATATGTTTTAGGTTGAATTGATCTGTCTTGTTTCCAATGCAGGTTCGATTGAAGAGAAGATCTATCAGCGACAGATCAGTAAGCAGGGACTCTCTGGTGCAGTTATAGATATGACAAAGACATCAGAACACATCCAGTTTTCTGCAGAGGAACTAAAAAATCTTTTTACATTGCATGAAGATTCAAACTGCATTACCCATGATCTGCTTGAATGTGATTGTGAAGGGCAGAAAGTACCTCCAGGCAAGTTCTTTTTCCTGGCATAATGAATCTCAAACTAGTTTTAGAAGTTGAAGATAGTTTCTGGTGTTTAGAACATAAGAAATGCCATGCTGGGTCAGACCAAGCTCCACGGAGTCCAGCATCCTGTCTCCAACAATGGCCAGTTCGGGTCACAAGTACCAAGAAGATCCCAAAACGTAGATCTGTATTTTGTTGCTTGATCCAGTTATATCTGAAATACTGGCAGGCAGTTACTTGGGACCTTCAATCACATCTAAAATGACATTTCTTAACCAAATCCACTTCTTTATGCAAAGCTAATTGTAACTTATTTATTTCCGTTTGATATTCCACATTTTCCTAGGAAAAGGCAATTCATACGCATTTTTTCCAAATTCACAAAGCTAAAAATATGTGAAGTATGGGTGGGGTTGGGGGCAGAGGAAAAATCCTGCTGCCAGAGAAGCAATGTGTTGGAGGTGAGGGCTTCTGGTTCCCCCTTTCCGCTATCAAAACCTTGTAAATTGGCTGCATATTCAGCACCAATTTGCTCAGCTTACTACACATACATATATGAGCTAATGAGTTCATCTTCTCCTAACTGAAATAATTTAAATATGCAGCTATGATGGGCTTTGTATTATCACCCGAAATCCCTATATATTTTGAGGCTAATATTCAAAAGCCATTTAGACGGATAAACTCGGAAGTTATCCATCTAAATCAGAGGTGGGCAAACTACAGCCTGCTGGCCAAGCTCAGCCCGATGGCAGGCTTTTTCCAGGCTTCCTATCCAATCCATTTGTCCCATTATCTCCGGCCTGCTGGTGCCTTGAAATGATTTAAAAAATGACTTGCCATCGCAGGCCTTTGTTGATGATATCAACATGGCCAGCAGTAATGTCCTCTGTCAGAGGTGTAAGGTAGCATAAGATAGTAGGGAGAGCAGCGTGGCCCTGCTGGAATCAGCAGCATGGCTGGTGGGTCCTTAGTATAGGAGGAAGAGTGGGACATGGCTCTCTGTCATCAAGGCCACAGTTGTGTCACTCCCATGGCTCAAAGTCATTCTGTTATCTGTGGGGACTGAAGGCAGAATCTGCTGCTGCTTGAAGAAGGGAGAAAAGTAAGTGAGAGAGAGCATGTGTATGTGTGAATGGGTGAGAGACAGCATGTGTGTGGGGGGGTAAGAGTAAGAATGTGTGTGAGAAACAGCCTTAGTATGTGGGTCAGCGAGTGCATGTGTGTGTATTTGTGAGAGTGGGTAAAGGTGACAAAAAGAGGAAGTGACGTCACTTCCCCATGTAGGCAGCACCTCTGTACTGCTCCTCGAGCTTCTGGGCTAATTTGCCTTTTTACCGATCACGACGCAATTTTCGGGCTTTGAAGACACACTGCAACACTATTTAAGCATAAGGCATGACAGCGAGAAAAAAAACGCCAGACCTGCGTAAGTTCTCCTATGCCCGCGGGGACGACGACTTGGACCCAGGGAAATCTAAAATGGCGGCGGCTGATCTCCTTGCAGAACAAGAAGAGGAGATCGCAGATTGCCCCGCTTCTGAGGACTCCCCCCCGTCGCGGTCAGAGATGCGGAGATGGTTCGGGGAGATCAGGCAGGACTTAAAATCATACAAGCTGGAGATAGCTGAGATGCTAGCCGGCATGAAAGAAGAGACGGCGGAGCTTGGGCGCCGCGTGGATGAAAATGAGCTGCGCTTAGACACCCAGGGAGAGGGCTGGGAAGCTCTGCGGCAAGAACAGACTCAATTGCAACACTCATATGTTTCCCTGGCTGAAAAACTGGAGGATATCGAAAATAGAAGCAGGAGGTGTAATTTGAGGATTCGGGGGATCCCTGAGACTGAAGATTATGCAGACTGCGTGGAGGTAGTGAGAAAACTTTCAATGTTTCTTTTGTCCCAGGCTGCGGAGCCTGAACAGGTGCCAGATGCTGTTATTAAGGTGGACAGAGCTCATCGGACCTTGGGTCCTAAGATTGCAAATAAGCCCAGAGATATTGTGGTTTGCTACCACTCCTTTCAACAGAAAGATAAAATCTTTAATGTAGCCAGAAGGCAGAGATCATGGCAATGGGAAGGCCAGGAAGTGGCTATTTTTGCAGATCTTTCCTCCGCCACCTTGAAGAAAAGACAAGAATTTCGTTGTGTTACTGCTAAATTAACAGAAGCCAACATCAGATACCGCTGGCTATACCCTGGGGGGTTAGCTTTTACCATACAGGGCACGACCCATCGTGTCAAGTCTGTGCGGGAGTCGGTGGAGGTTTTACAGCAAGAAGGCATCACGGTTGTTGTTCCTCCAGAGGAGCCTAAGGACATCAGAGGGATGCCATCCAGGAGTGTCCCACAGCCACGTTGGCAGAGAGTATCCAAGGGTCGGCGTCGACTGCAAAGGAATACGACCGAGGACAGGGCGGAGAAGGCTCCTGCTTGAACTGTTGCTCTTGTCTAGAGGCCGAGCTTTCTGTTGAAGACTTCCTAATTGAAGTCGTTGGACAGTTTTTTTTTGTGTTTTTTCCGCCTTTCCGAGCGTGTTCACACATTTGGTGTTTTGATATTTTCAAGTTCGCTGTCTCTTCCTGTTTGATCGGTATATAGAAGTTTTCTTTTTCAGCAAGCCCAGGACATGAGCTGAATGGGGAGTGATTTAACTTCCTCCATGGGTGGATGGCACGGTGTGGAAGTGCCATTGTTTGATTTGCAAAGGGGTGGGGGGTGGGAGGGGTTGGGAAGTTTTGGGGGATGCTCACAAGTTGGGTGGGAGTATCTAGCTGACTATAGGGGCGGTTACTTTTGGACATGGCTCTCCAGAGGCTTGGCGGGGAAGGTCTGTTATTTACATGATGGCTTGCTTTAAATTTTTATCCCTGAATGTGAAAGGGCTCAACACCCCTAGAAAAAGAAAATTATTGTATAAGGAATTAGATCGCATGCAAGTGGATATTGCTATGATACAAGAGACTCATTTGCGGAAACGCTATCAGAGATTGATGGGTAACCCCAAATATCCTTACCAGTACTGGGCTGCGGCTACGGCAGCGTCTAAATATTCTGGGGTGGGAATTTTAATTCACAAAGATTGCCATTTTGAGCTTAAAGAAACGTATGCAGATCCTGCTGGTCGGTTTCTACTGGTGAAAATCTAGGTGGGAGTAGACGTGTATACCCTGGTGTCTGTTTACGGACCTACCTCGCAAAAGCAGGACTTTTATAGCGCCCTGACTCAGGCCCTGCTTCCCCGGGTAGACGGAGTGTTACTTATGGGAGGGGATTTCAACTTGACGTTAAACCCACGAGTGGATAATTCGGGGGGCTCCAGCTCCGATTCAAAAAAGGCTAGGGAGGCCCTGAAAATGATGATGCGAACCCTTGATATACAGGATATATGGAGGTCACGCTATCCTACATCGCAAAATTTCACCTTTTTCTCACCCCCGCATAATAGTTATTCTAGAATTGATATGTTTTTGGGGAATGGTGGCTTAATACCTAGAGTCCAGCGGGTTGACATAGAACCCATTCTGTGGTCCGACCATGCCCCAATCTGGCTCACATTACAGGTGCGGGACTACGATCGGGGTACAAAATACTGGCGGCTCAACGATTCGTTATTGGATGACCCTGATTTTGTCTCCCAGATCGATATGGACATTCAGGACTACTTACAATATAATGATACAGGTGATGTTAACTCCGTAGTAGTCTGGGAATGTCTTAAGGCAGTCCTTAAGGGCAAATTTATTGCTCGGGGGGGCCTTCTTAAAGAAACACAGGGAACAGGAGCGGGAACACCTGTTGGCTCAGCTTAAAGCCGTAGAAAGATCTCATAAACAATCTGGATCATCTTCTCTACTTCCCCAGATGCATGAACTTAGGAACCGCATAGATTCCCTGGACTCCGCCTCTATTGCTTATCAATTGCAGTTAACCCAGCAAAAGTATTTTGAAGGCGGGAACAAGGCGGGGAAAGTGTTAGCCAATATTCTCAAGCGTAGACAGACCCAGACTACTATTATTAAGATTAAAAACTCAGAAGGTGAGATGTTGACAGACAACAAGTCCATTAGAGGGCGTTTTCATCAATTTTACTCTGATTTGTATGCAATGGATAATGATATTACTCAGGGGGATATTGACCAATATCTTGAGGCCTCCGAGGTTTCTGGGTTGACAGAGTCTCAGCAGCGCGTTTTGAACAAGGATATTTCTGAACAAGAAATTCTTAGGGCTATACGATCTCTGAAACCAGGGAAATCACCGGGCATCGATGGCTATACTGGCAGGTTCTATCAAACCTTTGCCTCTCGCTTAGCCCCAGTTTTGGCCCAAGTGTTCATATCCCTGAAGGAGGGGGTGTCCCTTTCAGATGCAGCCAATACTGCTGGGATAACAATACTCGCTAAACCAGGAAGGGATCCGACCCTTTGCGGATCTTATAGGCCAATCTCCCTCATAAATATTGACTTAAAAATATTAGCTAAAATTTTGGCTACTAGACTGAATAGCTTCATTGCTCAAATTATTCACCCTGATCAGGCGGGGTTTATTCCTGGTCGCCAAGCTAGTGACAATGTCCATAAAATAATAGATTTATTTTGGTGGGTAAAAAAGAGTAAGATCCCAGCAGTAGCCCTGGCCATTGACGCCGAGAAGGCGTTTGATATGGTCCATTGGCCATATCTTTTTGCCTTATTACGGAAACTACAATTTGGTGACACCTTCATCCAATGGATCCAACAATTGTATTCAAATCCGCTAGCATGTATCAAGATTAATGGGGGTTATTCCTCACCCTTTCCTGTACGGCGAGGAACTCGACAGGGGTGCCCGCTATCCCCGATTCTGTTTGCGATTTTTCTTGAACCATTTGCAAACTTGGTCCGTCAACATGTAGGCATTCAGGGAGTGGAGGTGGGGGAGTTTTCATCCAAATTATCTATGTTCGCTGACGACATATTGCTTCTTATCACCAATCCTGAATCCTCTTTGCCGCATTTGACTCTGGCTATGGAGGAGTTCAGCAGGGTGTCGGGCTTTAGGCTTAACTGGGAGAAGTCAGAGCTCCTTAATATCAATCTTTCTGGGGCCTCCGAACAGATTCTTAAGCAACGGTTCTGCTTTAAATGGGCACAGGATAAATTGAAATATTTGGGAGTGCTTATTAGTGCATCTCTAGACTTATTTTCCCTAAATTATGGTAAACTGTGGGCTTCTATACTTCGTGACTTGGAGGAATGGAACAGATATAGTATCTCCTGGCTGGGTAGAATAGCTGCAGTTAAAATGACGGTCCTCCCCAAATTACTGTACTTGTTTCAAACTTTGCCGATTGATATTCCTCGCCGTACTCTAGCACAATGGCAGAGGAGGTTGCTGCTATACATCTGGGGGGGGAAGCGACCCCGTATAGCTCGTCAAACTCTTTATAGACATAGAAAACGGGGAGGCATGGGGGTCCCTAACCTCGAGTGCTATTATATGGCGGCTCGCTTTAAAGCCATAGCTGATTGGCACAAGTGCACTACCCCAAAACAATGGTTTCGCTTTAGTCAACAGCTGATGGGGGAGCTACCTCTCTGCAGTCTTTTGTGGCAACCTCGGAGCACTTGGACGGTAACTCCTGAGAGTGTCTTGCCTCCGTCTATGTGCTGCGCTCTCCAGTATTGGTGTAGTAGTAAGAAGGTAGTTCTGGGGACACGTGAATATCACCTCTCTACTTACCTGTACGCGAATTCAGATTTCTCCCCAGGCTATGGGAGCAGGGCAGCACATGGATGGAAGAATAGAGGTATAAGTACTTGGGGACAGGTCATGGGCTCAAAAGGTTTGCTCCCCTTTTCAGATCTCCAACTGCGCTATGGCTTGGAGGAGAGTGACGTGTTCTTTTATTTACAGTTAAGTCATTATGCGTGAAATTCTTTGGTGTCCACGCATATACAATTGGGGATCTCTGAGTTTGAAAACATATGCCAGAAAGCTGATTTTACGGTCAAACTTATGTCTGGCCTTTATCACTTGATGGGAATTGAACCGGTGGTGAAAACAAAGGCCATGTTGGCTTGGGAACAAGATTTACAGTGTACTTTTTCACCTACAGTCTGGGAAGGTATATTTTTGGAACTGGGAAGGGGACTCATTGCGGCTACCTTACTGGAAAACTCCTTAAAGATGCTTTTCCGATGGCACTATTATCCGATCCGTTTACATAATATGTACCCACAAATGTCTAATTTGTGCTGGAGAGGGTGTCACTGTACAGGTAGCTATTTTCATATGTGGTGGACTTGTCCTACGCTTCGTCCCTTATGGCAGGCGGTGGAAAAATGGATTCAACAAATGTGTAGTATCTCGGTGGCCTTACTACCTCAACATGCCTTACTGGGTATGCCGTTGATTCGGAGCAAAGAGAGCCACAACAGACTGGTGAACTATATATGTACAGCCACTAGAAATGAAATCGCCAAGAAATGGAAAACTGTCCATATACCCTCGATAGCCGAGGTGCAGGCCAAGTTGAGCCATATCTATATTTTAGCTGAAATTACGGCCAAGCTTCGAAGGCAATTGCGGCGGTTTCGGGACGTTTGGTCACCTTACCGGATTTGGTTGGAGACTCAGTCGAGTGCTACCGCCGTTTGAGTCAACAATTTCCCTGACAACTGGAGAGCATGCTTATGTCTAGTGGCATACTACTATTTTTTCAATGTGTTCCTGATTCTTATGTTAGTACAACATCCACTTGAGCAGGGATAGGGGGGGGGGGGGAATGCTTGATAAAACAGAGACAAGGACACGTGGTTTATGATCAGGCATCAGTTTATTTCCATCTCATGTTATTTATATGTTTATGTATCATGATTGGTCATGTTCACACTGTTTATTATTTCCATGTGATATATCCGTGGCTGTGTGGAAATTTTTTTGCATTGACTATCTGATTTATTAGAGAGCCGATACCCTGTTACTGTGTTCGATCCATGCTGATCCATGTACTTTGTCTTAATAGAAATATTTCATTTACAAAAAAAAAAAAGGTGACAAAAAGCATATGTGGATGGGGTTGAGAGCATACGTGTGTGTGTGTAGTTGGGTTGAGAGAGCATGTATGTGTGTGTGTGTGTGTGTAGGTGAGAGCATGTGTCTGTGAGTTGGGGTGGTTGAAAGAAAGCAGATGTGAATGGGATTAGTGTGTGGATGAGAGAGCTTGCGTGTGGATGAGAACGTGTATGTATGTGTGAGAGAGAGAGAGCATTGTGTATGTGGCTTGGTGAGAGAGCATTATGTGTATGTGTGGGTGAGAAAAACCATCTAGGTATGTGGGTGGGTGTGAGTAACAGAAAGCATGTTATGCATGCAGGTGAAAGAAAGCATGTATGTGTGTGTGAACGTGTGTAGGTGCTGGGTGAGAGAGAGCGAGCACAATCCTCCTTCCTCTTTGCCTGATAATCCATAACAATTTCAGAGGATCTGGAAATCAAAAGTTCCCAGGTATGGAGATGAGGTAATTTAAAAAAATTCTTATTAGTTTTAATTATTGGGTATTTTTTGTTGTGTCTGTTTTGAAATATTTTATGGGTGTTTGGAACATTTTTATATGAGTTTTTAACTATTTGATGCTATTCTATTTGTTAGCTGGCAGAGCACCGCTGGAAGCACCAGGAGTGGGAAAGTGTTTACCTCGCTCCTGGCTAGGCATTTTCAGGTTGTGGTGTGGTATATGGAGGGGGAGGGCACTTGGGGGACATTATTTGAAACAGGGAAGGGGAGGCCCAACCTGTAGATCATGCAGTTTTTACAGTGTTTAAGAGGGATTTCTGGGGTGCAGGGTGCATGACCCAAAAGAAAAGAAGAAAGGGATCGGGGGGGAATAGAGGAAGGGGATTGGACAATGGCCCTTCTATTTTATTTTATTTTATTTTATTTTTAATTTTGACAGGTGCTACTTACCTAGATATCTTTTGAAGATATCTGGATAAGCAGCAAGTTATCAGGCCACACAAGGCCAGATAATTTAAAAATCTAAACAGCTATATTCAAACATAGCTGGTTAGGTTTTGAAGTTATCCATGTGTAGCTGGATAACTTTAAGCAAGGGCATTCAGCGGGACAAGTTATCCGGCTAACTTTAGCTGGATAGCTTGTCCATTAAACAGCTTACTAAATATTGGTCTCTTTGTATTTATTTAATGTGAAACTTGAATCTTTGTAGGATGTGATAACTTTCGAATAGATATAGTGCATGAGCTTTCACGACCACATAGATTCCTTCAAACGTGACTCACATACTGTAGTAACATAGTAATAAATGGCAGATAACGATCAAAATAGCCACCCAGACAAGGAATGTGTACTTTGGGTAGACGTGCATGAGTTCCCACATACAATCCAGTACGAGCTCCCCTGACCCTGCTTTTACCTAATTTTTCAACCCTTTTCCTACTCCTACCTCCATATCTCTCCCATACATGCCCAAAATGTAGGACAGTAATGGTCTCCTTCTCCTCCTTAGGCCTTGCCACCTTCAGCTTTACTGCTTAGATGATCATTATTTAAGCCAACACCCAGGCCGCCTTCCTTCTTAAAATCTGGCCTCTACATGTTCATTTTAATTTGGTTTTATTTACTATGGACCTTCCATGAAGGTACCCCAAGCCCGATACAATTATACCACTGCTGGTTAGAGCTGTAACCATCGCTTCATGTAGATTACCCCAGTACTTTCTTTGAGGCCTCGTGTAAACATGTTCACTACTGATTTTGGCTATATCTGCTGCTCTGTGGAGATTACCCCAGTGCCTTCTCAGAAGCATGATGCATTCATGCCAATGTTGTTTTTCGGCTGTAAATACCTCTCTTTGTAGGTTACCCAGTGCTTTATTCACCTTTCATAAATATAATTTTAACAGAATACATGAATATATATGCATTATGGGAAATAATTCTTTAACCACTGGTTAGACAGTACTCTTGTATTTTTATTTCAGATTGAGAAATTAACCTATAGTTTATAAGAATTTTCTGTCTACTTAGCACTTTCTGATTAATGCTATTCATGTTTTTCTTCCTTCTAATTTTAGTTTCTGTGCAAAATTCCTCTGTGTATAGAAGCTGCCAGCTTGGCCAAAAGCACAAAAGGCCAGATTCCAAGAAACATTTTTCCATGTCTGAGCTGATGCATTGGAAACACATTTCTGGACAACTTCAGAATTTAACTGACCCATTCCTTAAAATGGAGGAAGAAAATATTTCTTTCATTTTCCAGAATATAGTCAATAATCACAGTGTTTCTGACTTGCAAGACTAAGTGTGACATTGTTTTTGTTGAAAAGAAATACACTGCATGTTTTTGCTTTTTCAACACAATAGATATGAATATCATATGGATTTTATTTTCTGAAATGGAATTAAAGATTTTTTTATTTTACTTTTTAAATGGTAAAATATTCTGCAATTGTTGAAGAAACAGTGCTTCTAATTTAATATTACCATTATAGTTTGTATGATCTAACCAGCTCAATCCTAATAAACTATCTGAATTGTGAACTTGATGTCTGGAGCAACAGTTAACACTGAAGAGGAGTCATCTGGTGCATAAGCATGTTTTATAGGACAATAGAAAAAGGAATGGATGAATTCTAAAGGGCACTATTAGATAATGGAATGTTTCCAGTATTTGGATTGAACAGGCACTAGATAGAAGATCACAGAATCAATGTGTCATTTTAAAAAATAAAATAAACATTTAAACAAATATTTGTATTTTTTTGCAAACTTACCCCTAGATTCATCAAAATACTGTAATATCGCAGACCTAACAAAGTAACATAGCACTTGGCATAGGTAATATCGCATGGTGCGGTAAACTTTTCACGCCCCACGATACTTCCTATTTTGCATCTCGTGTTGAGAGAGAGAGCCTATCTATAAGGCCCTCATAGTAGTCAAGTATTTATAGCTCTATAGGAGGGACAGCTAATAGCTCGAGGTGAGGTGTTGGTGGTGGTTTAGGGTTAAGGGGATCGTTTTTCATGCATAGGGAGATGTACTAACAGCCAGGTACACCTTGGTGAAGATTTGACATCATTTGGAGTGAGGAAAGTCTCACAGAGATGACATTTCTACTATGTTCTCTTGCCCTAGCTTGATGGACTCTATAACAGGGTACCATCAAGCTAGGGTATGCCAGGAAAGAAGGTGTAGTTATTTCCGGCGTTAAATCATGCGATAGCATATGTTATGCTATCACATGGTGTGATATTGCCCCTCATTTTCATAAATCCTGCCCAAACTCCTCCCTAATCCCACCCCTTCCCAAAATTTGCATTCGCGCCATGCGATAGTGCTATTATCACATGCGTTATGGCGTTAATGCCATAATGCATTTTGATGAATTACCCTATTATTTGGTTCTAGAGATGTGCATTTGTTTGAAACAAATGAATAAAATGTAACAAATGGGACCCTATTTGATTCATTTGTGGGTCCATGAAACAGATGGAGGGTCCCACAAATGAAACAGATATTATCCGACCCGTTCATTTCTGTTTCCCATTCATTTCTATGGCCCATTGAAGTCTTGGGCTCTTCTCTGTCCAACTAAACAGGTAGAAGTAACTTAAGCAACTGCGTGACCTCACTGCCTTGTCAGAGCTGAGTCAGAGTATGTTGCAAAGAAACCACACACATGACAAATCATAATGAAGGATTTTGCTAATCTAGCCTATTGCTGCTATCTGGATCAAGTGATGCTGACCCACTCCCACTAAAGGTCTGAGCATGTGCAAGAAGCACTGTATTTCTTGTCTATCTTTGGTCAGAGAAGGACATACTAAAATAAAGTTCTCACAGTTTAAAAAAACTCTTACAATTTTGGTACTAGTTTAAAAAAAAAAAAAAGGGCTGCTTATAATCTCTGTGCTGGTCTTGCTCACTATGCCTGTTATGTTTGAAGTCGCAGGAGCTACCTGTGACAGGCAGCACTCACCCCTTCGCTGCTGGGGAGATGCCTGGTAAGTTCATAGCGACATGATGCCACCATCGCCTCGTCTTCCTCCTTTCTCTGCGGGCTACCTCTAGACGTGCATGTGCATCACGTCGCCTCTTAAGGGGCCTGTGGCAGGACCAGGGATGCTGGCACCTCCCGATAATGTCACATGGTACAGTAATTTTGAATAGTCTTCGAAGAACCTGTCAGACCTTCTCCTTGGCAGCTGACCTATTCCGGATTCAGCAGGATTCCCGAACTCTCAGGGAGTATGCCATAGCGTTCCACATGCTTTCCTCAAACTGCACTGGGGTGAGATCATTCTTATCACCATCTTCTGGCAAGGTCTTTCTGACAGAATCAAAGATTAATTGTTTGGCCCCAAGATATTCCTAACTCATCAGATGCCTTGATCTTGTTGCCTGGGTGCATTGATCATCACTTCCATGAAAAAGCTCAGGAGAATAAAGCTATCCAGCACCCAGTAGTACTGGTGCCCCGTTTCCAGTTACCCCTGACCCGGAGGTCATCTCCAAAACCCAAAGAACCAGAAGTATTTATGCAGCTGGACCTTACTAAACACTCCCCAGATGAGAAGCTCCGAAAAAAATAGTTGGGCATGTGCCTATACTGCACTGGCTGTGGACACTTGTCATCACAGTGCCTGAGAAATCAGGAAATTCCCATGCATAGGGTTGATCGAGGAGGCAACTCTAGGCTAGAACCTCTCCTCTCACACCTACTGGTTCCCAGCTCCATTTCCACTGAACATTGTAAGCTGGATACAGAGGCCTTCTTGGATTCCAGATCAGGCAAAAATTTAATTGACCAAGCCCTGATTCATAAACATCAGATTCCAACCACCATCCTGCAACACCCAGTAACATTGCCTTGGTATATGGAGATCCTCTTCCAGGACGTCTCTTGGAGTTTACAGTGCCTCTCACCCTTTGGACTGGCCTCCTCCACAAGGAAACCATCTCCTTTCATATAATTCCCCAGGCAGTGAATCCAGTTATCTTCAGGTTACCCTGGCTTCAACAACATCAGCCAGGCATAGACTAGTAGGGCCCTGGAACTGACAAGATGAGGCTCCTTCTGATTTACCGCTTGTCTCACACCCGTTCATCCACCGGTCTGCCTGACTCTTGCTGTCTCTATGTTGGGGTTCCTGCCACATTAAGCTGAATTTGCCAATGTATTATTGAAGCAGCAAGTTGAAACCCTGCCCCTGCATTGCTCTTATGACTGTGGTATCAACGTTCTTCCAGGCAAGGTACCTCCGCGGGAAAGGATTTACCAGTTATCTGTCCCAGAGACTGAAGCCATGAGTCTGTCCATCAAGGAGAACTTGACAAGGGCCTTTATTTGGCCATCTTCTTCCCCAGTGGAGTGGGATTTTTCTTCGTGGGCAAAAAGGATGGCACCCTCACGCCCTGTATTGACTACTGGGGCCTTAATGCCATCACAAAAAAGAACCGGTACCCACTACCTTTCATCTCAGAACACTTGGATAGCCTACAGGACACCAAGGTCTTCACCAAGCTAGATCTAAGGGGGGCTTATAATCTCAGTCGCGTCAGAAAGGGATACAGTGGAAAACTGCTTTCAGTATGAGAGACGAGCATTATGAATACCATGACATGCCATTTGGACATTGCAACACCCCAGCAGTCTTTCAAAATATGGTGAATCAATCAAGTCCTCAAAACTTTAAACAGGAGACAAAATGATTGGTCCATTCTCTTACCATGGGTTGAGTTTTTACACAATAATCATGTTAATAGTGCCACAGGCTCCTCTCCCTTCCATATTTTGTATGGCAAACATTTGTGGGTTCCTCTACTGATGCCGCTCTCTGTGCCCTGTCCTGCAGCTTACCTCACTCCCAAGAACTCCAGGATCTTCACTTAGTCTGAGCTGCTGCCTTAGAGATTAAGAAGCACGCTGATAAAAGGCACAGACCAGCTCTGCAATGCAAATTGGGAGGCTTGGTGTGGTTAGGCAAACAGAATCTGCATCTCTGAGTTCCTTCTCTTCATTTGGCACCTAGATTTATAGGCCCTTTCCCAGTCCTGCATCAAATGGGGTCTGTCACTTACCGATTCAAACTTCCCACCAAGTTAAGGATCTATAATGTGCTCCATGTTTCTTTACTGAAACTATGGACCCAAAAAACAGAGCGGTAATCGGTCTAGAGTAGCCATGGATGTACAAAAAACAAGACCGATGCCTTGGAAAGATTATTTATTAATACAACAATGCCTGCCCGACTAAGGCAGAGTTTTGCCCTTTGGGTTGCATCAGGGGCTCTTAAATTGGCATAATTTATAGATTGTGTTCTCAGGCACACACATGTAGTTTAGTGAATATCAACTGTTTTGACTACTTATAGTATGATAATGGAAATGATTCAAGAGACAAATTTTGACCAATATTCCTAGGCAGATCTTTTTATCCAGGGTATGTCTAAAACAGAGTGCTGTAATTAAGCTGCACACAACAGCACATTTCACCAAAGGATCTTCTAGTTCAGTGGTTCTCAACCTTTCTAATGCCGTGACCCCGCAATACAGTTCCTCATGTTGCGGTGACCCCTCGCCCCGCCCTCGCCCCGTGAGGGTGGGGTGAGGGCGGGGCTTTGGTCATATGGGGGCGGGGTTATGGATGGGGTTGGATTTTAGTGCACACTTATCATTTAATTATGACATTTATAATGTGAATGTAACTCAACTCACCATAGGTTTTCACATGCATGGCACACTGACCCATGATCGTCACGGGGCTAGATGTAAAAGTACAGTTTGTATCCACAGGAACCCCCCTGACCCACAATAATGGATGTAAAGCAGAATTATGACATTCCCCATACAACTCACCCTACAAAAAAGATATTCTGGTTCTAGTGACATCTCAGTAACAGCAACTCAAACTCCTTCTATTTCCAGGCTCAATAGCCCTACTTATGAAAAGACAGCAGTTTACCACCAATGCATGTCCTCTGAGAAAACACAACAAATAAGACCGATACAAACGCTTACATGCTAGCAAAATATCTCATCTCGGTAACAGACACAGAACCGACCTAACATACTCCCAGGATCTGTAGTAATGCACATAAACTAATCCGCACACAGTTACACCTGTATTATGGAATACACTCAAACAGGAGCAACCCTATCTATGAAAAGGCAACACTACAAATATTAAATCAGTCCCTAAAAACCAATACACCTCTTATTAGGAAAACAGAACTAGCAAGCAGCTATAGATCCCCACACAGAAATAATTGTAAAACTATACTAATAAGCAGAATAAATGTTTCAAAACAGCTATGAACATCCAACAATTAAAAACGCATAAAAACTATTAAACATTCTCCAAACACCAATAAAATATTTCAAAAAAGCAGACATCACACAATTAAAATGGCAGTCAAGAAAAATAAACTTAAAAAGCCACCTTTACTTACCCCCTCCAGCAGCTCTCCTACTCCCCTTCCCTGCAGGCCGTGGCACTCACCAGAAGCAGCAGTAGAAGCTAAGCTCTATACTTATGGTCCTCTTCCTTAGTGCCCATGTCTCTCACACACACACACCATACCAGTCATGCCCCCATGACCAATTTCTGACTCTCACACACCAATCATCTCCCAAACAGTCTTTGGCACACACACACCAGTCACCTTCCTGAACAGTTTCTCTCATGCCATACACACACACACAGGCTTCCCACTCCCGTGTTCTACTTACATATACGGGCTTCTCACTCTCATAATCACTTTCTCACACACACACACACACCAGTCACCTTCCTGAACAGTTTCTCTCATGCCATACACACACACACAGGCTTCCCACTCCCGTGTTCTACTTACATATATGGGCTTCTCACTCTCATAATCACTTTCTCTGTCTCTCTCTCTCTCTCACACACACACACACACCCCCACACACACTCACTCACTCACCAGTCTCTCACTCCCATGCTTGTTCTCTCCACATGCACAGGCTTCTCATTCCCATAATCACTTTCTCTCTGTTACACACACACCAGTCTCTCTCATTTCCATGCTCACTCTCCACGTGCACAGGCTTCTCATTCCCTGAATCACATTCTCTCATATTCACACACACACACACCAGTCTTTTTCTCTCACACACACCATCACCTTACCAAGCAGTCTCTCTCTCTCATGCATGCACACTCACCCTGGTTTCTCACTCCCATGCTTTCTTTCACCCCCACAACACCAGGCTTCTTACACCCATGCTTTCTCACATACCCAGACTTCTCACTTCCATGCTTTTTCTCTCTCACACACACACACATCAGTCACCTCCCTGACTAATGTCTCACACTCTCACATACACATCAGTCATCTCCCTGAGCAATCACTTTCATTGTCTCTCACATACACACACACATCAGCTCTCTGACCAGTCAATCACACACAGGCTGGCTGGCTGCTTCTCTCTCTTTCTCTCACTCACTTCCTCTTCTCCCCCGAGCACAAATGGGAGCTGCAGCAGCCTCCGCTGGCCAAGAAAGAAGAATCCCATCGGCCGCGGGAGGCTCATGTTGCTGTCTCCTTTCTCCATTACCGGCTGCTTCTATTGCTCGGGGACCGATGCTGCAGCCGCTGCTGCTACTTTTTCGCGCGGCACGGCTCTCTCTCCTTCCCGCGCACCACGATTCACTTCCTGTTCCGGGTCACGGGAGGGGGGGGCAGGCGCAGGAAGAAGAAAAGGCCCAGCCGCGGGTGCAGAGCTTCTTCTAGCGCCGCTGCCGTTCCCGCTGGGCTTGAACGTGCTGACAGCCCGGCGGCAACGGCAGCGGGAGAGACCGGGAGCGCGCAACCCCTGTGTTTTGGGCGTTCGACCCCCGCCGGGGTCGCGACCCATAGGTTGAGAATCTCTGTTCTAGTTTATCCGAAACATAAACACAGTGCACTTCATTTGATAACAAAAAAATCATGATTGTTGTATTAATTATCGTTCCAAGGCATCGGTCTTGTTTTTTGTTTTTCTTATTGAAACTATTACTCCTCTCTTAGCCTTCCTGACAGCCTCCCAAACCTACGGAGGTCTCTCAAGAAGAAGACTCCTACTATGAGGTACAGAAAATCCTAGACTCTCACAGAAGGCACAATAAACTGGAATATCTCATAGCATGGCAGAACTATGGTCCAGAGGAAAACTCTTGGGAACCAGCAGCTAATCTTCAAGCCCCCTTATTAATAATGGAATTTTATCGCTGCTTTTCCCAGAAACCTAGATCCAAAACCTTCAGGAGTAGCTTAAGAAGAGGGTGCTGCTACATTTGTTGGTCATAGGAGCCACCCACGTCTGCCAGCACTCACCCCTTTGCTGCTGGGAAGATGCCCGTTGAGCTTGTTGGGGCAAGACGCCCATTTACCTTATCTTCCTCCTTCCTCTGTGGGCTGCCTCTAGGTGCACACGTGTATAGCCTCTTAAGAGGACCGTGGCAGGAACATAGGGCTGTTGGCGCCTCCAAATGACATTGTGCGGCTGGGTTCTTAAGGACCAGCCACGCATCCTAGCATCACCTCAGCAACTGGTCTTCTACACTGGAAGTGTAATGTGTGTTGCTGTTTCAATTCCTGTGTTCCAGCCTTATCTCGTATACTCATGCTTCTTGGACTGACTTCTGCATCTGAGCCTTGCCTGAACTATGACTAATCTTGCCTGCTGCCTGCCTCTGGCCCTTGACTGGACACTGACCATTCTAGCTTGCCGCCTACCTCTGTCCCTTGAACAGATATTGACTATTCTTGTTTGCCGCATGCCTTTGACCATAGGCTAGCCCTGGATAGATGCCTATGCTGTAACCACAGAAACTCTAGCCTAAGATCTGCCAGCCCCCAGGTCCCAAGGGCTCAACCCAGGGGGAAAGGAGTTGGTATATGTGAAGCCCCTAGTCAGTCTCTTCTCTGTGTAGCTCTGCCAGCTGTCAGTGAGACATTCCCCGTAGGTTGTGCCAATCTCACCACAGCAGCAAGAATCCACAGATCTTATAATGCTAGCACTTGTGTTGCGCCCACCTTTCTCACCTCCTTTCTCTATGCAGCTCCGAGTCTGGGGAGAATAGCGGCCATGGCTTCCACATGCCGACCCTCACTGGACCTGAAGCAATTCAAGAAAGAATTGAAAACATGGTGCTTTCAACAAGCATATGGAACTAGTTCTCAGGACAATATATGTTTGCAATCCATTTCGTAGAGCTTATGTTTCATATTCTTAACTATATTAATCTTATCCTTATTGTTTAGCTTTTTAGTTTTTACTGTGAATAGTTTTAACTATTTTATTATTTTATTGATATTTTATTGTACTTATTCCGTTTCCTACTATTTTTACTTGTATTATGTAAACCGTAAAGATAGAACCTTGTGTTCTGAGCAACGGTATATAAGAGTTATATAAATAAAAACAAATAAATAAATAAATCTTACATCCAGGGTTACCTAGGTGCGTGCGCGCCTGCGTCCTTCTAAATCACGTCATGGTGGGAACCTCAGGGGCATCCTCACCGCTTGATGTCATCCGCTCACCATACTTAAACTCAGCTGACTTCTTGCTAGACGAGTTAGCAAGGATTCCTGTCCTGCTATTTCTGCCACACTGGGATTCCGTCTCTATCCTACTGGGTGACCTAGGTACCCGCTCCTTGGGCGCCTTCCACACTAAGGGCTATCCACTCCTCGGAAAGCCATTACTTTCTGCTTCTCTGTTCCAATGAGTTCCTGCATTGTCCTCGGACGATCCTGGCTGTACTTGTTTGGACCTCCTCAATGCCTGATCCTCCATCTACTTCCACAGTACCGGCATGAGTATAGCACCTGCTCTTCTATCTTTGTGGCACGGATCCTAGGGTTACCCCGGTGGCGGGCCACTACCAGATCCTTCCAGTCTTGTGCAACTTCCTATCGGCTTCCTGCCTATCCCGCGCTGCGGCCCACTACCGAAGTTGCCAGCACAAACTACGCCTAGAGCAGTTATTCACTGGACTACTCCAAGCTGAGGATTACTACTCGGATGACCAGCTGCAGGTCACCCTCTTGGGACTGACTCTAGTGATTCACTCCTCTGATCACCATTGGTTGTATAATAAAGTTGTTTCCTCTGTTGTCCATCACTGCTGAGACCTTGCTGCTTATGGTAAGGGCCCACAGGACTTCTCCCTGTGGGCAGAGTCTTCACTCGCCACGACCCAAGGGCCCACTACTAGTTCAAGACACACAGAACGTAACAACTTGCTGCAGATTTTTCTCTTCAGATGGGGAGAGTGGGTGGGAGTCAGTGTAGGGAGTTGCAGCAGAGCTAGTGATTTTTTTGTCTGTCAGTTTGGGCACCAGTGAGGAGAGCACTGCGCAGTGCACAAAGACTGAAGAATCTATATCAGGCTGCCAGAATTTTCAGTTGGTGTATTTTGTGTATAGAGTCTGTTAGCACCAGGGCACAGCACAAATACACTGCACTGTGTGTGTGTGTGTGTGTGTGTGTGTGTGTGTGACAGACAGTTCTCCACACACAAAGGCGTGTGCATGTTATAAAGTCAGAGGTCGATGCGTGCAAGGGGGTCCAGCCCTAAATTAAATCCCCCCCCCCAAAAAATTGCTTTACCCTGTTGCACGTGCCAGCTGCCTGCCTGCATGCGATCCCCCAGCACAGCGGCAAATGGCCACTGTGCTGGGAGCCTCTGACCCCACAGGGTCCGCCCTGCCCCTGGTCTGCCCCTTTTTGAAAGCTCCGGGACTTAGACGCGTCCCAGGGCTTTACACACATCGCCGGGCCTTTTTAAAATAGGCCAGGCGTGCGTAAGTCCTTGAAAATCCGGCACAATGTGTTTAGAGTAGTAGTCCTTGGTGTTATCTAATGCAGCTTTATAGTGAGAGAGTGGACGGTAAAGCTCCAAATTGGCCATAGTTTTTGCTTATCCCCATTGATGCTCAGCTCTCCTAACCTTCTGCTTTAAGGACCTCATATCCAAGGTTTACTGTACCAAGAAACATTATTTCTTTTCCCTGTACGTACCAGGATCAGTCCAGACGATGGGTTATGTCCCTCGCCCAGCAGATGGAGTCAGACAAGGCTTCAGAGGGTGCTGACATATAAGCCAGTGCACCCTCTCCAAGTCCTCAGTATCTTTCTGACTCCAGCAGATAGGAGTAGGGGAATCTTGCTTCCCCTGTCTAGAGGACTCCTTTCTTTCCTCTTTACTATTACTTTGGCTTCTTGTGGTTGGATCAAGTGTTAAAAAAAAAAAGTAGAGGGGGTTGGGAGTTCTTTATTGACTTACAGGCAGTGCTGTCTTGTCTCGTCTCCTTCCCCTTTCTCGCTACTTTCTCTGACAGGGTAAGTGCTCTGGTGTTAATTTGTTTGTGATTTCAGCAGGGTTCCTTTCAGGTTCCTGGATTAGGGTAGTGGATGTTGGAGGTTTCAACCTCTCCCCACCCTCGCCGCGATCCGACCCGCGGTCCCGAGAAGCACATTCCCCGGGGCTGCTGCAGCAGGGAGGTTACATTCCTCTGCTGTCACCTGCCTGGGTCGGAGGGGTAACGGATGTGTCTTCCTGCTCCTGTGGCGCGATCCTTCCTGGATCCACAGCGGCTCCGTTCTTTCCCCCGCCGAGCATGCCGAGGTCGGCACGTTGCTCGGCGTGCGGAGAGCCGGGATTGTGGTTATCCCGCAAGGGGGTGTGCACGAGGTGCTTCCCTGGTGGGGAGGGCACCTCTCAGCCGTCGGGCCGTCCTCCTGGGTGTGGTTTAGCGTGCCTCAGGGAGCAGAGGCCGGCCCCGTTCTCGCTTCACGCGGGAAAGGCAGCCATCTTAGATTCGGAGATTCGTAGGCAGGAGCCCTCAGAAGACGACAGGGAAGATTTTTTAGAGATCCCACCGCTGATTTTCACTCCGATTCCTCCGCTGGGCCCCCGGGGGCAGCTGGGAGACACCCCCCCCCCCCGGGCCCCCCCGCCTTTTCAGCAGAATTTATTTTGCTTATGCATATTTGCAGCGCTTGGAACAGCCTATGGAGCCCACGGGGGGACCTCCGCCTCCCAAGGTCCCCAGGGTAGCGGATCCTCCTACGAGGGGCCACTCATGGGGCCTCCAGGGTGCGTTTTGTCCTTCCCCCGGCAGAGGGGGTGGACCCAGCCCCGGATCAGGGGAGAGACACTTCCCCTCCCCATCAGGATGATCCCCTCCTCGCAGCACAGGTGGATGGCGATGACTCAAGGGTGCTCCAAATTTTTCAGAAGGACGAGTTGGATGCACTCATACCTCATATCTTACATGAGCTGGACATCGAGCCCCCCCCCCCCCCAATCCACAGGTGCCTCCCACACCCATCGTCTCGTCCTCGAGCAAGAAGGGAGATCCGGGCCTAGTGGGTCTATGTCCTATGTCCAGGGCCTTCTTCACCCATCCCACCTTCCTACAGCTACTGGCCAGGGAATGGGATACTCCTGAGGCCTCGCTCAAGGTCAGCAGAGCAATGGAAATGCTATATCCCCTTCCTGAGGATTTCCTTGAGCTCCTTAAGGGTGTTTGAGGTTTCAGCTTTGGGGGTATGCACTGCCATTTGCAGCTCCCTAGCACAGAGAGCGAGTCTCCGCTGGGTTCAGCAGCTTCTCACTTCGCAGGATCTGCCTCCGGAGGAAGCAAGCCAGGCGGACTGCCTGGAGGCTGTCATAGCCTACGGAGCAGATGCTCAATATGATCTACTCCGTGTACTGGCACGATCCATGGTTTCAGTGGTTTCGGCGAGACGTCTTCTCTGGCTTCGCAACTGGTCAGCTGATTCTTCCTCCAAGTCCAGTCTGGGATCTCTCCCCTTTAAGGGTAAGTTTCTATTCAGGGAGGATCTGGACCAGATCATCAAGTCACTGGGGGAAAATGCAGTACATTGCCTGCCAGAGGACCGGCTGAGATCTTCAAGATCGTTTAATCCCGCAAGAAGCCAGTCCCGCACCCAACACCGCTATCGCAATCCCAGACAGTCGACACCTAGGACTCCCTCTTCCAGATTGCAGTTGTGGCCTCGTTCCTTTCGAGGCCGCAGACCACCTAGGGAGGGGACGGCCCAAGGGGCTTCCTCCAAGTCCTCTCAATGATGCCAGTCTTGCCCACTCCTCAACACCCCGGATCGGGGGACAGATATCTCTCTTCTATGAGGAGTGGGTTCATATTGCTTCAGATCAATGGGTTCTAGACATCCTAAGACGTGGTTACGCATTGGATTTTGTTCGACCTCCAAGGGACAGGTTTCTCTTCTCCCCCTGCAGTGCAGGGCCCAAACAACTCGCTGTTCGACAGACTCTGGACAGGCTCCTGCGCCTAGGGGCTATCCTTCCCGTCCCCTCCGAAGAGGTGGCTCAGGGCATTATTCAATCTACTTCGTGGTACCCAAAAAGGAAGGATCCTTTCGACCAATTCTGGATCTCAAGGAGGTCAATAAGTCCCTCAAGGTGCTGCATTTATGAATGGAGACTCTGCGCTCGGTGATTGTGGCAGTACATCGGGGTGAATTCCTCGCCTCGCTCGACCTGACAGAGGCTTATCTTCACATTCCTATCCTCGAGGCGCATCAGCGGTTCCTCCGCTTCAAGATATTAGGTCAGCATTTTCAATTTCAAGCCCTCCCCTTCGGCCTTGTGACCGCGCCTCTGACGTTCACCAAGGTCATGGTGGTTGTTGCGGCAGCTCTTCGACGGGAGGGGATCCTACTTCATCTGTATCTGGACGACTGGCTCATTCGGGCAAAGACGCTATCTCAGGGCCAAGTAGCAGTCGGCCGGGTAGTTCAGCTCTTGCAGTCCCTTGGCTGGGTGGTCAACTTCGCCAAGAGCAGCCTCCGACCCTCACAGTCATTGGATTTTCTGGGAGCCCGCTTCGAGACAGCTCAGGGCAAGGTCTTCTTGCGCCCGGATCGGGCTCAATCTCTACAGGAACAGATCCAGCACTTTGCCTGCCTTCCCTCTCCCACAGCCTGGGATTACCTACAAGTTCTGGGTTCCATGCCATCTTCTATCAATCTAGTACCGTGGGCGTTTGCACATTTCCGCCCGTTACAAGGGGCACTACTCTCTTGCTGGAAACCGGTCTCGCAGGACTACCAGCAGGTCCTCCATCTCCCTCAGCTCGCCAAAGCCAGCTTGAGCTGGTGGCTAGATCCACTTCATCTGGTGCAGGGCAGGCCACTAGAGATCCCGGATTGGGTGGTGGTCACCACCGATGCCAGCTTGGTCGGTTGGGGGGCCGTGTGCCAAATGAGTTCAGCACAGGGGCAGTGGACAAAGACCCAAGCAGCATGGCCAATCAATCGCCTGGAAACCAGGGCAGTACGGCTGGCCCTCATACACTTTCTCCCACTCGTGCGAAATCGGGCGGTCAGGATACTTTCAGACAACGCAACCACGGTGGTGTACAACAACCGCCAGGGCAGCATGAAGAGTCGACATGTTTCACTGGAAACGGCCCGCCTGAAATCGTGGGCGGAGAGACATCTCACACCCCTGGCAGCCTCCCACATTGTGGGCGTGGACAACGTTCAGGCGGATTTCTTGAGTCGACAGCGACTGGACCCAGGGGAGTGGGCAGTCTCAGACGAGGCGATGCAGCTCCTCATTCATCGCTGGGGACCACCTCATCTGGACCTCATGGCCACTCTCCACAACACCAAGGTGCCGCGCTTCTTCAGTCACAGAAGGGAGCACAGTGCAGAAGAAGTGGATGATCTGTGCTCCCCTGGCCGCATCATCTTCTATACGTATTCCCTCCATGGCCACTAGTGGGCAAGGTACTTCGGAGGATACAACTACACCAGGGGCTGGGGTTATACTAGCTTTGATATTCTCTATACTGAGGACTTGCAGAGGCTGCACTGGCTTATATGTCAGTACCCTCTGAAGCGTTGTCTGACTCCATCTGCTGGACGGGGGACATAATCCACCGTCTGGACTGATCCATGGTACTACAGGAATGAAAATTAGCAGGTAAGGAATAATTTTCTTTTGCTGGGGGACTCTACTATCGAAGACATTAACCCAGAGTTACATGTGTAGGTCAACAAAAAGGTCAAATGTCTACTAGGATCCTCAGCTAGCAGGAATACATCTGAGCACCAGTGAAAATCACACAATATGATTTGAGACAGCAGCCAAGACATGGTGGAGTCATAGATTTCAAAAATGCCAGCTTTGGTAAAATGAGGAAATACTTTACAGAGTACTGGCAGGATCGGACACTATAGTTGAAGTGGGCCACAGTAAAAGGAGTTATAGAAAGAATAACAAATTTGTCACAAATGTAAATAAAGATAAGAGAGTCTAATATAGTTTTAAAAGGTGACTGAAAAAGTAAGAGTAAACAGATTAACATTCAAAATATACAAAGGATCTCAAAGGAGCCCAGGAGAGAATATTTGGTGAAGCTGAAAGAAGCAGGGAAGAAGGCAAAAGTGTAACGCTCTTTACAAAGGTTTGTAAGCCCGCCACAAACTCCAGCTCATACAAAACTCTTCAGCATGACTGATAGTAGGATGCAAGCCACACAGCCAAGTCACATTGGTTCTTCTCAAGCTACACTGGCTTCCAGGCCCCTACAGATTCCAATTCAAAACCCTGATACTGATCTTAAAGGTGAGATGGACTTTATTACTTAAGGAGAGAGTCCTGCACAAGGGAAAATGCCCAACACAGCGTTTTGATGATCTTCGCCTGCTTCAGGGGCGAGGGAGAGTATGTGTGTTGATCAGCTTGCTTTACCTGGCCGTTATGCTGTCAGTGTCAGGCATTTTCCCTTGTGCGGGATGCTATCACTTCAGATTATAGAACAGCATGATTATGCTTCAAAAACGAATTATACACACATATTCTGGGGTCCTGACAAGTGTTTGGATTACAATGAGTGTAAGCAATGAACATTTGCAGTTGAAACAATTTTATTAGCATTTAAGATTAAGAATATGAACGCCTAAAGTTGAAAATTTTATTAGCATTAAAAAGAAAAATTTAGTAAACTTTATTTCAAAAAAGGAAAATCATGTCATATTGATGCGATAGCCTGGCTATAAGTGTTGCCATCTTGTGGCTATAACCTCTACTTTCATTGCACCAAACAAACTTTCTCTGCCATAAAGGGAGTTTTTCTCCTTTGTTTAGGTATTTTGTCTAATATGCATATAACTGAACCAAGAGACACAAACTTAAAGGAGCTATTACATTTATCATTGCACATATTTTGCCACTAATCTTTTGAAGACCTAGTTCTTTACATTAATTGCACCGAACAAACTTTCTCTGCCATAAAGGAAATTTTTCTCCCCCTTTGTTCAGGTATTTTCTCTAATATTATATATGTAGAGGTTGATCCAGAGGCACATTGTATGTTGGTAGTAGTCACTCAGTTTTATGCATCACATAAAAAAGCTTCCTCTTTCAAAGATGACCTGCTGGTGGCAGTATCAGACTACAGCAGTGTTTCCAATTTCTAATAAAGTAATATGGTTGCACGTAGTCCACTCAAATACATAGATTATAAAGGTCATAAAACAGGTTGTAGGTGATATTTTTTTTTTGTTTCATTTGTGATTGACTTTTGAAACCCCATCCATTATGAAATATTCAGATATTGGGCAAGGGTTTGTGATTATGATCCACAGTTTTATGATTATGTATTTGTTTCCAAACATTTGATATTCTGCTTTTATCTGGACCAGACTCAAAGTGAATTACAATAAAACAGAATAGTTTAACAGGTCAGTATCAGAACATATGCTTGAGCATGACCAACAGTACAGAATAATTAATTTAACTTGGCACAAAGTTTAAGATGAACTTTGACAGACAGAACCAGAACTAATATAACATGACATATAGTATAGGTCAAAAACAGAAACAGACCAACAATAGCTCTATAGAACTCGAGCTGAGTGGTGAGGGTGGCGGTTTAGTTGTCCTCCATGGTAAGTTCATGGTGAGGGAGTTAGATCAGTTTATCAAGCATCTGCGGAAAGGCCTGGTGGAATAGCCATGCCTTTGCATTCTTTCTGAAAATGAGGTAGCAAGGTTCAAGGCAGATGGAAAGCAGAACCATGTTCCAGAGTTTGGGTACAGAACAGCAGAAGGCCTTCTTTCTCGTGCAGATTAGTTTTGTGGACATTAGAGGAGGGGTGGCAAGGAAGGCCATCTGTGAGTACCAGAGGTCTCTTGCTGGGATATAGGGAGTAAGAAAAAGCAAGAGATACTCTGGGGCCTGTTTGTACATGCATGTGTGGGTGAAAAAGAACATTTTTAATTTTATCCTGGCTTCTATAGGAAGCCAGTAAAGATTGTAAAGGACAGAGATGTGCAGGGGGAAAAATTGTTTTTGTTTTTCGGTTCATTTTTTTGGGATTTTTTTTCCCATGAATTCAGATTCATAGAATCTAAAGCAACAAATCAAACATAACCCCCCCCCCCCCCAAAAAAAACAAATGTCCAAAACAAAAACAGGGCCTCCCAAGGCTTCCCACCACCCAGAAAATCCTGGGGCCAGGATCTCCCCTGGCCCCAATTACCTGGTCCAGTGGGGTTCCACCAGCAAGGCCCAGGTCAAAGCCTCAGCCTTGCATAGGCCAAGACCACAGTAAGTCACTGTGACTTAGACTGATGCCCAGATGTCAGGCCTGGGTCTGGCCTGAGACCCAGGTATCGGGGCCAGGTCTCAGTATCCAGTCTGAGTCTGAGCCTTGGCCCAGATGTCAGGACCCGGCTCAGGTCTGGGTTGAGGCCCCCAGCATTGGGACCCGGTCTCCAGGCTGTGCCGCAAAATTGGGTCTGGGTCCTAGCTCCGGCCGAGGCCCAGCCATTGGGACTCAGCCTGGCCACTTCCACAGATACCTGATGGATCAAGTAAGTTTGGGGGGGAAAGGGGGTCGTCCATGATCCTGACATTTGCTCGGGCCTAGGCTGAGACTCTGGCATTGCGCTCGGGGCTAGGCTGTGGGCCCTGCTTTGGGCCTGGCCTATGCAGTAGGCGAGACCTCAGCTTCAGGTATAAGCCTAGGCCTGATGCATTCATTTGAAACAAACACAATGAGAAAGGTTAATTTCATTAGGCAGGCAGATGATTGTGGAGCATATGCATCACCTCGGGCCATTGGTGGCAACAGATAATAAACAGAGTCAAGTGATCCTTAAATTTCTCGACTGTCTTGATAAAATGAAAGTATTAAATGCCTTCCAAAAACAAAAAGATTGCCTGCTCTGGGATATGCATCGGTATGGTAAGGAAGGGAACACTGAGGCCAACATCACCCGCAGACACAGATCTAAACCAAGACTAACACAGCATGTCACTCACCTAGATGCACACAGTCAAACATATATGTTGGGCCTTTTTTTGGGTGACAGACTACCTCCAGCAATTTGTGCACCTACACATGCCCAATGGGTATGTTCCTGGCATGTCCGTAATCATCCATCATTGATGTCTGTGGCTGCCTGGTCCCTAAATGATAATGAGGGAGTCAGAGTCTGAAATACGCAGAGAAGATTATGTACACCTGTGAGAACCATATATAATAAATGCTATGTCAGAGGTACTGACATGGGCCCCTGAAGCCCTCAGAGGGCAGGAAATGCTTGTCTTGCAAGAGACCAACACAGAAAGTGCAAAGCCATCATGGCAACCACATGACACCTCTGGGAGCAGTTGCCCCAGAAATTCAGCACAGTGACAGGTTTCCCAATGAGGCAGGTTGTAGGCTTCTGAGGTCATCAGCTGACAAGTTTCTCTAGCCTTTATGCTATACACAGAGCTGATGATTGAGAGTCTTATCAGCATATCTGCCCTGTTCACCACTAACTGTAAAAGTGACAAACACCACATGAGACAGCCTAGAGGACAGCAACTCTTCCAGCTTGGCCAAGTCCTGCCAGCCATGTGGATCAGCAAGGGCCTCCAACCATAAAACCCCTGAAAGTTGGTAACTGACCTTGGAAACAGACCATTCTGCAAGCTATTCACCTCAGGAGTCCTCAGCTTATGTATTTAAGGGTGGCCCCAGATAGCAAAAGGACTGTAACTGATACTACGGTAGCTATCACAACAAGCAAACTACTCTGCATATTTTCTAGGTATATACACACAGCGGCACCATATGACTAGCCTTGAGCTAGACCACATGACTAGTCTTGCAGCACCATGATATCTCTGTATTTGACAATGGCTACCTGTGACATGTCAGGCAAGGTAAATAGCTTCTAACACACCTTTGTGTTGGATTCAATGATGTGAACACTTTCTTAGGAGACATGTGGGTTCTTAGAGTCATTATAGTGATTTTGACATTTCTGAGGTGACTTGCAATACAAGTGAAGGTATGACATCATCTGATTTCCAAACCTGCCTTCACACAGTCTGACCAGCATCCTTTTCTAACCTCCCCATGAAGCTAACCTAACCAAAATGACATTCCAACAGCCAAGGCCCTCATCATCTGTACATGATAGTTGACAATTTTCCTAGGTAGGTGTAGCAGGTTACATCTGTGTATGGGTGCATGCAACCACAAAGAGGTCTGGTAGCTTGGAATGACCTGGGAGCATTGTGGGAATACCATAATGTTGGACAGGTGCTTTACTAAAGGATGTAACTTGAAGGCCTGCTAGGTGAGCACCCCTATGTCAGCACTGGCTGTGAAACAGCTAAGACAGTGCTATCATCAGTGTCCTTCCAAGTCCATGAGACACAAAGCATCTCACGTACAGGTGCATAACCTCATTTGTACATGGTTGTCAGCTATGGGACGAAGCTGTAAAATGGCAACTCTGTGATTGATACTTTAAACTGTCTACCTGTAGCCTTAGGACGTGCCTTATGCTTCAGAGCTACTTGTGATTTATGGGATTTCTAGAGCTCTTGCTCTCCATGTTCAAGGCCAGCTGGAGTTCCATCACACCTATAGCACTATCTCACCCACATGTGAGGGCTAGGACAGGGTCCTAGGGGTAGGGCCACCAAGCAAAACACTGCAAGCTAGGCCAAGCAATGTACACTGTATTGGCAGTCCTACACAACTCTATTGCAACACATGCCTGTTTTGGACTTACTAAAAGTTAGAAAACATTAGGCCAGCCACATGTATTTGATGTTATCTTTACTTTGACTACAATTTTTCAAGTACAGTCTTCTGTTCGATTGTCAAGATGAAGCCTAAGTAGGCATACGTGGTTTCTGTTACACACTGACCCAGACAGAGGAGCAGTGAGTCAAAGAAAGATGATAGAGAGGAGAGCAGCTGCAAACACTCTACTGGCCTCCTTTCCATGGAAGGAGAAAGGGTAGTTGAGGTCTAACAAGCAAAGTAGCATTCTATGAAGCTTTGCTGAAGCTGGCTGTTACTCAGCATGGTGTCCTCAGCTTGTGCGGATGCACATGGGGGATCTGGAAGTATCTGCATTGGTATCCAATGGCATAGAGGAAGATTATGGAATACACAGCAGGGCAGCAGTATATCTGCTACTGTCCAAATAGTGAAATCAACTTGTGAGAACTCTGAAGGTGCGTCCTATGATACACTGGGTAGAACATAAGGCCTCGTTGTAACTCATCTGCACCGGTGTGTTGGGAATAGCAACAGGGATGAGAAGTCAGCTCCTGCAACTGTATCCCGAATCTCCTGTGACAGTGTCAGAATGGGATCATTCACATCACAGTCACTTTGAGATATGGCTGCCAAACCACAGCAAGCTATAAGACAGTAGAAGCTAACCTCTAGCTTAGCATGAACCTTAAAAGCCTATTTCCCTAGCCTAAGGGCATGCCACCTTCTTCTGTGAGACTACTATGAACACTATAACACTAGCTGAATCTGGATCAGATCTTCCAGACTAGTAAACTGCATCTAGGGATTCCACCTAATGTGTGGCAGTCGTTCATAGCAGGCATCAAACCCTGAAGCAGGTCATCAGAGCTGCCACACCTGTCCTAGCACAAAAACCTCTACCTCGTGGTCTGAATGTGCAAGTCCCTGGCTGCTGTGCAGTATGTCCTCCAGAGATACAAATTTGCCAGCCCTGACACAGGGAATATGCTAGGCCCAAAAATGCACAAGCTGCTGCTTCTGGTTTACCTGTGTGATGGGCAAGACAAACTGTGCCTGATATCCTAGCCACTAATAGGGCACACCAGATCTGGGAGTACTAGTAGTGTGGAAACTTAAAGGTTGTGATTAACCAGTGAGATTTCAACTGCTCAAAATGGGAGGATTGGAAAAGGCTAATGTTTAAAGTGAACCCATCGAAAGTGTGTAGTGGCTGCTCACACACCAAGCTTAATGGCAAGTGCATTGTTTGGCCTCCCAAGATTAGCAGGTCTCTCAAGCATGGGGAGAGAAAGCCAGGCCCTGGCAAAATGGCACGCAGACCTAACTGATCAAGTCACTTATCATGTCAGCAATGCTGTTTCATCCCCCACAGCTTCCCCCCCATGTCTATGCCTTTTGCTGCAAACACATAGCCAGAGATGGCGTAGAGAAAGAAGCATCTTTCTTACCTATGAACCAACTGTCACCATAGAGGCCATCTTCAAAATTTACAAAGAGGCCCAACTGCCTAAATATAAAGAAATCATGCGCAGTTCCCAGGTACCTGGCCACCACATCAAGGATGCACAGTTGAGCATCACTGACCACTTGCACATTGAGGGGGATGGAATAGCTTTCTGTTGTGGAAGATCTCCACCCTGTCACAGAGTGGCTATATGAGTGCAGTCAATAGCTCCCAAAACACTGGGAAAGTGAGCTATGGCATAAAAGCCTCTCTTCAATTCCATCAAGTCCTGCCTCTCCTGAAGACATGCTATTTAGTGATTAATGCGGTCAGATACAGCTGTCATGACCTGGCCCAGAGAGTGGGAAAAAGTGGTTTGGGACATTTCCCCAATGATCCCTACTGTGGTCTGGAAGATGCTGGATGCCAGGAAATGCAGGGTGGCCAATAGTTTGATGAGCCCCCTTATAGCGTGGGACCTTTCCGTGTCCTGATCTAGAGCCCCTCGGATTTCTTCATATCATTCCAGGATAGCCTGAGAGCCGAGGTGATACCTGCTAACCACATAATCTTCTGGCATGTCCAGCAATGAGGCTCATGGAGGAAAGATGATACACTCTCTGTATCTCCTCCATTTTGGCCGCCTGCATGCCAAGCGCTGCCATGAGCCATGACCTTCTCCCTGCGGGGCCAGTGGCTTGGGCTTCAGTGCAGGGACTTCCTTAGGAGGGTTTGCAACTTCCCTAGCCTGTTCTCTGGTTGTTGTTCTTGTTATTGTCTGTGGTAAGCATCTTGAAGCATCCAGTATCCCCCAGCAAGTAAACTTGCCACAAACATAATGGGGCGGATTTTCAGAGCCCTGCTTGCGTAAATCCGCCCAAAACCGGGCGGATTTACGCGAGCAGGGCCCTGCGCGCCGGGAAGCCTATTTTACATAGGCCTCCCGGCGCGCGCAGAGCCCCGGGACTCGCGTAAGTCCCGGGGTTTTCGGAGTGGGCGTGTCGGGAGGCGTGTCGGGGGGCGGGGCGGAGCGCGCGGCGTTGCGGGGGCGTGTCGGCAGCGTTTTGGGGGCGGGTACGGGGGCGTGGCTACGGCCCGGGGGCGTGGCCGCGCCCTCCGTACCCGCCCCCAGGTCGCGGCCCGGCGCGCAGGAGGCCCGCTGGCGCGCGGGGATTTACGCCTCCCTCCGGGAGGCGTAAATCCCCCGACAAAGGTAGGATGGGGGTTTAGACAGGGCCGGGCGGGTGGGTTAGGTAGGGGAAGGGAGGGGAAGGTGAGGGGAGGGCAAAGGAAAGTTCCCTTCTAGGCCGCTCCGATTTCGGAGCGGCCTAGGAGGGAACGGGGGTAGGCTGCGCGGCTCGGCGCGCGCAGGCTATACGAAATCGATAGCCTTGCGCGCGCCGATCCAGGATTTTAGCCGATACGCGCGACTACGCGCGTATCTACTAAAATCCAGCGTACTTTTGTTTGCGCCTGGAGCGCAAACAAAAGTAGGCTGTTCGCGCTCGTCTGAAAATCTACCCCTATGGGGCGGATTTTCAGCGCCCTGCTCGCCTAAATCCGCCCAAAACCGGGCGGATTTAGGCGAGCAGGGCCCTGCGCGCCGGTAAGCCTATTTTACATAGGCCTACCGGCGCGCGCAGACCCCGGGACTCGCGTACGTCCCGGGGTTTTCAGAGGGGGGCGTGTCGGGGGCGTGTCGGGGGCGGGCCCGGTCGACGCGGCGTTTCGGGGGCGTGTCGGCCGCGTTTTGGGGGCGGGTACGGGGCGTGGCTACGGCCCGGGGGCGTGGCCGCGCCCTCCGTACCCGCCCCCAGGTCGCGGCCCGGCGCGCAGCAGGCCCGCTGGCGCGCGGGGATTTACGTCTCCCTCCGGGAGGCGTAAATCCCCCGACAAAGGTAAGGGAGGGGTGTAGACAGGGCCGGGTGGGTGGGTTAGGTAGGGGAAGGGAGGGTAAGGTGAGGGGAGGGCAAAGGAAAGTTCCCTCCGAGGCCGCTCCGATTTCGGAGCGGCCTTGGAGGGAACGGGGGGAGGCAGCGCGGCTCGGCGCGCGCAGGCTATACAAAATCGATAGCCTTGCGCGCGCCGATCCAGGATTTTAGTGGATACGCGCGGCTCCGCGCGTATCTACTAAAATCCAGCGTACTTTTGCTTGAGTCTGATGCGCAAGCAAAAGTAGGCTGTTCGCGCGCCTCTTAAAATCTACCCCAATAGGTTTAGGAGGACAGGACAAGTAAGAAAAGATGTTTTATTGACCCAGGAGGGCATGGTAGGTGTGTCTGATAGAAGGCCTCATTTTATTGCGCACGGATAATAGCCGCAATCCGTGATAACAGCCGCGGATGCGCGCTAAAAACATTTTTTCCCTTGTACCGCAGAAAAAATGGTGTAGTTATTTCTGACATTAAATCCCCTGTTAGTAGAAACATAGAAATGATGGCAGAAGACCAAACGGCCCATCCAGTCACAGAATGTGATAGGACAGGGAGTACATATTTAGATTGAAGAATCTAAATATGTACTCCCTGGAGGAAAGGAGGAGCAGGGGTGATATGATTCAGACTTTCAGATACTTGAAAAACTTTAATGATCCAAAGACATCGACAAACCTTTTCCATCAGAAAAAAATCAGCAGAACCAGAGGTCACGAGCTGAGGCTCCAGGGAGGAAGACTAAGAACCAATGTCAGGAAGTATTTCTTCACGGAAAGGGTGGTGGATGCCTGGAATGCCCTTCTGGAGGAAGTGGTGAAGTCTAAAACTGTGAACGACTTCAAAGGGGCGTGGGATAAACACTGTGGATTCATAAAGTCTAGAGGGCGTGAATAAAGTGGAGGCAGCAAAACACTGCACGGAGCGGCAGTAGCCACAGCGGCATTCAAACACTGCACGGAGCGGCAGTAGCCACAGAGGCGTTCACGGAGCGGGATGCCAGTGGCCAGTAGTTGGTGTTCCACCTTCACGGAGCGGAAGGATGGAGGGCTGCTATTTCCAAAAAAAAAAACAAAACAAAAAATAAAAACAGGGGTGGGTAAGAGTATGGGGCAAGGGGGTGGCCTGCTTGTTGCAGCAGTTGCTACCCCCAATTGAGCTGGATGTCACTTGGATGCAGATTCAAAGCTGCTCTCTAAATTGGGTGGAGGGGAATTAGGACTGGAGGGTACTGGAAGCCAATAGTAACAGGTGGGAGAGAGAAAAAGGGAAAAAAAATGGATAAAGTGCGTAGCTTGCTGGGCAGACTCGATGGGCCATTTGGTCTTCTTCTGCCGTCATTTCTATGTTTCTATGTTTCTATGACACCTCCCACTTGCATACTTAAATTACAATTTGCACATTAGCTTGCGTTGCACTATTTATCACACCTTTAATTTGCATGAGGGCCCTAATGCATTTTGTACCTGAGGCAATGGCAGGTAAAGTGATTTGCCCACAGTCACAGGGAGCAGCAGAGAGAATTGAACGCTGGTTTCTCGGGGGTTGCTCTAACCACTAGGCTACTTCTCCACTCTATTCAGGTGGGAGTGAATATCAGGCAACACTGGCCAGTTATAGGGGCAGGAGCGGCAAGCAGGCTGGATTCAGGTACAGGACAGGAGGGAATCTTCACCTATACCAGCCACCTTCCTCTTGAGTTGGATGGGACAAGGACAATAAACTAAATGGTACCCACAAGAGCAGGGCTAACTGCAGGGACAACATATAAAAGAAAAAGGAGCCATAAGAGACAGACAGTTACAAACAAACAAACCCAGATAGGGAGACACAGGACAATCAAACACCTAAGAAACAAGAAGCCACAGACTACTGCCTCAAACAAGACAGAAACAAATAAACAATGTAAAAGGTGAATAGTGAAGTGCAGATCCATTCTGGGACCAATGCTTTTTAATATACTGTATTTAAAAATGACCTGAAAATGAAAACAACAAGTGAGGTAATAAAATTTGCCGATGATACAAAATCATTCAAAGTTGTAAAATCACAAGAGGATTGTGAGAAATTGCAAGAGGACCTTGCAAAACTGTGAGACTGGGCATACAAATGGCAAATTAAATTTAATGTGCACAAGTGCAAAGGGATGCTGTCATGATTTTGCCTGCCATGCAGCCTCACCATGCCCTGATCTGCCCTGTAACGACACCTCCCTGAAAGCAGAGGCTTCCAGTGAGCATCGCTCTTAGTTACTAAGCAATCTCTTCACTGGTCACCTGATCTAGCCTGTTGTACAGCCTCTGCTCCACCAGGGGTCCTCAGCAAGCTTAACCTCCAGCCTTGCCAAGCTCCTCCTCACTGCTTGCACCATACCCAAGCTCCAGACTCATTTAACCCTGCCTTGCCAAACCCAAACCCAAGATGTCTCTTCACGGAATCACCCTTGGCTGTCTGACCTGGACACTCTACTCTTGCTCCTAGCTTTGCGGCCTGTCTAGGGTTTACCTTACCTTGTGGCCTTTTGACCTTTTTGTTCCTTGCTCCTTGCCTTGTGGCCTATCTAGGCCTTACCTTGCCTTGTGGCCTCTGGGCCTTCTTGTTCCTTGCTCCTTGCCTTGTGGTCTCTGGGTCTGCTCTATTCGTGTATCCTGCCTTGTGGCCTATCCAGGCATCTCTATAGTCTAGTGGCCTTTGGGCCTCCAGTCTTGCTGCCTTTGGGCTTCTCTGTTCTTTGTTCTGTGTTTTCTTGCCAAGTCCCAGTCCCATCCTTTCCTAGACTGTCCAGTCTCTGTTTGGTCTTGCCTTACCCAGCCTAGTCCTGCTCCTGGTATTCTCTCCCTATCTTGTCAGTACCTTGTCTTGCCCCAGCCAGTATCTTGTTCCTTGTTCCTGCCTTGCCTGGGTCTCTCCCAGTTCATGTTCAGTACCTTGCCTTGTTCCTGTTTGTGTCTAGTTCCAGTTCCAGCTTAGTATCCAGCTCCAGTAACTGCTCCAGCCTGGCCAAGCATGGCCTTGTCAAACCTTGATCCAGCATGCTCCACCTTGCTCCAGTTTATCTAGCCTTGTTTCATCTTGCCTGCAGCAAACACCTGCTGGCCCCCAGAATCCAAGGGCTCAACCTGTGGGGGAGTAAGCTGGCTAGGCAGAAGACTGGCCCAGGTATTGCCTTGCAGTCCTGCACAGCTCCTGTGGTGGTTTAGTTAGCTCCTATGAACCATGACAGATGCATTTAGGGAAGAGTAACCTAAATTATAGCTACTCAATGCAAGATTCCAATTTAGAAGTCACCATTCAGGAAAAGGATCTATGTGTCATCGTTGATAATATGTTGAAATCTTATGCTTGAGGTACAGAAGCAACCAAGAAAGCAAATGGAATGCTAAGAATTATCAGGAAAGGAATGGAGAATAAAACAGAATTTGTATCGAAAATATAATCATTCAATGTATCAACTTCACTTTTATTAGATCAATTTTAAAACTTGAAATTTGTGTGTGGTTTTTAATTTTTATAAGATTTCTTCTCCTAAATGCTTTGGACCATTCATATCACTCCGCGGTGTACCAAGTTTATCAATTTTCACTTGTATGTCTACCACTTGGAGTCATTTTTAATCATCCGTCCACTGAAACTATATTTTCAAAAACGTTTTTTAGTGACAAATTTTCTTTTTCTTAAAAGCAAAAGAAAATGGTACTTCCCTTTAGCAACGTATCTTTGCAACATAGACAAGTCGTTGATCGCTGGACAAGTTACAAGTTTGATGTTGGAATAAAACAGAACGTCATAATGCCTCTGTATTGCTCCATGGGGTGACCTTATCTTGAGTATTGTATGCAGTTCTGGTCACCACATTTCAAAAAAAATATAGCAGAATTAGAAAGGGTACAGAGAAAGGTAACCAGAATGATAAAGGGGATGTAATGATTTTCCTATGAGGAAAGGTTAAAGAGGTTAGGACTCTTCAGCTTGATGAAGAGACAGCTGAGGGGAGATATGACAGAGATCTATAAAATAATAAGTGGAGTGGAACAAGTAAATGTTAATCATTTGTTTACTCTTTCAAAGAGTACAAAGACTAAAGGACACACAATGAAGTTACTAGGTAATACATTTAAAACTAATAAGAGAAAATATTTTTTTACTCAGAGCATTCTTAAGCTCTGGAATTCATTGCCAGAGGATGTGGTGAAAGCTATTAGTGTAGCTGCATGTGAGGGAATATACAGGAAACTCCCTCAAACCATTTTAAGGGAGTGGCCACAGTACCCAACCCAGCCCTCCTTAAGGATCAGGCCTACAAAGGATTCTGGGTGAAGGGAGGTTCCCTTCACCATACTAAAAAGATCCAGGACCCGGAAGGGTTAAACAGACCACAGGGAATATGCAGGAACCTAGTTTATGCAAAGACCTTCTATGTCTAATATGTGAGTGCTACCAATTCTGCAAGGTGGGCTGCATTTTTTTTCTGTTTTCTTTTCTCACTGTAAATACATTTGCACCTGAGGAAATAGCCGGAGTCTGCCTCCTTATTCCTCTTGGCTGTTTCCTAAGCCACGTTAACACACTGCATTTAAAAAAGGTTTGGAAGTATATCAGATCATCACCTTTAGGACTTCTCGATAACTACATCTAAATTCTAACTTATAGTCTTATCTACGTGTGTTCTCAGGAGGGCGATGGGAACAATGACCAGATGATATTAGGGGGTGGTATCTCGCTTGATTCAAATAACTGGGCTGTAATAATGCTTAATGATACGCTTATTCTACAGGACGTTTAGTGGCTACTGAGGATTCGTCATTATATGATAGTGAATCTTTGTGATAGTGTACAGCAAAGCCGGACTGTGAAGATCATCCATGAAGCAAGCAGCAGAGGATGGACACTGGCGCAATACATTAGCGGGAGGGGGAGGGGTGGGTCAGGGGATAAGGATGGATAAGGTTAGGAAATCCTAACTGTTAAAGATTACTGCTGCAGAACAAGATGTGACATTCTTGATATTGTATACACAACTGTCTTTTTTTCAATTCTATGTTCTGTACTAATCATTTTAAGATTGTATTGTATATGAAAACTTTAATAAACTATTAAAAAAAAAAAAAAAGAAGGTTTGGACAAGTTCCTGGAGAAAAAGTGCTTAAAACATTATTACGGTAGTGTTGCAGAAATCCACTTCTTATCCCTGGGATAAGAAGCATGGAATCTATCTACCCCTTGGGATCCTGTCAGATAATTGTGACCTGGATTGGCCAATGTTGGAAACAGGATACTAGACTTGATGGAACGTTGGTCTGACCCAGTATGGCAAATCTTATGTACTTATGTAAGAGCAAGTAACAAGGACTACAAGGAGCAAAAAGGAGAGAAGACCAGATACCAGACTGGAATAACGGAAGGCCAGAACTAGGAGCAAGGAGACTCCAAACAGAGGCAATGGTGCTGAGTATGAGGCAGGCTTTTAAGGGTATAGCCACGCTGCTTTAGGGTGCCTGTGCAATTCAGACTGTGGCCCAATGAAGGCCCCTGCTGGCAAGAGGGATGCACTGCAGCCAGGATCGTCCCAATGAAAGCCCATATTGTAGGAGGAGGCTCATTTCACTGAAGTCATCTGTGCGTGAATACCTTAGTGAATTAATGACTGGTCATGTGAGATTGGGGTAACTGAATTCAGGGGTACTTTAAGGTAGGTCATCTGGAGGGACTAGCAGGACGGAACAATCTTGGTTATTTTTGTAAAGCAAGACCTGCAGTTGCATTAAACTGTAATTGTACTATATTAGCTATGTGTTCTGCCTTACTCACAGCTGTTTATGTAAACCAACTACTACTATTTACTCTAATTCTCCTGCCTCCACTCAGTAGCTGCAGTAAAGCACGTATATACAGAAATTTATATGTTTTTGGTAGCGTTCTGAGCTCGTGTTAGTGAGGCACGGGACTTTGTCACATTCTCTAGTGAGTCAAAGTTAAGATTTTTTTTTATTTTTTATTATTACAAGGCTTAGGTTAAAGTATGTTAGAAAAACAACTTCAGGTTGCTAAGCAGTATAATACAGACTTCATTAATTAAAGCAATCATGGTATCCTGTTTGCTTTCAATGCCAGCTGTGCATGAGGACTTCCAACAGAAATCCCCATGAGGTGTTAGCATTTGACAGTAAGTCATCGGTGACTGTTCCATCTGCCACCCACAGAAGCATACTTACTGGAATATGGGCTTTGGAGTCACCATCCATGGGGATGGCAATAATAATGATACTAGCCGAAAGGCTTGCGGTCCCATGGGTACTTTGTAGCTGCGGGATTGGAAGCAGATTTTCAAAGAGAAGCTACTTGTGGAATTTCCCTTTGAAAACGAGGGCTGGTGACCTTTGCACCTGCATGGGAGCAGGAGCAAAGGGTATGGGGAGATTGGAAAATACAATACCCATGTATATTTTGACTCCCCTGACCTGTTCCTGTCCCCATCCCCTTGTTTTTGATAGGGTAAAAGCATCTGCGCTGTTCACGGCATTTGTATTTTTACCTGCACTGGGAGAGGGAGGAGGGCAATACAGCAGCCTAGAACCCAGGTTACTATTTTGAATAAACTGAGGGAGCTGGGGGATGCAGTGTACAGAGGAATTAACCCAGGCAATACTGAGGAACTAATGTAGATAGTAATCCTCTTGTGAATTTTCCTCTAAAAATTTGGGCTCACCATATTACTCATGGAAAAATTGTAACCATTAATGCAAATAATTGATAACCCATGATTTCAAACATGGATCAAACAATTCGATCTAGGCTCTACATGAGCGAAACATATACGCAAAACATCGGCTCATGTAGAGCCTAGATCGAATTGTTTGATCCATATTTGAAGGCTTTTAGATGCATGTATAAAAAGGGCTAAAAGCTTGGTTTTTGATGCACATGATGTAGAGGTCTGGTCAACCCAGAATTTAAAACAGTACATCGTCAAGTCTTGCTGATGTGTTTTAAGAAGCTCACGATATTTTCTTAGAATTTTTCTACATATCTTATAGCCCTTTGAAACGGCTGATATCACTGTTGAGTTTCCTTTTTTGATATTGTTTGTCACATATACAATTAAAATCCCCCGCCAGGATCAATAGGCCTCTGCTGTGCAACGTTATATTCATAACCAGATCTTCAAAAAATGTATGTGTGTATGCATTAGGAGCATGAATTCAGCATAAGGTTATTTCACACCCAAACAATTTCCTGACCACTAAAACGAATCTCAACTCCTTATCCTTATTTGTGAGTGTATGCTCAAATGTAACCTATTTTGCTACCAAAATAGATACTCCACTTTTCCTGTGGACTGCTGGTGAATAGAATATTTGACCCACACATTCTCTAACCAATTTTTCATTTTTCTGAGCTGTTAAATGTGTGTGCTGCAAACACACAATTTTAGCTTTTGGCCTGTGAAGTGATTGTAACATTTTTATTCTTCTTATTGGCGACCCCAATCCAGCTATGTTCCAAAATGTAATCTGTGTGTTCTCAACCATATCTAATCCAATAATACTCTTTATTGTGTAAATAATACTCTACCATTTTTTTGTGCTATCTCTCCCCCAGCTTAGAGACCTAGCCATTATTCCACCAAGAAGCCTGCAGCATCATAATATTCTGCCATGGCAAATAAGGAAGAAGTTTCTCAAAGTTCTAATGCCTCTTCTTCCTCCTTCCCACCCCATTAACTCTCACCCTCAACCCAAATCTCATATCCCCATATGGAGACTAGAAACCACTTCAGTTCCGTATAGGTGCCCCCCCCCCCCCCCCGCACCCAGTGGTTCTCCATATCAACATTGACATCCAAAGGTGCCATTTGTCTTAACTTTCTTTAACCTGTGAGTCCAAAAATGTCTTGGCTTCTGCAACTGAGTCTAGAGTATGCCAGGTCTGCGTGATGATTCATCTATATGCATTGTGTCCGCGGACAAAGGTGGAGGCATAGTAGTGATGGACCAACAGGACTATCATGATGAAGTGTTAAGACAGCTTGGAGATATTGAATCCTATGTGAAACTGGATGTCAATCCTTTATATGATTTGCATATTAAAGTTGATATGATATTAGATCAAGCTGTTAAACATAGGATTATATCGGAAAAAGAATATAAGTTTCTTACTGTTTCCCATCCTACCACTGCATATTTTTATATACTCCCTAAGGTACATAAATGCTTGCATAAACCTCCTGGCTGACCCATTGTGGCCGGTATAGGTACCATTTTAGAACCTTTGGCCAAATTATTGGATTACAATTTACAACCTAATGTGATCCAAATTGAGTCCTATGTACGGGACACATCGGACTTTCTCATTCAACTGTCTAGACTTCCCAGGATAGATGATAATTGTCTATTAGTTACGGCAGACATTGCTGCATTGTATACTAACATACCGCAGAGGGAAGCGTTACGTGTGATAGAAATTGAATTGAATAAAAACCAGTTGTCTTCGTGTCGTATTGCTTTTTTGTTAACTATTGCAGAGATTGCTTTAACATCGAACATTTTTAGTTATAGTGATCAGCTGTATTTACAAATTAAGGGGATCCCTATGGGATCCCCTATGGCACCGAGTGTCGCTTGTCTTTATGTCTCCCATTTTGAACAGCGCTACATATATCCTTCTGAATATTTTTCTAAAATTATGTGTTGGAAGCGATATATTGATGACTTGTTTTTTGTTTGGTGTGGTTCCAGGGAGGATCTCACTCTGTTTCTTGAGATTTTGAATTCCAGTGATGTACATTTAAAATTTACTACATCTATACATCCGAACACTGTTAGCTTTTTGGATATGCAAGTGTTTAGACATGATGGGCAATTAATTACTTCAGTATTCAGAAAAAAGACAGATAAAAACACGTTATTGCATTATGATAGTTTTCACCCCAAAAGATTGAAAGACAACATCCCTGTGGGTCAATTTTTGCGCTATAGGCGCTTATGTAATTCTACCATGGATTTTAAGATTCAAGCGCAAAAATTATGGGATAGATTTAGAGTCCGAGGTTATTCAAATTCATGTATTAAGAAGGCCTACAAAAGAGCATTGTATGCCAATAGAGAGAACCTTTTTTTACCCAATAACAGAGAGAAACCATCTAGGGTGATATGTTCGGTGCCTTATTCCAGAAAAACTTTTGAAATAAAAGAGTCCATTCTGAAACATTGGCATGTTTTATCGCCGTTAAAAATATTTGATGATCTGCCGATATTTGCCATCAAGAAACGCCAGTCTATACGGGATAGATTGAAAGGATCTCATGTGAGGGCCATTGAAAATAATCATACTTATGGTCAGAGTTTTTGCGGTTCGTGCTCTGTGTGTCGGCACGTTGTTTGTTGCACAAGTTTCCGGCCCCATAATGTTAAGTATGTTTATACATTACCTGGTGCATTTTCATGTGACAGTAGTGGGGTTGTATATATTAAACAATGCCCTTGCGGCTTGATATATGTTGGGCAAACTTGTAGAGCTGTGCGTATTCGCATCATTGAGCATCGGAGTCGAGTGAAAGCTTTAAAGGAACACGCCCCTCTAGTTGACCACTGGAAGGAATTTAAGCATTCATGGGAGGATATCCGATTCTTTGTTATAAAACAGGTAGTTTTGCGCCATGGCGGAGATTTATCTGCAGCTTTACGTCGGTCAGAACAAAGTTTTATTTTTAAGTGGAAGACTATGTCGCTACTTGGTCTCAATGGACCGGTGGAATGGAGTGCCTTTTTTTGATCATGTGACCTTATCTGTTGTAGTATTCCGTGTACCATTCAGGGAGTATATAAGGTCATGTGAACTGTCTGGTAATTCCGCTTTGTTCAAACATGGTGTGACGTCATTTCCGGGTAAGGAATCGTTAGCAATCCGCGTCGTTGAGTCGGTAATATTTTTGGGTTCTAAGGGTGTTAGCGGGTATACTAATGTATTGTTTGATTTAGGTGATGATTTCCTTATAAAACATCCTTTTGAGAAGAATTTGTTGAACAATATATGATGATACAGTGCGTTTGAATTGTTTCGTTTACAGGTAGGATGATTTTAGTGGTATAAAATTATATAAAATAGAATTGGTTTGGGGTGTCTATATGGGATTCACGTTGGTTGTGCATTTATGTTATAGATGGAGCACTCCGATGTGAGCATATCTGGAATAGCCATTTAAGTGAATACCTTTTATAAACATCGGGAAGGTAATGATTGTACTTTAGATTTGGGATGACGGGTTTTAACTGATGTGGGATGGTTGGCGCTTGTGTAATAACTTGAGTTGGTGTGGGGGTAGGAAAATGGAGTATTCTTGGGATATAAATGAAATCTTGTTTAGTATTTTCAATAGGAGGCTATACCTCCTTGAAATTGGGGTTTTTTGGTCTTGGCATGTTAATCAGGTACTTGTTCCTTAAATTTCATTTATTGCTTGTATTTTATTTAGCATTCTTGAAGACATGAAGTCCCGATTGGGATAGAATTTGAGAGATTTACGAGCTTCCATACAATTCTTTCGTGTGAAGATTTTCAATGCGTGGATGAGATTTGTAAATACACCCGTTGTGATATAGGGTTTATATTGGTGTTATAGTTCATCCCTGAGGAAGCCTTTGAGAGATGTCGGGCGAAACAAAGATCTTTGTAGGATCATTTATGGACTAACATCGTTATACTGTCATGCAGGTTAATTAACATTTATATAAAAAGTATTTGCACTTTATACTATTGCATTTTGCATTAATTGTTCAAAATTGGTTAGGGGCTAACATTGTCCTGTTGGTTTTTAGGTCATTCTATATTTATACAAAAGCATTTGCACTTTAATTATATTTTGAAAATTTGCAGAAATAACAATTGTATAAATGCCTTAAAAAATTCAATTTATTACAAATATTGTATTGATGTTTTTGCATATTTAGTACATGACAGATTTTCCATGTTTATTGTTAAATATTATGTTTTTATGTGGGGTATGTATGAGATGAATGAGTGGGTTATTTAGATTTTATTGTTAGATAGGTGAATGTTATATATTGATCAAATAAACTGATTCTTTGTATCGATCCTCTTTGTGTGGTATGTATACTGTGTTGTCACTAAGAGGTTGTTTAGTTGTTTATAACCCGTGTGTGATTATACTATAGGTTCCATTCACTGCCACTCTAAGTTGACTGGATATTGCAAAGTAAAATTCATTTGTCTTTTAAACAGTTCCGCTTAAATCGGAGAAAACTCCTTTCACTTTTGTGACATCGCATTTGAGTAGTCCTGAAAAATTAAAATTTTATGACCCTCATTACATCATGTCTCATTTTTTCCAAAATGCCTGCAGGATATCCGTCTTATGAACAAAATTCAGCAGCCTCGCTATCACGACTAAGTCCGGCTGATCCCAATGGCTTGGGACCCAGTCTGTGCGCTCTCTCCAAATGGCATGCACTGGCCATGTTCTGCAGCCCAAGCTCTCTCACCAACCAACCCTCCAGCAAAGTCTGTATCTCCCTGTCCGAGAGTGAATCTGGGAAGTCAACAAAATGCAAGTTATTCCTTCTGGACCTGTTGTCGAGGTCATCTACTTTTGCGTCTAGCACAAGCACTTATTTCTCCAATGCTTCCTGTGCCTGCATGAGCAATTGCGTAATAGAATCATCCTCAGCAACCCTGCGCTGCGTTTCCTTCACCTGCATTTTGAAATCATGCAAGGTTTTGTTGCCGGTCGATATTTGTTGTGACATTCCTTCGAACTTAGCCTCCAATGTCTTGACCACAGCATTTGTGACTTCCTTCACCAGCGCATGGGCCAGATGGTCGGTCGGCCATCTGCTTCCCCACTATCTTGTCTTTCTTTGGAGGTTTTGCAGACATCCCATTACTTTTCCCGTTAGTAGCATTTACCACACGCAATCGCTGCACTTAATTCTGCAAATGGACCAGAGCCATTGTCCAACTAACCAAATTTATGGCCAAATTGCAGGGGGGATTACCCAGAGCGAGTTCACTGCACATCTTACTCACTCATCGGATCATATGGTTTCCCCCCTAGAGTGGTCATTTTATTCGGTGTGCATAACGAAGAATATATACCAAGTGACTGTTCTTTGTAATTTTCTGTTTGATTTTTTTTTAATAATATAAAAATCTTTATAACCCACACATTTCGACATTCACTGCGGGGTTCAAGAAAAACATAATCAACAAATAATTAGAAAGACACTATCTAAATATATCCAAAATCAAACTGGACAACAAATTAAAATCAGACAAAACTTTAGATGAATTATAATTATTGAATCATATTAATGTCATGGATGCCAGGAGAACACTTATTAACCACAGACTTATACTAAGAAAATTCCTCATCTTAGACTAGTCACCAGACCCAAATGCCTGTTCAAAAAGATAGGTTAACTGGTTAAGTGGCAGCTCCACCTCCAGATATATTCTGAAGTTGAAGGCAGAATTGATCATTCCTAAATATTATCCATTGAATAAATAACAATATATTTATAGTGCACATATATTAAAAGAATTTATGAGTATACCCTCTAAGTTCTATCCTGATACTGTAATGTAAATGTTAGTTAGAACAGCCAAAAAGTTGAAAGATTTTGCTAAGTCATGTTCCTTTTCAGGAAGCACGGGGAATCCAGGCTTCCATCATTGCATTGCATAGCCTGTCTCATTTGTTAGTTTTTCATACTGATGTTTATTTCAGTAAGTCCGCTCAGCATAAATATCAGATAGTTGGCTTTATATGATGGAAAATAATCCACCGGATGACGGACATTTACATACTGCATAATATCTAAACAGCGCGCTATAAGGATATTATTTATTGCAGATTCCCTACATATACCATATGAATATAATGTAACTAGATAATTTAAGGGTAGACTGGATGGACCAGGTGGTCCTTATCTGGTGACATCTTATATTTCACTCAAAATATGATTATCTATTAGATATATACAGTATGTTCCTTTTTTTGCATTCATTTTGATACAAATGAGATCTTAAGCTTCCAAGCAGTAATTGTAAAATATGGCTGTCCTTATTCGTCTTGCCGCTTGTACTAAAACAATGGAAGAAGCAGCACCACTATAAAAATTAGAAACAACAAAACATAAGAACATAAGAACAAGCCATACTGGGTCAGACCAAGGGTCCATCAAGCCCAACATCCTGTTTCCAACAGTGGCCAATCCAGGCCATAAGAACCTGTCAAGTACCCAAAAACTAAGTCTATTCCATGTTATTGTTGCTAGCAAAAGCAGTGGCTATTTTCTTAGCCAACTTAATTAATAGCAGGTAATGGACTTCTCCTCCATGAACTTATCCAATCCTTTTTTAAACACAGCTACACTAACTGCACTAACCACATCCTCTGGCAACAAATTCCAGAGTTTAATTGTGCATTGAGTGAAAAAGAACTTTCTCCAATTAGTTTTAAATGTGCCACATGCTAACTTCATGGAGTGCCCACTAGTCTTTCTATTATCTGAAAGAGTAAATAACCGATTCACATCTAGCTGTTCTAGACCTCTCATAATTTTAAACACCTCTATCATATCCCACCTCAGCCGTCTCTTCTCCAATTTTGGGCAATTTTCTCAGTGGAAGGGAGTGGACAGTGGAGTGCCTCAGGGATCTGTATTGGGACCCTTACTTTTCAATATATTTATAAATGATCTGGAAAGAAATACGACGAGTGAGATAATCAAATTTGCAGATGACACAAAATTGTTCAGAGTAGTTAAATCACAAGCAGATTGTGATAAATTGCAGGAAGACCTTGTGAGACTGGAAAATTGGGCATCCAAATGGCAGATGAAATTTAATGTGGATAAGTGCAAGTTGATGCATATAGGGAAAAATAACCCACGCTATAATTACACAATGTTGGGTTCCATATTAGGTGCTACAACCCAAGAAAGAGATCTAGGTGTCATAGTGGATAACACATTGAAATCGTCAGTTCAGTGTGCTGCGGCAGTCAAAAAAGCAAACAGAATGTTGAGAATTATTAGAAAGGGAATGGTGAATAAAACGGAAAATGTCATAATGCCTCTGTATCGCTCCATGGTGAGACCGCACCTTGAATACTGTGTACAATTCTGTTCGCCGCATCTCAAAAAAGATATAATTGCTATGGAGAAGGTACAGAGAAGGGCTACCAAAATGATAAGGGGAATGGAACAACTCCCCTATGAGGAAAGACTAAAGAGGTTAGGACTTTTCAGCTTGGAGAAGAGACGCCTGAGGGGGGATATAATAGAGGTGTTTAAAATCATGAGAGGTCTAGAACGGGTAGATGTGAATCAGTTATTTACTCTTTCGGATAGTAGAAAGACTAGGGGGCACTCCATGAAGTTAGCATGGGGCACATTTAAAACTAATCGGAAAAAGTTCTTTTTTACTCAACGCACAATTAAACTCTGGAATTTGTTGCCAGAGGATGTGGTTAGTGCAGTTAGTATAGCTGTGTTTAAAAAAGGATTGGATAAGTTCTTGGAGGAGAAGTCCATTACCTGCTATTAAGTTCACTTAGAGAATAGCCACTGCCATTAGCAATGGTAACATGGAATAGACTTAGTTTTTGGGTACTTGCCAGGTTCTTATGGCCTGGATTGGCCACTGTTGAAAACAGGATGCTGGGCTTGATGGACCCTTGGTCTGACCCAGTATGGCATTTTCTTATGTTCTTATGTTCTTAAGCTGAAAAGTCCTAACCTCTTTAGTCTTTCCTCATAGGGGAGCTGTTCCATTCCCCTTATCATTTTGGTTGCCCTTTTCTGTACCTTCTCCATCGCAACTATATCTTTTTTGAGATGCGGCAACCAGAATTGTACAAAGTATTCAAGGTGTGATCTCACTATGGAGCGATACAGAGGCATTATGACATTTTCTGTTTTATTCACCATTCCTTTTCTAATAATTCCCAACATTGCCGCAGCAAACTGAACTGACGATTTCAATGTGTTATCCACTATGACGCCTAGATCTCTTTCTTGGGTGGTAGCACCTAATATGGAACCTAACATTGTGTAGCATTGTGTAATATGGAACCTAACATTGTGTAGCATGGGTTACTTTTCCCTATATGCATCACCTTGCATTTATCCACATTAATTGCCTCATTTGCTAAGCATTTTTTTCATAGACACAGAATGGGACAAAAGCCTTAGTAAATCAGGCCCTAAATTTTATCTGCCATTTCGATGCCCAATTTTCCAGTCTCACAAGGTCTTCCTGCAATGTATCACAATCTGCTTGTGATTTAACTACTCTGAACAATTTTGTATCATCTGCAAATTTGATTACCTCACTCGTCATATTTCTTTCCAGATCATTTATAAATATATTGAAAAGTAAGGGTCCCAATACAGATCCCTGAGGCACTCCACTGCCCACTCCCTTCCACTGAGAAAATTGACCATTTAATCCTACTCTCTATTTCCTGTCTTTTAGCCAGTTTGCAATCCATGAAAGGACATCGCCACCTATCCCATGACTTTTTACTTTTCCTAGAGGAACTTTGTCAAACGCCTTCTGAAAATCCAAGTACACTACATCTACCAGTTTACCTTTATCTACATGTTTATTAACTCCTTCAAAAAAGTGAAGCAGATTTGTGAGGCAAGACTTGCCTTGGGTAAAGACATGCTGACTTTGTTCCATTAAACCATGTCTTTCCATATGTTCTGTGATTTTGATGTTTAGAACACTTTCCACTATTTTTCCTGGCACTGAAGTCAGGCTAACCGGTCTGTAGTTTCCCGGATCACCCCTGGAGCCCTTATTAAATATTGGGGTTACATTAGCTAACTTCCAGTCTTCAAGTACAATGGATGATTTTAATGATAGGTTACAAATTTTTACTAATAGGTCTGACATTTCATTTTTAAGTTCCTTCAGAACTCTGGGGTGTATACCATCCAGTCCAGGTGATTTACTATTCTTCAGTTTGTCAATCAGGCCTACCACATCTTCTAGGTTCACAGTGATTTGGTTCAGTCCATCTGAATCATTATCCATGAAAACCTTCTCCGGTACGGGTACCTCCCCAACATCCTCTTCAGTAAACACTGAAGCAAAGAAATCATTTAATCTTTCCCCGATGGCCTTATCTTCTCTAAGTGCCCCTTTAATCCCTCAATCATGTAACGGTCCAACTGACTCCCTCACAGGCTTTCTGCTTCAGATATATTTTAAAACATTTTTACTGTGAGTTTTTGCCTCTACGGCCAACTTCTTTTCAAATTCTCTCTTAGCCTGTCTTATCAATGTCTTACATTTAACTTGCCAACGCTTATGCATTATCCTATTTTCTTCTGTTGGATCCTTCTTCCAATTTTTAAATGAAGATCTTTTGGCTAAAATAGCTTCTTTCACATCCCCTTTTAACCATGCCGGTAATCGTTTTGCCTTCTTTCCACCTTCCTTAATGTGTGGAATACATCTGGACTGTGCTTTATGATGGTATTTTTTAACAATGACCACACCGCTTGCACGCTTTTTACCTTTGTAGCTGCTCTTTTCAGTTTTTTTCCATTTTTCTCATTTTATCAGTTTCCCTTTTGAAAGTTTAGCATGAGAGCCGTGGATTTGATTACTGTCCGCCTTCCAGTCATTAATTCAAATTTGATCATATTATGAATGATCACTATTGCCAAGCGGCCTCACCACCGTTACCTCTCTCACCAAATCCTGTGCTCCACTGAGAATTATATCTAAAATTGCTCCCTCTCTTGCCAGTTCCTGAACCAATTGCTCCATAAAAATGTCATTTATTCCATCCAGGAACTTTATATCTCTAGCATGTCCCAATGATACATTTACCTAGTCAATATTGGGGTAATTGAAATCTCCCATTATTACCGCACTACCAGTTTGTTTAGCTTCCCTAATTTCTCTTAGCATTTCACTGTCCGTCTCACCATCTTGACCAGGTGGACAGTAGTATACGCCTATCACTATAGTCTTCCCCGACATACAAGGGATTTCTACCCATAAAGATTCAATTGTGCATTTAGTCTCATGCAGGATGTTTATCCTGTTGGACTCTATGCCATCCTGGATATAAAGCATCACACCACCTCCCAGGTACTCCTCTCTGTCATTGCGATATAATTTGTACCGCGGTATAGCACTGTCCCATTGGTTGTCCTCCTTCCACCATGTCTCTGAGGTGCCAATTAAGGCTATGTCATCATTCACTGCTATACATTCTAATTCTCCCATCTTACTTCTTAGACTTCTGGCATTAGCATACAAACATTTCAAAGTGTGTTTTTTGTTTGTATTTTCATTCTGCTTTTTAATAGATAGGGATAAGTTAGAATTTTTTAGCTCAGGTGAGTTTTTAGTTACAGGTTCTTGGACGACTTTTCTTATTATTGGAACCTCACTGTCGGGATGCCCTAATTCTAATGCATCATTAGTATCCTTTGAAGATACCTCTCTCCGAACCATGCGCTGCTGAGCGACTGTTGGCTTTCCCCTTTGTTCTAGTTTAAAAGCTGCTCTATCTCCTTTTTAAAGGTTAATGCCAGCAGTCTGGTTCCACCCTGGTTAAGGTGGAGCCCATCCCTTTGGAAGAGACTCCCGCTTCCCCAAAAGATTCCCCAGTTCCTTACAAAACTGAATCCCTCTTCCTTGCACCATCGTCTCATCCACGCATTGAGACTCCGGAGCTCTGCCTGCCTCTGGGGACTTGCACATGGAACAGGGCGCATTTCAGAGAATGCTACCCTGGAGGTTCTTGATTTAAGCTTTCTACCTAAGAGCCTAGATTTGGCTTCCAGAATCTCCCTCCCACATTTTCCTATGTTGTTGTTGCCCACATGTACCATGACAGCCAGCTCCTCCCCAGCACTGTCTAAAATCCTATCTAGGTGACGACGAGTGAGGTCCATCACCTTTGCACCAGGTAAGCATGTTACTAGGCAATCCTCATGCCCACCAGCCACCCAGCTATCTACATTCCTAATAATCGAATCACCAAATATGATGGCCGACCTAACCCTTCCCTCCTCGGCAGTAGGCCTTGAGGAGATATCCTCGGTGCGAAAGGACAATGCACCACCTGGACAGCAGGTCCTTGCTACAGGATCCTTTCCTGCTGCACCAGGTTGATGCTCTTCAATCATGAGACCTTCTTCCTCCAAGGCAGCACCAGGGCTGCCAGTCTGAAGTTGGGACTTGGCTACTATGTACCTGAAGGACTCATCTATATACCTCTCTGTCTGCCTCAGCTCCTCCAGGTCTGCCACTCTAGCCTCCAGAGGTCGGACTCATTCTCTGAGAGCCAAGAGCTCTTTGCATCACATGCACATGTACACTTTCTCACCGGCGGGTAAAAAAATCATACATGTGACACTCGATGCAAAAGACTGGGAAACCCCCCTCTTGCTGCTGGACTACTGCCTTCATCTCAAATTTGTTCAGTTCCTACTTAAGTTGTAGGTTGCTATGGGAGTAGGTATGTGTCTAATTAATGTCCTTTAAATGTATTAGTGAATTCACTATATGTCTGGTAGTGGCCTACAGGGGAATGATCAAATTCTCAATAGGGTGTTTTTTGTTTTTTTTTAAAGTGGCACCTGCCTATAAATTAAAGGATGAGCTAGGAGTGGGTGGATAAGGGGTGGGAGGGTTGGGAAATACAAACAGTCTAACTTCAGTTAGTCAGCCAGAGTGACTCACTGCTCTCTTGATTAACAAATGTTGTTACCTAATCAAACCAAATCACACTACTTTAACAGCTTTCCAAGGTGAGTAACTGAACTGAACTTTTCAACCTTTTTGCTTAGGTATACACTGCTCCTAGCTTATTTCTAGCTTCTGGCTACTTTTTTCTTTTTCTTTTTTTTTTTTGTTTTTAATATACAAACATACTAACTACTGCTTACTAGCTGCCTTACTGACTGACTATTTAAAAATACAAACAGTCTAACTTCTGTTTATTCGCTGCCTTACTATTAAAAGCACATACATACAAACACACTAAATAATATTCCCAAATAGTTAGCTTCGCCCCAATTCTTTATAAAAAGAAAATGACCCAAGCAAAAAGTTACTGATTCCTTTCAGCCACCAGCAAGGTGATCCTCTCCTCTCAGTGCTCCCACTGGATGGTGGAAGAAAAAAATATTAAAACTAAAAACCAAAAAGAAATATAAACATCAATGTGCGTAAACACACAATAAAGGGTAAGGTAAGATGGCTAAAATGGTTCAAAGCAATATAATTAAAACAAGCAAATAAAACATCTCAATATAAACAGAAAAATACAAGTCAAAGAAATAAATGTGTAGGCCTTAGGTCATGTGATATGACCCAGAGACCTGTGAACCCCCTATATTTTGAACCCTAGTAGTAGTACGCCAAAAAATGGGAAATATATTCAACGTGGAGTGAGGATTAGAAGTGTGAATGCCAAAAAAAGCATGAGCTGTATGTAGCTGAGCCTGAAGGAAGTGGGAGAGAATTTTCTGTCAGCATAAGAACTTAAGAAGTGCCAGGCTGAGTCAGACCAATTTCCACCAAGCCCAGCATTCTGTCTCCAACAGTAGCCAGTCTGGATCACATGTAGCCAGTCTGGGTCACATGTACCCATCAGATCCCCAATAGTTGATCTATTTCTTGATTCCCACGCCAAGGACAAGTGTCAGCTTTCCCAAGTCTACCTGGCTAATAACTATTTATGGACTTTTCCCTCAGGAATTTGTCCAAGCTTCTTTTGAATCCCACTATCAGCTCGATACAGTAAAGTGGGGCCGCGGTTACCCTGCTCCTAACCCGCTTTCTACTCACTTTTCGGCCGCGTTAGTCCAACCCGCGATACACTATCCCCTTTAACCCATTCCTACCGCCTCTTTAAATCCCCGGGTAACCCCTTCCACACGCGGCATGTATATCAGATGTAAACGATCAATTTAGCTATTCCCTCCCATACAGTAACGCGCGCCCCGACTATCGCTTTTTTACCCTGCCGTTTTGCCGCGCGTTTAACCTGCTAACTTACCGCCTACCCTTACCCCTGCGTTAGAGGCAGGGATAATGGTAGACGGCAAACTTTCCCCCAAAAGAAACCGAAAATCCCCTCCTCCCGAAGCGGCTCGACATGTGGCAACTTACCTTTTGTTGCTTTTCAGCCCCTTCCCTTCTCTGCCGCCCTCCGGAGGGGGCAGCCGGCGGCAAAAGCGGCTCGCAGCGGTCCCCCCCGCGCAGGTCCCGGTTCTCCTGGCTCAGCAACAGCTAGGGCTCCATCGGCCCATCGATTTGGGCGCTCCAGCCTAACCTCTGCACAGCTCCCAGACTTTGCCAAAAGATGCACCCAACTTGCCTCCCCTCCCTTTACAGCATCCATAAAATTTATCTAGCACGAGTCTGGAAACCCACCTTACTAGCCCTCCCCCCCTACACAGCACCTAGAAATCTGCCCAGTGTACCCCAATCTAACAATTCTCACTGTCCCCATTATCCAAAGTACGCCGAACACTACCATCACCTGCGATTCAACCTCCATCATCCAAACGTACTTCAGACCCGCAGTTCATTTCCTCCCCTACACATACCCTCCAAACGCACATAGACGGGCGTGCTTTCATTGGCCGGAGCGCCCGTCAATTTGGGCGCACCAGCCAATGAAAGCGCATAGACGGGCGCGCGTGACGTCACGGCATGCGTCACGCGCGCCCGTCTATGTGCTTTCATTGGCTGAAGCACCCAAATTGACAGGCGCTCCGGCCAATGAAAGCACGCCCGTCTATGTGCGTTTGGAGGGTATGTGAAGGGGAGGAAATGAACTGCGGGTCTGAAGTACGTTTGGATGATGGAGGTTGAATCGCAGGGGATGGTAGTGTTCGGCGTACTTTGGATAATGGGGACAGTGAGAATTGTTAGATTGGGGTACACTGGGCAGATTTCTAGGTGCTGTGTAGGGGAGGAGGGCTAGTAAGGTGGGTTTCCAGACTCATGCTAGATACATTTTATGGACGCTGTAAAGGGAGGGGAGGCAAGTTGGGTGCCATCTTTTGGCAAAGTCTGGGAGCTGTGCAGAGGTTAGGCTGGTGCGCCCAAATCGACGGGCCGATGGAGCCCTAGCTGTTGCCGAGCCAGGAGAACTGGGACCTGCGCGGGGGGGACCGCTGCGAGCCGCTTTTGCCGCCGGCTGCCCCCTCCGGAGGGCGGCAGAGAAGGGAAGGGGCTGAAAAGCAACAAAAGGTAAGTTGCCACATGTCGAGCCGCTTCAGGAGGAGGGGATTTTCGGTTTTTAGGTTTTCATGGGTTAAAGTTGGGATCCACTTCCTGGTGCCTGTCATTTCAAATGTCATTTGAAATGACATTTGAAATGACAGGTACCAGCGCACCCAGGATACTGTATAGGCGCTGTATTAAGCACCTATACAGTAAAATGTGTTGCGCGGGGCCTAACGCTTCGCCTAACGCTTTGCAGATGCGGCTTGCATTTGCAAGCAATTTAAATCGAGTATCGAGTGGTATGTGATCAGAACAGTGTGTGGGGCAAACGAGGGTGCGCCGGGCACTGCCGCACTCTTTGTAACGCGGCCTTACTGTATCGATCTGCAAGTTAGTTGCCTTGACCACGTCTTCTGGCAACTGATTCCATAGTTTAACTGTGCGCTGAATGAAAAAATACTTCCTATGATTTGTTTTACATCTGCTGGGTTGCTAATTTCATGGAGTGTCCCCTAGTCCTAGTGTTGTTTGAAAACGTAAATTACTGTTCTCTGTTTACTCATTGCACCCCGTTCATGACTTTATAAATTTCAATCATCTTCCCTCTCAGTCATCTCTTTTCCAAGCTAAAGCGCCCCAATCTGTTTAGCCTTTCTCCATGAGGGTGATTTTCCATCCCCTTTATCATTTTTGCTGTACCTTTTCTATGTCCTTCATATCTTTTTTGAGATGGGGCGACCAGAACTGCACATAATGCTCAAGGAGAGGTCACACATTGATCTATACAAGGGCATTATAATATTTTCATTTTTTTCTCTCTCTTTCTTTCAAAATAATTCCTAACATTCTATTTGCCTTTTTAACTGCTGCCACAAACTGAGCCGAAGATTTCAAGGTATAGGCGCCGACCCACCCCAGCAAGGGAGGGGGGGGGGGGGATAGAGGTTCGGGGGTGGGCCATGGGCATAATTTAAACATGGGTCAGTCTGCCCTCCAGCCTCTTCTTTTGGCAGTGCTTCCTATTTATGGCCTACCTTTGCTTCCTTGATGGAGGGCTGCGGCCTATTACAGCACTTGCGGCTGACTTTCTTGGCAATTGTCTTTGTGCTCTTCTGCAGGCCCTCAGGCTGATTGGAGCCTTGGTCGGGTGCCACCCGCATCTGCTGATGGTCCAGGGCCAGCGGCTACCTCACAGCTCCTATTTCCTGAGGGTTACTGCTGGTGGGTAGTTGTCTGGTAATCCCTATTAAAAAAAAAATGCTCGGGAGGCTCCTGGCGGATCGGCCTCTTGCAGGCCCTGACGAAGGGAGCCACACAGTACTCCAGCAGGGGACATCGGGGGCTCATGTGGCTGATGCAGCCGACCTTGGCCAGTGGCACAGAGCAATTTTGGGGGAGCTCCCTTCTCAGCAGCACTTGATTGGTTTTAGGGTAAAGTCATGCGTCCTCTGCTTCCCATCTTTTTGACCTACTTTGGGCTCTAGCTTATGCGCTGCCTGCCACTAGGGATAGGGCAGCTGCCAGTTTTCCTCCTTTCTTCTTCTGGTGGAAACTCTTTGCTGTGCCAAAAAGAAAAAGTATCATCCCTACAGGCTCAGAGACAGCCAACATTCGCAAAGCAGCGCGTCTTCCCTCGCCAGCTCCAGTACCTTTTTATAAAGCAGGCTGGTAACACATGTGGGATCCTAATCGGGCCTTCATAGTCATGTGGGCATTGTTAAGACTGTGGCCCTGTATCTATGATGCCTGCAGGTTAGTAGGACAGTCAGTTACTGGCGATTGCAGAACCAGTCAGCAACAAGGGCAGGGACCCTATGGGAGTGGGGCAGCATTGTTGCAGGCCTGCTGAGTCTCCAGTACACTTACATTAAAAAAAAAAAACATTTTAAATAAATAAAGATGAGATGAGGGGTTGTGGCTGAAGCTTGCGACTCCCTTCATGGGATGGGGCTCCCATACATTGGGATTGTGTAGCATTCATCGGCCCCTAACAGGTTCAGTCATTGGGGCAAGGCTGCATCACCCTATTGCAGTGCGACATGTGCTTGGGGCCTTCAGTTTCCAGGCTGACCAAGGGAACATACAAGCATGGCTGTGATTTTCCAGGGAGCATTTGGTTTCCTTGGGGTAGCACGGAGATAAATTGGGTCCCGAGCAGAGCTGCTGGGGGATTTCGTCTGCCAGTTGTGAGGATCTTTGTTTTCGGGCATTGCATGCTCATTGATTGGTGCAGTCATGCGGAGGGTTAACCTTGCCCCTTCTACCTGCCCCTTCAGGTGGGGGCTCGCCGTTGCAGCAGGGTGATCGGCCAACAGTTCTTGGGTTGGCTCACGCAGTTCCTCTTTGCTGGCAGCTATGCAGGGAGTGCTCCTGGGCACTCGGGGAGACCATTTGCTATTGGAAGCCACATGGTCACCTCCAGCAGCAAGGAAGGGGCACACGGGCCCGGGGCTGCTTTGCGGAACTTGAACGCAAAAACAAAAAACAAACCAAATGCCAATATGAGAATGCCTCTAGCCTGCTCATTGCAGCCTCTTTGCCAGTGCTTGGTGTGTACCCTGCATGTGATGGATTGTGATTCTGGTGTCGGCCCGCTGACCATACCATACGTTTTTCCCTGCAGGTGGTGGTAAAGGGGGGGCAAGGCGGCACCTAACGGGGTGGCACCTGACGGGGTCCTATGCTTTCTGAACGTCGCTTTCTTTTAAGGTTCCTCCTGCGCTTTGTTTTATACCTGACGGGGTCCAATGCAATAAAGCACAGAAAAGAAAAAAGTCCCTGGAATCTTCCTTGTTTCCTGGCTGTTGAAAAAAGAAAAAAAAGTTAAAAGTGGAGGAGGTACACACCCGACCTCCACAGATTCCCTCTCATTCAATTGGTCCTGCTCTCCATTCACGCCTGGGCACCACCACCCTCTTCTGGGATGGCTAAACGAGGGTTATAGGCAGGGCCCCATTAGCCCCCTGCCTACTGAGTATTAGTTATTATTGATTGATTGATTGATTGATTGATTTCCCAGTTTGGTCTCAAGGCAGATTACAATAAAATGTATATGCACAGCGGCATTGTAGCGGAAAGGATTCGTGGTTGCTGCCAGGTACCCCAGCATTACTGCCAGAGTGGAGCTCTCATCTTGCTGGCTGAGAGGTGAGTGCCAGGCAAAAAACACAAATTTCCATTCAGTGCTTTTTGTGTGTTTGTAACTGTTAACAGTGCACAAGTGGGGTGGCACAGGCCAAGTCCACAGCCTCCACAATGCGGAATTGATTATATTGATTTTTCCTAACGGCAAGTTTCTGGATGTATTGATCTGCTGATCAGTTGGAATAATGAGTGGTCAGGTCTGAAAATGTCATAAGCAAAAAAAGATTTTAGACAACCAATTAAAAAAGCCATGCAAAGTTGCGCAGGTTTAGGTAGGCGGTCATCTTTAAAAACAAATAACAGGCAGCTCTGTCGCCAGCACCATTTCCCTGTCTGGTAATCATATCTGATGGTCTGTAGGTAGCCAAATATGTGAATAGAGCACCGGAGTAAGCCATAAGATCCTTAGCATAGTGAGAGTGTTATGCCCATCAGTCGCAGACGGCTGCGACTTCTGATGCTCACCTCTTTTTTCCCTGCACCGTCAATCTTGGATCCGGAATCACCTAAGGCGCACGTGCGTGCCCAAGGGCCTCCTTTGTACAAGTCATGGCGGGAACCTCGGGGGCATCCCCTCTGGATGATGTCAACTCGATGCTGTACTTAAACCAGTTGGCCCTCTGCTACTATGAGTTAGCAAGGAGTTTCCTCATTGATGAATCCATTCTACCTTTGGACCTTCAGTTCCAGACTTCCCTCTGGGTTTTGGATGCTCTGGGTACCTGCTCCTCGGGGGGCCCTTCCGCATTCCTGGCTATCTGCTCCTCGGAGGGCCTTCTGCCTTGGGAATCTACCTGACCCATTCCTTGTTCCTATCTTGGAACTTCCACTTGTGAGAACCTTCTACTGACTTCAACGATTCAAGCTTGGCCGAAGCTTTCCCTTGGTGCACCCCGTGCCTCGGGCCACTACCGCTCCTCCTTCAGTGAAGCCATTCCAGTACACCCTGAGCTGCAGGGTATTGCCGCTTCAGCTACAAGCTCCACTTCCGGGTTCCTGCACCTCAGTCTTTTCATCTACTGTACAGACTCCTCGGCGTACCCTGCTCCGCAGGCCACTACCAGATCTGCACTTCTGAGGCTACCTCTACCCCTGAAGGGACTTACTGGTCTACCCCGCTCTGCGGGCCACTACTGGATCATCTCAGCTGTGGTATCATCTTGGTATATCTCTCTGCTCAGAACTGTACTTATTTGTAGCTCCCGCTCTGCGGGCTCTGCCTTTTCCTTCCTACATAATAAAGGCTCTATAATATAGCTGTGTCCTGTGCTGCTGAGACCCCGCCTATCGACGGTGAGGCCCACAGGGCTCCTCCCTGTGGGGGGAGACATCGCTCATCTCGACCAAGGGTTCACATCTATACAAAAACATAACAAAGAGGAATGGACAGCGAAATACGAAGGTGATATACTCTGTAATAATTCCATGGGGAGACCTCATTTGAAATGGATACAAACCGGAGACTGCACCTTCAGAGTATATAAACTGGCTGTAGAGGTTGGCTACAAAAATGGCAGTGGCAGTTGCCAGTTGGGAATTGTACATATGTGCCTGTAGGGAGGCTGCAATATTGAGAGACTCGATCTTCATCAGGGCTGTCACTATGGCAGGTGTGCCACAGAAAATCACCACTGACCAACACTTAAATACAGGCTGCACCCAGGCTTTGTTACAAGAGTCATAACCAGTGGTGGCTACAAAACAGGTTGGATTTCTGTTCTGAGGACAAACGTAATCATTAATTGCTCTTTTTTCCCCCTAGCTACAGCATGAACCCTGGTATTTGGTTATGGGCTGCATGCAGAGCACAGATAGCTAGGCCCCATTTTATGCAACACCTACCATGCACACAGCATCTTCCTCCTTTGAGTCTCTTTTGAGTCCTTTCAGCCTCTGTCTTACACCCAGGCTTACAGAGACAAGGACAATGTGCAGTGAGCCAGGACATGACTCACCAAGCTTTGAGCTCTGGCAGCCATATGCAGCAGCCAAGATCTCTAAACAAGCCAGCTGCCCACAGCACTGCGACTTCCCACCTTCTCCTGCATTTGTATGTAGTTTTGTTTTGCATATAGTCTTATTTTCAGACTTTCAGAATTGGCATGCAGACATATTAAGCAGGTTTATTAATTGTATTTCTGTTTTATGGGTATCCACTCCCTGCTTATCATCAGAGGATGCAGGCAGTTTGGAGTCATTCTATCTTCATGCCTTGTATTTAAGCTATTGCGATCGCTGATATCTGCAAGCTCTGCAGTTAAATATTTTTCATGTCCTTGCATTAGGACTGCTCGGGCATGCCTGTTCGGGCATGTACCCTGGCAGCAGAGGACAGCCAACCCAATTTTCTTACTTTCACATGGCAGCCAACAGAGCTAAGACTTGTTAAAACATGTAGTGTCCCTCAAATAATTATTTGCATATTGTCTTGGCTCGCACAGATAATGATCGATCACTATCTGACTGCTGTATCAGAGCCTTCTTAGCACAGCAGGGAGTGTGTCAGTCCCATCATCTGAGGGTCCTGAGTCAATCCTCAGAGAACACAGAAGTAAGTTTATTCACCCCTGGCACATGCATGTCAGCATTTTCTGAGTATCATCCTTTTCTCTTCCTTTAGTGGATCATTTATGCTGTCCAGGCACTCTTTAACTTTGGGAATTCCCCCCTGGCGTGTAGAACATGTGTCCCTCAGCCTCAGGCAGCACTCACGTATCGGGTCCCAATGCACAGACGACGTTCTGAAATTGCTATCAGCGTTTGGTCTGTAAGTTATTTATTGTATCTGCGGCATTGTTTCTTCAGGTGCTCATATGATTCTTGTTTGCAGTGCCATGAAGCCCACCGGCTTCATTGCTTATCTCATCTTCGAAGAAGGTTTCTGCATCCTCTTGAGCTTCTGTATTATGCAGGTACTCCTATAGATGAGGACAGTGAAATGCTAGCCTATCAGGGTTCTCTGCCGATAGCATTCTACCTATTCAAGACCACTACATATAACATACCTCTATAGGCATGTTCTGGGATGGCACCCATTTGCCTTTCCATGAGTAGTTACCTCAGCTAATGGTAATTAATTTCCAAGCAGAATAGTTCTTTCAGCGTTCAACAAGGTGACATTATAGCTTGTAACAATACAAAATATCAAAAAACCCCAGAAGTGTAAGAATAATATAAAACAACGCTATTAGGAGCTCACTTTGTGCTATAGATGTGTAATAACACAATTATAGAATGACTATCATAATTTTATTACGGGGACCAGCACTTGGAACACTGCTTTGGGCATCCTTATGGAAATGGGGGGGCTGTTGAATAATCCCCCATGTGATATTGATTATAATCATCAGTCATTCTTAATGCTCATTTGTAGCTTTCTTGTGTGATCAATAGATGAATATATATTTCATACCACCATGTGCATTTATCTGCTTCCGCTATATGATCAATAGATAAAATATAAATGTCATATGCACTTATCTGCTTGTGCTATAATAATTGAAATTTTCATCAGGAATTATGGCTTCAAAGAACTTTCCAAGAATGTCAGGAGATAACCATCTCTTTTTAACCCGACATTGCAATGTTTCGGAAGGTGAATGCCTTCCTTCCTCAGGGGCAATATGGACGTTCAGTGAAGAATAATATAACCCAGTTTTATGTAAAAATAAGAAAAAAAAGACAAAACCACAACAAGAGCAATACAACCATGATATTATGAGTACACATCTTAAAACATAATTAAAGAGACTGGTATGTGAAATCAGAGAGGAACCATGCATGTAATTAATGAAAAAAATTATTTCCAACATTTACTAAGTGACCAAAATGAATAATGTAAAAAAAAGGATAAATGAGATAAAACCACGCCAAAGTTGTATCAAATGCAATACCACTTACTGTGAAGAAAAGAGAGATTCAAGGGAAAACCACGGCAATGAGGGAGATGCTGAAAGGCTAACTTCAAGGGAATCAGAAATAAGAATATATGAGAATGTTACTTTGAATCACTCTAAGACTCGGGAGGCACTGCGTGAGATTGACAAAGATTTTTATTGCATAACAAATAAATAGAATAATGAAATAGCCTGAAAGAGAATAGTACTTACAACACTATAATGTTTTTCCTTATTTTACGATCTGACAAAAGGGCAGCCAGCAAAAATGGTAATTGAAAATCTGCATTGGGGAGCTGCGGCATTTTAAAAGGAGAAATGGCGTGAAACAGTGTGATGTATAACAAGAGCGCATGCATGCTTGCCAAGACAGGAGCGATTCATTGTAACAAACCATAGTGTCAGAGAGAATGACTAAGTATAAACGAGATAGAACAACTTCTCTGCAAAAAAGGGAGAAAACCTACAATGTTTAAAACACCAAAGAAAAGTCATGAATAATGTAAACAAAAGATAAAGAAAAAATAAATCTTCAATTAGGAAAATGTAATGATAAAAATAAATGTAATGCTTATAACAAATTCCAATCTATTTTATTTATTTATTTATTTATCAAGTTTTATATACCGTCATTTGGTTTCGCCATCATAACAGTTTACATAAAATGTTATTTTATCATTCATAAACAAGGGAAAAATGGTCCCTAACCTAAAAATCCAAAAGTTCTCTCTGCAGTTGAGATGTGATTTGATTTCACCCCCTCTAGTTGAAAACGGAATTGCCTCAATGAGAGTCCATCGCAAGTCATGGAAAAAATATTTATGTTGTAAACCAGCGATTCTCAACTAGTGTGTCGCGACATACCAGTGTGTCACCAAGCACTGACAGGTGTGTCGCGGCTCCCGGTGTCCCACTGCCCCACTTGTGCTTCCCTTCTCCCCAGGGGCAGGGCTGAAGAGAAGAGAGACCCTGAAAGCTGCCGCTGGAGGCCAGGCTGGCGGAGGCTGAAGAGTTGGAGAGACTCTGTGTGCCATCGGTTGATGGAGAGACATTGCACACCACTGGAGGCAGGCCTTCGGTGGTTGAGAAGCGGAGGCCAGGGTTATTGGGCCAATGAGAAGAGGCTTCATGTGAGCTTGTGTGTGTATGAGTGACAGCTTTGTGTGCCTGTGGTAGAATGGGTGTGTGAGTGGCAGCTTTGTGTGTGTGTGGTACAATGGGTGCGTGAGTGGCAGCTTTGTGTCTGTGCATGTGTGTGGCAGAATGGGTGCCTGGGTGCGTGAGTGGCAGCTTTGTGTGTGTGTGGTAGAATGGGAGCAAGAGCATTTGTGTATGATTGAGAGCTTGTATGTAAGTGAGAGAACATGTGTGTGATTGAGAGAGAGACTGGTCAGAGGTGATGTGTTTCTGTGAGAGACAGACTGGTTAGCGAGGTGACTGGTGTGTGAGAGACTGGTTAGCGAGGTGACTGGTGTGTGACTGGTGACCGGTGTGTGAGAGAGACAGAGACTGGTCAGCGATGTGACTGATGTCTATGTGAGAGAGATAGAGACTGCTCAGAGAGGTAACTGGTGTGTGTGAGTGTGAGAGAGACAGAGACTGGTCAGCAAGGTGACTGGTATATGTGAGAGAGACAGAGACTAGACAGGGAGGTGACTGGTGTGTGTGTGTGAGAGACAGAGACTGGTCAGGAAGGTGACTGGTGTGTGTGTGTGTGTGTGTGTGTGAGACAGAGACTGGTCAGAGAGGTGACTGGTGTGTATGTGTGGGAGAGCAGAGACTGGTCAGGGAGGTGACTGGTGTGTGTGTGGGAGAGACAGAGACTGGTCAAGGAGGTGAGTGGTGTGTGAGAGGGACAGAGACTGGACAGGGAGGTGACTGGTGTGTGTGTGTGTGTCTGTGTGTGTGGGAGAGACAGACTGGACAGGGAGGTGACTAGTGTGTGTGTGTGAGAGACAGAGACTGGTCAGGGAGGTGACTGGTGTGTGTGTGTGTGTGTGTGTGTGAGACAGAGACTGGTCAGGGAGGTGACTGGTGTGTGTGTGTGTGAGACAGAGACTGGTCAGGGAGGTGACTGGTGTGTGTGAGGAAGAGAGACTAGTTAGGGCATTTACTGGTCTGTATGAGACAGAGAGTGTGTGTGAGTGACTGGTTGTGGGCCCTAAGGAAGAGGACTGTGAGGACAGAGCTTCAGCAGCCACTGCTGCTTCTGGAAAGTGCTATTGGCCTGCAAGGAAAAGAGTTTCTGGAGAGGGTAAGTAAAGGTGGCTTTTTAAATTTATTTTTCTTGATTGACTGCCATTTTAATTATTATTGGTTATTATGTGATGCTGCTGTTTTGAAATATTTTATTGATATTTGGACAATTTTTAATAATTTTTATGAGTTTTTAATTGTTGGATGTTATTCTGTTCATCAGCTGTTTTGTAACATTTATTAGTATAGTTTTACAATTATTTCTGAGTGGGGATCTATAGCAGCTTGGCTTGCTCTGCTTTCCTAATAAGAGGTGCATTAGTGTTTAGGGCCTGGTTAAATATTTGTAGTGTTACCTTTTCATAAATAAGATTGTTTCTGTTTGAGTGTGTTCCATAATATAGGTTTAACTTTGTGCGGATTAGTTTGTGTGCATTATTATGTTAAGTGCTATACTTCTCTATCCATTTTGCACTGCATATAGAATGGCTTTTTTAGTTTTCCATTCCAGTTTGTCTCCATATTTATAATTTGTGGTCTTTCTGTACTTGGTGAAGGTCAGTTCTGGGTGTGTGACTGAGGTGAGGTAATTTACTAGCATGTAGGTATTTGTATCAATCTTAAATGTTGTGTTTTCTCAATAAGACATGCATTAGTGATAAATTACTGTCTTTTCATAAGGAGGGGTATTGTGCCTGCCAGTAAAAGGAGTTTGTTTTGCTTTTACTGAGATGTCATCAGAACCAGAATATCTTTTTTTGTATGGTGAGTTGTACAGGTAATGCCCTAGTTCTGCTCTGCACCCATTGTTGGGGGTTGAGGGGGTTCCTGAGGATGCAGAATGTATATGTACATTTTGCCCCAAGATGGTCACATATTCAGTGTGTCACGCATGTGAGAACCATCTGTCAGGTGTGTCCCGGCTGAAAAAAGGTTGAGAACCACTGTTGTAAACCATGGGACCCCGTGGAGCGTGTACATCCCCTGTGGAAATACAGCTCCTATGTTCTATAATGGCGAATCCGAATTGAACGTGAGTTCTCACCATGTATAGTTGCTGATAGGATTAGATGCCAAGAAATGTCCGTTTAGATTCTTTATTAGGAGACTCATTCAACCGATAAAAAGCCCGACTCAGGCCAAGTTTCGCCCCCACAACGGGGCTACCTCAGGGGCTGTATGCAATTTCGCTTGTATGTGTGTGATAGTTATCTCATATCATCAGGTTTGTCAGCAAGTTTAAAACAGCATGCATACAGCGTGTCAGTCTAGTCGTGAGCAAACATTGAGATGACTTTGGATCGCTAAGGCTAGCGTCAAAACTGCAGAAAGAACTTTTGGATTTTTAGGTTAGGGACCAGTTTTTCCTTTGGTGTGAATGATAAAATAGATTGGAATTTGTTATAAGCATTACATTTATTGCTATCATTACATTTTTCCTAATTGAAGATTTATTTTTTCTTTATTTTTTGTTTACATTATTCATGGGTTTTCTTTAGTGTTTTAAACATTATAGGTTTTCCCCCTGTTTTGCAGAGAAGATGTACTATCTCGTTTATACTTAGTCATTCTCTCTGACACTATGGTTTGTTACAATGAATCGCTCCTGTCTCAGCAAGCATGCATGCGCTCTTGTTATATATCATACTGTTTCACGCCATTTCTTCTTTTAAAATGCTGCAGCTCCCCTATGTAGACTTTCAATCACCATTTCTGCCAGCAGCCCTTTTATCAGATTGTAAACTAAGGAAAAACATTATAGTGTTGTAAGTACTATTCTCTTTTAGGTTCTGTCCACAATGGCTAGCTTCTGCTTGGCTATTCACCACTTAGAGGCTGGCAGACATTTCAGTGGTTGCTCATACCCTGTAGTAATGTCTTTACTATTCTGCCCGATGCTGTATTGTTAATGCCTGCTGTGATTAGTATCTTGGGATGCCAGTCTCAAATATGACTCTTGCCCATATTCGGTCCTATGGGCAAGAGTCATCTGTCACCTGGAGTAGGAGATACAGGTCTTGAAAATCCTATAGTAGCAATGCAGGAACATGGCAGCCAATTCACTATACCTCTGGCCTGCCACCAAGCATTATAGACTTTCTGCTGGGGTATCAAAAGCTTGCATCATACGGCTCTTGCAGCTCTTCACTCAAGGATGTGGATTTCGGAGCAGCCTCGGAGGGACCGGGGGTAGGCTGTGCGGCTCGGCGCGCGCCGGCTATACGGAATCGATAGCCTTGCGCGCGCCGATCCAGGATTTTAGCGGATATGCGCGTATCTACTAAAATCCCACGTACTTTTGCTTGCGCCTGATGCGCCAGCAAAAGTACGCCAAATCGCGCGGTTTGAAAATCTACCCCAATGTGAGGCTTCATTAAAAATCTCATGAAAGGTCTCAGGTGCAAAGTCCCATGTGTGAAGTTCGTATGTGAAGACCTCTTTTCTTCATCGGACTTCATGTATATGCATATGCATATGCAAATGTTCCAAAAGTCAATATTGATTAGATGTTGCCACAATCCACTGGCTTAGGATTGGTGGGTTTCTGATATGACTTCTTAGCTGGTACATATATACAGATTCTAACGTGAATGATAACATGGACAGAAAGACATTTAGTGAGCAAGAATGGGCCTCATAACTGGATACAAAGTTTATCAAGGCCACAAGCTCACCAAATTGTAAGGTGAAGCCAGATTGCTTGATATGGAGAACAACAGCAGTTTCTTCTCCTCAGTGCAGGTCTTACTGGCATTCACATTAAAATTGCAGGGGCCATTGCATGGCTCAACTTCCATCTTGTGTTGCTTGGGCCTGAACACAGTTTAGTTCAGTTGCACACTCCTTTTTAGGGTGACTGGCTTATCCCTAAAACTCTGAGGCTTATTTCTTGGATGTTGACTTCTAGCATTCAGCATTGTGTAAATATATTTGGGATTATTTTTCCTTATTTATTTATTTCTATTTATGTATTTGCTTTTATATACCGATATTCAACGTATGTTATCACATCGGTTTACATAGAACAAATTGCCGTGCGCATGTTATAAAATCCGGGGTTGGGGTCGGTGCGCGCAAAGAGGTGTACACTTGTGCACCTTGCACACGCCGAGTCCAAGGGGAGCCCCGATGGCTTTCCCCGTTCCCTGCAAGGCCGCTCCGAAATCGGAGCAGCCTCGGAGGGAACTTTTCTTCCATTCCCCCCATACTTCCCCTCCCTTCTCCTATCTAACCCACCCCCCAGCCCTACCTAAATCCCCCCTACTTTGTTTTACTTATTTAAGCCTGCCTCTGGCAGGCGTATCTTGCGCGTGCAGGCCAGCTGCCGACGTGCCAACCCCCGGCACAGCCGGTATGCCGGAGGCCTCGGCCCCGCCCCCTTCCCGCCCCCGGAACAGTGCCATGCCCACGACCCCGCCCCCTTCCCACCCCTTTTTCAAAGCCCCGGGACATACGCGTGTCCCAGGGCTTGTGCGCGCCACAGAGCCTATGCAAAATAGGCTCGGCGCGCGCAGGAGCAGGTTTTCAGGGTTACGCGCATAACCCTTTGAAAATCTACCCCTATATCAACTGGCTTACCTTTGCATGTTTATTTATTTACACTCTCAAAAAATCTAGTAAATTGGTAAAGCAGGACTTCCCATTGCAAGAAACATTAAAACATATCTAGTTATATGATCAGTAATTTTGTTTTTAAGAATAGCTTTGACCATTTTGCCTGACACAGATGTCAGGCTTACTGGTCTATAGGTTTCTGGATCAATCTTGGAGCCCTTTTCAAAAATTGGCATCACATTGGCCAACCTCCAGTCTTCTGGTTCTATGTCTGTTTTAAATGATAGATTGCAGGTTTCTGGTCAAGATGGCTGCCTAGAAAGTCACAAGGTGGTGTAGCTCCAGGGGCTAGAATTTTTTTTGTCTCCCTCTACTCATCAGATTTTTTTTTCTTTTTCATTTTTGCTGATTATTGTCAATTAAGACCTCTAGCAGTGGCATGTTGACTCAGGATCCTTACCCTATCCTATATTTTGGGTATTATGTCTGTGAAAGCCTCCTGGGGACTCTGAGAAAAACCTAAGCCAGTCGAATCTAAGATGACATTGGAGCAAGATGTTTCTCTTTTGGCGTTCAAAGAGGAACTAATTCGAGACATTTCCAAAAATGTCAACAGTGGATGATCATTTAAATAAATTTCAAGTGGCACTCATAGAAATAAAAGAGAGTGTGGAAAGACATATCGCTAAAATTGAAACTTTAGATCTTAGTGTAACTGGCCACGGAGGCTCTTACTACTCTTAACACTGAGCTGCGGTGGGAATTCGCTTTGCTGATTGAGAGAATAAAAGAAAATCTTTGAAGATCAAAGGACTAGGAGAAGACAGAATAACATTCAAATTTTTGGTCTTTCCGAACAGATTAAAGATGTTGATCTCTTGGAGCTTGTTCAGGTTTGGTTGCCAGAAACCTTGGGTATGTCCCTTGAAATGGAAGCAGTGGTGGCGGAACAGGTGCACCGTATAGGTCCGATGGGAGATCTGAATGCTCGTCTTAGACCTGTGGTATCGAGAATCTTAAATTATGCTATTAAAGCTCCCATAATGTTAAACTATAAAAAGAAGGGAGCTCTTGAATATAAAGGCTCCAGAATCCTACTCTTTCATAATTTTTCAGCGAAGGTTTCGGCCAACCAAAGTGCTCTGAATCCAATCTGTAAAGAACTGGTCAGAACGGTCTTGTTCCTGGAGAAATTGAAAAGTTTTGGCATGGCTGGCCCAACTATGGTATCCATCGATGAGGTCATTGATCGATATATGCGATCTCTGGCGATTTGAATACTGTGAGACATTTCTTTTGATAATACTCGTGATATTCCAACAATTTTTTCTTATCCTGCAAGTGTCATGCTTTTTGTTACTTCTGCAGAGTATAAGTGTGGAATTTAAACTTTTGCATAGAGCTCTGCAAACATGTTTTTTATGGCCTGGCAGTAATTTAGGCTCCAGTTTTATTATAGACTCATCCTTATTGATATATTTTTTTCAGCCTTCGGTAGTGGATGATAAGGATTTATAGTCTAGACTTTTGGGAGCTGATTCATTCAGAATTTAGTTATTTTTTGTCTGATTGATACTCTTCTGTTTTTGTGGCACAATTGATTGCTTATGATATTATTCAGAGACGTTATCGCTGATGTATGTCATCCCTGGTGTACTTCACAATTTTTTTTCCTTCTTTAGTTCTACTGGCTTTCTATTTTCTTTGAGGAAACAACAAAAAAATAGATGCCCAAGGAAATCTTTGCCAAATTTTTATTGGGTGGAGACGTGTTCATTAAAAATGCCTGACTCAGGCCGAGTTTCGCCACATTCCAGTGGCTGCCTCAGGGGCTTGAATTTGAAAACACTGATAGAGTCACAATGGAATTCAAAATGTCATCCGCAGTATAGACATATCTTATATGAAGTAAGTATTGCTTAAACATCTGTTGGTTCCATTCACTAATGGTTCCACATAAGTTCTCTGCAGATCAACATGGACCGTCTCCTCTCTTATCAATCTTTGTTAGATCGCCTGCCTTGCTGTTTTTTGGGTCTGTTTCTGTTTTCTTTGAAAGGCAATCGAGTCTGGGGGATATTCACTTCATTTGGCTGCTGGTAATTATGCTTTTTTTGTTTTACTTTGTGTTATACAGCCTCTAGTATTAGTCCACAAAAATATGACTACTGTTTTTTTAGTCTGATGATTGATTTGGCTTCCTGCCTTCTGGAACATTGTTTTATGAATGGCTAGATTTTTTTTTTCATTATGGAGGCAGTTCGGATTACCTTTGCTGTTTACAGTTATAGTTGGACCATCTGGAGTCTTGCCCTAAGACTCTTGGTATTTGTAATACATATTTTTGGCTCTATGGAGACTGAAATGAGATGTTTTGTACATTTTGCTTCGACTTATTATTTTTTTACTTTTTGGCATTTGATGGACTTTGGATGTGAAACTTGCATTTTTTTCTTTCCTTTTCTTTCTTTTCTCTTTTTCCTTTAGGTTATATGTTGATTTTGGTCTATTTATTGGGTCAGTATGTCCTGTTGTTTTTATGTTCTTTTATATGAAAACGGCAATGTTGATTTTTTGCATATGATTAATGGGGAATTTCATTGCTTGGCCCTAGGGTGTACTTCCTGCTGATGGAAGAAATACAAGCAGTAGGATAGTATAGTCCCGAGGAGATTGGATATATACCTTTGTCTGTGTCTTTGTTTGTAGAATGAATGGATGTATGTGTGTGTGTATGTTTCTGAGGAACTTGTTGGGGAATCTGGTTTTTGCAATCATGGACTGAGATGCCTGTGCTAGGGGGTATCTTAGGTCTTGGTCAAACGAATTTTCTTTTTTCTTTACTCTTTTCTATTGTTCTTTTGTTGACATTTTTTAAACAAAGCTCATGCTTAAGTGGTTTTCTTCCAAGAAACACATGTATCTCCTGTTGAAAATAGAAAGTTGCAAGTAGATTGGGTCAGCCAATTTTTTTTTCTTCTTATAATAGTTGACAGAGGGGGTTTGCTATTATGATTCACAAAGCGCTTTCTTTTATCCCAGCAAAAATATTTACAGATCCTGAGGGGAGATTTGTAATGGTTTTGGGAGAGGTTAGTGGGGAAAAAGATTATTTTTTGTAATATTTGTGCTCCTAATTTATATGATCACAAGCCGTTAAGCCCGTCACAACGGGCTACATTACATTTTTGTTTTCGGTCCATTTTCGAACACAGCACCCTCCTACACTTTTTCTCCCTCATTCCCCCTTCCCCTCAGTCACTCACCCCCTTCCCACCCCTCAGTCTTACTCACTCTCTGTCTCCCACTGCCTCCTTCCCCTCACTCTCACCTCCCTCCCCTTCCCTCAGTCACTCCCACCTCTCTCCCCTTCCCTCACTCAGTCCCACCCTCTCTCAATCCCATCCCCTCTCCCTCAGCCCTCCTCCACTCCCTTTTTCTCTGCTCCACAACTTCTTACCCTTCCACTTACTCACATCCCTGTCTCTCACCTCTCACCTCTCCCTCATTCTCCCTCTCCCCTCACTCTTCCCCACCCCCTACCTCCCTCCCTCTCAGTCCCTCCCCCTCCCTCACTCTCACTCAGTCCCTCCCTCCCCCTCCCTCAGTACCCTCCCCCTCCCTCCCTCTCACTCAGTCCCTCCCTCCCCCTCCCTGAGTCCCTCCCTCCCACTCAATCCCTCCCTCCCTCTCAGTCCCTCCCTCCCTCACTCCCACTCAGTCCCTCCCTCTCACTCCCTCCCTCCCTCTCACTCCCTCCCTCCCTCTCACTCAGTCCGTCCCTCCCTCTCACTCAGTCCCTCCCTCCCTCTCTACTGGCCGCCGCTGCCGCCGCTCCTCGTCGTCGTCGTTCGCCGCCACCCACTGCCGCCGCGGGCGCCGCCCGCTGCCGCCCGCCGCCGCTGCCTTTGCCACCCGACGCCGCCATGTTTTTTTTTTTCTGACGCTGGCTGAGACCGACATCCTTGCCCGCACATGCGCAGTAGAGCGCAGCTCTACTGCGCATTTGTGGGCCGTCGGTCATGGCCCATTTATAAGGTAGATAGTTTTTATGTCAAAGTTCTTACCTTGCTTAGCCAGTTCCCTGAGTATTTGGTTGTTTTAGGAGGGGATTTCAATTTTCCAGCAGACCCTATGGTTGATGCTAGGCCACCACAACGGTCTGAGACTCGTAAACATATTACTGGTGTTCCATTCCTTCTGAAAGAACTGCAGCTTTTGGATATTTGGAGGGAATTACATCCCAGGGAATTGGATTTTTCATTTATTCTGACTCTCAGCAGTACTACTACCATATTGACTATTTTTTTTATATCTTCCACTGTCTTTCCAATGAGTTATGATAGAGGTCTAGAAAATCATGAAAGGACTTAAACAAGTTAATATAAATTGGTTATTTACTCGCTCAGATATAATAGAAGAACTAGGGGCCACTCCATGAAGTTAGCAAATAGCTTATTTAAAACAAATTGAAGAAAATTCTTTTTTACTCACTGCCCGGTTTTAAATGGCCGGCGTGCAAAAAAATGGGGGTTTCGTGCGCGGCTGGGACCCTTTTAAAATGCGCGTGCGCTGGGCCCAGCCGCATGCGTAACCCTCGATACCTATTCTTTTATTTGTTACTATAATATGATATTGAGTTCAAAAGTTTTTCTTGTAACTATTCTATGCCATGTTCAATTTGTACTTTGTTCTATAGTTATATGTAAAGCCCCTCCCTTTTGGGCATCTCACTGTTTTATGTAAACCGGAGTGATTTGTATCTGATACAAGAACCTCGGTATATAAAAATTAAAAATAAATAAATAAATTATAAGGTGAGAGTAAAGTCTTGGTGCAGGATACCAAATCCTTCTCAGGCACAGAACGTCCTCCGGTGGGGAAAGGCAAAACATCTGGAGTAGAATGCACCCCCTGGTTAGATCCTAAGCAGGAGAGGGTGCAGGCTGCAGACTGTGGAGCTAGAACACAGATCAGCTGCAGATTAGGCACAGGTGGATATCCAGGCTTCAAAGCAGTGCTTTGATCATTTAACCACAGATTAGGCTCGTCAGAGGCTGCAGAAGGGAATTTTACCACCGAGAAGTCAGCCAGTGCTGGGGAGACAATTCAGGCAGGTGGGTTCATCAGCCTGGGGGAATCGAAGGTTAGCCTGGTGGAAGAAGGAGCTGAAACACAAGGAGTAGTTAATAAAGCAGGTACTTTTGAAACTGATTGTTTTCCTGTACGATGCTTCTTTCCCTCCACTTTCAGTACAGGGTTTTTCTCAGGGGTAGTCAGAGCAGGACTTATGGGAGCAGAATGAAACTGTGTTCCCCTTTCCAGCGCTGGACACTGAGAACCACTTCTTGTGCTAGGCTGAAGGTTCTGTAATTGAGTTTTTAATTAAAGCCAGTATGGAATCAAGCTCCAGCGAAACATCGAGGTCCTCTTTTAAAAAAAAAAAAGCAATTACCCTTTCAATTTGCCTGTAGTTTCCTTGTGTTTGTGGATGCTTCTGAAGCATATCTCCTACAGAAGTGTTTAAGACTGCTGTTTTGCCAATAAGTTTTTTTAACACCTTGCACAAAATGCGTTCCCGTAGGGAAGTGGGATTCCGCCATTTACATTCTTTACGTTCCCAGTAATCAGGGGTAGAAGGTAGTGCTCTGGGAACTGAACTTTCTTGTGAGGGTTTCCCCCTGCTTTTAAATGCAGAATGCAAACAATGTTTCTCTGCCACAACAGATACCTTTACTCCTGGGTTACTACGTTCCTCTTTTGCTGCATTTCTGCTAGGAACATTACGTGGTTGTAAATCAGAATTAACTGAAGTCTGTCTATGCACAGGTTTTACTGATTTTGGTTTTTGTCCCTTATTGCAGGGGAAAAGTCCTCAGGATATTTTAACACAGAAGGTTGTTTTTTTTTTTTTTTATCAAAGGTCAATTTATGTAGTCCACAGTCCATACAAGTCTGACGAAAGGTGGGATTTACACAAGTGCACTGTTCACACTCCCACATGGCAAGATTGGGAGACCCACATTCCCAACACCTGAAAAAACCTGGTGGGGTATGTCCTTGGCAGTACATGCAAACCCAGGGAATAACATTTTTACTGAGCTTACCAGACAGATGGCGAGTCCTGGAATTGCTGCTGCAGGGATAGTATGGCCTTGTCATTCTGTTGGGGTTGAGGAACCAGCTCAGCTGGGGAACCCCCACGGGAACAGTCCAGGACTCCAGGGGCAGACTAGACTAGGAGATCTTTGGCCTATACCAGCCTCCTTCCCCACAGGTTGAGCCCTTGGGTTCTGGTGGCCGGCAGGACTTGAACAAGGCTAAAGCTGGACTGGAATCCAGAGGGGAGAGGAACAAACTCAGGTGAAGCTGAACAGGCCTGGGGATGCAGGCTGCAGGGCTGGAGGCGGATGTCTGGTGGGTCTGGAGCTTAGGCAGGAACCCAGTTCAGGGGTGGAACACTGAAACAGTCAAACAAGACAGAGGTTATTAATAATATTGGCAAGCTTGAGCCAGAGGGCAAGCTTTAGATAAAGGTTTAGGGAAGCTGTAGGGCCAGCTTGAGACAGAGGCTTAGAAGCCAGAGAGCAAGCTTGAGGCAGGAGGCTTGGGAGCCAGGGAGCAAGCTCGAGACAGGAAGGGATAGGGAAGCCACAATGCAAGCTTGGAAACAGGAAGGCTGAGGGAAGCCACAAGGCAAGCTTGGAAACAGGAAGGCTGAGGGAAGCCACAAGGCAAGCTTGGAAACAGGAAGGCTGAGGGAAGCCACAAGGCAAGCTTGGAAACAGGAAGGCTGAGGGAAGCCACAAGGCAAGCTTGGAAACAGGAAGGCTTAGGGAAGCCACAAGGCAAGCTTGGAAACAGGAAGGCTGAGGGAAGCCACAAGGCAAGCTTGGAAACAGGAAGGCTGAGGGAAGCCACAAGGCAAGCTTGGCAATAGGAAGGCTTAGGAAAGGCAGAAGGCTACGGAGAGCCACAAGAATACAGCAATGGGGGGGACAAGCAGACTCAATGAAAAGACGCTGAGTATAGACAGAGGCAGGGATAGATACGCAGCGATTTGGTGAGTCATGAGCTCACTGAGACTAAAGCTGAAATTAGGGTAGGCGCTAGAGATGTGAATCGTGTCCTCGATCGTCTTAATGATCGATTTCGGCTGGGAGGGGGAGGGAATCGTATCGTCGCCGTTTGGGTGTTTAGATTATCGTGAAAAATCGTTAAAATCGTGAACACACACTAAAACCCCCTAAAACCTACCCCCGACCCTTTAAATTAAATCCCCCACCCTCCCGAACCCCCCCCCCAAATGCCTTAAATTACCTGGGGGTCCAGCGGCACACTAAAACCCCCTAAAACCCACCCCGACCCTTTAAATTAAATCCCCCACCCCAAATGCCTTAAATTACCTGGGGGTCCGTAGCGGCGGTCCGTAGCTTAAATTACCCCCGGATCCGTAGCTAAATCGGGGAAAGGATGAGAGCAGGAAATCCGGCACAGTAAATCGTGGTGTCTTCAGCCGGCGCCATTTTGCAAAATGGCCGCCGCAAAATGGCGGCGGCCATAGACCAATACAATTCGACGCAGGAGGTCGTTCCGGACCCCCGCTGGAGTTTTGGCAAGTCTTGTGGGGGTCAGGAGGCCCCCCCAAGCTGGCCAAAAGTTCCTGGGGGTCCAGCGGGGGCCCCTGGAGCGATCTCCTGCCGCGAATCGTTTCCGTACGGAAAATGGCGCCGGCAGGAGATCGACTGCAGGAGGTCGTTCAGCGAGGGTTCCAGACCGCCGCTGAACGACCTCCTGCAGTCGATCTCCTGCCGGCGCCATTTTCCGTACGGAAACGATTCGCGGCAGGAGATCGCTCCAGGGGCCCCCGCTGGACCCCCAGGAACTTTTGGCCAGCTTGGGGGGGGGCCTCCTGACCCCCACAAGACTTGCCAAAAGTCCAGCGGGGGTCCGGAACGACCTCCTGCGTCGAATCGTATTGGTCTATGGCCGCCGCCATTTTGCGGCGGCCATTTTGCAAAATGGCGCCGGCTGAAGACACCACGATTTACTGTGCCGGATTTCCTGCTCTCATCCTTTCCCCGATTTAGCTACGGACCCGGGGGTAATTTAAGCTACGGACCGCCGCTACAGACCCCCAGGTAATTTAAGGCATTTGGGGTGGGGGATTTAATTTAAAGGGTCGGGGTGGGTTTTAGTGTGCCGGGGGTGGGTTTTAGGGGGTTTTAGTGTGCCGCTGGACCCCCAGGTAATTTAAGGCATTTGGGGGGGGGTTCGGGAGGGTGGGGGATTTAATTTAAAGGGTCGGGGGTGGGTTTTAGGGGGTTTTAGTGTGCCGGTTTTCCTGCCCTCCCCCTTCCCCCGATTTACGATTTTTTGACGATAAATCGGGGGAATTGGTATTGTATCGTGGCCCTAACGATTTTTGACGATTTAAAATATATCGGACGATATTTTAAATCGTCAAAAAACGATTCACATCCCTAGTAGGCGCAGCTCTCGGAGGACCTCTGGTGGTTGGGAGGCTGCATGACAAGCAGAATCACAACTCAGGGTAAAGTGTGTCTGGAGCTAAAAAAGCAATCTGTGTCTCTGGGTTGACATTGGGCACAGTATGAGGTACCTCCATTGTCTCATGAGATACTCCAAATTTTGAGAATGAATGGCCTCTCAGTTAATCAATGTAGCAATGCCAGTGGTCTGAACCTAGTAGAACTGAGGTCCAATAGTTTTGATGATGGTAACAGGGACCCACTTTGTTCCAGTCACATAATATCTAGCAAACACAGGGTCTTGTAGTGTAAATGAATGCAAGGTAGATGAGCCCAGGGAAGAGCCTAGCTCCTGTTTCTGCTTATGTTGTAATTCTGCAGTGGGATCAAGATTGGTGGTCTTCTTCCACCGCTATTCTGGCTCAAGGCTCTGTCCTGGGCCATCTTCTCTTTTCTTTCTACACTTCTTTCTTCGATCCTCTGATCTCCTCCCATGGCTTTCAATACCACCTTTATGCTGATAAATCCAAGATTTACCTCTCCATACCAGAAATATCACTGAGAATTCAGTCCCAAATCTCAATCTGCTTGTCTGACATCACAGCTTAGATGTCCTGCAGCCACTTTAAACTTACCAAAACAAAAGAACCCAGAATCAAATATAATATACCAATGTTCAAAGAGAGAAATTCACTCTAAATTCTGCAAAAACAATTGATTACTATTAAATAGTAGAGATGTGAATCGTGTCCTCGATCGTCTTAACGATCGATTTCGGCTGGGAGGGGGAGGGAATCGTATTGTTGCCGTTTGGGTGTGTAAACTATCGTGAAAAATCGTTAAAATCGTGAGCCGGCACACTTAAACCCCCCTAAAACCCACCCCGACCCTTTAAATTAAATCCCCCACCCTCCCGAACCCCCCCCAATGCTTTAAATTACCTGGGGATCCGGCGGTGGTCCAGAACGGCGGCGGTCCGGAACAGCCCCCTCAATAGAATCGTGTTGTCTTCAGCCGGCGCCATTTTTCAAAATGGCAGCCGCAAAATGGCGGCGGCCATAGACAAAAACGATTCGACGCAGGAGGTCGTTCCGGACCCCCGCTGGACTTTTGGCAAGTCTTGTGGGGGGTCAGGAGGCCCCCCCAAGCTGGCCAAAATTTTCCTGGGAGTCCAGCGGGGTTCCGGGAGCGATTTCTTGCCGCGAATCGTTTTCGTACGGAAAATGGCGCCGGCAGGAGATCGACTGCAGGAGGTCGTTCAGCGGGGGTTCCGGACCGCCGCTGAACGACCTCCTGCAGTCGATCTCCTGCCGGCGCCATTTTCCGTACGAAAACGATTCGCGGCAAGAAATCGCTCCCGGAACCCCGCTGGACTCCCAGGAAAATTTTGGCCAGCTTGGGGGGGCCTCCTGACCCCCACAAGACTTGCCAAAAGTCCAGCGGGGGTCCGGAACGACCTTCTGCGTCGAATCGTTTTTGTCTATGGCCGCCGCCATTTTGCGGCGGCCATTTTGAAAAATGGCGCCGGCTGAAGACAACACGATTCTATTGAGGGGGCCGTTCCGGACCGCCGCCGTTCTGGACCACCGTCGGATCCCCAGGTAATTTAAAGCATGGGGGGGGGTTCGGGAGGGTGGGGGATTTAATTTAAAGGGTCGGGGGTGGGTTTTAGGGGGTTTTAGAGTGCCGGTTTTCCTGCCCTCCCCCTTCCCCCGATTTATGATTTTTTAATGATAAATTGGGGGAATTGGTATTGTATCGTGGCCCTAACGATTTTTTGACAATTTAAAATATATCGGACGATATTTTAAATCGTCAAAAAACGATTCACATCCCTATTAAATAGCTTTAATCTAGTCTTGAATGATCATCATAGAAACGTTAAAGGAATGCATCAATTTTTTGAATGACTAACATCCAAAGTGACATGGACAAATGTAAATATCAGTCATTCAACTAGACAAGAGGTTCATGTGACCAAATCTCATCCCTATTTTATGTTTTTATAAATATGCAAATAAAACAATGCTTCAAGTGGTTATTTGTATCATAGTCACTTGTCTGAAAAGGCGCAAGAGTCCTCTAATAGTTGTTATTACTGAAAAGTATTTTAATCTTCTGAAAGAAGGTTATTAAATTTAAATGCATGGCTAAAAATGAGACACACTCCGATGCTGCAGCATCGCACCACTGAACATACCCGGCTATCTTAGAGTCTAACTGGCTAACTTTAGGCCAGCCCTATAGGTAGACCAGAGTTAGCCTCATAGGCTAAGTAAATAACCCCAAATATTGGAGTCTGCTCCACCCATATATGCATCCTGCCCATCTAAATGGCTTTTGAATATCAACTTCAAAATGCACAAGATGGGACTTCTTTTTTTTCCCCTCCCAAACCTGAAACATATATATATATAGAAACATAGAAATGACGGCAGAAGAAGACCAAACGGCCCATCCAGTCTGCCCAGCAAGCTTCACACATTTTTTCTCATACTTATCTTTTTCTCTTAGCTCTTTGGTTCTATTTTCCCTTCCACCCCCACCATTAATGTAGAGAGCAGTGATGGAGCTGCAACCAAGTGAAATATCAAGCTTGATTAGTTACGGGTAGTAGGGGAAGTAACCGCCGCAATAAGCAAGCTACACCCATGCTTATTTGTTTTACCCAGACTGTGTTATTCAGCCCTTATTGGTTGTTTTTCTTCTCCCCTGCTGTTGAAGCAGGGAGCTATGCTGGATATGCGTGTAGTATCAGTTTTTCTTCTCCCCTGCCGTTGAAGCAGAGAGCTATGCTGGATATGTGAGAAGTATCAGTTTTTCTTCTCCCCTGCCGTTGAAGCAGGATATGCATTGAAAGTGAAGTATCAGGCTTATTTGGTTTGGGGTAGTAACCGCCGTAACAAGCCAACTATTCCCGCTTTGTGAGTGCGAATCCTTTTATATATATATATATATATATATATATATATATATATATATGGTATATATATGGTTTGCTGGTTTACCACTTGACCATACCCTCCTCGCCCAGTTCAAGACATTGGCCAAGAGAAGGTCCTTTGCAATCAACCTAGTTATCTGAGTAGCCTGGAGGAGAACATCAGCAAGAGATAGAGGCATAAAAAAATGACCCCAAGGTTACAGAACTGATGAAACCAGGAGAATGAGAGTGCCATCCTCAGAGACAGAAAAAGAGGGAAGAGAGCAAACCCGTTCAAGGTGGCCCTTCATTTGCAAAAATGACACTACCATTGTGTCTTCCATGTTATCATGATGAGATGGTAGTCAAAGAATGGATGAGTGCCTGGCAGCTAAGTACAAATGCAAATAAGTGCAGGGTTATGTATTTGGGATACAGAAATCAAAGGAAGTTATACAAAATGGAGTAGGGAATGGGAGGTGATGGTGAGATACTGTTTTTCAATAAGTAAGATTGAGACCTTGGAGTGAGCATATCTGATAAACTCAATGTATCAAATCAATGTGATGAGGTGCAAATATAAAATTAGTTAAAAGGAAACCAACAAAGTAGTTGGGTAGAAATGATACCTTTATAAGGCTCCATATTAGGAGTTACCACCCAGGAAAGAGATTTAGGTGTCATAGTGAAATTGTCAGCTCAGTGTGCTGTGACAGTCAAAAAAGCAAACAGAATGTTAGGAATTATTGAATGGCAAATAAAACGGTGGGTATCATAATGCCTCTGTATCGCTCCATGGTGAGACCGCACCTGGAATACTGTGTGCAATTCTGGTCGCTGCATCTCAAAAAGGATATAGCTGCACTGAAGAAAGTGCAGAGAAGGGCAACCAAAATGATTAAGGGGATGGAACGGCTCCCCTATGAGGAAAGACTAAAGAGGTTAGGGCTGTTCAGCTTGGAGAAGAGACAGCTGAAGGGAGATATGATAGAGGTCGACAAAATCATGAAATTACTTGAACAGATAAATGTAAATTGGTTATTTACTCTCTCAGACAATAAAAGGACTAGGGAACATTCCATGAAGTTAGCAAGTAGCTCATTTAAAACAAATTGGGAGAAAATTATTTTTCACTCACTGCATAATTAAGCTCTGGAATTCATTGCCAGTGGATCTGGATAGGGCATTTAGAGTAACTGGGTTTAAAAAAGATTTGGATAAGTTCCTAGATGAGAAGTCCATAAACTGCTATTAATCAATAAGGAATAGTTGCTTGGGATCTATTTAATGTTTGGGAACTTGCCAGGTACTTGTGACTTGGATTGGCCACTTTTGGAAACAGGATGCTGGGCTTGATGGACCCTTGGTCTGACCCAGTATGGCATGCCTTATGTTCATATGAATGTTTAAAGGTGCAAACTTTTGGGATTTCTTATTAAGGAAGAAACCTTAGTAGTCTTGATTTTTAAGATGGAATGTACTGACTTGTACCTTTGCTGGATTTGCATGCAGTGGATTATAGTTGGGCAAACTGAAGCAAAAAAACATAAAGAGACTTGCCAGGGAAACTTCAGACTATCTATTTCAGAGGAAAGATTCAAAATTCACATCTCAGGTTTCTAAGATTTGTATCACTAACAGTCAAGTACACCACAGCTTCCAAACTGAAGATAGATAAGTATTTCTTCTTTAGAAGTGATGATACTTAGGAATAGTGATTGAGCATTGCAGTCTACAAATAGTTAACAGTGTTTCCCCACCCTCTCCTGGAGGCACATCTAGGCACTTAGGTCCTCAGGATTGCCACAATGAATATGCATGAGATAGATTTGCATATGTTTGAGACCCATTGTATATAAATCTATCTCATGCATATTCATTATGGCAATCCTGAAAACCAGACAAGTTAGGTGTGCCTCCAGGAGAGGGTTGGGAAACACTGAGTTAAAAGACATGAATCGGACAAGTCAGCTTTTTAGAAATAGGAGGCTACAAGATTAACTAAGGACAAGAATCAATCCTTCTTTCCTTCATTTATCTGAGCTGAAATAAGCTGATGAAACTTGAATGCCTGGTAAATTCACTGTGAAACTAAATAAACAAAGCAGAATTCTAATTTCACTCATGTGCCATTTGGCTTAGTGTGCTTTGGTTAAATTTTGCGTCTTTTTGTTTTGCATCAAAGAAATTACCTTGCATTTAATGTTGGAAGAGCATGTTTCAAGAACCATTTCAGATGGATTCCTGTAAAACACTGATTTATGCCACCTGAGGAATATGCTCGGTTAATTGAAAATCTTGTCAAGCAGATGTGCACTTGAAGAAAAGACTGTGGGAAGTGCTTGAATAAAAAAAGCCCATTCTTCTGCCTTTAAATGTGCTCAGTGTCCTAGGGGATGAAGTGTCTTCCTGGGCTGAAACACACAGTATTTTATTTGCTTTGTCCTTTTTTACAATAAAATTAGGTTCCAGTGAGCTGGTTCAGATTAGATATGAACTCCCTATGAACCAGGGAGAGGGGTAGGGAGTTGACTAAACTTCAGCCATCCAAGCTACTTTTATTTGTAACCCAGAGCACCTTGGATTAGATCCAAGATATTTAATCCTATTTGGAAAAAATCAGACACAAATTAGATTACACTTTTATCCCTATTTTTGACCCGTGTTGATGAGCTGCATGAATGGGGTTGGCAAATCACAGTCTCACTTTCTGGCTAACTACTCCAATTTTATTTCAGTAGCTCTGAGTGAGGTAGAAATCTGTATTTACGGAGCTGCACATCTAGAGACAGGGTTTGAGAGGAATGGATGGTGCCTTGAGAGTAACTAGGCTAGAGACCGGAGCGAGAGAATTATGACTAGAAACACTGTTGACAATAACTTTTTGGTTTACAAGAGTGAAATATGACTTTTAACCCTATTACAATCATAAAGAGCACGCGACTTGTAAGGGAGCAGGGCACAATGGGGACATGGAAGGCAAGGTAGGCAGGGCTAGGAGTGGGCCGGGGGGGGGGGGGGGGGAACCAGTCTGAGCAGTCCCCCTTTTCAGCCAGGCACCGACAGAGCAGCGCCATCCCCTCCCACCCTCCCACTCAGATGGGGTAGCAGGAGATGAGGGACAGACCTTTGGTCCTGTCGCAGCCCTTGGCGTTGCGTGGCGACTGGCGGAAGCGACACCCCTCCCCGCATTTAGGAGGATCGAATAGGCGGTTCGGACTGGGCAAGCGGCCTAACAGATCCGGCGCAGTCCCTCGACGCTTCAACGGCCAAGAGGGAAGAAGAGGGAAATGCTGAGGCGCTTTGAACAAACGACCTGACTTCCACTCTCGGGTCGCCAGCAGGGACGCTATGGCTTTAACGGCCAGGTGTCAGCGACAGCTCCCTGGCTTACACGGCCAGGGGGGTGTGCGCGCGCCTCAGCGGACTTACATGCCTGGCACTTAGAAGCAGGGGGTGTTCGCTGGTCACATACGTTAGTTGTTAAGTTGTTATGCTGTTTTTACTAGTTATGTTAATGTGATTGCTATGTTATTTATTGCTGGTTATTCATTTAATGGGCTGCGGCCATTTATTGTCCAACAATAAATCTGTTATCGGATGTGTGTGTGAGTCTGCAATAATTGGGAAGGGAGGGTGGGTGGGGGTTAGACGCAGCCTTTACACTGCCCACATTGAGGAAGAATGTTACTTTTGTAAACCATTATGATCTTCACTTAGAATGATGGTTTATAAACTAACTAACTAACATCATTTAGGTTGATGCAAATAATCACAAACCTTAACACAGGTCAAGCAGGAAAAGGGCTCTGGATATGGAAGGGCTTAGTCTTTCTGTATCGAGGAAGAAGGGGGAGGCTATATCTAGTCAAAATGAGTTAACCATCCCTAATTTATTTCTATACTGTGGGGCAGATTTTCAAAGCCCTACGCGCGTAAATCCAGGAAGATTTACACGTGTAGGGGGGTTACGCTCGCTGGGCCTATTTTCAAAAGGCCCGGCAGTATGCGTAAAGCCCCGGGACACGTGTAAGTCCCGGGGCTTGAAAAAATGGGCGGTCCAGGGGTGGGGCAGGGGTGGGGCGGGGGCCAGAGGCCTCTGTATGGCTGCTGGGCCGGGGGATCGCGTGCCGGCCTCTGGCAGGCGTAATTTCCACAACAAAGGTACGGGGGTTTCGGGCTGGAGGGCGGGACAGGTAGGGAAAGGAAAGGGAAGGTGGGGGGGGAAAGGAAAGTTCCCACTGAGGCTGCTCTGATTTCGGAGCGGCCTCAGAGGGAACGGGGAAAGCCGGCTGGTCTCCCCGAGGGCTCGGCGCGCGCAAGTTGCACTAGTGTGCACCCCCCTTGCGCGCGCTGATCACTGATTTTATGACATGCGTGCGCCAGGTAACGCGCACAAATGTAGGCCGCACGCTTACCTTTTAAAATCTGCCCCTGTATGTTCTACGGAAATCTCTTATTACATGATGGGATGGTACCTGTTTTATTTATACCAGAACAGTTTAATTTTGCTGTCTCTGCACTATACAATTCCACCTGCTCGTCACAAACTTACCTCAACTTGGAAGAGAGCCATATCCCTAGGAAGCCTCGAACTATGGAACTCCCTCCCAACCGAACTGAGAACACAACAAAATTTAAAAACCTTCAAAAAAGAGCTAAAAACTTGGATGTTCACCAAAGCCTGCCAAAAGACCCTATGACTCTATGCTACAACTTCCCTCCCCACCGGCCCATATAAACATGCAGAACCAATCCAAAGCACGTAATTTAACTGTACAATTTAAAAACCCATTTAAAAAACCAAACTATGTCTATAATGATTAAGATAACTATGTTAACAAGCTTATGAACTCTTGAACACTCTGTTAAACATCGAAATTTTGTAAACTGTTGTGATGGTGAAACCGAACGACGGTATTAAAACTCGATAAATAAATAAATATACAACACACTTTGGGGTTGATGTACTAAAGTGCATTAATGGTAATGGGAAAGTATTTCTGTGCGTTAAACGCCTGTACTATCTATCACAGGCATTTAAGACAAATTAACAGTGCTGTTAATGCACATAAACTAGTTTGCATTACAGAAAAATATATGCTAATGAGATGCAGAAGTATGCTAAATAACTCATTATCTATTAATCAGGAAAAAAACCATGTGTAAAATGTGCACAGGCACATTAACATAAAAAACTTTTCTACCCCTTAGGGAGGTATAGTTAACTTTATGCATTACTATATACATTAATATGCATACTTTAACATCTGCATAACATGTGACTCATATGCATCTCATTCATCTCTGTAGTTAATGTGTGTTAAACACCGTATTAACATGCATTAATAGCCTATGTTAGCGCAATTTAATACATTGGCCCCAAAGTAACACTTCATTATCATAAGGACATGAAGTTGCTAAAGTACATACATAGATCTACAGTGTATCAACATATATACACATGCATATATAGTCATAAACATATTACTGGAGAAGCTAATTTTACTTATTTTAAACATTCAGGATCCATAATCCTGTTACTGACCTGTTGCGGTCCCGGTCGCGGGGTTCGCGACCGGGTCCTTACCTTCGCGCTGCCCCGGGGTCAGGCAACGGGCTCCGGTGTCTGGTTGGGCCTACTCGGCCTCTCCGTGGCGGCGTCTCCACGAAGGAGACGCCGCCGAGCTGCAAATCTTGGCTCCACCCCTCTTAGGCGCGCGTGCGAGGGGGAGCCATTTAAAGGGGCCTTGGCGCGAAATCGCGGCCAGGCCCCGAAGCTGACGTCAGACGTCGATGAGTATTTAAACCCGGCGTCTGACTAGGAAACCTCGCCTTGCAACGAGGTTGACTCCTTGGGGGTATCGAGTTGTGTTCCTGTCTCTGCCATTCCAGCTCCTGCTTCCAGCTCCAGCTTCCAGTTCCTGCTTCCAGCGTTCAGCTCCAGCTTCTAGCTCCAGCTTCCAGCTCCCGCTCCAGCCTCCGCTCCTGCTCTGTCTTCCTCTCCTGTCCCAGTCTCTTCTTTGGATTGTCCTTTGGTTCCTGACCCTGGTCCGTCTTCTGGTAATTCCTGACTGCCGCCAGCCTTGAACTTGGATCCGCTGCCGCCACTATCCTGCTGCTCCGGGAGACCTCCTCCTAAATCCTAGTGGTATGGGTTCTCACGGGCTCCTCCCAGGGGAACCTCGGGCTTCCAGGGTGAAGCCTTGTCTCGGTCTCTCGGCTCCATGCCGCCTGCCGGCCTTCTCGTTCCTGCGAATTTCTCGTGCTCTTCATCCATTCCTCCACACGGCTGGTCCAGGGGTCCACCACTCCGGTCGCAACAGTTTGCAAGGCCATGGATCCGGCGGACATCTCGGGCCTTCAAGCCATTCCAGGCATGGCCCAACGATTACAGCAGCAACAACATTGTCTTGATGTTCTGGCTGCCACCGTCGAGCGCTTGGCGAATTGTTTGGATTCAACACCTCCTGAGCCAACCCTCACGCCAAATCCTGCTCCCATGGTGAGTGTGAAGGCACCTACTCAACTGCCTGCACTGCCTTGCTATTCAGGAGATGCCCAGACCTGCCGAGGGTTTTTAAATCAATGCTACATCAGGTTCTCGCTGCTAACTGGTCAGTTCCCTCTGACTCCGTAAAGGTAGCTTATATCCTGTCGCCACTTGATGGAAAGGCGCTGAGCTGGGCCTCGCCCATGTGGGAGCGTAGCGATCCATTGCTAAATAATTTACAGCAATTTGTAACTAATTTCAAGCAAGCTTTTGACGAACCTGCTCATCTGTCTTCAGCTACGTCAGAACCTCTGCAGTTACGACAGGGATCCTGGTCGTTGGCAGACTATGCGATCAAATTTCGCACCCTCGCCATGGAAGTGGGATGGCGAGATGACAATCTGTGGGGAGTCTTCCTGGAGGGGCTTGCGACTCGAATCAAGGACGAGTTGGCCACCAGGGACATTCCAGACAATCTCAATGCAGTAATAGATTTGGCAGGGCGGATTGACTGTCGCCTTCAGCAAATGGCGAAGGAGGGATGACTGCCTCGTCGATCAATACCATTGGTTCCTGCTTTTTCCAGGCCTATGACGCCATCATCAGTCCAAGGAGCAGCACACGCAAATTTGTCCACTGAAGAACCCATGCAATTAGGGCGTACGCCGTTGTCGGCAGAGGAGAGGCGACGACGCCGGGCTTTGGGTCTATGTTTGTACTGTGGTGGAAAGGGCCACTTTCTAGCCCAATGTAAGGAGCGCCCGGAAAACGCCAAAGCCTAGGCAATACCGAGGAGCTATTCCTAGGCTGTGTTAATGCCGCTCCTCAATGTACAATACCAATCACGCTTGAATACCCAGTAGGGTCCTTCAACACTCTTGCCTTTATAGTCTCCGGGGCAGGAGGAAACTTTATTTTGTCAGACTTGGTACAACAACTACAGTTACCCACTATTCCCCGAACTCCGCCCTTACGGATTACTTCTATTTGGGGAACAGTTCTTCCCGGAAGCATTGCCACCACTACAGCTCCGGTAACTCTCCGAACCGAAGTGCTACACTCTGAGGAAATATCCTTCCTGATCCTAGAAAAGGCAGTACACCCAGTAGTATTTGGATTACCATGGTTACAACTACATTCTCCAGTTATCCACTGGGACACGCTACAAATTGCTCAATGGAGTTCCCATTGCTTTACTGTCTCAAGGTGTCATGCTCTCCTCAAGTGTCTCTGCTGAACACTGCCATCCTGCCTCCTACGCCGAATGCGGAGTTCGCAGATGTCTTCTCCAAGAAGAAAGCAGAGATCCTGCCACAGCATCGTCCATTCGATTGTGCAATCGACTTACTACCAGTAACCCCATGGGATGGTCTATCCCTTATCTATCCCTTATCTCTGCCGGAGACACGAGCAATGTCCTAATATATTTCCGAAAATCTCACTAAGGGATTCATTAGACCCTCCAAGTCCCCTGCGGGTGCGGGAGTTTTCTTTGTAGGGAAAAAGGACGGCACACTAAGGCCCTGCATAGATTACAGAAGACTGAATGCCATTACTAAGTGGGATCATTATCCTCTTCCACTGATTCCTGAGCTCCTGGACAGATTACAAGGTGCCAAGATTTTCATCAAACTTGATCTTCGGGGGCTTACAATCTAGTTTGACTTCGCCCCGGAGATGACTGGAAGACTGCCTTCAATCCCAGAGACGGGCATTACGAGTACCTGGTAATGCCGTTTGGACTTTGTAACGTCCCAGCAGTCTTCCAGAATCTTATGAACGAAGTACTTCGCGAGATGTTGCATTCTTCAGTTATAGTGTATCTGGACGATTTTCTAATTCACTCCCGAGATTTGGAGTCCCATCGACGACACGTCAAACAAGTACTACAGGTTTATAGTTTATAGTTTATTAGTTTTCTATACCACCGCATTGGCGTTAGCCTTCGCAGCAGTTTACAACTTACACACAAAGAGAAAATACAATAAATAAGTCCAATAAAAGGTAACAGCTAAAATTATTTAAAAGCATATAAAAGTATTTTAGCTATGCAAGTAGAAATAAAATTGTAAAAGGCTATTCCTCGGTGTATTATTCAAGGATAAAAGTTAAAACAAATTAATAGAACCAACATAAATATAAAATCACACTCACACAACATAAAATCAGTTCTGCCTTTAGCTTAAAGTTTGGAGCATTCATTTAAACCTATAACTGGCCATTTAAAGTTTATATATATTTGTAGCTTATTGTTTGTTTTCCAAGTATGCGCGTTTAAATAGCCAGGTTTTTAAATCAGCCTTAATTTTTTTTCTTTCTGAAGGTTCTGAAGGACAACCATTTATATGCAAAACTTGAAAAGTGTATGTTTGAACGAGAGTCTCTTCCCTTCCTGGGATACATACTCTCGTCTACAGGATTCCATATGGACCCAGAAAAGGTGTCACCCATTAAAGACTGGCCTCGTCCAGTTGGAGTCAAAGCCTTACAGCGCTTCCTCAGGTTCGCAAATTTCTATAGACAATTCATTCCTCACTGTTCGCTTAAGGTGGCACCACTTACTGCTCTTACTAAGAAGGGGTCCGATGCTAAGGTGTGGCCCGAAGCAGCCTGCCAAGCTTTTGAGGATCTAAAGAAGGCTTTCTTACTTGGCACGTGTCTACACCACCTGGATCCACAACGCCCCTTTATTGTGGAGGTGGACGCCTCTAACATAGCAGTAGGGGCAGTACTCAGTCAACACTCCAGTTCCGGAAGAGTACTTCCATGCTCATACTTCTCCAAGAAATTTTCTGCAGCTGAGTGCAATTACAGTGTTGGAGACAAGGAACTCCTGGCCATTAAGTTAGTGTTTGAAGAATGGAGGCAATGGCTAGAGGGGGCAGCCCGCACCATTACAGTTTACATGGATCATAAGAATCTACAGGTCTTGGGTCAAGCGCAACGACTGAACCCTAGACAAGCTCGTTGGTCCCTTTTCTTCAATCGCTTTGACTTCACTCTTCATTACCGACTCGCCTCCAAGAACATTCGAGCAGATGCCCTGTCCCATACCACGGAACCAGAGGGAGAGGGAGAACTGCCTCAGTACATCTTGGATCCAGCAAGAATAAATTTATCTAGTGTAGTCGTAGGTCCGCTGGGAAGGACGGTGGTCCCACGACGCCTGCAAAGGAAAGTCTTGGTATGGGGCCATGATTCCCTCACTAGCGGCCATGCGGGGCAGGAGAGAACACTGGAGGTCCTCAATCGGTATTATTGGTGGCCTAACATGAGGCGCGATGAGCGTACATATGTTAGTTCTTGCCCTACCTGTGCTAAACAAAAACCCCAGACCAGTCGGCCGTGGGGTCTTCTGCAACCATTACCTATGCCCGTAGAACCCTGGATGCATATAGCCATGGACTATATTTGAGTCACAGTGGATTGTTTCTCTAAGATGGCTCATTTTGTTCCGCTGTCCAAGTTACCATCTGCCCCAGAGCTGGCGCAACTCTTTACACAGCACATCTTTCGAGTTCATGGACTGCCACAAAATATTGTCTCCAACTGAGGGCCCCAATTTACAGACCGGTACTGGAGGGCATTGTATAAGAAATTTGGAATTCAACTCAATTTGTCCACAGCCTTCCATCCTCAAAGTAATGGGCAAACCGAACGCATGAATCGTTCTTTAAAGACATTCCTTCGCACCTTTGCTACAGAGAGACAAGACAACTGGGTCACGTTGCTACCTTGGGCCGAATTCTCTTATAACAATCATAATCACTCAGTCACTGGGAAGTTGCCCTTTCAGGTAGTGTACAGTAAGCAACTCAAACCACTACTACCTTTGCCAGTGACGGTTCCCTCGCCAGCAGCTCAATTATCCGCACAACAGTTAAAAAGACTCTGGATCTCCATTCAAGACAAGCTGTCAAGGTCGGCAAGGGCTACGCAAAGGTGGGCCAATCGGCTTCGACGAACTGCACCAGTGTTTCTACCAGGCGATAAGGTCTGGCTAAGCACAAAAAATATACATCTGCGAGTGCCATCCCGGAAGCTAGCTCCTAAGTACTGTGGACCATTCAGAATTGCTGAAAGAGTAGGACTGGTTTTGTACCACCTACAGCTTCCCACAACCTTGTGCATTCACAATGTGTTTCATGTTTCTTTACTTAAACCAGTAATTCTTTCCAGATTTCATCGTAGCCCACCAGATCCGTCTGAGCCTCCAGTCGATGGGGAAGTGACATACCAGGTTCGAGAGGTCTTGGATGTGCGTTTTCATCATCGTCGTTGGGAATACTTACTCACCTGGGAGGGTTGCGGTCCTGAGGACAACACCTGGGAGCCCGCCCGCAACATCTTGGACAAAACCCTTCTGCACCAGTTCCATTTGGACCATCCTGGTAAACTTGGTCCCTTGCGGAGGAGGCGGAGGAGGGGGGGTACTGTTGCGGTCCCAGTTGCGGGGTTCGCGACCGGGTCCTTACCTTCGCGATGCCCCGGGGTCAGGCAACGGGCTCCGGAGTCTGGTTGGGCCTACTCGGCCTCTCTGTGGCGGTGTCTCGACGAGGGAGAAACCGCCGAGCTGAGAATCTTGGCTCCACCCCTCTTAGGCATGCGCGCGCACGAGGGGGAGCCATTTAAAGGGGCCTTGGCGTGAAATCGCGGCCAGGCCCCGGAGCTGACGTCAGACGCCGGTGAGTATTTAAACCCGGCGTCTGACTAGGAAACCTCGCCTTGCAATGAGGTTGACTCCTTGGGGGGTATCGAGTTGCTATTCCTGTTTCTGCCATTCCAGCTCCTGCTTCCAGCGTCCAGCTTCCAGCTCCTGCTCCAGCCTCCGCTCCTGCTCCATCTTCCTCTCCTGTCCCAGTCTTTTCTTCGGAATGTCCTTTGGTTCCTGACCCTGGTCTGTCTTCTGGTAATTCCTGACTGCCGCCAGCCTTGAACTTGGATCCGCTGCTGCCACTATCCTGCTGCTCCGGGAGACCTCCTCCTAAGTCCCAGCGGTCCGGGTTCTCACGGGCTCCTCCTGGGGGAACCTCGGGCTTCCAGGGTGAAGCCTTGTCTCGGTCTCTCGGCTCCATGCCGCCTGCTGGCCTTCTCGTTCCTGCGGAGTTCTCGTGCTCTTCATCCATTCCTCCGCACGGCCGGTCCAGGGGTCCACCACTCCGGTTGCAACAGACCTATTTGCATAATATTTACTGTAACTGTTGGATATGTTTTAAATTTGTAATTCCATTAATCTTTCTTGTTTCTATTAATGTACCTTCCATGTGCACTTTAACCCTCCACAGATAAGAGATGTAACTGGAACGGAGCCGTGGCAAGTGCCATCCTTCCAAACCTCAGTTTGCAAAAGCAGGCTGCTGATAGTGCATGCTTACTGCAGAGAGTAAAAGAGTTGACACTAGCAGAAATAAAGTGCAGGAGACACTGCCAAAACACATTTGTGCACATAACTCATTGAGCCATGAAACTAGCATTCTTGCAATTTTTTTTTTTTATGTATATTCTGCTTTTTGGTTCTTCAAAGCAGATTATATTTAGGTACTGTAGGTATTTTCTTATCCCCAAGGGCTTATCTTCTAAGTTTGAGGCAACGGAGGGAGGAGTAACCTGCCGGAGATCAGAAGGAGCAGCAGCAGGATTTCAACCCTGATTTCCCTGGTTTGTAGCCTGCCACTCGCACCACTAGGATCCAATGTCCTGCCATAAGTTTCTCTTTCTGCTCCCTCTGCATCCCCCTCTGAGGGGGTCACACCACCAATCCCAACTATCCATTCAGAGCTTATTTTTGTTAAATGGACAGGAGGTCCTTATTATTTCTGTGCCAATGAGTCCTCATGTTTTCTATCCAGGGCACGCCAAATCACATGAACTACAAAGTTAAGACAGTACCAGAATGTATTAATTCTCTCACTTCAAATTTCATTACCTATTTTGCCCCAAATGTTTTCTGTGTCTCTGTATTCATCTTGATACAATTGCTGTCATCAATCTTTACCAGAGAAACAAACAATAATTGTAGTAATATTACGCCTGTCGGTCGCAGACGGCTGCGACCTCTCATGCTCACCTCTTTTTTTCCCCGCTCCATCTAGTCTGGGAAGAATGGCGGTGTCTGCCAGTTCAGAAGACCTCTCCGGCATTCCCGGGTCAGCGTGGGTGCTGCCGGCCGCCATCTTGGACCCAGAATTACCTAGCACGCACGCGCGCTCATGCAAGGGCCTTATTTGAATACGTCATGGCGGGAACCTCGGGGGAGACCCCACCCGATGACGTCAATCCAATAGCGTATTTAATCGAACCAGCCCTTGCCTTCATCGAGTTAGCAAGGAGTTCCGTCTTGCTGTGTTCTACTCATTCAAGGACTTCCTGTGCCTGTTTTCAGCTTTGGCAATTGGACGCTCGGAGTACCCGCTCCTCGGGGGCTCCCTGGCGTTCCCGGCTATCTGCTCCTCAGAGGGCCTCCCTGCCTATCTGCTGCTGGATCTGCTTCTCAGATCTACCCTGCTCCAGGAACCTCTAGTTATGAGTACTTCTACAGACATCTTCATTTCTGCAATACGCTGAGGAACCTACGCGGCGTACCCTGATCCTCGGGCCACTACCGCCTGTCTTCAGTGAGAGCCTTTCATCCTTCCTGCTCTACAGTATTCCTGCTCACCATCTTCACAGAACCACTTCCGGGTTTGGCATCGCTACGTATAACAACTGTACAGAATTCCTTGGCATACCCATTGCCCAGAACTGAAATCAGGAAACTTCCATATTGCTAATACTGTGAACTTTGCTTTCCTTCCTATATAATAAAGTCTCCTTCTGCAGCTGTTTACCACGCCACTGAGATCACGCCTGCTGACGGTGAGGCTCACAGGGCTCCTCCCTGTGGGTGGATCATCGATCATCTCAGCCTAGGGGTTCACATTCTCCCTTAAACATAACAAATAATTTATCTTCATGGGTAATATTAGCACGTACCAAAGTAACCAGCTTTCTTCATGGCTTTAAGTTGTCAAGATTCATAATCCTGTCCTGACCTATTTGCACCACAGTGTGTTGTAATTGGTGGATATGTTTAAACTGTAGTAGTTAAGCTAATCTTTCTAATTTCCTTAAAGATTCTATTACTGACTTCTATGTTTACTTATGTCTTCTGTCAATAAGTAGATAAAAGCAAGGCTGTATGATACAGAATGTTAGGGCTCAAAGCATTTCTTCTAAAAGTGCTTTGAAACTGAAAACCTTCTAATAAATCAACTAAAATCTGGAGCCCCAAGTCCCTAAGTTTTGATGAATAAGTAGAAGAAAGCTTGCAAACTAATAAGTAAATAATCCAAACAGAAAATCCAGTTACAGGGGCGTGTAAACTGTTTTCCGGACCTGAGGCTCTGTAGTTTGCTTTTGAGCTGAACTGCATTATTTTTTTTACAACTATGGAACATAACAATTAAATGCAGAGCAGAGTTCTCATTTAAATGAATTAATGAGTTCTGAGACTAATTTTACACTACACAATTAACTGATTTCAACCAGAATGGAATGCATTGAAAAACTGGTGTGAAACCAGTTTTTTTGGGAAAGTTTAATGAGGTATGTATTGTATCAGCAGGCAGATATTAGAAACTAGCAGTGAACAATGGGGAAAGGGAGGGGAGAGAAAAGGGGAAGGAAAGGGAAAGGTAAAAGGAGAGAAAGAAAGAGGATGGACAGGAGAGAGAGAGAGAGAAAAAACTGATAGGCAGGAGGTAGAGAAGATGGGGAAAGGAAATGGAAGAGAAAATAGGAGGGGAAGAAGAGAAGGAGAGAGAAAGGATAGACAAAAGAGAGGGAGAACAAAAGAAAATAAGATATGCCATGTTGGGTCAGACCGAACATCCACAGAGCTCAACATCCTGTCTCCAAGAGTGGCCAATTCGGGTCACGAGTACTTGGCAGATCCCCAAAGTAGCTCAATTTCCATGTTGCTCACTCCCAGGGATAAGTGATAGGTTTTGCAAGCCTAGCAAGCTAATAATTGTTTATGGACTTTTCCTCCAGGAACTTGTCCAAAGCCCTTTTAAAGTCAGTTATAAAAGACTCCGTGACTACATCCTCCAGCAACATTTTCCACAGCTTGACTGAACATTGAACGAAAACTACTTTCTCCAATTTGTTATAAATGTGCTACTTGTTAGTTTCATGGAGTGTCCCCCCCTAGTCACAGTGCCATCTGAAAGGGAAAATAACCATTCCCTTTTAACATGTGCCCCAACTCCTGATTTTAGAAATTACATTTGAATCTTTTATTTCTGTTTTGCCTTTTGTGATTAGTCAGCCACTTCAAAGCAGATTAATTTCAGATACTGTAGTTATTTCCCTGTCCCCAGGGAATTTACAACCTACGGGGATCATTTACCATGCTTCAATAGGCATTTTTCACACCGTAAATGCCTTGCAATAGCGATATCATGTAATATTTTAATTATTGCAAGTTAGTTTATCCCCAATATGCTAGCATGGTGATTAGGATGCTTTGCAAATACATGCAAAGTAGCTCATTACTAGGCAATTTTGTGTTAATAAACTAATGTGGCTTTCCTCAGAAGCATTGGGATGCTAATGATGCTCCCAGGGCTGTAAATTTAAGGGGGTCAATAGGCTTGGATTAATCCCCCCCACTAAACTGTCTCAAAGACCCTGGGAGTATCACATGACCCCTGTCCCACCCTCTCTGTCCCTTGAGGCAGCCTAAGTTTAAAAATAAAGTCTAATCCCCCAGAAGAAACAGTACTGGCCCCACTCCTAAACTTCCCTGTTTCTAAAAAAAAAGTCACCTGTTAGCCAGCCCCCATGGTCTGTGAGACACTTGGGGAGGGAGGATAATTCTGGCCAATTGGATCCTTTAATTCATGGTAGCCCCATAGCCTGGGGCCACCATCGCATGGTTTTGGTGGGGCAACTAACCTGCGATATTTTACTGCCTGGGAAAATGCCAGACTGCTTCCTAAGCTGTGGCACCAACTACTACAGTTTAGTGAACCTCTCCACTATTTTCCTCCTCCAGGGATCAGGCTATGGCTTAGTAAATGGACCCCTATGTTGTACCTAAGGCAATGGAGGATGAAGTAATTTGCCCAAGGCCAGAGGGCACAGCAGCGAGATTCAAACCCTGGCTTCCCTGGTTCATAGCCTGATTTTCTAACCACTACTCCACTAACATATTCCTTTTCAGTTATCTCTTCTCCAAACTGAAGAGCCCTAACTTGTTTAGCCTTTCTTCGTAAGGGAGACATTTCATTCTATTTATCATGTTTGTTGCCCTTCTCTGCACCTTTTACTATTACTACTACTGCTGCAGCTAGTACACATCTCTATAGCACTACTTGATGTACACAGTGCAAAAACATATAAGAGACAGTTCCTTCTCAGTCGAGCTTATAATCTAATCAAGACAAACATAGAGGGCAAAAGAGACTTTGGGAATTTCATTTATTAAGAAAATGGTTACATTTTAATGAGGCTGTAAACAGGACAATCAGGAGTTAAGATTTAAGAGCAGCCTCAAAAAAGGTGGGATTTTAGATGGGATTTAAATAAGGCAAAAGAAGGGAGCATGATACGCCACATCTCAGGAAGGCTATTCCAAATATATGGCGCAGCCAGGTGGAAAGCATGGAATCAGGAATTGGCAATAGAGGAGAAGAGCATAGATAGGAGTAACTTGTCTGATGAACAGAGTGCAGGAGGAGTTATGTAGAGAGAGATAAAAGAAGAGAAGTAGTAAGGAGCTGCAGAGTGAAGGCTCTTGTAGGTGAGTAAGAGGAGCTTGAACTGTATACAGGAGCCAACGTAGTGACTTAAGAACAGGGGTTATACGGGTGTAGCAAATTTGGCCAAAGATAAATCGTGCAGCTGAATTTTGGATAGATTGTAGTGGAGAGAGATAGCTCACTGGGAGACCTGTGAGAAGCAGGTTGCAAAATTCTAAGCAAGAGGTGATGAGAAGGTGGATAAGAGTTCTGGTAGTATGTTAAAAAAGGAAGGGATAGATTCTGGTAATGTTATAGAGAAATAAATGACACATTTTAACAGTGTTTTGGATATGTGTAGAGAAGGAAAAAGAGGATTCAAAGATGATTCCAAGGTTATGGGCTGAGGGGAGTGGAAGGATTATAGTGTAATCCGCAGAAAAAGAGAAAAGAGGAAGATTGGAAGTGGTATGGGGAAATGATTAGGAAATAGGGCAATCCAAAAAGCAACTATGTAGTCACCTGGTCATATATCTCAAAATCTTATTGAAGGTAAATTGTGTAGGACTGACACTGAAACAGCTTATGGCACAAAACTGCCTCTTATTTAAGGTACAACTTTACTTTATTAAGCAATTATTATTTGTTTATTTTTTTAATTTTTTCTTAAAATGTTCTCTCGCAATCTCAAGTAGTATCACTTTAAGAGAAAGTGAGCAATGATTGTCAATTGTTTCAACTAATGTCTAAAAATATATAAATAAGCGGCAGACAATCAACCTTTAACAGTACTTAACTTGCCAGAATGAAACGATCCAAACCCCGACATGAATCCATGTTTCGATGTGAATCTGCCTCAGGGGGCTCCCAGTTTTAATTTTGAAGCTCTTATCGTCCACAGAAGCCTGAACTGCTCACGCCAACACTTCCCCACGTTAATATTTCAAGCATCAGTCTTGCTCATTATCATCTTGTAACACACTTTTTTTTAAAAGAACATGACAAACACCGGAAGTATTTATATACAAGGGGAAATGACGAGGATCATTTAAAATAAAGAGTACCGATTAATCGTTTCATTGAGACCACCTGGATGTATTGGGGAATGACATCCATTTACATTTGAATAGACGGGAACAATTTTGGATTTTCAATCTACAAACAATGCATCCAGGTGGTCTCAATGAAACGATTAACCGGTACTCTTTATTTTAAATGATTCACATCGAAACATGGATTCATGTCGGGGTTTGGATCGTTTCATTCTGGCAAGTTAAGTACTGTTAAAGGTTGATTGTCTGCCGCTTATATATATTTTTAGACATTAGTTGAAACAATTGACAGTCGTCGCTCACTTTCTCTTAAAGTGATACTGCTTGAGATTGCGAGAGAACATTTTAAGAAAAAAATAAACAAATAATAATTGCTGAATAAAGTAAAGTTGGACCTTAAGAGGCAGTTTTGTGCCATAAGCTGTTTCAGTGTCGGTCCTACTGTTATTGTTTGTAAGGTTTTGGGTGGACCCTTGGACACTGTGGCTGCTGACCACGCCCACGGGGAGAAGTCCCGTGAGGGACCACAGGCCAGGCTCAGCTTAGGACACACAACACAGATAGATCTTTTATTCACAGTATTGAGGAGCCACCAGAGGTGGCAGTAGTGAGCAGCGATGAAGCCCAGCTGGGCTTGTAGTCCCTCAGGACTCTGGAACAGAGATCCCACAATGGCTGTGCTGTAGTGAAGAGAAACTGAGATCGTGAGTACAATGAAGTATATGCAGGGTTCTGGAATAGAGCCTCGTTGGTTGAGTACTCACACAGCAGTTTCTCTCAGTAGGAATCACAGGAGCTGGAATAGAGACAGGCCCTCGAGAAGCGAGTACCTGGTTCCTGGGAACAGCTCTGAGAGAAGTAAATGGTAACTCACTGATGGTGTAGGCAGCGGTATCTTCCAGGCAGAAGTGGAGTTCAGGCAGCGAGTCAGGGAACATGGGCCCTCGAGGAGCAAGTACCGGTTCCAGACAGCGACCTGAACGAGAAGAGAGAGGCCCCCGAGGAGCGGGTACCCCAAATAGAGTAAGTCCAAAAATAGAGAGGCAGAGTAGCTAGGTACGGAGAGCGAATCCCATCCGTAAGGAGTTCACCAGTATGAATACCTGTTGCTAACTCGATTAGCTAGCAGTAGTGAAGGCTTTTTGTATCCGGGATGCGTGACATCATCACAGGGGGACGCCCCTGAGGTTCGCGCCAAAGAAAGTATTTGAAGCAGGGCTGCGCGGCGTGCGCGCCCTAAGGCAGCTGGACAGCATGGCGGGAGGCAGCGCCCAAGCCGGACCGGGGACGCCGGAGAGGACGGCAGGCAGACGCAGCAGTCAAACGTCCGTCAACCGCAGGAGGAGTCGCCAGAGAGGTAAGGAGGGCAGAGTGGAGACGTCGGGCAGCGACAGTCGTATAACCTACACAATTTACCTTCAATAAGTCTTTGAGATATATGACCAGGTGACTACGTAGTTGCTTTTTGGATTGTCTCCTGATAAGTTCCTGGATTACTTTGATATTGGGATTGTTTGGTAGGAAAATGGGCAACCAGAACTGCATACAATATTCGCAATAAGGTCACATCATGAATCGATACAGGAGCAACATAATATTCTCAGTTTTATTTTCTTTTGCTTTGTGAATAATTCCTAACATTATTTGATTTTTTGGCTGGGGTAACTGAGCTGAGGATTTCAAAATATTGTCCACCATGACTCCAAGATCCTTTTCCTGGGTGTTTACTATAAACCTATAGTTTGGATGTTTTTTTTTTCTCCTTATGTGCATGCATTGCACGAGTTCACATTAAATTCCATTATGTCATTTAGATGCCCAGTTGCCCAGTCTTGCAAAGTCCTTCTGTAGTTCTTCATGGTCCGCTCATATTTCCAATATTTAAATTGAATAATTTGGTGTTGTCTGCAGATCTGACCATCTTTCTCCTAGGTTCCTTTTCCAGCTCATTTACTGTATGTAAATGTTAAGCAGCACTGGACCCATTACAGATCCCTGGGCACTCCACTACTCACCTTTCTCCATCGGAGAAAACCAACCATTTAGTCCTATTCTCCTCTCCGTAGACCTCTCCTAAATGGACCTCCCTAAGACTTTCACTGTCAGCCCTTCCCCGCCGCCTCTCTCCTCATGTGCCCTCACCCCCTCCGCTTTTCCCCTCATTTGTGCCCCTTACCCTCTCCCCCTGAAATTCTCTACACCTTTGTAACCCCTGCTTTACGTATTCAATGATGAAGATTAAGTTGTTTTAGTTTTGTACAAAGTTTTCCTCTTTCTTTCTACCTCACCACCCTCCCTATTCAGTTCTCTTGATGTTACTATATAATCATATTGTTGATTTTTGCTCTTAATTTGCACCATTTGCTTTAAATATGATATGTTATTCTGTTCATTGTATTTCCTCCTTTTTTCAGTTCTATGTAAGCCGGCATGATGTGCCTTACGAATGTCGGCAAAGAAAAGCCTATAAATAAATAAATAAATAAATAAATATTCTTTGGCTCCTATCTTTTTAACCAGCTACCTACACACAGTAAGACATTGCCTCCTATCCCATGACTGTCGTTTCTGGAGGAATCTCTCATTAGGAGCTTATCTACCTGTTTATTTACACCTTCAAAGAATTTTAATAGATCAGAGGCTTGGGACTGGGACCCAGGGGGTACAATTGGGGGAAGGAGAGGGGTGGGAGTGATGTGAGATTGGATAGTGAGGCTGAGGTTAATCTGGGAGACCAAAGACTGAGAGACTGGAGAGAGGAAAAACTGCAAGATGGATCAAATAAGCTAGAAAGGGAAGAAGAGAGTCTGGGGAAAAAGAGGGAAATGAATAGTAGAAGGGTGGAAGCAGGCAAGAGAAAATGTGACTTTAGGAATGAAAAAGACAGGCTGTAATGAGAGATGGTCTGAGAGGAGAACAGAAGGAGGAAAGTGGACAAACAAAGCAATAATAATACAGAAAAATGTGAAAACTGGAATGGAAAAATTAAAAAAATAAAATATCCCGACAAACCAGAAAAGTTTGGAAAACGACTTTATTTTTGTAGTGAAATAGTTTTATGTATTCAGTTATGTGGACTATGTGCAAATTCATGCAGCTGTGCCACAGGATTGCCACAGTATCTAAAAATCTTTGCTGCACAATGTACCCTGAGCTCTGGGCAAAATGGAGGGGGTGGGGGCAAGGAGGGAAAGAGGAAGAGAAGGGGCTCTAACTGTACTCATATAACAACTGTAGTGGTCTCGATTGCTTTCTGATAGGATAAACGCACTATCACCTTTGGGCCATCAGGAGTCATACATACTTATTAAAGGTGCGTTTTTTTCTTTTATACACAACTGTAATACAAGACAAAGTCTTTACTACATCTGGCCCCATGAACTATAGTTTGTTTCAGAAGATGGGGGTTAAGGAAATTGTACATATTAGACAGGTCTCTTCCTTTCTCAGACTATTGTTAAAAACAACAAAAAAAACCCATTGAGGTGGTGAGGTGGGCTTTGCTTCCCAAAAGAAATTAAAATCAGGCAAAGTAAATGTCTGGAAAGAGATGCATGAGATATGAAGGACTCAAGCGTCATAGTCCCGTAATTTGCTGTAATAGTCTCTGAAACACTCGTTGGCTCCAATATTAAGACCTTGCCTAGGATGAAGAAGCAGCTGTCGATTTCTGCCCATAAAGTGAGCCTATAGTATTTTCGTATTATAAAAGAAGTCCGGTAAATCCGAACAAAAACATAGCATCTCTTAACAAAGCTCTTGATGTAAGAAATGTGCTGGGAATGCAGCTGTTTCATGCAGCTGGCAGGACACTCACTGCAAGTACCGTGCTGAAGGGGATCTGACTAATCTAGTGACCCAAACAGATGGAAACTACTCTGGACGTGATGATGTAAACAAAGAGACATTACCCCATGTCTGTTTTCGCCTTCTTGTTTAGAAGAGCAAAAACAGGTCATCCTATTTTACAATATGCACCGGGTGCTAGCTGTAGCAGTGGTATGTCTGATATTGAAATTTTTCAGTTTCTTTGGCTATTCTTCATAATGCAGTTCTTAACAGTGTGGAAATAAAAGTCAATAAACAAAACATTTCATGTAAAGTGATACCTTTTTTATTAGACTAACCTAAAACATTGTTTGACAAGCTTTCGGGAACTAACACTCCCTTCCTGTGCTACTTGAACTAAATACAGTAATACTTAGTACTTTAGTACTTTATTATTTAGTAATAAAAAGTCTAATGCCTTTTTGCTCTAAAGAAGAGGATGCATGCTGCTTTTGTTAGATTATGCTCATGCCCTTTAAATGTTATCCATTCAGTGTTAAAAAGGAAAGTGTATTTCTTTTCTGTATACCTGTAAAAGATGAGTATGACACTCTTCCCCCAATGAGTTAACACTTCTGTTCTGAGAGTTGGAAAAGAACAGCCTGTCTAGTGACTAGCTTCTTTTAACTGATATTTTGGATCTGACAGTGCTCTGTTTCTCCTTACTGCGGCTGAGACGCCATGAGCCTTTGTGGTCATTCGGGGGCTTTATTCCATTTTCAATCATCCTGTCTCCTCTAGACTAGCCAGAGCAGAAACAGTGCAGGACCAGAGCTGGCAGACCAGAGTCTGGCCACTAGGTGTCACCGTTGTGCAATGACTGGGATTCCTTTCCTTCAGAGCATTGCCCCAGCCAACTAGAGTCTCTGGAATCAAAGCCAGATCTCCTGCATGAATGGCTCCTCTTCTCAGTAAAATATACTCTTGTTATTTATATTCATACAATTGATAATTAGTTTGGAATGTCCTTCTGAATGAGCATGTAGAGTTCATAAAGTTTAGTAAATCTATCAAGTCTTGTTTGTTTCAACAGGGTTTTAGGCCTTTGTGATTCATTAGCTGTTGATTAGGTGATAATAGACAGTAGTGGTTGCAGACACATTTTTATGTATCACTATCTTTATAACTGAATCAATCTAACTTGTAGTGTTTATACTTTTATGTTATTGATTGTTCTTTTTTTATTTTTTTTTTATTGAATTTTCAAATTATACATAAAGACACTGTTACTTACAAAGAAAATACCAATAACATAAGCAAAATACTTATACATTCAACACTAAGCCAGTAACAAAGTCTGATCAAAGCTTATAAGTAATCTAGGAGGCAAGATAATTTTAAGCAGAATACTTCTAGGTTAATTTTAACAAAAAATGAAAAAGCATAGCTCATGCTCCATTTACATTTTTCTATTAACCACCATTCTCCTGAGAATACATTAGGAATGGGAATCCAAATATTATCTCAACTGCTCCACTTCATTGAATACGTATCTATTGCCTTGATAGACAATTATACAGCGACATGGAAACCTTAAGAAATATTTTGCTTCTCTAGAAATAACTTAATTTCTCATCTAAAGAAACAATTTCCTTTTTTGCTGCATTGCTCTTGTAATGTTGGGAAAAATTCTTATCTGTTTCTCATAGAATACATTTTTCTGCTTACAAAAATATACTTGCAGTATTCTGTCTCTATCTGAAAGCCATGAAAAAGTCACCAAGAGCATAGCTCTTTTCTCAATTACTGTCTCAAATGATCTTTCAATTATATCTGACAAATTATCTTCTGATTTTTCCTCTTGCTTCTCATCTTCTCTTCTTGACGGTAGATACAGTATCTTTGAGATTTGGGGCAACGATGTTTCCACAAAACCCAATGGGGTGGATTTTAAAAGCCCTGCGCGCGTAAATCCTTCCGGATTTACGCGCGCAGGGCACTCGCGCGCCGGCGCACCTATTTTGCATAGGCCGCCGGCATGCGTAAAGCCCCGGGACGCGCGTAAGTCCCGGGGCTTCGTAAAAGGGGCGGGAGGGGGCGTGTCCGGGGGCGTGTCCGAAGACTGGCGGCATGTCCTGGGGGCGTGCCCGGGGTCAGGGGGCGGTCCGAGGCAGGTCCGGGAGCATGGCAAGGATTTGGGGGCAGGCCGGGAGGGCGGTCCCAAGTCCCCCAGCACTGCAGCCTGTGCTGGGGGCTGACGAGGCGGCGCGCACAAGTTACGCCTGCTTCAAGCAGGCGTAACTTGTGCGCCTGCTTGAAGCAGGTGGGGGGGGGATTTAGGTAGGGTTGGGGGGTGGGTTAGATAGGGGAAGGTGGGGGGATGCGGAAGGAAAGTTCCCTCCGAGGCCGCTCCGATTTCGGAGCGGCCTCGGAGGGAACAGAGGCAGGCTGCGCGGCTTGGCGTGCGCAGGCTGCCGATTTTGAGCAGCCTTGTGCGCGCAGACCCCGGATTTTAAAAGATACGCACGTCAACGCGCGTATCATTTAAAATCTGGCTTACTTTTGTTCGCGCGCGTATTTTTTTAAGATCTACCCCAATATATTTAAGAAATAACTTTTCAAAAGTTCTTTATGTGGAATCCATTTTGTTTTAGGAAAATTGAGAAACCTTAGGTTAGGCCTCCTCAACTCATTTTCAAAATATTCCACTTTATTCCGCATAGCGGAATCTGATTTAATCAATTCTGCTTGCACTTCTTTAACTTTTATTACTTCAGCCCCAATTTCTGTTATTTTCATTTCCATTTGAGAAATCCTCTTTTCTTGACTCTGAACATTCATTATATTTTCTTTAACAGTTTTTGTCAAATCAGCGATAGCTTTATTTAAAGTCACAATAGCTTTCCATATTACTTCTAAAGTTACCTTCTCAGGCGTTTCAAGGTATGTTGGCAGGAGTACTTCAAATTTAGATTTCACCTTTCCTTTCTCAGGAGAGCATCTTTCCTCAATCAAACGCTGTTCCCCCTCGAACCGATCATCGGAACCCTGTACCTCTGGGCTCCACAAAGTATCCAGCCCACTGGCTGCACTTCTCATGATGGTTGGCGTCCTCGGAGTTAGCTGTTCCATCAGCGTTATTTGCTGTTGTTCACCCCTCAGTTCACCATAGGGCCCTGATGGAGGAAATGGCTTTGTTGGTTGTCCGGGGCTGAGGGATGTTTCAGCTGGCCCGGAGTCTTGTGGCTGCTCCCCGCCAGGATCTTCAGCGGCCCCTCCCACCGGTAATGGCAACATAGATCTTCCAAAGGTGTCTTCAATCCTGAGTTGCCTAGCAGCTTCAGTTGGAGTCGAGGTAATTTCACGAATCTTTGCCTTCTGCTTCCTGTGTGGCATTTTTGTCAGTGGTAATAAGCAAAGGCAAATTCCAAGTATAGGCTTCCCAGGAGCTTTACAGCCTACGTCCTGCTATACGGCAGCCATCTTGCCATGTTATTGATTGTTCTGATGGTTTTCTTTTTTTATTGTTTTATTTGATGATATGTTCATGAATGTTTTGGTATGATTTTATGTGCTGGCTCAATAGAAAACGTCCGAGTTTCCTCATCCAGACAGCTAACTTTCCTTCCCAATCAGTATTTGGACAAAGATCTCTTAAGTTTGAAATTATTTATTGTACAGATAATTTTCCATTACTTACAATTGTTGCTTCCAAATGTATTGCCCCAAGCAAAGACCTTTGTAGCTGGAGATAGGCAGGAGAAGGGAGAACGGAGGTTCTTGGGATGTAGGGTGAGAAGACAAGGGGTTCTGAAGCTGATTTAATCTTTAGAATTAAAGCGATAAGAAGGAATGTAAAAAAGCTGATCGTATCACAGAGGTTGCAAGCACCTCTAGCTTTGAGGCAGCATGGCTGAGACTGACTAACAGTCTTGGAGAGTGATTATAGGAAACATCCCCGCAAGCTGGGGCTAGAGGGCAAGATCCAATGGTAGCGAGCCTAGGATCCATGTGACACAGGGGGGACATGAAGGGCAGTCCCTTGAGCCAATAAGGCACTTAAGAAGACTCAAGTTAGATTGAGAGGGCATACAGCCCTTCCTAAGTGGGAGAAGCAAAGGATGAAGGGAACTTCTCTTAAGGGCACGCTCCCTTAAAGGCAAGGCTCACCAGTTTTCACCATGGGTTACAAAAATGTTTTGCAGCACTAAGCACAGTACCCACTGCTGGGGATAGAACATTTTATGTTATGCATTTATGTATACATTTTGACACATATTGCTTTGTATTTTTAAATAAATCACATACGGGCCGATGCAGTAAAGTGCACTCAGGCTGAGCGCACTGTTAGCCCCCATTTGGTCGCACGTTTTCAACGCGCTATTTTTACTCCTTATACAGTAAGGGGTAATAGCACGTGGAAAACACGCAGCCAACCCCCCGAAACTAATAGCGCCCACAACATGTAAATGCATGTTGATGGGTTTATTAGTCATTCCTGCATGATACAGAAAGTAAAATGTGCAGCCAAGTCACACATTTTATGTTCAGAAATTAACGCCTGCCAAAGGCAGGCGTTAATTTCAGCCGGCACCAGGAAAGTGTGCAGAAAGCAGAAAAAACTGCTTTTCTGTACACCCTCCAACTTAATATCATAGCGATATTAAGTCGGAGGCCCCAAAAATTAAAATTAAAATTAAAAAAACAATTTTTAAATCTGCCCGTGGTTGGAAGACAGATGCTCAATTTTGCCGGCGTCCATTTTCCGAACCCGTGGCTGTCAGCGGGTTTGAGAACCGATGCCGGTTAAATTGAGCATAGGCTGTCAAATCCGCTGTCAAAAAGGAGGCGCTAGGGACGCGCTAGTGTCCCTAGCGCCTCCTTTTACCGTGGGCCCTAATTTGCATACGGGCCGATACTGAATCGCGCACCCAGGACATTGGCCTGTGCGCACATCGGGAGAGCGGATGCTTGCTGGCTCTCCCACGACTTTTACTGTATCGGCCCATTTGATATATATTTAGCAAAATATATTCTGCTAATCTACAGAATTTAGTGTTTAACAAAATTTACATACATAATTTCAACAAAGTAAAATATAGAAGATAAGCTAAAATAAAGATAGAAATTAAATAGTTTAAAATACAATTTAAAACTTTCAAAACACTATAAAGTCTCCAGGATCCACACAGATACAAGCCAGGCAGGACATTTCCTGTGGGTATGATGCAGAGTAAGACTCAGCCCTTTTGAGGAGCAAGAAAGGCTAAGTTGGAACCCCCTGCAACAGCAGTAGGTAGTCGTCCTCTCCAATGAGACACAGTGGGTCCCTCTAGTAAAAGTAGTGGTGGATGGCTGCCTCTTGTGGTACTATTCAGAGTAGACTCAAATTACATCAGATCAGTGTGTTTTGGAAATTATAAAAAGAGGTTATGCCCTAGAATATACAAAAGTAGTCCCAAAGGACTTTATAATGTCCCCTTGTACTTCTCAGCTGAAGAGAGGCAATAAGAGAAAGTGTTGTGCAGTTGTTTGAAACAAATGGGTAAAACATGAAGAATTAGTCCATATTTGTGTCATTAGTAGCCCCTGAAATGAATAGAGTATCATGAATGAAATAAATAATATGTCTTATTCATTTATGTTTCCCATTCCTTTCTATAGTCCACTGAAGTCTATGGCTGTTACTGCTGAGAAAAAAAACTGGTAAATATAACAAATAGCTCTTGCCTGTGTGATCTCACTGCCTTATCAGAGCCTTGTTGAAGCCAAGGCAGGACAAGGTGTCAAGGAAACCACAGAGAAGGCAAATCACAGTGAAGCATCTTTCTAATATAGTCTATAGCTGCTATCTGCATCAAATGACACTGATGTCCTTCACTGTAAACTCTGAATATGTGGAAGAAGTTCTGTAATTCCTCTCTAGCAGTTGGTAAATAAAGATGGGGGTTTAGAAGCTCTCTCACAGTTTAGAAAAAGATTAGGAAATATTGGATCTGGTACTGGTTTTTGGCTGCTTCTGATATTCTCTGTGCTGTAGTGGTTTCACTCTCATTGTGCCAGAAAGAGGTAGTGCACTGCTGCTGATTTAGATGTTTCTCAGCATTGGGGGAGGGTCAAGGCGGGAGACATTATGAAGACAGTTGCAGCAGTCCTTGTGATTTTTTTTTTTGTCTCCATCTGGACACCAGTGAGATGAGCACCACAAACTCAAAGACTGAAGAGAAGAGTCTTATCAGGTTGCCAGTCTTTTTGTTGTTAATGTTTAGCAGTTTGTTTGTGTGTGGAGTCAGTCAGCTCTTGTGCCCACAGCATAGCACACATACATTCTATATATGTGTGATGTGTGTGTGTGTGTGACAGAGAATTCTCCATACAGAGATTCATACTGTGAGTGGGGGCAGTAACAGTATCACTAAATAAATTCACTTTTAATATCTAAACCCCAGCAGCAAATGCACTTGAATAAATTCCATCAAGTCAGAATAAAGGCAAGAGGAAATGTTGGCAGTGGCAAGGAGAGGGCTGGATTTATATTGCCAGTGCCTATAGGCAATGAGATTTTTTTTTGTCTATTTTGTTGCCCAACAACTCCCCTCCCAATGGGGGCAGGGGGCAGGGGACAATTATTCCCTGTCCCCCCTGCTGAAATTATATATTTTCACCTCTAGATTGCAGTTCAAGCCTGAAGTGGCAGCAAGTAGTTGCAGGAAATTCAGCATGGGGACTCCTGCAACCCTTGCATGCTCACCGGCCCTGCAGCACCCTGCCCCCTCCCCTCACACTAGGCTACTCGTCTGTTCTCATCCACCAAGGCATGGAGTGCAGTCCATTGCAAGCAGCGCATAAGTGTCTGATCCACCAATACGTACAGTTGGGGAATAGCAAACAGCACAAAGGTATGCAAACCACCAAGTGCTGTTTGTGATTCACCAAGTGAATCACAAACAGCACAGAGGATCCTAAACTACCAGTGCAGGGAATCACAACCAGCACAAAGGCATGGCCAGGCCTTGACGGCAAGACAGAAACCATAAAAGAGGTGGATGGGAGGAGAAACTCGTATATTTTTTCACTTTTTTTTTTCTGGGGACAAAACACCTCAGTATAACCAACAAACAAACGAGGTGGGAGAACTAAGTTGGGATTGTAGAGGGCTAGAACAAAATAAAGAGCTATAAAAGAGATGGTCTCAGAGGAAAAACTTGCATTTTTTTTCCTCACATTTTTTTCTGGGCATCAAACACCCCAATATAACCATCAAGCAAGCAAACAGGGTGAGAGACCTAGGCAGAGATCCAAACAGCAAACAACACAGAGGCACCAAAACTCCCTTGCCAGAACATAATAGGATTGACAGGTAGGCATATTAGCAGTGTTGGCAAATCTACATATGTTATAGACTATTTGAGCTTATGCTTTATATCTGAATCTTTCAGAATACAAATCCTCCCATTTGTCTTGGTTACTGTGTTTTTTTTTTAAAGGGGTTTTATTAAGTCTAACATAATAAATTTATCACAATAAACCTAATGATTATCAGATATTAAAAAGGATTAAATACTCAGCAATAGCCTCATATTGAAAATATACTTTTGTGCTTATAAAATTAATAAGAGAGCGAAAGATACACGATGAAGGAATAAAGCGAAGCATGTTAGCTCGCGACAACTTCAAAGAAATTCTTCACGGAAATTAGAGTGTTGGAAATACAGTCTCGTGGAAGTTTCATCAACAGCCTGAAAAGCTGTTAATTTTCAGCTTTACAGAGGACGGAAAGCGTGGAAGACCCAAAGTAACAAGAGGATTTAAAAAGATGCCAGCAACAGCAAACTCAATTCAAGATAAGTAATTCCGACTATTCATGATTCCCTGTACGTACCTGGATCAGTCCAGACAGTGGGTCATGTCCCCAATCCAGCAGATGGAGTCAGCACAAGCTTTGAGGGGGCGTATCCATATATACTACTACCCCCTCTGCAGGAGTTCAGTATCTTCTGACTCCAGCAGATGCGAGTAGGGGAATCAGGCTTCTCCTCCATTTTACTTCTTTCTCACTTCTTTTGCTTGATTATTTTGCTGCCTTTTTCTCATGGATCAAGTTTGTATCAAGTCTTGTATCAAGTTTAAAAAAAAAAAAAAAAAAAAAGAAAGTAAAGCAGGGTCCTTTCACTTTTTGGGGAGTGGCTTATCTCTCCTGTCTCTTTTCTGCAGCCGTGCTGTTTTCTTTGTCGTTGCAGCAGGGGTAAGTAAGTTTTTCTTCCTCTGTAGTTTTTCTTCACAGCACAGCTCCTGGTGCCCGCGAAAGCCAGTGGTGCCGGCCTCTTCGTTTTTCTTCACTCACCCGCGGCCATTTTGCAGCTCCTCGTGGGCTGCTGCCGCGCTTGGGAAAGACTTCTGGGGCGGGTTGTGTGGCCGGGAAGGCCCCCCCGCGGCACCCCCCTGTAATTGCGGACAGCGGGCAGTGCGGGCCGCCCGGGCCCCCCCGCAGCGGCGCTTTCGTGCGCGTGGCCCCCCCCCCCCGAGACTTTTGCTCTTTTTTGCCGCCGTTTTTCATCTCTCCCCGGCGATCCCAATGCTGCGGCCGTCGTGCTGTGCGGCCTGCGGCGACCCGGGGTCCCGGATTTCCCGGGAGGGCATCTGTGCACGATGTCTTCCCGGGGGGGAAGGTACCTCACAGTCCCTTACTGAATTTTCTTTTTTGCCCGGGCGGCGCGGGCCGGCCACTCCGCCATTTTTGGCGGGAACGGGGGCCAGCTTACATTCTGAGCGCCCGGAGGTGCAGGACACGAGGGAGAACGTCTCTCAGGAAGACCCTACAAGCAGGGGCGCCCCCCCGATTCTGGTGCAGGAGCCAAGCACCCAGAGCCAGGGAGCAGGAACCACGCCGCCCCTCGAAACGCACCCGGGCAGGCCGGGATTCTCTCCGGAGTTTATCCTGTTCATGCATACAGCTTATCTACAGGGGCTGGACACACCTGTGGGAACCCCCCCCCCTAAGATCCCACGGATGTCGCCCTCGGCGCCGGCCCCCCCCGACCCTTCGGGAGCGGGGGCCTCCCATCCTCCTACTCGGGTCCGTTCGGCGCCAGCGGCAGTGGGGGCGGTGCCCGACCCAGCGGGACAGGGACCTGACCTCCCGGACCGGGGGCCAAGGGGACGGCATGCAAGAAGGGGATGATCCACGTACCCTACGCCTCTTCCAGAGGGAAGAACTGGAAGACCTCATCCCGCAGATCATTCAGGAATTAGATTTGGACCCTCCACCGGACCCGCCTGCTCCAGTGGCTCCCGCTGTCGTCACCCTCCTCAAAGAAGGGAGATCCAGTCCTGGCGGCGCTTTGGCCGAGGGCTCGGGCTTTTCCTATCCATGACTCGTTTTTACAACTTCTCACCAGGGAATGGGACACCCCGGAGGCCTCCTTGAAGAGCAGCCGGGCGATTGAAAAGCTGTACCCGCTCCCTGAAGATTTTCTGGACCTCATCAAGGTCCCAAAGGTGGACTCCGCAGTGTCGGCGGTCACGAAGAGGACGACTATCCCAGTAACGGGAGGTGCGGCATTGCGAGACACACAGGATCGTAAGTTGGAGGTTTTCCTTAAGCGGGTCTTCGAGGTCTCCGCGCTGGCATGCGGGTGGTGATGTGCAGTTCGCTTGCCCAGCGGGCTAGTCTCCTTTGGGTACAACAACTCCTCACGTCTCAGAATCTGCCGGCCGATGAGGCTGCCCAGGCGGATCGGCTGGAGGCCGCGGTGGCGTATGGGGCGGATGCCTCGTACGATCTTTTTTGGGTCCTCGCAAGAGCCATGGTATCAGTAGTGGCGGCACGCCGACTACTATGGCTACGCAACTGGGCGGCAGATACGTCCTCGAAGTCCAGTCTGGTCTCTCTCCCCTTCAGGGGCAAGTTCCTCTTCGGGGAGGATTTGGATCAGATCATCAAGTCCCTGGGGGAGAACGCTGTTCATCGGCTGCCGGAGGATAGGTTTCGTCCATCCAGAGCGTTTTCTTCTTCTCGGACCAGAGCCAGAGCGCAGCGGCGCTACAGGGGATACAGACAGGCGGCCGCCCGGCCATCCGCCCCCAGGTCTCAGCCCTGGTCGCGCTCCTTTCGCGGGCGTCGGCCCGCACGCACTACTCCCGGACCCGGGAACCCCTCTAACAAGTCTTCACAATGATGCCAGTCTCGCCCACTCCTCTGTCCCCAGGATTGGGGGCCGGCTAACGTTTTTCTACGCGGAGTGGGCGCGGATCACCTCGGACCAGTGGGTCCTGGATACCATAAAACACGGCTACGCATTGGAATTTGTCCGCCCTCCGCAGGGAAGGTTCATCTTTTCTCCCTGTGGCTCGGACCTCAAAAGAAGGGCGGTGCAGCTGACTCTGGACAGACTTCGTGAGATAGGCGCTATTGCGCCCGTGCCCTTCGGAGAGGTGGGCTCGGGCCACTATTCCATCTATTTCGTCATGCCAAAGAAGGACGGTTCCTTCCGGCCTATACTGGACCTCAAGGAAGTCAACAAATCCCTTCGAGTCGTTCGGTTCCGCATGGAAACGCTCCGATCAGTGATTGCGGCGGTACATCGGGGGGAGTTTCTCGCCTCCCTGGACTTAACGGAGGCCTACCTGCACATTCCCATCCGCCCGGACCACCACCGTTTCCTTCGTTTCAAAATCCTGGACCAGCATTTTCAGGTCACGGCTCTCCTGTTCGGATTGGCGACGGCGCCGCGCACCTTCACCAAGATCATGATAGTTGTGGCTGCAGCCCTCCGGAAGGAAGGCATCCTGGTTCATCCTTATCTGGACGATTGGCTCATCCGGGTGAAGTCATTCGATCATGGACGCTCAGCGGTGACTTGAGTAGTACGGTTTCTACATTCCCTGGGATGGGTAGTGAACTTCTCCAAGAGCTCCCTCACTCCCTCGCAACGCTTGGATTTCTTGGGGGCGACCTTCGACACCCTACTGGGCAAAGTTTTTCTGCGCCAGGACAAGGCTTAATCCTTGCGGGATCACACACGACGATTCTCTGCATTGCCAGAGCCCACCTCCTGGGACTACCTACAACTCCTGGGAGTGATGGGGTCCACCATCGACCTTGTACCTTGGGCTTTCGCGCACCTCAGGACCTTACAGTGGGCGCTCCTCTCCCGGTGGAAACCAGTATCACAGGACTACCAGATGATTCTCCCGCTCCCGCAGAATGCCAGGGACAGTCTGGGCTGGTGGTTGGATCCGCCGAACCTGGCCCGGGGCGTGTCCCTCGATCTGCCAAATTGGGTGGTGGTGACTACCGATGCCAGTCTAGCAGGCTGGGGTGCAGTATACGATCGAAGCGCCACGCAGGGGACGTGGTCCGCGGTGGAGGCGAAGTGGTCAATCAACCGTCTGGAAACCAGGGCGGTCCGGCTAGCTCTGCGATATTTCCTCCCGCTTCTTCGGAACCGGGAAGTCAGAATTCTATCGGACAACGCTACCACCGTGGCCTACATCAACCGACAAGGAGGCACGCGCAGCCCGCAGGTAGCGCTCGAGGCGGCGCTACTGATGCAATGTGCGGAGCGTCATCTCGTCCGGCTAGCGGCCTCGCACATCGCCGGGGTGGACAACGTCCAGGCGGACTTCCTCAGTCGTCAACTGCTGGACCCAGGAGAGTGGTCTCTTTCCGACAAAGCGATGCAACTTATCGTCCATCGGTGGGGGGGCCCCCCACCTGGATCTGATGGCGTCCGCTCTCAACGCCAAGGCTCCACGCTTCTTCAGTCGCCGGAGAGAGCGCGGCGCGGAGGGAGTGGATGCCCTGGTCCTTCCGTGGCCCCCACATCTTCTGCTCTATGCTTTTCCACCGTGGCCTCTGGTGGGCAGGATGCTCCGCAGAATAGAAAGCCATCAGGGGACCGTGGTCTTCGTCGCTCCGGAATGGCCCAGGCGACCCTGGTTTGCAGACCTTCTACAGCTGGTGATCGACGGGCCAAGCAGGCTGGGGCACCTCCCCCAGCTCCTACATCAGGGCCCGGTATTTTTCGAGCAGGCAGAACTCTTCTGTCTTGTGGCCTGGCTTTTGAGAGGCGCCGCCTCCGGCGTCGGAGCTACCCGGAGGCGGTAGTATCCACGCTATTGCGGGCACGAAAAACATCGACGTCGGCGGCCTATGTTCGGGTCTGCAAGGTGTTCGAGCTGTGGTGTACCAGCCAGGCCACGAGACCCGCTAAGGCTTCTGTACCTCAGATCCTTCAGTTTCTACAGGCGGGAGTGGAAAAAGGGCTCGCCTATAATTCACTACGGGTTCAGGTGGCCGCCCTTGGTTCGCTGTTGAGCGATGAGGGCTCTCTTCTACAGCACCCTGACATTGCTAGTTTTCTCAAGGGTGTCAAGCACCTCCGTTGCGGGACCCTTGTCCCTCCTGGAGTCTTAACCTTGTGCTTCGCTCCCTGTTGGGACCACCGTTCGAGCCGCTGCGCAGCGCAATGACAAAGGATCTCACTCTCAAGACTGTTTTTTCTTGTGGCCATCTGTTCTGCTCGACGCATCTCGGAGCTGCAGGCTCTGTCGTGTAGAGAGCCTTATCTCCGTTTTTCCGACTCTGGAGATTCGCTTCGCACCGTTCCCTCCTTCCTGCCGAAGGTGGTTTCTGCATTCCATGTGAACCAGACGGTGGAGCTGCCGTCCTTCTCCTCCTCAGAGCTGAAGACGCTCCGTCTCTTGGATGTCAAGCGCACTCTGCGCCTCTATCTGGAGGCTACAAATGAGTTCCGGATCTCTGACCATCTCTTCGTACTCTGGTCCAGACCTAAGAAGGGGTCTCAGGCCTCGAAGGAGACCATTGCCAGATGGTTGAAGGCCGGCATTGCTGCTTCCTACATTGGGGCAGGACGGATTCCCCCACCCGGCATCGTAGCGCATTCTACACGTTCTCAGGCGGCTTCCTGGGCGGAGTCTCGCTTGGTATCCTCGCAAGAAATTTGTCGAGCAGCCACCTGGAAATCGTTACACACGTTCTCGAGGCACTATCGTCTGCACCTCGCCTCTTCGGTCTCTGGACACTTTGGCGAGCAGGTTCTCCGAGCAGGCCTCGCAGGACCCCACCCAGTTTAGGGAAGCTTGGGTACATCCCACTGTCTGGACTGATCCAGGTACGTACAGGGAAAAGAAAATTATTACTTACCTGCTAATTTTCGTTCCTGTAGTACCATGGATCAGTCCAGACGCCCACCACGTTTTGGGTTCTTGGTCCTGCTCAGCTCTGCGCTATTTCCTGTTCACAGTGCTCTGTGTCTTCACAGTCGTTTCCTTTTTGCTGTTTTTCACAACGCCCTACAAGTTGGTAGGATGTTTGCCGTTACTTGTTGCGGTTACAATTGTTTTAATTATCTGTTTCCACAAACTTGATCCTTCGGGGGTTTCTACTCGGGCTTTGATATACTCGATACTGAACTCCTGCAGAGGGGGTAGTAGTATATATGGATACGCCCCCTCAAAGCTTGTGCTGACTCCATCTGCTGGATTGGGGACATAACCCACTGTCTGGACTGATCCATGGTACTACAGGAACGAAAATTAGCAGGTAAGTAATAATTTTCTTTTATAGTTTACATCCCCTGAAGAAAGACCTATCAGGGTCAGAAACAAGGCCTTGTCGGGTGGAGTTCAAACCTTGCAGTGTACAAGTCGGTTTTATTACTGGCAGTAAGCAACACCAAGTGGAATTATAAGTTCCATCTTTAATGAGTCTATTTCACACTCTAATTGTCAATAATTTTTTAAAAAAAGAATTCTCAGTGCACTTTGAGTTCACATAAAAAAAATATTATAAGGTTGAAGGTGGAAAGTTCGTGATTAAAAAGAACACATAGCATTACAAGCCAGTAATGCATTGTAAATTTATAAAACATTCCATTTCCTCCTTTAAACAATTTTTTCAGTAAAATTCTCTGTGTATGTAGTGTTTCCTTAAAGATAGAGGTTTTGTCCTTCTTAAAAAATAGAAAATCTTTCAAAGCAATATATTGGACATCTTTTATGTGAGTATAAAATTAATAAAGCATTAGCATATTGGATTAACTTAAACTTTTACTTTACCAAGTTAAAGAATTCTAACTAACCCAGTGGATAGGAACTTAAAATGCCCAAACCTTACAAATGCATTCTGTTCTTGGGATCAGTTCCTTGCTGCTCCAGTTTTTTTGCTGTTTTGATGTTTCTGGATTCACACTGCCCTGCCTTTGGGAATTTATAGCACTTTGCCTAAGATGGGCACAATCACAGCTTTATGAGAAAAGCAGCAATTGCACGGGACTCAAAGACTAGGATGCAAGACAGCAGAAGTAAGGTCTGTCCCTGTCCATTCCTGTTGGCATGCATGGCACATTCTTTTGTTCTCAGCTTTTTAAAGGTTTCAATTTGCATTTCTCAATTCAACAATACAAATTAATTAGCTTTCAGATCAGCAGTGTGAGTGGTCCAAATCATTCAATTTTTTTCAGACATCTGGTTCAATTTGTGGGCAGTTGAATATTAACCACATGGCTTATGGAAGACATCTGCTGATAAATCCATTGGTTCTGATAAGCTGTTGTTTTTTTTGTTTTTTTTTAAGAAAAGCTTAAAAATGAGACTTGCTGGTATCTGTCCAGTTTGGTATGCAGGAAAACAGTTCTTTCTCATTTGCTCAGCAGAATGGTTAAGTATCCCAGACTGCTTTGTGACAGACTCCATGTTTAGTCAGCATACAAACAGTTTGTTAGATGGTTTCTTTGGACATTGCTCCTACAACAGCATGACCTCCAAGGTGGTATATCAGGGCCATGGCATGTAGGCAGAGCGGTAGAAGCAATACCCTAACGTGGTATATCAGGGGCCTGGCAGGCAAGCAGAGTGACAGCAAGATCTTCAAGGTGCTTTCAGTCATCTTGCCACTTGCATGGAAATTCTGGAAACCAAAGAAAGGCAGATTGATTTTCAAAAAGTCCAGTGTTTCCATCAACTCTGGCACCAGGTATGAGTGAGGAGGGCTCATGATGTCCCCAGCCATTGAGAAGACATGTTAATTGGGTACACTGGTCAGTGGACAAGAAATATAGAACTGAGCTACCTTGACTAGGTCTTGCCAGACTACGGACTTGTTTGCCCAATATGCCAGCACATCTTTCTCTGTCTCATCGATGGGCTTTGTGAGATAGTCTGGGGTCTCCTTTGCTGTGGTGGGGTGAGGGTCTCTCTTGCCAGCTGCTCTAGCTATGGCCTGTGTCAGGAGAGATAGCTTTTTGCGAGCAACCTGGCTTTGGCTTATTGAAATGGGGGAGGAAGTGGTAGCTGACAGAGTGCTGCTTATGCTTGTGCTACTCTCTGAAGTGGCCATTGTTTCCTGTACTACATCCTCACTGTGCCTCTGCCTCTGGCATTCCTGTTCTCCTTCGTGAATATGAAATGCTGGGATTGGAGGGCAATATTCCTTTTCACCTGTGGATCACAAAGTGAAGTAAGCACTTTTAAGATTTTATTTGCTTATCATTGAATTTATGTTTTTATTAGCTAAAATGGTTTAATTTAATGTAATTGCTTTTGTTGTGAACCGGTATAATTGTACCAGAATATTGGTACATAAAACAAAATAAAATAAAATAAATACATTATTTTTTGTCAGAGGTTTCAGTATCTCTTGCACTTCTGTTGTAAGGAGTCCAGAAACTGCAATACCTCTGCTTATATTTCCTCTTACTCAAGGAAGCCCTTGATCATGTCCTCCAGAATATTTGCCATAGGGATTTACCATGCCCAGGATGGCACTTCTGGCATTCAGCTCCTCTGAGGTATCCTTAAAGGACTTCAGGATTTATACCAGCTGCCTCACTGCTATTTAATCATGATGCCCCCTGTGGGCAATCCACACTTACCTCTATTGCCAACGAAATATCATGAAGGGGTGTCTGCTGCTCTACTAACCTCTGCAGCAGCATATAGGGGGAATTCCAGCAGATGACAGCATCTTGAATCAGGTGCTTGTGAGGTATCCTGACTTCTTCCTGCTGCTCACAGAGAAGCTTCCCTGCCTTCACACTTTGATGGAAACACCCTGCTATTTTCCAACACCTCTCTATAAGGGTCCTTCAGGAATAGTTTCCTATCATCATTGGGCCCCAGCCCCAGGGCATCCCTCACTACCAGATTAGAAAGTGTGCAAAGCAATGGCTACACTGAAAACCTTCATCTTCTATTGCTTTTACCAAATTTGCACCACTATCTTTCACAAAACACCTGTTTCATCACTCCTGCCTTTCTGGTCTAGGTGTCAATAAATGAAATAAACATTAAATGAAACAAAATTCATGGAGAAAACTCCTCCAAAAAATGAAATGAAAAATGAAACAAAACTTTTACTTCTTCCCACCCCTACTGTTTATGATTCCTCACACTATGTGTATTGTGGTTTAGACATCTTGGTGCTGTTTGCAATAGACAGCATTTCAGGCATTAGTGATTTAGATGCCTTTGTGCTGTTTGTGACAATGGCTTGGTAGTTTAGAAAACTGCTGTTTGTGATTCACCACACTCCATGCCTTGAGGATTATAGACCCCTATGTGCTGTTTGTTATTCCCTGCACTGCTTGCCTTGGGAATATAGGCACCTCTGTGCTGTTTGTGATGCAGTGCACTGTATGCCTTGAGGGTTTTGACACTTTGTGCTATATGCAATTCTCCATACTGTATGCCTTGAGGGGTTTGATACCTCTGTGCTGTTTGAGATTCCCTATACTGCATGCCTTAAGAGGTTTTGATACCTCTTGCTGTTTGTGATTCAACATAGGTTGTGACACCTTTATACTGTTTGTGATTCCTTTCACTATCTTGGGGGGTCAGCGCTCATCAGCATATATTAGTTCTACATTCACCACAGTCATACATGAAACGGATGGAACCATTACAGATTTAATGAGCCTTTCACAGTTTCACTGTACCTCCCATTTGTACATAATATGCGCAGGACTCGATCTTTACAATTTAACAGAATCATATGCTAGTCCACTGGTAGGATCAACCACATTCCTCATACTGAGAAACACCCCCCCCCCCCCCACGCTGGCTGTCTTCGAGGTTCCTTTTCAAATCCCCTTCCTTCCCTATATTTTCTGACTCACGGGCCATCCATTGTTTGCTGACTTGCTGCACTACTCCTCAGGCCATTCATGTCACTCCAGGTACCGCTTAATCTTTACAGATTCACAGAAGCATCTGCTGCTGGTAGGTTCAACCTGGTAGCCATACCTCTGACTGGGCCAGGCATCCCCCACTCTGGTTGTCTTGGAACTTCTGTCCACATCCCCTTCATCTATGCTGCTTTCTGATCCTTGGTTTTACCCTGGCCATCCATTGCTTTGCACGTGGGCTGCACCACTCCTTGGCTTTTGATACCATTCTTCCTCATTCCGCCTCTGCCATTGAGGTATACTTGGGGGGGGGGGGGGGGGGGGGTTACAGATGCTCTTCTTGCTGCTTTGTTCTATTTCTACCATTTCTGTTTTTAATCACCAGTGCCACTGCTGCCACTTTCTCTAAGTCAATCTTGGTATCTTCTCTTCTCTCATACTGCTTCCCTGCAAAGTTTGAATCCAGTTGATTTTATTTATCTAGAATTTTCTAACTAGCTATTTGCCATGGCCTTTTTTCTTGACTCAGATTATATGAATTCATCCTATAAGGAGTAGGTAAAAGACCAACAGGCCGATGCAATACTGTGCGCTCAGGCTAGCGCACAGGTTAACCCCTGGTTGGAAGCACATTTTGGATGTATGTCCATAGCCCCTTATGCAATAAGGGGATCAGCGTATCCAAAATGCACATCCGAACCAGCGCATAGCTAATAGCACTCATCACATGTAAATGTCATATTAGCTAGTTCTCCCTTATGTAAAACATAAATGTGCGCCCGATGCACACATTTTTACCCTCAAAAATTATCACCAGCCCCAGAGCTGGCGTTAAGTCTTGAGGAACCCGAAAAGTTTACAGAAAAGCAGAAAATACTGATTTTCTGTAGTTCCTCTGACATAATATTGTGGTGATATTAAGTCAAAGGAACCAGAGAAAGCAGCAACATGAAAAAAAATAAATTAAAAAAAGTCTTGCTGGCAGTCAGATTAGGAAAACAGATGCTCAATTTACGCGCGTCCGTTTTCTTAACCTGCGCACTGCCACTTCTCCTGGGCGCCCGATGCCATGGACACATGAGGGACGCACAATTTATCCCTAGCGCCTCCTTTTTTAGCAAGGCGGCTGATTTCCCTATTGCATCAAGCACCCAGGAGGGGTGATTGTGCGCACATTAAAAAAAAGTGCGTCCAGTTTGGACGCATGGTTTTAGCTCGTTGGTATTGCATCGGCCTGCAAGAGGGAGAACCAGAGCCAAGAAGCGTTCACCTCTAATATTCTGTGAGAAATGCCTAACGCAGTTGCTTTGATGTTCCAAGTGGAATGAGTCAGCTGAATGTTATCCTTTATATTCAACAGATCACAAGGCTTTAAAAAGATTTTGTGGATTTATATTGTATCAACAGTTTTTTTTCAGTGTTGCCTTTGACTCTTCTTGAGGACAGGCCATTCATTAGCCTCAGAAAGGTGTCAGCGCTACCCAGCTAGTTTGTGAACCTTCTGTTAACCTCCTTTATTTTTGTTTTTTGAAGAAATTAAGACTACCGAATAAGCTGCAAGTTTACAGTGCCTGAAAAGACTGTATGCACGCCCTCAAAGTCAATTTTAACTCATTATTTACATTATTTTATTTTTATTTCATGATAATGTATGCAGCACTGTACAAATACAGTACATGTAGGCATACAATAATTTATTAGTACAAATTATACAGATACAATAAGTAAAGGAATTCCCCATAGAGTTTACAATCTCGGCAGGATGAAATGGAGACCTGCAAGAGATATAAGGTGGGGGAAACATTGTAGGAATGCCATTGTGATGTCACAGAGGAGATAGTGGGTTTTATGGTGCTCATAGGAAGCTTCCCTGGAGAAACATGTCTTCAGGCAGGACTTTAAGATGGCAGGGGTGGGGAATGGAGGAGTTATAGGAAGCTTAATTTGCCCCCAAATATTTTTCTTCTTCCTTATTTTTTGTTTTAATAAAAAAAAAGTCAATTTACCCCTAGAGGTTTGGGTTGCCACTAAGTGAAAAGAAGTTTTCCCAAGAGGGGGATATTTGCTCAATATTCGTGGTGTTTGGGAAAAGACATAAAGTTATTTGGCTGCACCCAGAAAAGATATTCGGAGCATATAGGAGATGGAGCCAAGTTGCACGCTTCATTATTGGGATATATGTCACCTCTGGCCCTGCACACAATAGGTTAATTACCCACCTAGATATGTGACTTTTATTCACCTCTCTGGAGCCCTTACTCTGGATAGATTCACTCCTGCTCAAAAAGGAGTTATTACACAGCGCCACATAGCTCCCATTATTTCTCATGGGAGGACAGATTAATTTTTTATTTTCATTTCCATTCCTGCTTAATCATGGGTCCTAGGCTGTGCTATGCTATTTCCTTTTACACTGGAATGAAATCTGAGAATAATGAGAGGAAAGAGATTTGAAAATGTCCCATTTTGAAGTTGTTTTTGCTGCTTTTAAAGAGATTGTACTGCCATGGCCACAACACGTCTTTTGAAAAAGTCTCAGGATGCCTTAATTTCAGTGGCAAATTATACAAATGGTGACAATAATCCATTATGTTACTTCTATGTGAAATCACAGGAAATAAAGGTCCTTGCACTTCTCCTGGAATATTAGAAATGTTCTGCATCATAGAAACATAAAAAATGATGGCAGATAAGGACCAACAGGTCCAGCCATCTGCCCAATTGTATTCCTGATGCAATGCCACAGACCCCAGTTTATCTCTGGCTTTCCTCTCACTTCTTTGCAACTAGGGAGTCTTTGTGCTTATCTCATGCCTTCTTGAATTCTGTTATTGTTTTTGTCTCCAACACTTCCACTGGAAGACCATTTCATGCATCCATTACCCTTTCGGTAAATAAATATTTTCTGATGTTGCTTCTGAGTCGACCTTCCCAGAGCTTCATATCATGACCTTTTGTTCTAAAATAAGGGTAGGCAAGTCCAGTCCTGGAGTGCCGAAAACAGGTCTGGTTTTCAGGATATCCACAATGAATATGCATGAGATAGATTTGTATGTACTGTCTCCATTGCTTGCAAATATATCTTTTGCAGATTTATTATGGATGTCCTGATAACCAGACCTGTTTGTGGCACTCCAGGACTGGAGTTGCCAATCCTTGTTCTACTGACCAAAATGTTACCACTCCGTAGGTTGATTACCTAATGATAAACCACACACAAAAACCTACACATATATTTCAATGGACAATTTTCTCAGTGGAAGGGAGTGGGCTGTGGAGTGTCTCAGGAATCTGTATTGGGACCCTTACTTTTCAATATATTTATAAATGATCTGGAAAGAAATACGACAAGTGAGGTAATCAAATTTGCAGATGATACAAAACTGTTCAGAGTAGTTAAATCACTAGCAGATTGTGATAAATTGCAGGAAGACCTTATGAGGCTGGAAAATTGGGCATCAAAATGGCAGATGAAATTTAATGTTGATAAGTGCAAGGTGATGCATATAGGGAAAAATAACCCATGCTATAGTTACACAATGTTAGGTTCCATATTAGGTGCTACTACCCAAGAAAGAGATCTAGGCGTCATAGTGGATAACACATTGAAATCGTCAGTTCAGTGTGCTGCGGCAGTTAAAAAAGCAAACAGAATGTTGGGAATTATTAGAAAGGGAATGGTGAATAAAACGGAAAATGTCATAATGCCTCTGTATCGCTCCATGGTGAGACCGCACCTTGAATACTGTGTACAATTCTGGTTGTCACATCTCAAAAAAGATATAATTGTGATGGAGAAGGTACAGAGAAGGGCTACCACAATGATAAGGGGAATGGAACAGCTCCCCTGTGAGGAAAGACTAAAGAGGTTAGGACTTTTCAGCTTGGAGAAGAGATGGCTGAGGTGGGATATGATAGAGGTGTTTAAAATCATGAGAGGTCTAGAACGGGTAGATGTGAATCAGTTTTTACTCTTTCAGATAATAGAAAGACTAGGGGGCACTTCATGAAGTTAGCATATGGCACATTTAAAACTAATCGGAGAAAGTTCTTTTTCACTCAACGCACAATTAAACTCTGGAATTTATTGCCAGAAGATGTGGTTAGTGCAGTTAGTATAGCTGTGTTTAAAAAAGGATTGGATAAGTTCTTGGAGGAAAAGTCCATTACCTGCTATTAATTAAGTTGACTTAGATAATAACCACCGCTATTACTAGCAATGGTAACATGGAATAGACTTAATTTTTGGGTACTTGCCAGGTTCTTATGGCCTGGATTGGCCACTGTTGGAAACAGGATGCTGGGCTTGATGGACCCTTGGTCTGACCCAGTATGGCATGTTCTTATGTTCTTATTCTATGGTAGAAGCCAACTACTATTAAACCCTTATTTTTTGAATATATTATAATTAAAAAAATTTTTTAAATACATTTAATGAGGGGAAGGTGGTAGTTTCATATCTTGTACTATTTTTAGGTACCATCCCGGTTACCTAAATAGCTTCACTTGTATAATCATCAACTCACCACTGCAGGCCTGTGTAAGTGTGATTAGGGCCACCAATAAAATATTTTTTTCTTTTATATCGTGGAACAAACTTTTTTATTGGTGGCCCTAATCACACTTACACGGGCGGGCGGTGGTGAGTTGATAATTATACAAGTAAAGCTATTTAGGTAACCGGGATGGTACCTAAAAATAGTACAAGATATGAATCTACCACCTTCCTCTCATTAAATTTATTTTTTTTAATTTAAATTATAATATATTCAAAAAATAAGGGTTTCATAATAGTTGGCTTCCACCATAGAATGAAATATATGCGTAGATTTTTGTGTGTGGTTTATCCTTGTTCTACAGCATTCTTTCCTCTGATATAGATTCACTTCTTGGGTCTGATTTATATCTTTAAGATAATTGAATCTCTCTTTCATATCTCTCCTCACTCTCATCAAGGGTAGCAGCTCCCAGCCTTTTTCACATCATGGTACACCAAGTGCTAGGTTCACTTCATATGGACACACCAAAGTCAATGCATTCTAATAATTAAAAAATAATTAAAGAAAATAAGATTATTTAAAAATAAAAGCAAAAACTAAAAAATTACAAAATATATCTGATTTATGAGGAAATACTGAATTGAATATTTTCATCAAACCTTAATGTTGAATTTATTAAAAAATAAATACAAATAATTTATTATTATTAAGTCAGTTGGAGATCTGCGCTTGATGTGCTCCATAAAGTTTTTAAATCTGAGGTCAGATGGTTGATAAGTAGACATGTCACTCACATGCAATGTCAATTAGTCTCAACCTACTCTTTGATTTCATTGTCTTTAAGGTAAAAAAAATGAAGTCTTACATAAATAAGATGTAGCAAAGGGGAGTAAAATATCCAAAACTTTATTTGTGATTGTAGGGTACACATTTCTAACACAAATCCAAAAAGAATCCAAAGGAAGGTCTTAAAATTTCAGTTTTATAGTAACTTTGGATTTGCAGATAATTTGATCAATTCATCAAATTATGTTGAAGCATGACCCTTTGTATTCTTGATACTGAGTTTACTGCACCTTATGGTGATAATATGCAAGCATTCTGCAAATCCACACACAGAGAGGAAAGTGAAGATGCAAATTGCACAAAAAACAAATCTTCACCCATACACTTTGTATTAATATAATATGCGAATGAATCTGAATTCTGAGGGGATTCTTAAGAAGAGATTCCTAATATTAAGCCAAACCTTGTCTCCAAGCTTAAATTGGGGTACTGGGTGGTGTCTTTTATCAGCCTGTTTCCAGGGCCAGTGCAAGGGGATTTGGCGCCCTAGGCGAGCCTTCTCCCTTGCACCCCCCTCGGGTCGCGCTGCCACCCCCCCCCCCCCTGGTCTCGGCCCCGACTCCTACCTCATTCTCGATCACGCCCACTGACTGAGTGGTTTTCTGGGTCGCGAGCAGGTTGGGCATTGCTCGCGGCCCACCAAATCTACTGCCTGTCCAGACATTAGTCTGTATACTGACAATACCTAAAAGCCCTCTTGCTGGTTCTTTGTCTAAGTCCTGCCAGCCTCAGAACCCAAGGGCTCAACCTGAGGGGGAAGAGGCAAGTATAAGTGAAGTAGCTCCTGTTCCAGTTTGAGAGTGCCTTCCTGATGTTGGTGTGGGCCTAGTTGGTTCATCTGCCAGGCTGTACCAATCACACCACAGTCAAAGGACTTACACATTGTGACATCGGACACAAACCTGAGCTTGTGGTCTTGACAAGTTTTGTATCCAGTCATGAGGCACAATTCTATTCACCAGATGTCTTCCATCCCATGTTTGTCTTCCATGTGAGAATCTACTTACACGTACCAGCTAAGAAGAAGTCATATCGGAAGCCCACCAATCTTATGCCAGAAAATACTGACTTTTGGATCTTATGCATAAGTCATGTGCATAAGGTCCTGATGAAGACTTTGGACTTACAGATTTTGTACTCTCTCTCTCTCTCTTTCACACACACACACACACACACACACACACACACATACACACACACACACACGACTTCACATCTGAAACATACGAGAATTTTAATGAAGCTCAAGCCTAAGCTTTGAGACTGAGCTCAGCCCAGCCCTGCTCCGTTAACTTTGAAGTACTTGCCATTCTCATCCTTACATAAGCCTTTGCAGACTTTGCCAATCTTAGCTCCCTGTCCCCTGCCTGCATAAATGATAGAGCCTTCTGTAGGCACCGGGTCTGCTACTGCCCTGCGACTGTGGTGTTAATTTGTCGTTTGCCTGCTGGAGGTTCAGCTGGCTAATCTCTGACTCCTGATCAGCATAAGATTAACTGGATAAATTACTACTTTAAGTGGCGCAATTAATTGGCCATGTTTTAGAGAAAAGAATAAATGGACATAAATCTGACATTAGAAATAGCAACATTCAGAAACCAGTAAGAGAACATTTCAACCTTACAGGAAATTCTCAATCTGACCTTAAGGTTGCCGTCAGTGGTGCCAGGTAGCCATGAAAGAACAAGCGTGCTTTGCCAAAAAAACAAGAAGACCAAAACACGCAAGATTTAAACTGCTTTTATTAGAATGTATTTATACACAGAAAATACTAGACAAAATACTTTTGTGGATGTAATGGAGGAAATAATTGTTGTAGTTCTCACAGTTAACTAAAAAAAGGTCTGACAATCGATGACAACAGCCAATACTTCTTCGTCCTGTGTATTGTCATATACAACATTTTTTTGTTAGCCCTTAAAAAAAATGGCAATCTACTAAGACTTCAATGTTGGACAGTGATTTTTTTTAAGACCAACTCTACCTAGCAATGGTGGACTTTTTATAACATTTAATAGTTATTATTACTTGAGCTTATTATACTTTGTATTGGAGATGTTAGATATATTTGTTATTTCGCGAAGGTGATTAATTTGTTTTGAAAGTCACAAAATTCCATGCGTCCAAATCATTATATTTAGCATGTTTTGTAAATCAAATTGATCATATAATTCCACTTCACAATGGAAACATTTTAAAGTGGATGACTTCCATCTTACTTTTGAAAGGGTTTTCAACCACTTTTCAATGAAATTTACTGTTTTCAGAAAAATAAAAATGTGTTCATAAGCACCCAAACTCAAATCAGATGATTCTCTCTATGGTCACGTGACCTGGCGCCCCTTTAACTGGCTGCCCCAAAACACACAGACAGTGGCCCTTACAACCTGCTGTGAGCCCCAGATCCTGTCTGCACAGAGCATACACACCATTCTCAGCCACAGCAGCCATATCCTTTTCCCAGCAGCTCCCGAACTCCAGCTCCCCTCTCGAGCTCATGATCACCAGCTCTGCCGTCTCTATGGTTATTCATTGGAGATCCCTCTCCCACATGCTCTCACAGTGTGCAGGAACAGCAGGGAAACAAGTCCCGCCCACCGAGCCCAAAAAAACCGCGATTTGGAGAAAAAAAAAAGCCAATATTAAGCAACCCGCGAATTAAAAAAAAAAGCGAATGCTGAAAAAACCAAGCCCAAACTCGGCAGGAAATAAGCGAGGTTGGCAACACTGGTTGCCCTAAAAAGGAACTTAAATGGAGCGCTCCAGCGTGAAACTGCTGAATTGGAACTCATCAAAAAACTTTACACCATCACCCTAGGTCTGAACAGAGACAATGGCAGCATGGCACACTACAGCTGTCTATGAACTTCTTCTCAGGTCATTCTGTCTTTTCCCATTTACCTCTGTTTTCAGTAGGCTGGACTATCATGCTGTTAACACTGTTTCCACACCTAATTCAATGCCTTCTCTTTGCTCTGTATCTCCCCCTCCTCCCCATATATTTTGCCCTCCTCTGCTCTACACTTCATGCATCTGACGAAGTGCACTCTGTCCTCGAAAGCTCATGCCTCAGTAAATTGGTGCCAGCCGCCTCTTATCATATGTGCATGAGAAGTTCATGTTAACTTTGGGCTAGATACAGATGTTTTCATAATCTTTGTAACGTGAATGATTTACTCTGTTGAATCAAACTTAATACAATATCTAGCTTATATAAAACCTTTGTATATTTTGTGCTGCTCTAAAATTATTATCCACCTCAAGAAAAGTAGTCGACATTCTGCTCTCTGTGCATGAACTTGGACCTTATTTTATTTGATTCAAATGTCAGATAAATCATAAAAGCCTAATTATCCCTTACAGCAGTGGTTCTCAATGTTTTTCCCATCGTGACACACCTGACAGACCATGCCCACATGTGTGACACACTGCTCATTACAATTCATGGCGGAAATAAAAAATAAAGGCAAAGTATTATTTTTATTGTTAAGAATGTTATTGTTAAGAATTTTTATTGTTAAGAATGTTAAGACAATTTATGTCTGAACATAAATTGCATAAATAGTAAACATCCCATACCAAAACAGCACCAATTTTCAGCACTCAAACAGTAACCACCTTACATGGCAAAACTGAAAATATTACACCAAGCCTTAAAACTCCAGTACTCCTCCCATTAGGAAAACGGACCAAGCCAGGCTGCTATAGAGCCCTACACAGAAACTACACGCCAGCAGAAAACCTCACTTCAGTCACATATGCAGACCCTCACCTAACAAAGAATAAAGAGACCATAAAGCATAAATAGAAACATGCAGACAAAAACTGAACTGGAAACCACAACAAGCCAGAGAGACTGTATGCAGTGCAACAAAGGAAACAGAGAAACTTCACCAGGCCTCAAAACAAATCAAAAAATATAAAATCAGTAGCAGTAAAACCATGCTAATAAAAAGAACAGATTATTGTGAAACAGCTGATGAGTGGAATATCCAATAATTAAAAACTCATGTAAAAATTTTGGTACCAACAAAATATTTCAAAATAGCAGGCACGAAGACCTAATAATGAAAAATAATAAGGATAAAATTATGCTTTGCTCTGCATACCTGGGAACGTTTGATATCCAGGTGCCCTGAGATTGTTTTGAATTAGCAGGAGGAGGGATGGTTTGCTTGCAACTTTCTCCTTTCTCTCAGTCATACACAAGCTCTCTCTCTCACACTGGCTCTCAATCACACACATATACACATGCTTTTTATCTCTCACTTTATTGGCTGTTAATCACAATTTATACAAATGCTATCTGTCTTTTCACACACACACACACACACACACACACACACAGGCTTTCAATCACACACATACATGCTGTCTCTTTCTCTCACACAAAGTCTCTCATTCACACACTTTCACACATGCTCTCTCTCTCTTTCTCTCACATACACACAGGCTCTCAATCATATACTCACATACTCTTTCACCTACACCAGCTCTCAATCACACACAGACACACATGCTCTCTCTCTTATTTATACATACAGGCTCTTAATCATACATACACATGATCTCTCTCTTACACAAATAGGTTCTCGATCATACCCTTACATTCATGCTATCTCTCTCATACACAAAGGATCTCATTCATAAACAGGCTCTCAATCACACACACATACTCTCTTTCACACAAACTGATTTTCAATCACACATAGGCTCTCAATCACTCACTTTCATACATGCTGTCTCTCACACTCACTCACTCACTCTCTCACACACACACACACACACACACCCAGGATCTCAAACACATATGTTTGCTCATTCATTCTCTTTCTTCCCACCGAAATAATGGCAGCAGCAGTCTCCTCCACTTCCAGCCTTAGCAACAGCAGCAGCCTCCTCCACGTCCAGCCCTTGCGGTCTCGAGAAAGGACTACCATCCGCCACGGGGGTGTGTGTGTGATGTTGCTCCTCTTGTGCTCCATGCCGCGCTGCTCAGTTTTCAGGCAGGGCCTCTCTTCTCTTCTCTTCTTCGAGCCGATCCTGCATGCACCAGCATGGTCTCTTCTTCCCGCGCGTGCGGCCGCTGCACTCCACTTCCTCTTCCGGGCCGCAGGGGTTAGGAAGAAGGGACCATGCCAGTGCCGCCGACTCCAGCTCTCCTGCCGCGTTCCGCCTGGGCTATCAGCATTTTAAGCCCGGATGGAAGATAAGTTCCTATTTCGCTAGCAGCTGGGCCAGCAGAGGGACCAGGAAGTGTGGTAACACACGTGTGTGCTTGGCGACACACTGGTATGTCGACACACACCGGTTGAGAACCGCTGGACTAGAAGAAAAGGTGCCTTTCTTTTACTTTACTGATTCCAGTGTTTAACCCTTTCTTGCTGTTTGGAAAGAAGTTTGTGCACCCTTCTTTTCCTCATTTTGATTTTTGAAACTGGTTTTATTTTTTTATCTTTCTTTCATCTGAGTTCAGTTTGGATCCAGAGAAGGTCATCTTGAGAAATTGTAGGAATTTCTTATCTGAAGAGACTCAATAATCCTGTTACGCCCATCGGTTGCAGACGGCTGCGACCACTCTTGCTCACTCCTTTCTTTACTTCCCTGACTCCGTGGGGTAGACTGGCAGCCTCCGCCTACCACTCCCAGGCCTCCGGGGCGGCACGGATGCTGCCGACCGCCATCTTGCCGTCGGAAGTCCTTAGGCGCGCGCTCTGCGGACCACTACCGACTCAGCTGAGGACCTTCTTCGGTGTATCCCGCTCTGCGGGCCACTACCATCTCCACTGAAGACTTCATCAGTGTACCTCGCTCTGTGGATCATCTACTCTACGGAGGTATCCACTTGGGGGTATTCTCCTATCCACGGCCCCTGTGTCTCTGGGTCTGTAAGACCTCCTCTCTGGCACCCCCCCAATCCGCGGGTTGTGTCGCTCTTTCTCTTTAATAAAGACTCTGACATCACCGAGACCTCGCCTCCCGACGGTGAGGCTCACGGGGCTCCTCCCTGTGGGCAGTACCATCTCTCACCTCGGCCCAGGGCCCACATACTAACTAATCCTAACAAATCCTTTAGAGGTTACTGTAGTAATAAATTCTCAATCATTCTGGAGAGGAGATGTGGACCTTAGAAAGAGTACAGTAGCACTTTTGGGTGTGGACCCCATACTATCACCTCCTAGATAGTGAAGAGAGGCAATTGAACCACGAAGTAAGAAGTATATTCTGTTCATCTGGAGAAAAGTATGCATTACAGGACTTTATGGTATATTATATTAACTGAGTTACATCTTCCTGCATCCTTAAATTTGGGAGGGAGCTTCTGAACTACATTTACAATTGGCAAGGATCAGGAAAGAACTAAAAGATGCATTAAATATTACAAAGTCATAGATTTAATGAAGAGGCAAACACGTAAACGTATTGGATTGCATGAGGCTTTGTAAAATAGTCATTTTCACTATTCCACCATCAATTATCTGTAATATTAAGTTGGAAACCACAATCAGCTTCCAGAGTGATCATTACTGCCATATGCAAAGAGTGTCTCAACAGTGCTCAGGGCCTTGGAGAAAAGTCTCTCTTCCCCTCCCTTCCCCCTGACAGGGATTCTTGGAACTGAGAGAGAGAGAGAGAGTGAGGGGGGACGACTTTAGCATGTGTATAGGAAGTTTGCATATCTTGAGACCATGGAGTTGAGGGTGGCCCATAGACCCCTTAGTGAGGTCCTAAGCCCAGCCTTTTCTTATAAAATTTCTCTTTATTAAATAAAACAGCAAACTCAACTTCACAACACTGCCTACATTCGCAGTCTTCTTTACAACACAACTTCCCAGAGTGGTTCAGGAGCTCCTACTCCTAGAGGGACGGGGCCCTCTCTATCCCAGCTGGGCTTATATTCTTATTTCCCCACTAACTGGTCACATTCTCTGAGCACCTCCTGTCCAGCAGGGTCCCGCTCATGGACCATTCTCCCTTTAGGGGATTTAAGGTGGGCCAGGCGTCTAGCCTGCTCCTGCATAGGTTTATAGGGGAAAACTAGGGGGCACTCTCTCACACGCCCTCATCAGGCGATGTGGGGAAAAACCTGCCACCAATAGCTGGAGGTGGACTGCAAGAGGAGACCCTCACCAGCCCCCATGTAGTAGGACGGGATTGGGTTTGCGGGTTCTTTAGATACTGTAGAAATGACCCAAGCACCCCCTGTTCTTAAGCAGAGTGACAAAAATATAACACAACACATTGTAATTTTTAACACCATTTTACTCTTAGTTAAAGAAGAAAAGACATAAATGCAATGGTAATTAAGCAAACAGCAAGGATAATATCCCACAGCAAAAACAGGGACAACAATGAAATATGTATAGGTATATATATATATATATATATATATATATATATATATATACCACAAAAACAGTTCCACATAAAACTCTAATGTTGCTACTGAAATATTAAAAAAACATTTTATTACAAAATATAAACATTTAAACAAGTCAATGAAATAACAATATTACAAAAAAAAGAATCGCAATCTGCACATATAAACTCTTATTTTCAAATAAAGAACATAAAGAGTTAGATAGAGTTCACAAATGAATTAATCTTTATAGTGCTCTTGGATGTGTAAGAATCATATGGCTTGCTATCTAATAATGCAATCATTTTTCCTTCAATTAGATCAGTCAATTGCTGCTTCCCCATGACGGAGGAAGGCTGAGGTAGGTCGTGGGGCTACGGCGTTATGATTTGATCTTGCAAGGCACTTTATTTATATAGTCTACCGTTTCATTATTCCTAACTGTACATACTGTGTGCCTGTATGTGTGTATAGATATATGTATATGTATGTGTATGTACACATATACATGTGTCTGTGACAGTAGGGAAGGGTCACTATTAACAACAGAACATCCCCAGACCCAAGCAGAAGAATCGCTAGCAACCAACAATGCACTCACTGTAAACTCTTGAAAAAAGAAAAAGGAGGGGTTCCCAGGCCTGGAAGTTTATACACAAGAAACCCAAATGAAACGTTGCGGGGCCCTGGATCTCCATAATCAAATTGTCCGTACAATGCTGCTTCTCTGATGGGTATAGCTCTCTCGGGGGGAGAATGTGTTTAATCCCAATGCATATTGGAAATGCAGGTAGCTACTATATGTCCCACATGGTAAAAGCAGGGCACTGCCAGGAATTTCATTCCCCAGCAGTCTATTCCCCTCTGCGGGAACGGCAATTTCAAGCAAAATCCGCGAGCAGCCTGAATGCTGCCGGAGGTGACCCAAATCATATACTTAAAGAGGATCCAGTGCAGGAAGGCCCTTTCAAGGAAACCCTGGCTTTTAGTCTTATAGCCAAAGTTTAGATTTCTTTTTTTTTTAAACTTATTTTAGTTGGTTCCTTCTGTAGCAGAGATGCTGAAATCGCTATCTTTTGGCGGTCACGGAGGATAGCCAAGGAGGAGCTTATTACCAGCTCATCCCCAGGCCCTTGCTGAGAGATTCTTTCCTGTTTCTCTCCCAGGTTTTCGTTGTGCCAGCACACAAGTTCCTAAGGTTTGTATGGAGGTCACACAACAGCAGGTCTCTGTCTTTCCTTCCACACCTCGGATGATGCCCTTGAGTTTTCTGGAGGGTTTTGTTTTTTTTTTTCAGTAAAAGCCTGTGTCTGTCTTTTCCTCCCTCGCCATTGGACAGAAGTCCCTTCACTTTCCCAGCCAATCACACACTTCCTGCTCGGCTCTCCTCAGGAGGGGAGGGGGAGGCTTCCGAGAGCAGTAAACATTGATTCCATCTTCACAGTCACTTCTCTGAAGGTTTTCTTGCTTTTAATCTTATTTATCTCAGAAGGGGGCTGTCAATGGATGCTTTCAATGCATGGGACTTAAAAGCAGCTTATCAATGTTAAGTCACTCAAAGTCCCTGTGCTGCTCAGCCCAGAGATATATAAGTGCTCATGGGGACAGTTACCCTTGTTATAATACCTTGTCACATACTGTATGTAGTCTTGATTTTCATAAATCTTTGCATCTTAACTGAGAAAGACCTTGGCAAGGTGGAGGTGAAAAACGTGACTTTTTTTTCTCAATGTCAGACAGCCTTTGTCGAAATATCATTTGATTTATAACCCAGTTATAGGAAGATTATGTGTTTTTGGATTTTTCTGACCTAGAGAGTGAGTATGATCTTGATCCAGGAGTCAAGGCCTTTTTCTTTCATCTGAGGGCAGCCTTAGAGCAGCATTTCAACCTGGCAGAGCCTTTACAATTCTTGAATGGGGTGGAAAGGTATTTAAGTGATCCTGGTGCAAAAAGAAAGGGAATAGCCATGCTGTATAGAGGCATGTTAGAGGGGAAATATGGTATGGACACTATTCTTTCATTCGGGCCGATGCAGTGAAGTGCGCTCAGGCTGAGCGCACTGTTAGCCCCCGTTTGGCCATGCGTTTTCGACACGCTATTTTTACCCCTTATACAGTAAGGGATAATAGCGCATGGAAAATACGCGGCCAACCCCTCCGAAACTAATAGCGCCCGCAAAATGCGAAGTTACACATTTTACTTTCAGAAATTAATACCTGCCAAAGGCAGGAGTTAATTTCGGCCAGCACCAGGAAAGTGTACAGAAAAGCAGAAAAAAATGCTTTTCTGTACACCCTCCGACTTAAAATCATAGCGATATTAAGTCGGAGGCCCCAAAAATAAAAAAAATTAAAAATTAAAAAAATTAAAAATTAAAAAAAATTAAAATTAAAAATACGGCCCGCGGGTTGGAAGACAGGCGCTCAATTTTGCTGGCGTCCGTTTTCCGAACCTGTGGCTATCAGCGGGTTCGAGAACCGACGCCAGTAAAATTGAGCGTCAGCTGTCAAACCCGCTGACAGCCACTGCTTCTGTCGAAAAGGAGGCTTTTATCGCGGGCCCTCATTTGCATACAAGCCGATACTGAATCGTGCGCCCAGGACACTGGCCTGTGAGCGCGTCAGGAGAGCGGGTGCTCGCCGGCTCTCCCGCGACTTTTACTGTATCGGCTCGATTGATAGCAGTGTGGAATGAAGACCTGGGGGTAGAGTTAGATGCTAAGGAATGGAAGAAAATATGGACAGAAGCACACCATATTACTATCTGTGCAAGGTGCACTGGTCTCCTGATTAAACTATTGCATAGAACTTATCGTACTCCAGTATACTACTCTAAATTTCTTACAGATGTGAGTCCTTTGTGTTGACGTGGGTGCGGAGAAAGGGGTACATACATCCACATGTGGTGGTATTGTCCGCGCGTGAGCTAATGTTTGTCACAGGTGACCCAAGGGATATCTAATATCCTAGAGATCACTGTACATGTCATCCCTACATTGGGCTGGCTCACTTATACCTCAAAAATTCCGTAAATTGATGGGTCAGTTATAACTGGTAGCCAGGTTCATGATTGTAACCTTTTGGAAGTTCCATCCCACTAGAGAGCATTGGAGAATACAAGAGCGACAGGCGGCCGATTATTGAGAGGCTCAGATTTGATTTAAAAGGGGAATCCTTTTCAATGTATCACGCGCCATCTGGTGGCGGATTGGGGGTCCCGGCTGCTCCTTCAAAAAGCTGGCCTGGTTGGGAAGAAGCTTATTCTTCTTCATTGGAGGGACACGGAACCGCCGTCCTTTTGGCTGTGGCGAATTCACTTTCATAAATTAATGCAGATGGACGCTATCTACGCTCGCTCTTCCCCTAAGCGGCGGGAGATCTTTCTGCGCACCTGGAACCTCTACCTTCAGTCATTGCCTCATAGAGCGCGCAGTTTGGCTCTCAACGATTGAACTCCTACCATGGGAATGGTCTGGACATTGTTGTTGTTATTGTTGTTGTTGTTTGGGTTTGGTCTCCGGAGGGGGGGGGTTGAGGGGGGGGTTAGTGGGTTCACATTAAGATGTATTGCAAAGGAGTGTACAGATATCAGTGCTGGCATGGGGTCATGCTGTTTTGTTTCTTGATTCGCTGTTGGTTTGATGACTCGACTGTGTGTTATTCATCTGTGCGTTCACTCAATAAAAATATATTGAACATAAAAGGGGAATCTTTTGGGGTATATATCATCACTACTACCGTATACTCGTTCTGGAGTGAGCCCTGTATAGAGTCTGGAGCTCCAGGAGTTTGTCTGAGGCTTGACCCTCTATCCATGGTGTGCTGTTTTGGCTGGAATTCTGTAAAACTATGTAATGCTATATTGTATTAAGTATGCTTACTTGCTTTATACTTTGAGTGATGCATTTTGTGTTGTCTTCTACTAACTGATGCTCTGCTGTATCTGTTGATATATGTTATATCATATGCCAGAAAATTTGGTTAAATAAAAAGTTAAAAAAATGACCATTTGATGAGTAAAGTCTATAAGGGATTGCATGATTCTTTAAAAGAGGTGGTACAGTTACTGGCCAATTCAATTTGAAGAAAACAAAGAGTTGTTAGCAGTGAGGGATTTAGGATTTTGCTACCCCTAGGCATGAATGCTACTGTTGTCCCCCTCCCGCCGCCCTCTCTCCCAGACGAGGGACAAGAGAGCAGTCGGTCATTTTTGCTATCTGCTCCAAGCTCCCCTCCTCCCCTCATGTATCTGAACGATAGGGAGAGAGGAGCTGCATTAGGGAGCAGAGTGGCTTTTCTTTACTCCCTGGATGGGATGAGGGGAGGGACGAGGTTGTGGAGGCTGGAATAAGGGGTGGTGCAGTTTTCTTTTGCTCTGTCCCTTCTAGCCTCACCCCTCCCCTCCTGTCCTTTGCTGAGTGAGATTCAGCAAAGACGGGAGGCAGCAAATCTTCAGATGGCCTGCTGCCCCCTCACTTCCCCTAGTCGACTTTTGACACCCTAGGCAGAGACCTAGTGCGCCTATTGGTAAATCCAGGCTTGGCTGAAATCCAGCTCACGTTCACCGGCTGGAAACTGATGAGTCTGTGCTGAGTGAATCTGTCTCGTGGGTTTTCGAATGCGATTTTGCCATTTATTGTGGAAGAAGGTTTTGGCCACCCTTCCTCCTCGGGAGCAGGGAGAGGAAAAAAAAAAGTCCCTGCTATGCTGAGGACTGGGACCTTCAACCTAAAAGATTCTGAGGCTGATGAAATAATTTGGGTGCTGGGACATTTTTATTTACTGCCCAGATTATTTTGTTTTTGACTCCCTGTGCAGTAAACTAATGCTAGGCTAATGCATTGGGAAATAAAACACATTGCTAAAACTTTAAAATGTGTGTTGGGCATAGGGATGGGGGCTGCCCCTGACAGGCTATCCTGTAAGTGGCGACAGCTGCCGTTGCTACTTAGCCGTAAAAATACCCATATAATCAGTTCTTATGTGGGCAAGTGCTGGCAGCCGCCACCATTTACCCGGAGACGTCAGTAATTATCTGGTTACGCGGAGGTGGCTGCCGGCACTTGCCCAGATACTTACAGGCTTCTACTTGCCCAGATACTTACAGGCTTCTAAAAAAGTTTTTGTCTTTTTTTACTATTTTTCCCTTAATGCTGGAAACGTCACTGCAGCCCCAACCCAAGAGTTAAGTTTCCAGCACTGAAGAAGTTGCGCTGGCCAGATGCAGTCTCTCTACATCGGGGAGAACTGCTTACTGCCCTGATTTGCAAGGCATTTCCATGCGAGGGAGCTTAAGCAGAGCTCCTGTTAAGGAACACGCATTTTCTGCACGAAAGATTCCCTGCTGCATCGGGAGCAAGTTCTGCCCCCAGAAACTGCGCGCTCAAGTGCAGGCAAAAAAAGGCGTTGTTTGACCCAACGCACCTTTCTGCGTCGGCCTGTCAGTGCGCTATCAAAGAAGAGAATTAAGGGGAAGAGGATTTTCGTCTGGAGACCCCTGGGAGGGAAACAGAAGATTGGGAGAACGTGAAATACTGGAGAACATCTGGACTTCAGTTACTTTTGGGAAGGGAGTGCTACCCCAGACACACAGATCCTCTGCCCATCCTGGGACGCTTACTATTCCATGCCTTGGTGGGTGGGACATCCCAGGACCCAGACATGGAGGGACACATGCACAGATAAAAAGACGTGTGGGGGGAAAAACTATGGACATGGCAGAAACAAAGAGCAGGAAGAAATTTGTATGGTGCCAGCTAATTGCAGTTTAAGATCTGCAGCAGTAAAAAGTTAAGTTTGGAACACTCATCCAGAGTGCCCTGTCTGGTCATTAAAGGGTGCAAGAGTAATTGGCGCCCTAGGTGAATCTTCAGTCATGCAGACCCCCTCCTCTGACTTATCTCTAGCACAGCGCTCCCTTCTATTGGCATCACTGGCTCCAGAACAGTGCTCCTTTTTTTGACAGTGTTAGCTCTGGCACAGGACCCCTCTGGGTCTCGTGCTGGCAGGATTTTGCTGCCTACAAAACCTTGGCGCTCTAGGCGACTGCCTAGTTTGCCACCGGCCCTGGTAATTAGGTATCTTCAGCTTAAACCTGTGAGTATACCCAGTGAAGAGATTCACATCCTGTACCTTGGGACCTGGAGGCTTATCTCTCTCTCCCCTCCCCACTCATTGGAGAATCCATGCTCTGGGGCTGTTGGGACTGTGCAAGGGCTGAGCCCCAGGACTGAGTGTGACTCCCTGCCTTCTCAGTTGAACACCAGAAGGCTACATTACATATGCAAGGCCAAATAAAACAAAATCCCCGTCCCCACCACTCCTATTCTCAGCTTTCAAGATCCCTACAGGACTGAAAATAGACTTTCTGGCAAAAGCTGGTGTTTGTGTTGTTCTAAGAAATGTGAAACAGTTGCAGCTTTTGTTATTTCCATAAAGAATAACCAGCCTCTTGCATTTATTACTGTAGCATATGATCACAAGGCTGGAAGAAAACTTGGGGGAGGGGAATGTCATTTTGTATATTTTCCATTCTCCTGTTTTCTGCTTGAGCTTTGGAAAAATCTATAATAAGTGATTTGCTGGAAATAGCCAAACAAAAAACCTCCAAGTAAGTTATATGGTTAGTCCCTTAACTGCATGTAACTTTTTTTTTGTAGCCATGCCTGCCCACTTCCTCCTGGTTGGGGGCTGGCTGTGAGCTCAGGGGCTGATGACATCACGGAAAAGCCCTGTCTCTGATCACTTATGCTTAATATAAACTGAGAGAGCTGAGAAAGAATTAGACAGAAGCAGCTGAGGAATAAGAGAGGATTTGCTCCAGTGATCCAATAAGATAGCCACAATCTGCTCCACAGACCAGAGTCAACTCCAAGTGCAGAACAACCAGTTTCTGGAAAGTGGGCGCTATAAAAAGTAAGTTGAGGTGTTTTGGTTTTTTTTTTGGTAAAGAAAGTACTTTAAAATTCATTTTGAATTATGATAAAGCATATTATTAGCAATACAATCAAGATACTTCTGTTAACAAGCAGCTCAACCCAATGCAGAAATCAAGCATTGTGATTATATTCTTTTTACAAGAAGAACGATGTGCAAGGAAATTAAATGTTATGAGATAATACTTATCTTTTAATAAACAGTGAACTGTCAACAAAGAAGTGATGGGAAAGTAAACATGCACCAATGAAAATGCTTTCATTTTAATTGTTAAATAAAATATCATGCAGTTTGTAGCTATGCAAAAATATTTGTTGATGCTGAGTGCTGATGGCGCTGTTTAAAAATAAATTTGTGTTGAAAATTCAGCCAAAATAAATAGTCTAAGTGTTGGAAAACTAATGATTGGTAGGAAATACTTTTCTGAAATGCAATGCATGGTTACACACTATTAAAGGTTCCCCCTCCCCCCCTTCCCCATTTTGCATCTTTGGGAAAAATAGTTAGTAAATAGGGCCCAAATGACTGTAGACAAGTTCTCCTTGAAGTAGTCAAGAAGTTCACAAAACAAGCTTACTGTCATGGGATTTGCTTGGAGTGTGCATTGCTTTTTACAGATACACCTAAGTATTTGTTCGGAAAATATCTACTGCCATAGTCCTACAGGCTCTTTTGCACTTTAATACTTTCATGCAGAGAAAAGTGTCCGGGATGGGTCTGAAAAGGAAAGATGCCCACAGAATAGTCACCATGGTGGCTGGAGAGTATCAAAGTAACTTTACTAAACATGGTAGCTGTATGGGTTACATCACCCGAATCTGCATCCAAAAGGGAAAAAGAAATTGGAGTGCAAGATGCATCAAAAAGCCATGTTTAGACAAGTGGGACTGACCTGGCTAGCTGCATCTGATCTTCACTCTTCAGTTGACTTAAGCACCATAAATTTATGCAATTCCTTTTTCCGTGTGGTAAAGCCTCTAGTGGCTGGTACATGTGCAAGCAGAATCTGAAAAGTGGCCACATTTAAGAGTCTGAAACAGTGCTCCTCTCATCTGGAGGAGAATATGAGAGGCTAGTCCAGCTGCGGGCTAATAGAAACTCCCATCCCCCACACTGCACGCGCAGTAAATCCAGAGTTTGCTTTGCACTCCTCCCTTCATTTAAGGACAACACTGGGTCCAAAATGTATACATTATTTCCTCTTTGTTTTAGTCATCACAGTTTTTCAAATGTGCGCGGCCTCCTTGTCTAATTTATCTCCATATTCGTGAAGCTATATATATATATATATATATATCTATTCTACCCTGTTCTTTGACTGTAGGAGCGGGCAATGACTTTGAATGTAACCATGCGTCACACCAGCACCGCTGTGCAATCTCAGCAGCAGCGCTGGAGCATTCCCGCCGATGGGCGCCACCTGGTGGTCCACAGGCACCCCCAGGGGAACCTCGCGCACAAGTACAACATCAACCCAGGAGACTACTACAGGGGAAGCTGGTCCTCTGACTCTTCAGATTCAGCCATTTCCTCGGAGTCTGGGAAAACCTACTACCGGGTGGTGATGATTGGGGAGCATGGAGTGGGAAAGTCTACGCTTGCCAATATTTTTGCAGGCCTGAACACTGACTGCGATGTGCTAGGAGGTAAGTCTACCATCCCTTGGTGGCTGGCAAAAGGATCCTGTTACACAGTAGGAGTCCCTCTGGTTTTTTGGTTTTTTTTTTAACACTCCTTGAAAGGAGATAATGCTTTGTTTCTGATTTGTATGTTACAAGGGTTACCAAGGTGAAAGCAGAACACATCTATGCCAGTCAGCCAAAATAGACTATTTTTAAACTGAAGTCCGGTGAGGAATAGTTATGGAGAACGAACGTGCACTGCCGCTTCGCATCTTTATTTAACATTGTTTCCTCACTCTGTCCTCAGGGGCTCCACAAGATGCAGTAAATAATAGGGGCTGAAAAAAAAAAAGCTTATCAATCAGCTGCTTCCCAATAAAAAGATTTCACTTCTCTTCCACAATGTTAAATTCCACTCTATTTTTCCGTCAAAGAGTTGTCTTAGCTAGGGGACAAATTGGCTCTGGACCTCATCACCTCAAACTCATCTTCTTTCAGTTCGTTTGCCCTCCTGAAAAAGTTGGCGTCTTCTCCTTTCCTTCACTCCCCCTCCCCGCCCCCCCACAACATGAAATCCAGAACACATAAAAGAATGAAGAACATTATATTGTAGGTAGCTTTGTCCTAATCCTTTGGGTTTTTCACTCGATTGGAACAGGCCGTAACATGGTTTAGGGTGCCCCGGGTCTTTCCTATTTTTATTCGTGCTCCTTTCTTCCGTATATCCCAGTCATCATGGTGACAGTCCTCTGGCCCAAGAGGTGCGAGTTTGCTCTTGAGCCACTTGTGCTTGCTGGCAGGGACTTCTCTCCTCCCTGCGGCTGTGAACACTACCTCCACGGGATCTCCAGCCTTGGGTCTGCGAATCAGACCTGGTTCCCTCCCCCCCCCCCCCTCCCATGAACAGAGCAGCACACCGAGCTGCCACTTGACCCTCGGGGCCAGGTCTTCCCAATATCATTTTAAAGAACTGGACAATTGTATCTGCCAATGAGCAGCAGATTCCAGTAGACTATGAATAACAGAAAGGCGTGGGAATATTTTCAGCTGGAATGATGGTTGATCAAACCAACCTCATTTTAAAATTGTACTTTGTAATTTTTCTGCTTTCTGATAGTGACAATCCCTTTGGTAGCATAATCCACTCCTGAAATTTTGCTTTTGATCTCTATGTTGCTTGGGATGAGAAGCTCCTGTTGATAGCGATTACAGAATCTGATGACAGAAGATTGCTACTGAGGGGACTAGCACTGCAATATTTAGCTGCATCCCTGTGCCATACAAGTGCAAGCAGAGTTTGTGGCTCTGCTAGTTAGTGCTTCATATTTGAAGATAGCTTATTGGTTAGCAACAGCTGCCTGGGAATAATAGATGGTTCCATTTTCTAATTTTTTTTTTTTTTTTTTAGGGCTGGCAACTCCTGCTCTTTTGGAATTCCAGTTCATTTGGGATTGACCTCTCCCGGGTCTATAGGTCCATGATCCTTCATGCGCAGCTTCTTGGGATTTCGCTCATTTTTTAATCCCCCCTCCCCCTCCTTAATCTAGCTCAACCAGTGCAGTAACAATCCTGTGAGCTCAAGGGCGGATGACATCCCAAGTAACTGAGAGGTACCAGGCACCCTCCTATAGCTAACAAACAGGAACTCTGAGTTAGTGTTGCTCCCCCACAATGACTGAAACCCCCTCCCCTCTCCGCCATGAACCTGGCTGTGGTTGGCCAACGCAAAGCGTAGACGTCGGGCCCAGGAATCAAATCTGGGTCTCTCATGCTACCATCAAGTCTGCCTGAGATGTCCCATTGCTTAAATATTGTTGCATCTTATGTTTTATGGATCACAAATTGACTGATGCAAAAATCACTAGTAAAGGCACTTTGTCAATAGTTAACAAGGCATGAAGCAGCGCCTAAAGTAATGCTAGCATTAGCCTTTATAATTTTCATGGCATTTTAATGAAACTTTTATTTTTGAGGATTCTAATGGATATTATACTTATTTAATATGAAAGCCCTGAGCAGGCTCATTTGAATCTAAAAAGTAAAATAAATAGAAGAAACCATACTTTTCATCTATGAATATTGCTTGCATAAATGTATTCAGTATGAGATATTTTCATTTAATGCCGGAATAATTTATTTTCAGTAAGATCCATTGCCCCAAATAGTGCCAGACAAAGACTGAAAGAAAGTGAGAGGCAGAGAAAAAAATGAGCATATTTTCTTTCTTACATATCTTCTTGTTTTGTTACTAAAGCCTTAATTCTTCAGGAATGTTACATCATGAAAGGACACCAGGGCAAAGGTTAAAATGGAAATGTGGTGGTAGAGATATTTGCCAGCCCTGTGTTAATAAATCAGAAGAAAAGTCAAACATTTGGGCTGATTGTTGGTTGAACTTCTGGCATCTGCAGCAGTTCTGACCCTCCCCACCCAAGTCTCTGCAAGAGTGAAAAAAAAAAAAACCCCACAACAAATATTTTCCATGACTAATCTGAGCTGGAGTCTCCAGGTCTGCTTTTTCTGGAGAGGGGAAAGGAGCACTGTTTGATTTACTTCTTCTAATGGTGCAGAATGTCTTTTCCACAGAGTAAAATAAACTTAAGATGTAAAGTGCATTAACTGCGGGGGGTCTAAGCCTCAACATGTAATAACTGATTTCACTAAGCCAGATGAAAGTCACAGAGGATTATGATGGCATGCTTAATTTTATTTTTTCTTTTGCTCAGCGTATGATAAGAAAACGTTACTTATGTCTGTGTGAGGTAGTAAGAACATCTTGTCCTTTTTTTTTTTTCTTTTTCAAGAAGACACCTATGAAAGAACCCTGATGGTAGATGGTGAAAGCGCAACGATCATATTGGTTGACATGTGGGAAAATAAGGTGAGAGCATGCGACCTTGCTCCCTATGTACAGAGAGGAATGATTCAGTGGTGAATACCTGGGGTGACTGTGTTAGAAGCAAGCAATCACAAAGGCCAGCTTGGTCGCTTAAAACTAGAATTAAAAAAAAATAAAAAATGCATGAGCCATTTGAAGAGTTTCCTAAGAGGAACATAGGAACAGAGTAATGATGGCAGAAAATGACCAAATGGTCCATCCAGTCTGCCCAGGAAGCTTCCCTAGGTAGCAGCTGCCAATCTGTGCAGATACCCCATGAATCTCTTAAGAGTAGTAACTGCCGCTCCGTGCAGTTATCCCAAGCTTTTTGATAACCCACAAAAATTTCTGCTAGCAACTGCTTTTTTACCGGGTGATGAGCTTTCTTGAAAATTCAGACAGTGCTGATGGAAATGCGCTGCTTATGGACTTTGCCATAAAAGCAGTTCTGTGCTTTTTTCCTTTGTCTGTGTTATCAGTATCCCAGACCGTATAATTCGGGGCCTTCAGTTGTTTTCTGAATCCAGTTCCACTTTCCTTCCCCTGCTGTTGAAGACACTCATCTGTGTTAGTTTAGCACATAGTTTCGTGGATTTATCTTTGCCTCCCAGGAAGTGATGAAAATACAATGAAAAGAAGGAAAAACATTGGGTCTTATTAAAAAAAGGTAATTTTCCTATTCAGTTTCCATGGAAACTAACTTACAGGCCGATACAGTACAGTGCGCTCCGGTGGAGCTCCGGTGGAGCGCACTGTTAACCTGCGATTGGACGCGCATTTTCGATGCGATTCAGAAAGCAAAATGTGCAGTCAAGCCGCACATTTTACTTTCAGAAATTAGCGCCTACCCAAAGGTAGGCGTTAATTTCTCCGGGCACCAGGAAAGTGCACAGAAAAGCAGTAAAAACTGCTTTTCTGTGCACCCTCCGACTTAATATCATGGCGATATTAAGTCGGAGGTCCCGAAAGTTAAAAAAAAGTTAAAAAAAAAAAATTGAAATAGGCCCACGGCTCGGGGGGTTGAAAACTGGATGCTCAATTTTGCTGGCGTCCGGTTTCTGAACCCGTAGCTGTCAGCGGGCTCGAGAAGCGATGCCGGCAAAATTGAGCGTCGGCTATCAAACCCGCTGACAGCCGCCGCTCCTGTCCGCAAAGAGGCGCTAGGGACGCGCTAGTGTCCCTAGCGCCTCTTTTTACCACCGGCCCTAATTTAACTAAATTAATTTACTGTATTGCGCGCACAGGAGAGCGGGCACTCGCCCACTCTCTCATGATTTTTACTGTATCAGCCCGTCAGTAAGTAGTGATATTTGTACTTAGCCAGTTAAATTAATCGGATAACTTAGACCTGCCATAGAGCGGGTTTAACTCAGCCGGATATCCAGCTAAGTAGCACCAACTACGGGATATGAAAGTGTTATCCAGCTAATTGACATAGACATTTTCCTCTGAATATCTACCTTAACAATGACGTAAAGAAAAAGAAGGTTAAAGGCACATTTACATTTCAGTAAAGTACAAATAGCTTGCAAGTCTGCTCACAGAGGGGCCTATTTACTAAATGGCGTTAATGCATTAAATCGTGTTAAATGCTATATTAGCGCTTAATGTGCATTAATTCACCGTTAACATATTCGGAGTACCGGGAACCCAGATGTTTTCACGAGTACAGATCTATGTCTTGAAATTGAAATGAGCTGCTTAACATATAAAATGTTGCTAATTGGCTCATTTAGGTTTAATGCAGATTGTGTTATTACAAAAATCCCTGTTAATGATGCTCTAGTTTTAGTGCGCTGTTCGCAAAAGAGTATTAAGCCTTCAAAGTGTAATTTTATAGCTCCCCACAGAGGGCCATAGTCTGCTGGTAAGTATGCTTGGACATTCACTCACAAAAGTTACAGCTTCTCCTGAGCGGGAGTAACTTTCAGCATGCGAATTTACATGCATATGTTTGAAAATCAAAGTATGCACATAGATCTTTTCCCTCCCCTCCCTTAGCCCTCTCCGGAATGCCTACTTCGAAAGTGGGTAAAAGTATATGTGAAATTAGGTGTTGGGCATACTTTTAGGTGCAGAACTTCCAGATTGATTTTCAAAGCACAATTCACTAGGGCTGTACGTCCATTTAACAGGAGTATGTTAAATAGACGAATGAGGCAATTTCAAATGAACTAAAAATAGCCTTGCCCAAAAATATCTGAAAATGTTCAGGTATTTTTGTTTTCATTAAATAATAAAACAAAGCAATAAAAGTACCTCCTCCAGGCCCTCCAACCCCATCTTGCTCTGTAAAATGAAAGCCAGGGCTGACCTGGGCCCAGCCCTTCCCCCACCCCTCTGACCGCTCTCCTGCCTATTTAAAAAGCTGGACCTAGGCCCAGGCCTACAGGCCGATACAGTACAGTGCGCTCCGGTGGAGCTCCGGTGGAGTGCGCTGTTAACCCGAATTTGGACGCATGTTTTCGATGTGCTAGCTTTACCCCTTATACAGTAAGGGGTAATAGCGAGTTGAAAACGCGCGTCCAACCCCCCCGAAACTAATAGCGCCCGCAACATGCAAATGCATGTTGATGGTCCTATTAGTCATTCCCGCGCAATTCAGTAAGTAAAATGTGCAGCCAAGCCACACATTTTACTTTCAGAAATTAGCACCTACCCAAAGGTAGGCATTAATTTCTGCCGGTGCCGAGGAAGTGCACAGAAAAGCAGTTAAAAACTGCTTTTCTGTGCACCCTCCGACTTAATATCATGGCGATATTAAGTTGGAGGTCCCAAAAGTTTAAAAAAGTTAAAAATAATAAAAAAAACCCCAATGTAAAATCAGCCCGCGGCTCGCGGGTTGAAAACCGGATGCTCAGCTTTGCCGGCGTCCCGTTTCCGAACCCGTGGCTGTCAGCGGGTTTGAGAACCGACGCCGGCAAAATTGAGCATCGGCTGTCAAACCTGCTGACAGCCGCCGCTTCTGTCCAAAAAGAGGCGCTAGGGACGCGCTAGTGTCCCTAGCGCCTCTTTTTACCGTGGGCCCTAATTTAAATATTTTGTTTTACTGTATCACGCGCATAGGACACTGGCCTGTACGCGTGCCGGGAGAGTGGGCGCTCGCCCGCTGTCCCACAAACGTTACTATATCGGCCTGCTACTTGGGCTATATTTATGGCTGTACAACATAATGGCACTGGCATCAAGGCTACCAGTGTCATTTTTAAAGATCCAGGCATGGGGCAGGAAGAGGGAGCTTGCTCCTGCCCTTTTAATTCCAGACCCATGGCAAGGGAATAAGTGGGGACTGGGTAGGAAGATCGCTGGCTCCAGTCCATGTTTCAGGGAGGTTGGGAGGGGCCTTTCGAGGGCGAGCCAAGTGGGCCCAGGCTTAATTGTTTTACAGGTGGAAGGTGGTCAGAGGGGCCCAAGGAAGCTGTGGATAGGGCCCAGCTGTGCCCATTCAGGTAGGCCCAGGCTCTGGGGATGTCTTGGTGGGAGGGGGTCTGGAAGGCTTAGGGGAAGCCTAGTTTGGTTGATTTTTTTTTGTTTTGTTTTGGGTTTAAAAAATTATTATTTTTTTTTTAGTTTAATGTTTTTTTTTTCAGTTCTGGAAATGAACCAAACTAGAAAAAAAAGATATTAACTCAAATAAACAAATCAAACTGAAAGTTTTTGGGCTGCACATGCCTATTATTTACATGCATAAATATAAAGTGCTTTGAAAATCAACCCTTTCATGAAGAGCCTGTTGAACCCACTGCAATAGTGCATGTTTAATACATTTTAGTAAATAGGTGCCCACCATTTCATAACAGGGATTTAATTTCCTATATCTTAAGAGGAAACATCCCACAGAAAAAAAAAATCAGGCAAACAAAGACATCTGGGACTTTTGCTAGAAAGTGTTACATTTAAGAACATCGCTTTTTACAGAGGTTTTTGCTTGCATGGGTAACATCTTAACATGGAGAGGTGTCTGTCTGGGAGCTAAGCACTATTCTCTCTGTGAATTCACAAACACGGACAAAGGTCAAGCAGATGGCGTAGTGGACCCGGTACAGAGGAAGGCACTGCTGTATTTCTCATATCTCCACACACTTCTCTCCCCCTCTGACTGCATTCCTTCTCCTTCCATAAACTGATACAAACCTACACCTTGGGATGAAGGAGGGTCTCACTGAAAAAGACATCTTCAGCAAAACAAAACTTGTATTTCTGGAATATCCAGCAGTCAAAAATGAACAACATTAAAATTCACTGATTAAATCAAGGTTACAGCACTGAGGTAGCAGCAGCGACATCAATCACACCAATAAAGCACTCTTCCTTCCAGTGTGCACTGCTTTATCATTATCTCCCATTCTTCCTCACTTCAGATGACATTTAGAATTTATATCACTGCACAGAATTCATCTCAAAGTCCCAGCAGTAGTGTTCTCTCATTTCCGTTTACATATTCAAAAGGACTTCTGAGCTGCCTATGGGCACCAGTTATTCTATCTCCTGTTTATTCTCTGTTGTCCCGCTTCCACAGCAGCTTGTCTGTTTCTGTTGCTAAATACTGTTCATGCTTTACGCTGCATACTTTCTGTGTTTGTTGTTATACTGCCAACTGGTGGTCAGTCTGCATGTTCACAGCTTCTGCTGCATTCAGCGCAGCCGGCTCTAAAGGGTTAACCTCTGACTTGAAGCTGGGTGTTTTTCCTCCTGATTCTCTCTCAACTCTGGTCAGCTCTGCAGTGGCCTGGCCTATGTGATTTAACAGCTAATCTGGCTATCCCTGCATAATTATTTTCATTTTACCTGTCCTTATTTCTGCACTGGTCGCCATTATCTTCAGTTTATGCATATTAAGACTCTGTTATTTGTTTTCCCTGTTAATTACGTTTGGAGAGATCCTCTGTCTGCTAGTAAGGACCGAGTTAAGCTATTTGTTTAAGCTGTGCATAGGAAATGCTTAACGGAGACTGAATAGCATCCAAGAGCCCAGCAATGGCTCAGTAACTTCCCATGGACTCTGCTGGACACAGCTGACCAGCTGCTGTCCTAGGGGCTATGCACCTTCCCTCTCAAACAGTCTCTGCAACAAGGACAAGAATAAACGACCCTTTCCCTCTCTGAACACCATCTTATATTGGCCCCAAGGAACCCACCCCTCCCTTATAACACTACCTTAAAGAAATATACCCAATTCCCTTAATACATCTCTGCCCAATGACTCATCACAATAACCCAGCAGTAGAGGTTAAGTGACACCCCTGAACGCTTTTCCTAGGGCACATTTCTAATGACTCAGGATCTCGTTTAGAGTCTCTGTCAACACTTAATTTTTTCTTTTTTTTTTACTGGAGAACGTTTTCTCTTCTAAGGTTGCAAGAAATGAAATCTTTGCGAAAAGGGGTGCTGTTTCAACATTGTGCAAACTGACTTGCAGGCTTTTTATACTATATTACTCAACTTTTGCTTGAAATTTAAATTGGGCTTAAATGAATTGTACAGAGCAGGTGTTAATTCCTGAGCAGCCCAAAAAGTGTAGAGAAAAGCAGAAAATACTGCTTTTCTGGTAAGTCCTCCGACTTAATATCGCGATGATATTAAGTTGGAGGAACAAAAAGGATGAGAATGTTAAAAAAAAAAAAAAAAAAAAAAAAATTAAAAAAGAAAAAAAAAGTGTGCCGGCAGTCAGGTTATAAAAAGGGAGGCTCAATTAACGAGCGTCCATTTTCCTAACCTGTTGCTGTGCACAGGTAAGGAAAATGATCGCTCGTAAAATTGAGTGTCCGTTTTCCTAATTTGCTGACAGCCACCTCTCCTGGGCGCCCGCTGGCAAGGAGGCGCTAGGGGTGCGCACTTGTCCCTAGGGCCTTCTTTTTAGTGCGACCCCCCTCGTTTAAATATTGGATCGCATGCCCAGGAGATGTGGCTGGGCACCCGTTAGGAAAGCAGGTGCTCAACACTGAGCGCCCGTTCTCAGCAGAGATTTATGGGGGCAATTTTCAAACTGTCTACATTGATGCAAAGTGTGCAGGTACATCGTCCAGTCTCCCCCCAGGATTTTGCACCAGTTCTGAAAGGGAAAGCACATGCATAGTTTCCCCTTTGAAAACTACCCCCAGGTGGTGGTGGTGGTGGGGGGGAGGACCCACAGAGATTTGCACCTGAAGGGAGATATTATGGAGGCCCATAAAATAATGAGCAGAATGAAACCAGTAAATGTGAATCAGTTGTTTACTCTTTCAAAAAGTACAAAGACTAGGGGAATCACAACGAAGTTACTAGGCGATATATTTAAAACAAATAGGAGAAAATATTATTTTACTCAACACATAACTAAACTCTGGAGTTCGTTGCCGGAGGATGTGGTAAAAGCTCTTAGGGTAGCCGAGTTTAAACAAGCTTCGTATAAATTCCTGGAGGAAAAGCCCATAAACCATTATTAAAGTGGACTTGGGGGAAATCCACTGCTAACCCCTGGGATAAGCAGCATGGAATCTATCTACCTTTTGGAATCCTGCCAGGTATTTCTGACCTGGATTGGCCTCTGCTGGAAACAGGATGCTGGACGTGATGGACCTTTGGTCTGATCCTGTATGGCAAATCCTATGTTTGTATGTTCCTGCTTTTTCTGTGGATGCTTTTTTCCATAGAATATAATGCGTGCAGATTCAAAAATTCAGTCTCTGCACATTATTGCCCTTCCCACCCTAGGAATACCTTCTCTCCATGTGGGTAAAAGTGTTTGGTGGAACCTGGGTAGGGGCCAGGCAAATTCCAGACAGCCTTTTTATCTATTTATTTATTTATTAGGTTTTTCTGTACCGGTGTTTGGAATTACCGTCACATCGGTTTGCAGCAAAATACATTAATAATAAAATAAAATATACATGAAATGAATTAATAGTAAAAACTCAATACAAAATAAAATGTTTAACAATAAAACTCACTGGGGCGGATTTTAAAAGGGTTACACGCGTAATATATGCGGGGCAGGGCGGTCCGGGGGCGAGGTGGAACCGAGGCCTCTGGCACAGTGGTCATGCCAGGGGATCGCGCACCGGCACTCGGCCGGCGTGCACAACCTATGCCTGCCCAGAGGCAGGCGCAACTTATAAAATAAAGGTAGGGGGGGTGATTTAGGTAGGGCTGGGGTCAGGTTAGGTAGGGGAAGGGAGGGGAAGGTGGGGGGGCGGCCTCGGAGGGAACGGCCTCAGAGGGAGCGGGGAAAGCCATCGGGCTTCCCTAGGGCTCAGTGCGCGCAAGGTGCACAAGTGTGCACCCCTTTGCACGCGCCGACCCCGGATTTTATAACATGCGCATGGTTGCGTGCGCATGTTATAAAATCGGGCGTAGCTACTAAAATCTGGCCCAATATACCCAACTTAAGCTACTATTCATATTATAGTATTAATAAAGTAAAAAAGATAGGATAAATTAATGCAGGTAAACAATAAAATTAAATAATAGTTATAAAATAACAAATAAAAGAGCATAATAATCCAATTTCGTCTTGGCACAGTCCAATGGCTTTTGAAACTTGTGCTCCCCATGGCTGCTAGTGTCATAGGTTTCTGTTATGATTTCTGAGCTGTATTAATTGTTCCTTTCAAAAGCAGTCATGAAATCTTCATTCCCTTCCTTCAAGCTAGCTGTTGCTTATCAGAGTTACATTTTACTAATAATTAATGTTCTTATTTTATCAGAGTGGAGATGACTGGATGCAAGATCACTGCATGCAAGTCGGGGATGCCTATCTGATTGTCTACTCCATCACAGACAGAGCAAGCTTTGAAAAGGCCTCTGAGCTCCGAATACAACTGCGAAGGGCACGGCAGACAGAAGATATTCCAATTATATTGGTGGGCAACAAAAGTGACCTTGTCAGGTGTCGTGAGGTCTCAGTAGCAGGTGAGTAACATCATAAAACGTAATAACATCTTTATAATGCCTACATTCATTTTTTGCACAGAATTCATTTCCAGCAAACTATGCAAAACACACCAGAATTGCAGCCAGTGACAACATTAGGACAACCCTAAGAATGGTCATAGGATAACTTGAAATCCTAGCCAGGGTGAAAAAAGGATGATGCTAGCTGTAGGCTAGCAAACCTAATTCTGCTTGATATACATCTCAGCTAGAGCATTCAATGTTCCTTATTTTGTTTCTTGCCAATGCTAAAAAACCACAAAAGACATTTTTTTTCCACCCAAGGAAAAGAAATGACCCAGGAAAGAAGTTCAATGATATAGATTTCAGCTGCTGGTTTAATTTTTTTCTGTCTCACCATACATTTAAAAAAAAATAAATTTATTTATGCATTATTCAATTTACATTCAAGGAAATACAACTTGAATATGTAACTGCAGAAATAATAAGAATATAACAAAAAGGAAAAATAAAACACAAATATCAATAGTCAATGTCCCTGCATTATCAAGTCCACATTAATAGCGTGGAAGTTCCAAACACAACCTCAAAAAACTTACCACAATTAGAGGAATTACGATCTGACTTACAGAATGACATTACTAATTGTATCATAAAAGATACAGTCATTATATGCTTACTCGCCAGTTAGAGGAATAGGCTTAGGTACAGAAGGAGTTTTATCTGCCAAAAAAATAGATAACTGCTCAGGTATAAGAAATAATATAGGTATTATTCTGAAATTTAATGACACATTCGCATGGAAATTTAAGCAAATAAAATGCTCCTATATCAAGTGCTTTAGGTCTTAAAGTCAAAAACTGTGTCGATCTAGACAAATCAGAGTAAATACTAATCTTGAGCCCCAGGAAAGTCTCATGTCGATGACAGAAATATAACTTCATTATCCATTCCTTATCTGACTCCATTAGGAAAGTAACAATCAATGTGGAAGGTGTCACAAAGTCCTCCTGAGTTGATTCCAAAATTGTCGTTATAATCCATAACCGGAGAAACTGGAGAAATAACTTGTAGACCATCTTGATTTAAGGATCCCTTCTTAAAAGGAGGAATATAATAGGCCCTAGAAATAATGGGTAAAGCTTGCTCAGAAATTTTCAAGGCTTGGACTATATATTTCCTTCACATGTCCTTAGATTCAACCAAAGGATCTTTAGGGAAATTTAGAATATGGAGATTCCTCCGACGTATTTGATTTTCTAACAATTTCAGCTTATTAGAAAGTACCTGATTTTCTTTAATAATATTCTGCTGTACCCCGGAGTGGGCCTGTATTTCCTTCTTCATAGAATAGCAAGACACTTTATTCTCCTCCACAATCTTTTCAATCTTATGTAAACGCTGTTCCATTTTATTGTAGGAATTAACCAAAGGATTGATCTGAAGTAATAAGCTCTTATTTAGGGACTGGATTGCTTCCTATATTGATTCTAAAGTAATACATTCTGGCCTTACCAGGAGAAATTCCTGAGGATCAATTGTAGCCTGTTCACTCTCCCGATGACGAATAGCCCCGTAGGCTGCAGCCTCCCTGGAGCCAGCAAGAGTCTCAATGGTGTTCTCCTCAATTCCACTGTTCCTCGGTGGTAACGGGATCAGAGTAACATTTTCCAACTTGTCACCCTGTTCCTCCCCACGAAGTTGTTCCACTAGCCTTGCCTCAGCCGGATTCTCTGGTGCCCTACGATCGGCCGGGGACAGAGATGTCTGCAGTTCCTGCAGGGCGGCGAGTTCTACTTCCTCTCACTCACCCCTCTGCGACCTTCCTCCCGGTATGGGGTCACTCTGAAGCAGGTGAGCGTCCAACGACCCAATAATTTGTGTGCTAAGGAACACAGAAGTCGAATTGCGTTGCCTAGCTCGGAGTTTTCTCACTGAATGTGGCATAATTGGATTCCTGGGGAAAAATTCAACGGAGCCACATCAACTGCGAACCATCAGGTCGGCCATCTTGGATCTCCCCCCTCACCATACATTTTTCTTAAGGAGTAGTAGTTTGCTCTGATGTATTTCCTTTCATTTCATTGTAGAGCTGATGTTACTGTGTTACCACTTTTGACTGAGGAAACCTTTTCTGGGGTGGCCACCTGTGCTGCCCTTGGAACAAAATTGCCTCATTATCTGTTGCTTCTTTCACTTTAATCTGTAGAGACATTAATTGGTTTAATGCATTTCAATAGGGCTTTATTACATGTTCTTGAGTTTCACGATGTGTCCCAAAATATCCCACCATACAGATTTGAAAGTTGGATGCCCTACCTTTTCCAGCTGAGCTGTGGTTCACAAAAGGGCAGAAAATCTCATAGAAATGATGTCTCCTTCCCTTGTGTAGGGCCCCGATGGCTGCATGGATCAATGAAACTACCCCTTGTGGGGGGCAAGGATGTGTTTCAGAAAAATTACCCCTCTATGCCAGGGGTAGGCTACTCCAGTCCTCGAGAGCCACAAACAGGCTAGGTATTCAGCTTATCCAAAATGAAAATGCACGAGATAGATTTGCATGCACTGCCTCCATTGTATGCAAACCTATCTCATGAATGTGGATATCCTGAAAACCTGTTTGTGGCTCTCGAGGATTGGAGCTGGCAGCCCCTGCTCTACACTGTTCTTTCAAGAATTAGAATGAGTCTGAAACCCTAGGGATTACATAGCATAAGAGTTCCATTACCTCATTATGAGCTGGACCCTTAGATATATATGAAAAATATACTAATTGGATTCAACTAATCTAATGTAAGGAGAAGGTATGATATTTGGAAGCAGGTTCTGAAATCCTATGTCAAACTAACTGACTACAAGAGTTTGAATAAGATAGAACTTTTAGAACTGTTTAGAGATAAAAAGATGCTTTTAAGCCCTGTATTCTACTACTGAAAGAAGATATCAGTGTAGAAGGGTTAATTCTTCTGAAAAGTTCCCTGCCCTCCACAAGACTTTATTTCATAGACTCATGCAGCCAAGAGAGCACTATACGAAGGAAGGAGATATTTCTGCTCGTTTGTAAATGAATCACTGTTAGGCTGGGAAAGTCAGGGTGGACAACTTTCAAAATGCTATTTTGAGGACTTTGTAGGGATGCATGGTTACAAAAGGATGCAAATAAGCAAATATTAGTAGCGTTTATAGAGGGCTCTGTGTTTGCAATTTATCAGTCTTGACCTTAAAAACTTGCATAATTCCAGGTTCAAATCTGTACGGTTAATTTGAATATTGTCAGAAGCACTATACAATAGAGTTTGGAGATAATTTTGTAACACTGTGCATAAGTTAGCTGGCAAATATGCTCATAAATTATACCATTTTTCAAAGCAGACTTAGGTGTAAAACTATGCACCCTCAATTACACCTTTTAGTTCGGCCAAGAGAATTTAAAAGCATACTTTTTCAAATAAAGTATGCATGTAAGTCCCAACCCCATCCAGACTCCACCCCATGGGACATCTCTCCCCCTATGTGCATAAAAGTATGTGCATATAATATAAATGAATGTAATCTTATGTGTGTTTCAATAATGCAATTTTCTAAAGGGCTATTTCTGTGCATAAAACACTACTCTACCTGCAGAAGTCCCTTTGAAAATTATCTTCTTGAGGTCCATATTCAGCCGCTGTGCGGCTCTGCTAGTTAACTGGATAAACATATCCAGCTAACTAGCACTGTATATTCAGCGGTACAATTGCACTAATGAGTATACCCGGCTATCTTAAAGTTACCGGATCTGTTTTTTACCAGCTAACTTTAGGACAGCTTTATGGGCTCAGCAGAGTTAGCTGGCTAGGTCTGAATATCAGAGTTTGCAAATAATTTATCCAGCTAGCTCAACTCCTCCTAATTACTGGCTAACTTTTCAGTTATGCATCAATCAAAAAGTGGGAACAAAACTGTTCGATCGCTAAAAAATATTCTTCAAATTGTGCTTAAATCAATCAATTTATTACTACTATTATAAGACATTTCAAATTTGTATGAATTTATAAACTTTTAAAGCCTACACATCTGTGGAAAAAATGCTTCATATAAGGCAAGAAAAATATTTTAGTTGTGCTTAAAAATCTTTTTAAGGAATTGGTTGAAAGTTTCATATAATCGTGTAGCACCACAATTGCATATTTATAATCATTAACTCCCAACCTCCTCCTCGTGTGAAGTTTAAAAAAAAAAAAAAAAAAATTTATGTCTTTTTTTCCCTGAATTATATTATGTGGCATCCAGTTATATTAATACATTTATTCCTATTATGAAGGTAATGAGTGTATAGACCCTTCTGTGAAAAATCAAACTATTATTAAAGTTGATATTTCTAACTTTTCAGTTAGCCAACTAAATGCTCTTGAATATGGACCTCCATGGCTTATAAATCAGTCCCCTGTTATTCCTGAATGGTTTATAGGTTGTGGCAGCTGGGGGCCTACAAAATAAGTGCCTCCCCTCCATTTCTTACCTCTCTTTTTCTATTGCCCTCTGCTCTGTCCTTGCCCGTCCTCCCCATGTTCTCTCTCCTCCCTGCCCTTATCTCTCCGCAGTGGCAGTTCTCAGCTGAACGTTTTCTAACTTGGGAAAGTCTCTGGGAGTTGCATTTCTTGCCCCACTAGCTGGGCTCCCTCCTTTATAGTGTTAGCTCCACCTTCACAGCCAATGTTTGAGCCCACAGCGCCTGGGCGACACCGTGTAAGCCTGCTGTGCCATTAAAGGTATCTGAATTTGATCGGACTGAGTTAGCTGCACCTGAGGGTCTGCTTGCAGGGAGGATGCTGGGCACAAAGAGCCTCTGTTCTCCGCGGGACTGTCCCCTCCCGGCAGCTGGACACACAGTAACTCCAACAAGGAAAAGAGAGGCAGAGACTTTAAGCCGCGCGTCCTTTAAGCAGGGCAGGTATTTTGGTGGTGCAATTGCACTGTCACACATTGACACCAGCAGCCGCTGTTTTGTAGGAGAGGAGTATATAATTGCCTGGTAGGCCGTGCCCCTGGACCATCAATGCAATAGTGACTATAGGAAATTACGTAGCTGTGAGATATTTATTTTAATCCAATTTAAATCTCTGCAACTTGCGCCATCTCATTTTCCATACTTGATAGGGCAAGCAGCTAAGATGGAGCCCACAATATGTCCTATGTTTCAGTGCTCGTAACGCATGCTGTTAATATTGCATTCACTTTATGGAAATACTGGAAAATGTTGGTTTTATTTAGTTTTTTCATTTCATTTTTTTTTTCATTTGTATTTTGTTTCGTCGGATGATTGTTTTGCTTCTCAGAAATGAATGAAACATTATATCGAAAAGGAAAAAGAAAAAAAATGAAAGGAAGGACCCTCCCTTCCAGTAAAAACCTCAGAATTAACATTTAAAAATGAACTGCTCCCAGAGGGAGAGGGAGGGCTCAGTTTAAAAATGTTGGCAGGTCTGCTTTTTATTTACTTCCCAAATAAATAGAAAGGGAACCCTCTCTCCCCCCCCCCCCCCCCCCCACAGATTTTGGCAGCAGGGTTTTTAAAATTTCATTTTGTAATGAAAGAAAGTCATTTTTTGGGGTTGCATTTTTCATTTCTTTAGAAAAAGAATGCACATCCTCACTGGTCTGTTAGGTACCCAGGTTATCTGAGAGATTTCTGCTTCCAGTCATTTCCTCCCCTCCCCTCCTGCCTCTTGCAGGGAACAGGCGGGGAGGGAGTGATGCTGGAGCGGGCAGAACACTGTAGAGAAAAGCTACTCTGCTCCCTAATCCAAACCTCTTCTCCCCTCCTGTCATTCTCTCCCTTCTCACCCTCCAACATCAGATGCTGCCTGGGCAAGATGCTGGTTAGCTGAGCATTCCAGATAACGTGTCCATCGTGGAATTAATACACATTATCAAGCAATTTATCCTCTACCTATAACTATGCAGTACATTATAACTGTATGCATGGATTCCACTGTGCATTGTTTCTCTACTCCAAACATATCATTTATGTAATAAGCCCGTAACAATCTTCTGCAATACTGCCACATTAACTCTACTAATCACCTTCCTGCCCTAGTGACCTTGTCATGAAGTAAATCTGCCTATGTACCTGTGTTCTGCACCTCAAAACCTAGATAACAGATGGATGGGAGGGAAAGCAGATAGACAGATGCAGTTATAGCTCATGGTTACATATTGGTAGGGATAGCTTCAGTGAAGCTACGCATCCCGTTCACCTATGGCCACCCATGTGTTATCCTTTATGTTGCACTTAGCAGTGTTCATGCTGATGCATCCAAATGGATGCCTGCCTGCAGCTCTTACGAAACTGAATTTCAGCCTTGGAAGCGAACAGCAGACTCTCCGAGGTGAATTTTCAAAAGATGCGCGGTTAAAAAATAACACTTGCACATGTAAAATAGCATGTACATGAGTATAAACTATTTTACAAACCGCAACTTACATACGTTTGTATATCAGGGACTGCGTGTAAACTTTCATGTGTAAAATTAAAGGGGCAGGCCAGAGGTGTTCCAGGCAGAAGCCAACAATTACCCGCATAAGTGGCTGTTTTACAACCTGCCAAAGTGATGCACATAAGTCGTTTACCTGCATATGTTTACTCTTGATCAGTATCTGGTGTAAGGGATCATAAACATTTCAAAAGTGAAAAAATGACTGGATGGGTGGAGGATCTGGGTGATATGGGGGAGGGGGGGACTTCAGACTTCAGTCTTTACGAGCTACGGTTGGACTGGACAACTGTGAGACTAATTGGTAAAACTGGTAATTTCACTGGTGCGCACATGTTAGAAAATCCCCTAACTTATGGGGGATAAATGCATCTGAGTGATGCGAGAAGAATCTATTCACGTGTCCCTTTAAAATTCAAAGTATATCATTTGCGCACACTTATCCAGCTAAACTCCGACTTATCTGGCTAAGTTGCGCCTTTGCTGCTACTTATCCGGATAAACAGTACTTTTGTTTTAGACTTGTCCAGCTGTCTTACATACCCCGATAAGTGGGAAAAGTGCTAATTAGACAGTTAAGTAGCGCTTTTCAGACTTACCTGGCTAAGTGCCGCTACTTTTGGCAGATAAGTCTGAACTTGTGCGGCTCGCGGTTTTTACATCCACAAACGTGTGCGTCCGTATGTACTCATATTTTTTAACCTGCGCATATCATGTGGGTGCAGTTTATAAAATACAGTAGTACATTATCGTGCATCCTCATACAGGTATATATGGGCGCACATGAGCACTTGTGAAAGTTATCCAACCTGCATATACCCAGTTCAGTATAACAAGGGGTGGTTTCCGTCTTGTACTTTTTGAGAGTGACTTTCTGTTCTTGCCTAAGGAATTTAAGTTAGCTCTTGAGATCTGCTTCTTCTTCTTTTTTTTTTTTAGTTATTCCATTACTGTACTGAATTTGGCTTCTCTCGCTTGCTGTTGCAGAAGGTCGAGCCTGTGCCGTCGTGTTTGACTGCAAATTCATTGAGACCTCTGCCGCCGTCCAGCACAATGTGAAGGAGCTGTTTGAAGGAATGGTGCGGCAGGTCCGGCTGAGGAGGGACAGCAAAGAAAAGAATGAGAAGCGACTGGCCTTCCAGAAAAGGAGAGAAAGCATCCCCAAGAAAGCCCGACGCTTCTGGGGCAAAATAGTTGCCAAGAAAAACAAGAACATGGCTTTCAAGCTTAAATCGAAGTCTTGCCATGACCTGTCAGTACTTTAAAGCTCTGAACTTTGGACTTGCCAACGGATGTCCCATTGGTGGACAACATTTGGCTGCTTTGTGACAGTAATCAATCTATATTAGATTGGAATACCCCACTCTTTTTCTACTTGTGTTTTTCACAGCTGTGGTTGGGACGAGGTAGTCAGACAAAAAAAAACCAAAGTGAAAGTACTTATCTTGCCATGAAAATCTGGCCACAAAAAAAAGAGACAAAATAAACCCTTAAATGTAAGACACTGGTTTAAATAGGAGGTGTCAGCAAGCCTGTCGGCGAGTCAGAAAACTCAAAAGTCACTCCGTCTACTCAATCATTCCTTTTATAAAGAGTGACAGAACAATTCCAAAAAGGTGTTCTTGTGTCAATGTCCCAAAACAATTGCAAAAAAGACTTCAATAATCTAAATGAAAGATATATACTTTATAAACCATCTTCTTAATGTTTTGCTTATCAGTCCCCTGTACAAAAACCATCTATTTTTAGCTGTCCAGAAAAATATGAGATAGTGACAGCTGTATCATTTCAGCACATGGAAAAGGAAAGTCTCTTAACTCGCAGTATTTGTTCATAAAAGAAAGAAATATGTTTCTTTTTGTACACCAGGGTGTCTAAAACTTAGCGTAAAGGATCTAAAAGCAATCTAATTCCTATAGTTTGGGTTTCTTTGATTTTTACACATTTCCTTGGGATAGTAGCATGCCGGCCAAAAATAATCTGGGGAGTGAAAAATCCCACAAAACAAAACCATTCTTGCATTTACTTTTTTTTTTTTAAATAAATCTGTGAATGGAATTTAAGGACCAAGATGGAAATGGAACTCAGAGTACCTCCTTCCTGCAGCCTGGCATAAAGGTATTCAGGTGTTTTTTTTTTTGCTTTCTGCCCTGGGGGTAACATCCCATGCAAACGGTGTTCCACTTTTTTCCTCTCTTTAGACCCTTTCAGATATAACCCAGTGAAGGCTGAAGTAACAAGATTCAGTGACTGCATTACACGTTTGCACACCAAGAATTAGCCGGTTGGATCAGACGCTTCCCAAAATGTCTGTCTGTGGACTGCCTGCAGGATACTTTCTCATACTTTGTGCTTCTCAAGGAAAGTTGCACTTGAAAAGGAGATCAAGAAGATGCTTGTTTTCACTATGCCATTGGTATCAAATTGGTGATGGTGATAAAAACAAGAAAAACACTGTGAACCTGTGGGAAACACACATTTGCAATAAAACAGTCAAATGCAAGATGCCATTTTAATATTAAAATCGAAATATTTATATAACAAAGCAATCTTTGAGTATGTTGTCTTTGCCCTTTCTGTATGCTACACCTACAATATATTTAAAATCTTTGAGAGAATAGCCATTTCAAATACTGAAAAAAATTGTAGTTATGGTATAACAGTAGAAAAAGAAAGTTGGAACGAAAGTATCCTAAACACGTCTTTCTTTCAGAATCTTGTAATAATGTAAATAAAGTCTTTGTCCATGAATTTCAGACATCCTAAGAATGTGTTTTTTGTTGAAATATGTTTCCTAATTGTGGAATCTTTTCTTGAAGGATCCTGTTCTTATAATAATATTAGAAAGCGTAATCTGAGAAGGGGATTGGAGGGCCACCAAAAAATATTTTGTAGCAGAATTTGTGGGATATTTTAAGGATCTTTAGAAGATAAAATACAGCCTTCTGCATAACAATAAAATAGATGATGGCAGAAAAATATCATCTGGCCCATCCAGACTGCCCAACCATCCTCATCGACACTGTAGGCATATTTTCCACCTGCAAGTTATAGAGCATGACTGCTAAGATGACATCTCTCCTGATTCTGGTCAGACTTCTTTAACTTTGTCATCTGCACCATTCTGGGTGAATGAGCATAGATATTCCCCACTTAGGGCCTCATTTTCTAAAGTATCGCAGGCCTGCGATACTTTAGGTAATGAGGGGCGGGGGCCGAAACGGGGGGCGGCGATCGCTGCCGGTTTCGCACCCAATAGCACCACCATAGAAGGTGTAGCTATTGGGCGAGAAGTAGGACGCGAAAAGGCCCTTACCTTTTCGTCGTCCGCGGTGTCTTTGCGGAGTTCTCTTCCGGGACCGACTCCACCCCCCATCCTGGTTTCGCACGCGATAAAGGACTTTTCGCGTGCGAAACGTCCCTTATATGTGCGACCCACTTGGAAAATGACCCCCTTAGTGTATACAAATGTAACCAGTTCCCAAGTTTGGTGCTTTATCCTTCACTTTGGGGTGGTACAGGTCCCGACGGGAAAGAATAGTAATTTTCTGGGGTCCTTTGGCATGTCTATCCACTCTTTTACTCTCAGTACTCACATTGAAGGTGCCAGACAGTCCAGAAAAGGCAATGAGGGCAATAACAGCAACAAGGGTAGGAAAATCAGGAATAACACTCTCTAGAGTGCAAAAATGATATTCCAATAAAATAGTCTTTACTGCAACTTAAGTAAACTAATCCAAGCCACAATGCCAAAAATACAGGACAGCATCAAAAATATATTAGCAATGAAGATGATTGTTAATCTGTCCATCTTAGGTGTTGCATCCCTTCTCACTTCTCTTGCACCATTATCTATGGGCAAAAACTGCTCCCCCTGCAATGTGGGAAAGCTGGAATGGGGTTTCAACATAAAGTCACTCCACAAATAGAACAAAATCCCCCAAGCACAAAAACTGCAGGCCAACTGTCCCCACATACAAACACATCCAACCGCAAAAAGTATCAAATTCTTCGTACTCTTACTTCTTCAGATCACCAGGGAATCAGACTCCTGCTTCAAATCCTCAATCTTGTCCCTAGTCCTCAAAGATACCGGCGGTACGCCCTCCCCTTCAAACTGTTCAAGTCAAAAGTCCAAAAATCCTTTAATCCAAACTGTTCCAATGTTCAGTGGCAAAAGCTTGACGAGCAGAGGCCCATCCAAAAAGTACTCAGCAGTCTCCCTTCTGAGACCCTGTAGAAGTCCCCAATCTTCTCTCTCCTTCTTATAGATCCTGGGAGGATCCAAAGCTTCTCCCAAAAGTATTTGAAATCCTGGGGGGAGATCAAAATACTAACTCCTTTGCTCTGAAATCCTAGGGAGATCTCTAGCTCCTTTCTTCCCTCTTGGTTGCTTCAGCCCGTGCCTAACCCTCTGAAGTTCTGGGCATGCTCCTAGGCAATATATACTCCAGATGCCATATCCCCTAAAAGGTGGGGTCATCACACAGGGAGGAATAAAAAATACAAACCCCCCTCCTATAACTTCTGAATATTCAAATTGCAAGGGCAATATTAGTGACTTTGCAATGGTCTAAATAACCGCCAATACTAGTGTGGCTGTTCATGGACATCCAGCTTCCTAGGTCCCTCTCTAGGCCAATGTTTCTCACCCTTTTGTAAGCCAGGGACAGATTGCAGAGCTGATGAGCCTGGGAGAGGGGGATGATATGGAGGAGTCCCCCAGAAGACGAAAGATCAGGGGAGGGATAGACTCCTCCCCATCCACCTGGTCTTTCATCTCATGGATCAGGCAGTTTAAGAAAATCGTTTTCTAAAAAAAATTCTCATTTTTTAAAAAAGCAACCTTATCTTTGCCTTCCTTGTCCTCAGAAAATAAAAACTTCCTCCATATCCTTCCCAGCCATTAGTTGATGATTGAAAAAAATGCCTCCTGTTCCTTCTTTCCTCCATCTAATCAGCCACCAGTTAAGTCATCTTAGAAAAAAGAAAAAAACATCCTTCTTGTGTATACACACACAAACACTCACATATCTATCTATATCTATATCTATCTATCTATATCTATCTATCTTTATCTATCTTTATCTCTATCTATCTCTATCTCTCTATCTTTATTTATCTATATCTATCTATCTATATCTATCTATCTATCTTTATCTATCTATCTATTTGTTTTTTAATCAGAGGTTAGTAGTTTTTTAGTGTTTGGGTAATTGCCAGGTTCTTGTGGCCTGGTTTTGGCCTCTGTTGGAAACAGGATGCTGGGCTTGATGGACCTTTGGTCTGACCCAGCATTGCATGTTCTTATGTTCTTATGTATGTTCTTTTTCCTAAAAGATAATTGGAAATTCTAAAAAGAAAGATCTTTGGATGCTTTACCGTTGCACCTAAAATTAGGCCTGATTTACTAAGGCTTTTCTCCCATTCAATGTCTATGGGGAAAATGCTTAGTAAATGAGGCCCTTACTTTGACATTTGGTGGGCAATTTTCAAAGCCATTTTTCCTAGGTAAATTGATCCATTTGGAAATTGTCATCTCAGTCCGGATAACAGTATACATGAGCTTCCACACTGCACACACTTTCAAAAAAAGTTGTATTTCTGTGGGCGGGCTTGAATCAGGGGATTTCCAAAAGTATGGGTAACCCTACCCCTGTGTGCCTATCCTGCACGGGTGGGGCCATAAAGGAATTTGCTTCTCTTTGGGGCTGGAACCACTCACTGCCTAACTCACTCACAATCTCTCTTACTTCCAGGGATGGATTCATTGTAGGTGGGGGGGAGGGGAGAATTACTTCCAGGGCCCAATGTGGCAGGATTATCCTTCTTACACATTCCCTTTCTTTTATGATCTCTTGGGAGAGGGGACTTGTCCTTATAGTGGGTGCAGTGAATGTGAAATAAATACTCTGGAGTCTCTGTGTTATTGTCCAAATTTAAAATCTTTACTGTTCAAACAATGGTGATGAATGGCACAATAACTCAAACTGCAGCACCACAGAATTCTCTTGTTTCCTTTTCTTACAGCCTCTTCCCTCTTTCTGTGTAAGACTCACATATCAGGGCTAGGGAAACTTCTACTCTCATGGATTAGGTAAAGTGTAGCTCCCAGGTAGGCAGGGTTTCTTTAGACTGGTCAAAAAACCCCCTTATAATCTGATAAAATGGTTAAAGAGGCTTTAGCACAGAGAGTAAATCTTCTCTTTCTCTCTCAGAGTAGTGAAAACACTAGATGCTGGAACTCAGGATCAGGAACAAAGCAGGAACGAATACTGGAACTCAGGATCAGGAACGCAGCAACACAGGAACAATGCCAGGAATGAGCGAGGTGACCTGTTGCCAAGGCAAGCTCTGACTGTAGAGCTTTGCCTTAAATACCCTGAGCCATGACATCATCACTAGGGGCCACAGGAGCTTTTCCTGCTGCAGCTCCCTTAAATCTCGGCAGGTGGTGCGCGCGCCTAGGAGCAGAGCACCAAGAAGGACAGCTGTAGTGGCGTGGCTCGTGTGGCGGCAGCCTCTGGAGGGGGAGAGGAAGTGCGGGTCAGCAGAGGGGAATCCCCTGCCGAACCAGAAGGCCCGGGACATGCAGCAGCAGCACGGCCGTTAAGACGGCTGCCCACCACCGCGAGAGAAGGTGGGACCGAGCTCGGGGCCCGGCGTCAGCGGTTAATGGGGCCCGGCCCAAGGTCTCTATGGCCAGGAATCGTAACACCTCACACAGAGAAAATGTAGAAGACTTCAAGGGATAGCACTGATAAACATAAAATACAAGATTAAAAACACCTGGTTTCTGGGCATATGCATAATAAAAAATTTGTTTTGATTTGTTCATTTATTTTGTAGATCACAGTCATTTCTTTGGTGCATTTCAAATGAAAAAAAAAAGCCATTTATTCATTTTATTCATTCATTCATTCATTTGTTTACCTTTATAGTCATGCCAATGCATCAAGACTATGTTGACATGGCATGAACATGACTACCATGTTTAGACCTCTCTGTTTTATATATCAGCAAATATCTTCAAAGAGCAATGTAAGAGAAATTGGATGGGACAGAAGGGAAAATGCAGGAGGGAGATCCAGGGAGGAATCTGCTCACCCTGATTCAGAACAGTACTGGCATCTGACTATTCATCCCTCTTTGACCACCCTTTAATATAGACACCGCAATGACTGTACCACAAGCTCTTACTGCCTCAGAGCTCACAGACTGTTAGGATTCGTGGATTTCGTGGACCCTTGGCCTGGGTGGAGGTTGATACTCCCTGAGGGTGGGGCCCCACAGGTCCTCACAGTCGGGAGGCGAGGTCAGCTGCAGCAGGGGACACGACTGTAGTTCAGTAGAGTGAGAACGGCCTGCGTCACTGCCACGTGATCGCAGGTACCTGCACTGAGATATACTGTGAGGCACCCCGAGGAGTGGGACGAAGAGGCACAGTTCAGCGGGGTCACAGTACTTAGGCAGGACTGAAGATACGATGTCTCAGAGAAGGAACCTCTAAGGCAGAGGTGCGCTAGGCAGGCCCCGAGGAGCGGGGAGCAGGGAGACAGGATCTCTGAAGGAGTGATGCAGGGACTGTCTCGCGGGGTGGGACAGCGTAGCAGCAGAGTCTCTGGTGTGATGACGTAGGGGCTGCCCTGAGGAGCGGGGAAGCGCAGAATCAAATCTCTGATGTAGTGACGTAGGCTGCCCCAAGGAGTGGGGTAGCGTAGAGTCAAGTCACTGGGGTAAAGACGTTGAGACTGCCCCGAGGAGCGGAGAAGTGTAGAGTCAAAGTCTCTGATAAAGTGTTGAAGAGGCTGCCCCGAGGAGCGTGGAAGTGTAGAGTCAAGGTCTCCGGTGTGGTAAGGTAGAGACTGCCCTGAGGAGTGGGGAAGCATAGAGATGGGATCTCTGATAGGCAGTGCTGAGGCTACCCCAAGGAACGGAGGAGCGAGTCGGCAGGAACTCTGGTGAGGAGTACAGGAGCTACCCCAAGGAACGGGGAAGCCTGGAGACCAGGTCTCCCGAAGGAAGCGCATGCAGGCCCCTGAGGAGCAGGTACCCGAGCCAGAGTCCAGATCAGCAGGTGGAGATCCAAGGCAGGAACTACGGGTCCGGAGAAACAGGAACAAGCACCAGTGAGGCAAAGGAACTCGTTGCCAAGTCAGTTTGCATAGGCCAAAGGAGGTGCTTAAATATCCCAAGGTAATGATGTCATCAGTAGGGGACGCCCCAGGGATTCCCGCCATTGGCCCTTTAAATAGAGAACAAGTGGCGCGCACATGTGCCTAGGAAGGCCCGGAGTCGGTGCATGGGCCGGCGGCGTCCCAGCCACCATGTGGAGCAAGGAGGGCCAGGAACAGTGCGGCGACAATGGCTGGCTAGAGCTGCAAGTTCCCCTGGAGAGGAGGGCCAGGCATGGCATGATGTGAGTTGGGTCGGCCGCACAGACGTGAGCTCTGCACTCATGCCAAGACAATTTAACAGCTCCAAAAGCTTTTGAGGCTCACACTGCTCTTCAGCATCCAGTCTTTGAATGCCTACATTAGTATCTTGCCGCATCTGGGGTGGCCACATACCAGTCATGTTTCAGGATAACCCTGAGATAATTTACATACACACTGCCTCTATAGTATACAAATCTATCTCATGCATAATCATTAGGGATATCCTGAATACCAGACTGATTTATGGGCCTCAAGGAGCAGGGTTGGGCACCCATGGGCTATACTAATAATGTCAATGACAGCAAACACCTTTGTCCTGTTGGAACCTATTACTTGAAATTATGCATTATTTGCCTTTTGCGATAAATGGTGAATTTGTTTTGTAAGTACTCCAGTTTCTGTCAGTGTTTACCAAGTGACTTCAGCTGCAATTATGAATGTAGAACAGTTGCATACACCCTATCATGATTTACTGATTGGAAGGGGGCAGTATAGAGTGGCCTGTTGGAAGCAGCACAGACTGGCCTGAGGAAGCAGCATGAAAAAGCCAGAGAGATGCCAGATGGAGGCACTGCAGAAATACCAATGGGAGGCTCTTCGGAGTATTCAGATGCAGCTACTGAAGAATGACCAGAAAGCGGTGTAACAGATGGAGTCAGTGCAGTGCAGGCAAGAGATGCCATGGGGAAAGTTGAAAGAACGTTGAAGCCATCACAGGATGAAGTCCAGAAGAAAGTCCAGAGAATCCAGCTAGGGGAGGATTGGAACCTGGATCAGCAAAATTGATTCATTTGTAGGACTGTGGGTGGACACTGGGCAAATGGTGCAGTGGGTGTTGTGGTATTTGGGGGTGGCCCTGGTAAGAAGGGGAAACTGACCCTATAGCCCATTCCCTGAGTCTAGCTGGCAAGAAGCTAGAAGGAGTGAATTATGGAATGGAGTCACTTTCCTGGATGGGATCCAAGGTGAGTGTTACATACCCTTCCCAACGAGTACAAGCTGAGGGGGAGGGTATGTAACAGAGTGGCCCTACAGCCCTGGTTTAACTTGTATGGGACCAGGCATCTAGCCTGGTCCACCTTAAACCCTATAGAGGGAGAAAACTGTGGGAGGGACCCTGCTGGGCAGGATAAGAGGCTAACCCATCTGGGAACAGGAGACCCCTTGTCTACAGGAGAAGGCAGCTCCTGAATCCTTTCTGGATAAGATAATGGTGGATATACACTGTTGGAGGTAAACGGTCTACATATTACTCCCGGGGGAATTCTGCGCAAACAAATTTAAAATTCTGCGCACAAAAACTTAAAATTCTGCAAATTTTATATTGGTCAAAATAACACAATTTACATGACAGTCTTTAAGTAATCACTCAACAGAAGCAACACCTCTCAGTAGTTAACTCACGCAAACACAGTGTGAACACTATAAGAGAGGGAAATACTATTTCCCTCTCTTATAGTGTTCACACTGTGTTTGCGTGAGTCTTTAAGTAATTACATTTTAAATTAATACAGAAACATGTTATTACTTAAAGATGCAGAATTTTAAATATTTTAAGCAGAATTTCCCTAGAAATTCACTGTAAGAGTGTCCCTTCTACTCGTTCTCCCTACTCCCCTGGCCACTTTGCCCTCTCAAGCCCCAACTCCTCCACCTGCCAGTATCTCTCCCCTCCACCTCTAGGCTCAACCCCTTCCACTCTATCACCAGTCCCAGAGTTTGACCCTGTTCTTCTCAATACTGCCCCTCACACAGGCTCCCACTGTCCCTCCCTCTCTCACACACATGCTTCCTCTCTCTAATACACATACACACACCCTCATAAAGATTCCTTCACTCTCTCGCACACACACATCACCTTTTTCATACACATGAGCTCTCAATCTCTTACACACATACACACTCCTTCACAATCTCCTCATATAGGCTCCCTCTCTCTGAAACCCACACTCAAGCACACACACACACCCCCCCCGCTCCTTTACCTTCCATGCTCTCTCACACCCTCCTGCTCTCTCTCCCCTCTCTCCACTCCCCTCATATAGGCTCCCTCTCTCTGAAAGCCACACTCAAGCATTCCCCCCTCTCTCTTACCTCCTATGCTCTCTCTCACACCCTCCTGCTCTCTCACTCTCCCCTCCCCCCTCTCACACACACACATTCTCTCTCACAGGGGCCTTCCTTCTTCGCTGCGAGCAGCGCACACTCCACGGCACACGGGGTCTTCTCTGCTATTTTCTTCGCAGAAAATGGAAATTCTGCGCAGGGGGTAATTCTGCACAAATTCTCTGCTCCGCAGTAATGCAGAATTCCCCCAGGACTAACATATGTATAAGCTGTTAACTAGTAAATAATAAAGTGGAATATTGTGTGAAAGAGGCAGGAGTCAGTGTGTAGTGTGAATCTAGTCTGAAGTTTTGCTCAGCTATCCCACTGACCCCCTGCCATGAATGGCAGAGAGTGGGATTAAAGCAAATTCTAACTGGACTGGAAACCCTAGCGTTAGAAAACACTAAATATTTGAAACCTCTCCCCCACAACATATCAGTTCAGTACTACACTGTAGACCTCCAGAGCTCAATATAATGCAAAATTGCTTATAACACAAAGGTTAGCACCCAATATTTTCAATGTTAAAATACATATCTTAGGAGACCACATGACCAATGAGCGAGTGATCAGGGCAAGTCACACGGTCCCGGTGCTTCCAGCAAGAAAAACCCTTTCTACCCTTCGTTTTGCATCAAGGAAAGCATCAAGCAGACCCATGGCTTCCCAAACCTTCATAGAGAATTGTCTGCTCCGAGGTGCAGGAGAAATGGCAGTGAAACTGCCGAGAAAGAAAAAGGCCCTCAGCAAGTCAGGGGAAAACAAAATAGCTGACGGGCCTCCGAGTCCTCGGTCCTCCGCGGGAAGCAGCAATCACGGAGAGCTGGTAGAGGAGTTAACAGCAGCTGTAGTAAAGGCCCTGGATGGCAGATTCCTGGAACTCTCCAACCAAATTGCCTCTGGGAATGAAACGCTGCGGACCATTAAACAACAGGTTGAGGACACACAAAAGAGGGTGTCAGACATTGAGGATGAAGCAAAGATTCTGCAGAGAAAGCAAGCAGCGATTGGACAACAGGTGCAAGCCCTGGAACAAAAGGTAGATGACCTAGAAAATAGGTCTCAACGGAATAATCTACGATTTGTGGACTTTGCGGAAATTCATTCTCTGTTGGGGGGATGATTACTGCTGGAACTGGGCCTCACCCATCTTCAGGGTAGCTGCCATGTGGAACGCGCACACCGCCTGGGGGTAAGGAATCAAGAGCCCACAAGACCAAGGGTTGTAACTACCAGGTTCCTAAACATAAAGTGGCAATATTACAGGTATACAGAAAGAAATCAGCTTTACTGCATGAAGGGAAAAGAATTCTGATATTCCAGGACTATTCCACCATTGTCTCACAAAGGAGGAGGGAATTATCTCAAATCTGCATAGATCTTCATAACCGGCACATTAAATTTAACATACAGTACCCGGCTCACTTAAGAGTGGAATACAATGGAGCGTGGAAAACGTTTGAAACGGCAACAAGCGCACAGACATTCTTAACTTCTCTCACGGATACTTGAGGAAGTCTTGCGAGAGCTGACATCCACCGCTGGGGTGTAGGGAACAATGGAGATGCTGGAGGATCTAACAGAAGACTTTGAATACAAAGGGACAAAACCGGAGGGTTTGGTATGCTTTTAATACTGGTTTATAGTTTATCCAGTTTTCAAAAGTTGGTTTGTTTGTTGGATTGAAAACCTTGCACAAACTTGGGAGAAGCACTGGTACGGGAATTAGTGGCTCTCACATCTCCAGAGATCTGGGGATCCACGGGAGACAGGAGGTGCACAAAGACAAGGGGGGAAGGGACATGGGAAGGGGTGGGTCAAGGGAAAGAGGGGGACCAAACCACAAGGGAGGTTAAGGTAAAGGTCATAGCTGAGGAAAATGGTAGGTTAAGTCCTGTAGAGGTTGAATGGTCACATCACGTGAATCCGGACACTGGTCCCCTGGGCTGGGGGGGGGGGGGGGGAATCACGGTAAAGAAGGAACAGATTGAGAACAATGCTTTAAGCCTTAAAGTGACATTACTACCCCATGGCTGATACTCTGAGAATTTTATCATGGAATATAGCGGGTTTGGGGGTCGCCGGTAAAAGGACTAAATTATTGGCTTCACTTAAGAAGCATAAAGCCCAAATAGTATGTCTGCAGGAGACACACTTAGATGCCAAGGAACATTTTAAAATTAGCCAAAGGTTGGGTAGACCAGATCTTTTTCTCCTCCGCAGCAAGCCGGAATGGTGGGGTAGCCATATTAATAAGCAAAGACATAGTCTTTGAACATACCGATACCCTCATAGATAACAGCGGTTGTTATGTAATTATAAGAGGGAAACTCTTTGACAATTGACAGCGTATACACACCAAATACATACTTGCAACAATTTTTCACGGATTAAATCAGCTTTTATCCACACACGCTATGGGCCTGGCGGGGGACTTTAATTGTGTAGCCGATCCCTCAATTGACCATCAAACGAAAGCCCACACCCCTAACTTAGGGAAGAGGAAGGGCATCCCATATTTTTTGAAAACTCTTTTTATTGGGTTTTTCCATAATAAACAATCAACAGTAGGGTGCCCTGTACATTATTCTTTGCTGAACAAGTGAACAACACATTACACTAAGAGCTGGTAATGTTTAACATTAACAACTTTAGCCTTGAGTGAGCTATTAATATTGGTTCATAGAATCAACAAATACATACATATTCTACTGTTTATCCCTGCCTCTGCCCACGCTTTCTTTCCCTTCCCCCCCCCCCCCTTCTCCCCTACCCTCCCTCCCCCCCTCCCCTGCTTGGGTGAGCATTTTGGGCTTCAAGCATGTGGCAATCTGCAACAGAGCTTCTAAGCCAACAGTATCTTAGGTTGGAGGTATGCTAGAAAGGGTTCCCAAATCTTTTCGCTATCCAGCTGTGTGGAGGATTGTTGATGATGGTAAGCGTACATTTCATGGGTACATAGCCTGAGGAGCATTTTAAACCAAAGGTCCCAGGTCGGGGCTGAGTCTTCTAACCACTTTGTAAGAATCGCTTTCTTCCCCAGTATAGCTGCTTTACTCAGGAAAGCTCTCAATGGCCTGCGTTTAGGACTCAAGATCACTTCCCGTCCCAAAACTCCAAACAACCAGAGTCCCGGTGTCAATGGGAGGGTGCATTGCCAGATATGCATGCAGAAGGAATTGATTTCCAACCAAAGGGATTGAACAGCAGAGCACTCCCAGAAAACATGCGAGTAGGAGCCCGGGAGAACCCCATATTTTTTGCACATGGAGGAATCACGTAGTTTTGATTGAAAGGCTTGAATAGGTGTTACAAACCCTTGCCATAAAAATTTGTATTTGGTCTCTCGCAAATCTTCATTAATGTAGATGTCTGAGATTTTAGAAAAACAGCTTAAAAATCTGTCATAGGAGAGAGTGAAATCACTCCAACGGGACCATTTTTGGTGTAGGGGGTCATAGATGACTTTCCCCAACAGTCGTGATTAGTTCCTTATAAAAGGTGGAGATATTGGGGCGTTTATGCATTCTGGTGGTGAGAAGGTTCTGCAGCGCCACAGTAACTGAGATTGTTTGCCAATTAGCTACACAGGATTGCATAAAATGTCTAATCTGCAAAAAGGCATAAAAGTCTTTGTGTGGGTATGGAATTGCTGTTGAAGTTTCCGTGAAAACTGTATAATACCCCAGTCAATGGAGTTATCAATTGATACAAAAATTTAAGACCCTCTGCAAGCCAGCGGTGAAATGGGGTATCCCCTACTCCGGGTAGAAAGTAAGCGTTATTGTGAATAAGTGACAAGGGTGTAATCCCTGGTGGTTGTTGAAGTTTTTTACATAATTTTGCCCAAGTCATCCTACATGCGGAAACTAAAAGATGTGTCTTTAGCAGTGGGGAATGTCAATTGTTTTCGCGTGTAGTAAAAAGTTTAAGGATGGCACTTCATACCACAGCTTTAATACTGTGCTTGGGAGATAATAGGAGGAATCGAAGATCCAATCTCTGACTAAGCGCAGATTACATGCTAGATTATAGGTTCGAATGTTCAGGCATCCCACTCCACCTTGCCGTGCCGGAAGATATAACATTTTTAAGGGCATGCGAGCATGTTTACCCCCCCATAGGAAATGGTGTAGCACCTGTTCAAGTGTGTATATGTCTGGAGAGGAGAGACAAATCGGAAGCATTTGAAGAACATAAAGCCACTTTGGCACAATTATCATTTGGTATAGACGCACTCGGCCCCGCAAAGATAATGGCAATTCCTTCCATTTGTTTAGAGTATCGATCATGTATCGCAATTGTGGATGGACATTGAGGTGATTAATACCGTCTAAGTTGTTAGGTATCATAACCCCTAAGTATTTGAGAGCGTCAGGTGCCCACTTTAACGGGAAGGTACCCAACCAGCCCGTTCGGAGGTTTTTCTCTACATCCATTGCTTCAGATTTGTCTCTGTTGATTCTGAGACCTGCGAATATACCGAATTGTTCCTGCACTCATAACAGTTGTCTTAGGGAGGATTGTGGGTGGGTCAGGAACACCAAGACGTCGTCTGCAAATGCTGCCACCTTGAAAATCTGGCCCATTTTCTCAAACCCATGGATATCTTTGTGGGCCATAATTTTACGTAACAGAGGGTCTATAGTAAAAATGTATAGGAGAGGAGACAACGGGCAACCTTGACCTACCCCTCTTTGAATATCCACTGGGTCTGACCTTGATCCATTCACCATAATCTGGGATTGTGGGCTATTATAAAATAGGTGTAAGTAGCTCACACAGTCTCCTGTCACCCCATACCGCGATAGCATGGAAAACATATATTGCCATGACACCCTATCAAAGGCTTTTTCGCTATCGAAGCCTATGGCCAATGCAGGCGTGTTTTGCTGTTGGCAGAACCGTATTGCCAATAGTATTTTGACTATATGGCTGGTGGCAGAGCGACCTTTAACAAAGCTCACTTGTTGGTCTGCTATCAAGTGTGGGATAACCAATGCGAACCTCTCAGCTAATACTTTCGCCAATATCTTTAATCACTATTCAACAAGGATATGGGCCTGTAAGTTTCTGGTTTTTGAGGGTCTTTTCCCGGTTTTGGCAAAAACGATTATGTTGCACTAATAAGTCCGATGGGAAACTGTGTTTAACAAGGCCATCTACATAGTAGTTAGTCAAGGGAGCCGTTAAATGAACTTTAAGCATTTTATAGAAGGAGGCCATGGTACTTATAACTTTTAGTACTTTGTAGGATTGGATGGGCTGATTGAGAAATTCTCTTTGAGAGGTAGACAGGCTAGGGAGGTGCAGATCAGAAAAAAAAATTCCTGCTCCTCAGCCCCTGAGTGGGTGGGGTCGGCTTTGTAAAGAGTAGCATAAAAATTGCGGAATACTTCACCAATGGATTTAACATCAGAGACTCTTTGCCCTTGTGATGTTGTCATAGCATATATTGTACACCCTGCTGTAAAATTTCTACAGTAAGTGGCATCGCCACCAGCGGTCCCGTCTCTCCTGGTCCCACCGCCATTTTAGGATCCACAGCCTTTGCTTTGTCTCTGTCGCGTTTTCCTCCTCTAGAGGCCATCGGCTGTGGGGATTTGTTCATGAAATGCACAATCGACATGAGCTGTGCATAAAGTGGGTCTTCATGCACCTGTTCGCCGGATCGGGGGGATGATGCCGGTAGATTTATGTCCGTGGCATCCGGAGCTCAGGGAGAATGCATCTTACCTATCAGATCATCCCACATGACACCCCCCCCCCCCCCCGGCATCTCAAATTTATTCAAATAATTGCAATTATTGGATATATGGAGAGTAAATCATTCGGATGAAAAAGATTTTACCCATATAGCGAGGGCACACGATTCCATGTCAAGAATTGACTATATTCTGGCCAGCACGGAAAATTTTAACCTATGCCAAAAAGCTGAAATAGGCCCCACAGAAGTTTCTGACCATGCATGCTGTGGGGGGATATTTGCTGGGGGCTATAGGGATCAAGAGACAGCATTGGCGATTCCCATGAACCTCATGGGTGACATAGAATTCCAAATGTATCTTAAAAACTAAATGGCAAGAATATGAAGTACATAAACGGCACCCAAAAGTCCAATCCCCTTTTATTTTGGGAGGCAGGAAAGCAGTCCTGTGGGGCGACATCACAGCTTTTGTGATTCGTAAAACCGATTGCTCAATAAACAGATTATAGATATGGAGAAGGAAATTTCAGAAACTAAAGCTCGTCTTATTGCTGAGCCATCGGGGGCAAATAAAAAACAATACAGGGAGTCTTTGTTTCAGCTAAACTGCCTATTAAACCAAAAATTAAAAATTCTTTGCTCTACATCTCACACAGATTATATAGATTTGGGAATAAGGCTGGCAAATTGCTGGCCAACTTGGTTAAATCCAAAAAGGGACAAAATTATATAGAAACATTGCAAGAGCCTGATGGGGCTCGATATTCTTCCACAGAGGGACATTTTCCGTATCTTGCGGGGTTTCTACATTAAATTATATACTGAAGAAACCTTGGATTCCGTAGGGGACCTGGAAGACACATTTTTTCAGGGGTTAGACCTTTTTCAAGTGACAGCCCAACAACTAGAAGTTTTAAATAAACCCTTTACCCTATCGGAAATACTGGAGGGAATCAAAACCAGTCCATTACATAAGACCCCTGGACCTGATGGGTTCAATGCAAACGTTTATAAAATGCTGCAGGGGGAAATTAGCTCAACACTAAAGGACTACTTTGCAGCAGCTTTGAAGAGTGGAGCTTCCCCAGAGATGCCAAAAAGGCGTATATAACAGTACTACCCAAAGGAGGTAAAGACCCCAGCATGCCTTCCTCTTACAAGCCCATATCGCTTTTAAATTATGATTTAAAATTATTTGCAAAAATCTGGCGAATAGGCTGAAGAAGGTTCTGCCAGACTTGATCTCACCTAATCAGGTGGACTTCGTGCCAGGAAGGGCAGCCAGTAAACATATCATATGGCTGTGGACAGCGATGTGGCACTGTAAACTCCACTGCACCCCCGCCTTGGCCGTAGAATTTGATGCGGGAAAAAGCATTTAACCGAGTGGCATGGCAGTATTTATTTTCCGTATTGGGGAGATATGGTTTGTCGGGGGATGTAGTGAAAATATATCTTTATATATAAGGAGCCCTGTTCAGCGATATTGGCTAATGGGGGTATGTCTCAAGAGTTTCAATTAAAAAGGGGAACGAGGCAAGGCTGTCCACTCTCTCCACTGCTGTATATCCTCACACTAGAACCGCTGCTGTGGAAAATAGTAAACTCGCCAAATGTAACAGGATTTGAGGGGCGGGGGAGTCTTTCAAAATGCGGCGTTTTGCAGATGATGTGTTGGTATTTTTGACTAATCCCGCTTCCTCGTGTGCAACAAGTAATGGCATTCCAAAGCCAATTTGGGCAGTTTTGGGGTCTAAAAATCAACATGGAAAAATCAGAGACGTTAGATGTCATGGGGAATTTAAAATGGACCTGGCCGGGAACTTTCCCTCTGCGGTGGGTACAGCATGGAATGAGATATTTAGGTGTAAATATTCCAGTTGAGATCGAGAAACTATATGACAGTAATATACTCCCATTATTACGGAAGACCAAGGAGCGATTGAAAGAATGGCAGACTGCCTCTGTCTCTGGGGGGGGGGGGGGGGGCGCGCATCCAACATTTCAAAATGATAGAACTACTCCGATGGTTATACATATTTCAAATGGTGCCGATCCACCTCAAATGGTTACATATAATAGAACTGGACAGGGGCAATGTGCAACTTTCTGTGGGGAAATAAACGAGCGAGATTAGCTCTCTCTAAACTGCAATTACCCCTGGCTGTGGGAGGGTTAAATTGCCCAAATCTGCAGATGTATAATTTTCATATTTACTGAGACATGTATATGAGTGGATATGGGGGAAAGAGACTTTTTTCTCCTTGCTCATTCCTCCAGGTCTGGAGTGCTCTGGTGCAGGTGGGGAATACGCTACTAGCACCAGACCATCTCCTCCCCAGGTGTCTTCAAAATAATCCGATTGTGAACGCTTGTAGACAGGCCTGGAAGTCATTCTGTACGAAATTACAGATCTCTTGGACTGTGATCCCCATGCTAACCATCATGGGGCATCCGGGTTTTCCCCTGGGGATGTCTCACGGAATTTACCAACAATGGGCTCAAAAGGGCCTGACTTATCTATATCAATTTATACATGCAGACAATGGGCAAGTCCGAAGTTTTCAGGATTTGCAAACCACGTATACGTTATCCAGAAATGAGTTTTATGCGTACTTGCAAGTTCGGCATTTTATAATGTCAGATCTCCTTAAAACCCCCAAAATGCTGGACTCTACAAAATTAGTGAGTTTTTTCCGGGTTCCACCTGGGGGGAAGATGTCATGCTCTCTGCTCATAGGAGTTCTGAAAAAGATCTGGGCGGGGGAGGCAGTGCAGGAGCTAGCTATGAGATAGAATCAGGAGATGTCTGGGGAGGTCAAGCCCAGCCTAATTGGCAAATGTTTTGAAAGCATTATTGAAACCTCTGAAAATGTACAACTAAGGGAGGTACAGTTCAAATTTTGAGACGTATGTATGTTTCGCAAACCTGGGCTCATAAAGTCAAACTAGCTGATTCAGACAGATGTATAAAGTGTTGAGAAGCCCCAGGTACCCTGTTTCATTGTTTCTGGGAGAGTCCGAAGATGCTAACCTTTTGGGGAATACTCTTAAATTATGCGGGCAAATTATTGTGTTGCGACTTCCCTGTATCCGCATTACTATGTCTCTGGAAGAGCTCAAAGGGATCTGTCGGAGTCTAAT